>NC_035436.2:38484697-39131803 GCF_002127325.2 Helianthus annuus | reverse complement strand
GGTTTTAGGTCTCAATTGGTGTGAAGCGATTGAGGCTGCTCAGAGGTCTCGTAGATCGACGCGATGGAAGCACAATTTAAGGTATTTTCTAATTTTTTGTTAAGCGATTTGAAATTTGAATCAGTAGTGACATTTATATAGTTCTTGGGGTGTCATACTATGTCAAATAATAATAATAATTCCTCTATTTATACTCACAATATCCATAGAGGCCAGATTAAAAACTGAACAAAAATGAACAAAATTAGTTCCAGTTAGGTTAAGAACCCAGCAGATTCCAACAGATTCTTGATTTTTTGTAATTTTTTTCCGATATATGACAGAGCTGCTAATATTCTGTTATAAAAGAGTTGTTGATATTCTGTTATGTTTTAAATTTAAAGTACCTCTTAGTTAAGAAAACAGATAAATCATGTGGGTCCGAAATCAATATATTATACAGGTGAATTGTAAGTTGATAACTTTAAATTGTAATATTAGTAAAAAATCTATTACCGGTCTGATCATGTGAAGGAACGCTTAAGACTTGCAAATCTATTGTTGTTTTGTGGACAAAGGTTTTTATATAGTTCAGAAAAGTTGGTTGATATGCTGGGGTGCTAAACGGGACGTGTTAGCGGGTTGGCGGGTTCAACCCGACCCGAACCCGAAAATTTTACACAAACCCAAACCCGACCCGAGCCCGAAAATCGTATCATACATAACTACATAAGAACCCGAACACGACCATGAGGCGCGCCTTGAGCGCACACCTGGTTTGTTTACTTACCGTGTAATTTTAACGTGGTTTACTGGTGTTGCATAAGGGGTAGTTTGGGTTGGGACAGGTCAAAAAGGCTACACAATCAGTGTAATGGGATGTTCTCAAGCTGGTACAACTACTGCAGAAGGTCCGAGACATTGCAGCGTCATTGTGGTTCTATAGGGGAGTTATACAGGAATGTTAAGTTGATGGTTCTGGGTCTCGGTTTGTCTGTTAGATGTCACTGGACAACTGAGAGCTGGTGGCATCAAGCTAGCATTTTTCCTCAGCGTAAAAGATTCTATTTTGTTGGAACATTACTGAAGTGGGATATTCGTGAAAATGGCTTGACTATTGCGTATTTATTGCTGCTGAGGACCGGTTTCATGCTGATGTTCAGCATCTGGAGCTGGTGCAGATGGGTGTATGATGAGCATCGGAGCTGGGCCTTATATCTATTCATGAAGGCCCACAAAAGGAAACTCTGGCCTGCTGTGTTTTCCGAGGCCCAATTGACTTCCCAAATCACTGGTTCAATGCTGGTTATGAAGGCGCAAACTGGCGAGTTTAGGATGCAATGGAAGGCCCGAACCTGGGTTCAAACGATGCAAAGTAAGGCCCAAGCGGGATCCTCCTGGTGTTTCGTGAAGGCCCATACTTGGGTAAAAACATTACAACACAAGCTGCCATAAAATATCGGATTTGCATTAATTTGGGTAATATTTTCATGTGTTAAATTGGGTGGGTTGGGATTTTTCAAAACATTTGTTTTAATAAGAAGTTAATTGGTTAATTGAGATTGCAAAAAAGTATAGTGCTATGAAGAGTATCTAGATACTTGAATTGAATGATATAGGAGGTGATATGAATAAGACTTTGGACGCCTTTGAATGCATTTGACCCATTAGATGTGTTTTCCCTTGGCTAATTTAGTGGCCCGTTTGAAATAACAAAAGAAGCAAGCCAATATATGTTTGTGTTCCATTCTGTTTATTTTTCTTATAACTGGGGTTTATTTCTTTTTCTTTTTTTTACCTTGCTTCTCACTGGCATTTAAGCCTTACATGAAATTGTTCAAGGATCCATTTGATGGGTATTTAAAATCTTTACATATATTTCATTCCATTGTATTTACCAAATTGGATAAAAAATCATGATCCGTTCACAAAGAAATTTGTTGATTTGGATAAAAGAAACGTTTCTATGTCAAACCCAAATTATACAACTGGTCAATTTTGGTCTACTGTATGTACAACCCAAATTATACAATCGTTTCAAGGCCCATCTTCTCTTTCATGTGCCAGTATCAATTCTTTGTCTATACTTAATTGCTATATTAGTTGTGTTAACAAATTGATTTTAAAAATAAACTGTGTGAACTCGTTGGGCAACATGCGGCAAAAACTCATAAATATCCGTGGCAACGCGCGGGCCTTCCCACTAGTTGGTCTTAACATACAAAGTATCTTTATCGTAAAAATGAAGGAGGAATTTTTTTTTAATTTTTTCTTCTACTTATTAAGCACGTATCTTAGTCATAGAATTCAAAAAAAATCGTGCTTTTATACTAGTAGAGTAATTATAATTACTCTACTACTGTAAAATCATCAATTTTTTTTACATTTTCCAATTAAACGTTATTCTTAAATAGTAGAGGAAAAAATTTCGAAAAACAAAATTTCCTCCTTCACTTCTTACATTAAGAATATTTTATATATTAAGACTCATTTGTATTTGATTTTTACATGTTCTTTTTGTTTTAGAAATTCATTCGTTTTTGTTTCCTTGAACGTCTCTAAATTATTCTCTATTTCTCTTGTTTGAATCTGAGACTTCCGTTCTAAGAGGCATGTGACTCTAACAAATAGGTTAACCTCACATTGACTTTAAAGATTCATTTGAACGGGTGACAATGGAACAAGTAAAAATATCATAATCCTAATCCTATTTCACAGAAAGAGTGGTTTGGCCTTTTAATTTTAACTAGTGGGATACCTCCGTGCTTCGTGGTGAGCTATCGTTCAGTATTGGTTTGATTCATTACAATATCAGTATGATATCAGCACCCGAAATAGCAATTTACACGACCTTTACATTGTCGCAACCCCCGACCCCTACCCCGGGAGCGGGAGCCGCGAACACGAGCTGGTGGTATCGGTATTTATTAATTTGGTAGCGGAAATGAGACTTCAGGATTGTAGTTAGGAAATAAATTTCAGAGTTTCAAAACACCAAACTTTTATATTAAACAAATGGGATAAAACTCATATTTCATTCATAATATCTTTGTAGGGATAAACCCTAGTTGCTAAAAACATAAACTTTTATTTAGGTAACTTTATAACCACTTTCTTTAAGCCTTCAGTACTCCATAGTTGGCTTCTATAGCTTCACATTAAGTTACCTGAAACACGTTTTAAAAATATTTTATCAGCAAGAAATACTGGCGAGTACATTCCAGTTTATAAAAATAAGCTTTTATAACTTTACAGTATTGAGAGCTATTACAATGTTTACATCTACCCAATTACTCATTCAGTATTTGTCACGTTGGCAGTTACAATGACCGTGGTCATATTACTATTGGCTAACTCTTTGTCCAATAGTAACGCTTGATTAATAGTGTATACAAAACCCCACATACCGGCAGTAATTGTATAATACAAAGACTCAATCACTGTAAGTACAACCGAAAACATTTGAGATTTTGTAACACGGTTTAGAAGAAAAAGAGAATGACTCACATTGCAAACTTATGTTTTTCTACGGGCTTCCTAGTAACAATTCCTGATTATTTTCTTAAGATTCTATTTAAAAACATACAATGCACGCGTGTTAGTAAAATAACCCAAATCACATTGGCCATACAACACGAGACAAAACCCCAATGGACTTAGTCAGGCAGAGCCTTGACATGCGTTGGTGGGTCCTAGATCAATCGGGTAGGGTAACGAATTAGTGATCGGAGGTTAAAATACTTACAACGGGTCAGAGCTTCGTGTTTAAGAGGGTATAATAGCTATAATTTTCGCACTATAGGGACAAAGAAAGAAAAGAAATTGAACGAGTTTTGAAATGCAGCAAACTTCCCAATTTATAGGTGATCTCGGGGTCTGTCACGCCCGGCGACCCCCTCCCCTCGTCCTTGTCGCGCCCTGCGAGAGGCTCCCTAGTGACAGCAAGGGTGGCTGGGTGGCACATAGGCTCGGCACATATGGCGACACATGGCAAACAAGGTAACCGGCAAGCAAAGGGTGTCGCACCCCGAGACCGAACCCCTTTGACCTGTCGCGGTCCGCAAGCCCTCCAAAAATAAATATTTTATTTGTTTTTAAATAAAATTAGGGTTATACGATTTCGTTTACAGGCATACGGGTTAATTTAGGGCGTTTTAGAGGGTTGTTATATCCTCCCCACCTTGTTTTAAATCTCGCCCTCGAGATTCACTGGAATAGATGTGGATACTTCCGTTGCATTTCTGACTCGAGCTCCCATGTGTATTCTGGTCCTCTCTTCGAATCCCATTTCACTTTGACCAGAACTAATCTCTTATGTTTGAGATTCTTGATATTTCTATCTTCAATCTGTATGGGTTTTTCTACAAACTTAAGCTTCTCATTTACCTCAATATCTTGAAGAGGTATTACTAACGATTCGTCTGCTAAGCACTTCTTGAGGTTACATACATGAAATACATCATGTATTCCTGCCATTTCGTCTGGTAACTGTTACTGATAAGCTACTGGTCCTATTCTTTTGATAATTTCAAAAGGTCCAACATATCTTGGGCTTAGCTTTCCTCTTTTACCGAATCTGACAACTCCTTTCCATGGAGAAACTTTTAACAATACCTTGTCTCCAACCTGAAATTCCAATGGTTTTCGTCTATTATCTGCATAACTCTTTTGACGATCCAGTACTGCTTTCAGTCTTTCCTTGACTTGAATAATTTTGTCAGTTATTTCTTGTACAATCTCAGGACCTGATAATTGCTTTTCTCCAATTTCTGCCCAACATACTGGTATTCGACATTCCCGTCCATAGAGTGCTTCAAATGGTGCAGCATTCATGCTGGTATGATAGCTATTGTTGTAGGAAAATTATATTAAAGTTAAATGATCATCCCAATTTCCTCCAAAATCTACCACAAAAGCTCTAAGCATATCTTCCATTGTTTGGATTGTCCTTTCACTTTGTCCGTCCGTTTGAGGATGATATGCGGTACTTAGATTCAATCGGATTCCCATCGCTTTTTGGAAACTTGTCCAAAATGAGAAGTAAAGCGGTTGTCTCTATCAGACACAATAGATAAAGGTATTCCATGTAATGAAATTATTTCATTTACAAACAGCTTTGCTAATTGTTCCATACTGAAAGTTTCTTTAATTGGTAAGAAATGAGCAGATTTGGTCAATTTGTCTATAATCACCCAGAATGTATCATTACCTTTTCGTGTCTTGGGTAGTTTGGTAACAAAGTCCATCGTTATCAATTCTCATTTCCAAATTGGCATTTCTAATTTCTTTAGTAATCCTGAAGGTTTCTGATGTTCAGCTTTAAGCTGTGAACAGGTTAGACATTTAGCAACGTAATTTGCTACATCCTTTTTCATTCCTACCCATTAGAAATTCTTCCTTAAATCTTGATACATCTTATCACTTCCATGATGCATTGTATACTTAGACTTATGAGCTTCTTCTAAAATTCAGTTTCGTAGGTTTCCTTGAATAGGTTTCCAGATCCTTTTCTTATGGAATCTCCAAATTCCATCTATTCCTTTCTCTAATTCCTTAATTATTCCTTTCAAACCATCAACATCATCCTTGATTGTTGTTTCCTGTATCTGTTTCACTTGTTCATTTAAATCTACCTGCAGGTTTAGTCTAAGAGAGCGCACTCTTTTTGGTTTTTCATGGTATTTTCTACTTAAAGCATCAGCTACTACATTAGCTTTTCCTGCATGATACTGGATATCACAATCATAATCACTAAGGATTTCCTTCCAATGTCTCTGCCTCATGTTTAATTCCTTTTGTCCGAAGACATATCTTAAACTCTTATGATCTGTGAATACAACGAACTATAGTTTCGGATAGAGATCTGATATCTGTAAGTCAATTCTAGAAAGACTTCATGAAATTGCAGGGAGTTCAACTGCCATTTTCATCTGCTTACCATGCACAATCAGATGGTGACCATCTTAAGTCTTAAATAGGTGCTTAGAAACCTATCTCCGGTGTATGGTAATGGTCTGGCCTAAATGGTTGACTTTGGCAGAATGGTGGTACCACATTACCACCCATTCGGCCATTGGAATGTCATCTTATGAGGCATTATATGGTCTTCTTCCACCATTACATATACCTTATATTCCTAAGGAAACCAAGATTGAGACTTTAGAGGAGTAGTTCAGGTTGAGAGAGGCAAAATTGGTTACTTTAAAAGCTAACTTAGCTAGGGCAAGAAATCAAATGAAACAAATAGCTGATAACACAAGTCTAATAGGCAATTTAATGTGGAAGATTGGGTCTATGTCAACCTTCAACCATATGCGCAGACAACCCTTAAGCAACATCATAATCATAAATTATTGGGACCTAAAATTTTTTGGCCCTTATTTCATTTTAGAGAAAATTAGCGTTGTTGCATATAGATTAGACTTACCTGCAAATTCTCTCTCGAATACACCCAACATTTCATATTTTGTTGCTTAAATCAGCTCCAGGTCCTACTGCATCTGTTACTGCATTACCACAAGATCCAGTTGTTCCTATTTAACCGAGAGCTATTTTGGATCAGAAGTTGCTTAAGAAGGGTCAAGAGTTGGAGTTCAAGGGTTGGCTCATTGGCAGGGATTGCCAGTTACAGAAGCATCCTGGGAAGATTTTGAGGAATTGCAAATGCGCTTCCCCAATTTTGAATTTTGAGGACAAAATTCATGTTAACGGGAGAGTATTGTTACCGATATAGTACTATTCCAAGGGGTAAATGTGTAATAATGAGATTAGTTGTAATAAGAGGGGCTAAACAGTCATTAGTTAGAAGTTGGGAGTTATACTGTAATTGGTTTGTTAGTTCGTTAATTTGGTATTAATAATGATCATAACTGTATGAAACGGTAGCTTGGTTGATCGTTACTTCTTTTCACTCTGTATCTTGTTTCAATCATATCAAACATTACTACTGATTTTCAAGTAGTTAGGTTACCTTTTGTTATTGACCAAAAAAAAAGATACAATTTTCGTATGTACATATTTTGAACGTTTGATTTTCATAATCTAGAGTTAAAACCATCTATTTCAGGTTCAGGACTTTATACGTTGAATTTACTTACATTTTGATTTACAACTATCAGTATGAAGTTGAGGTAAGGCCCTGGCACACAATATGTTTCCATAAATGTAAGTCACATTTTGAGGACAAACAACTACGGCTATGGATGCTTGATGAACGATCGAATTACATGTTTTTGTATTTGAGAACCCTCTTGATTTACGTTTGATTGTTCTAACTTTTACGTTTCATTTTGATTGATGGGGCTCACGAATTTCGGATTTACATATAGAGCTTAAATATATTGAGTTGTTGATGACCTAGCTCGACACAATGCCACGGTGAAGGTTGATATTGTTATTGAGGTTTTTTTTTCTTAAGCTATCTCATGCCTTTTTTCAAAGTGGGTGTTTTTGAATAACTGTCATTGATAAGTTGCCTATTTGAATTGTTGAATTACTAGTAAATATCCCGCGTGTTATGGCGGGTCGAAATTTAAATTAACACAAGTTTATTTTGTCTAATGAAAACATATTAGATTTTACCCAATTTGTTTCCGAATAAAAGCTACGTCAAAATGTAGATAAACTGGAAAAGTGCATAAAAATAAGCATAAAAACGTAGTATATTTGATCCAACTTATTTGCGCAAGAAATTTACGTTGAAACGTTACCCAACTTGAACTTATACTGACACGTACATAAAAATAAGTACGTAAGAAAATTATGTTTTTTTAAGTTAAAGAATGGTACGGCGCGTTGCTGCGGCATTGAAACGTAAACTAATTCGAATTTACATCGTCTACTGAAACCGTATTGTATTGGACCTGACTTGTTTTAAAACAAAATTTATGTTAAAATATAGACTAACAGAAAAGGTACATAAAAAGGCATAAAACGTATTATATTTGAGCCTACCCATTTCCGAAAAAAAAAATAAATCAAAACCTAAATCAACTTGAATTTATACTGACACGTACATTAAATAAGCACGTAAAATTGATAAATAAAAGTCTTTATAATATTGAGGGGTTCTAAGTAACAATACTGAATGTTAAATAATAAAAGTGAGCAAAACAAACATAAAATAAAAGACAAAAAAGAAAAAAAAACTAAAGTTACTGTACATTTAACTTCATATATGTTATAGATAGAATTTTCTAAAGTAAAAATTTGGGTTTGTTCTGTATTGGATCTTCATTGCAATATATAGGGGTATATTGTTGTGCATTGTGAACATGAAATTCTTTTGCCTTTGGATTTTCAGAATTAAAATTGTCAGAAAGTGAATGATGTGTCATAGTGTAAGGGCTAAATATGTAACTTGGTGTTCTATATAAACACCATTTCTATGTAACCCTAACTTCTTTTTGTACACTACAATTTCAATACAAACAATTCCAAACCACAGTGTTTTTCTCTATACCAAACAACATGGTATCAGAGCAGAGTTTATAATCCTTGAAAACTTTGTTCGTCAATCTCAAACCAGCAAGAAACAAACTTCGTTAAAAAAAATCAAATCTCAAAATCGTTCAAAACCGAACACCAGATAATCGCTCAACACGTCATTTTTCTTTTTCTTATTAACAGATACAAACTCCTTACTTTTCTCCTTTCTGTTTGATTTATTTTGTGTCTTTTTACCTTTAACAGCCATTTAACCAGAAGATGAAAATTGCTGCTTGTTGACCCGCCGTAACAAGAAACCTCCATCTTCCCCATCGCTTTCGCCGCCCAAACCCTAAACCGCCTAACATTCTTCGCCAGTGCCGCCCTTGATTTCGCTGAACCTTCATCTGACGAACCCCCAACCCAAACCCTAGTATTCTTCGCCATTACCTACACACATTATCTACGAACCCTTAAACCACAAACATTATCTACGAACCCTTCAACTCCCAAAGTGCATACTTAGACGAACCCTCAAACAACTCAACGAACCCTTAAACCTCTAACGAACCCTCAAACAACTCAGCGAACCCTCAAACAATTCTACAAACCGTTAAACCTTCGACGAACCCCTAAACAATTCAACGAACCTTGTTTCAATCGACGAACCCTCAAACCTTCGACGAACCCTCAAACCTTCGACGAACCCTCAAACCTTCGACGAACCCTTAAACAATTCAACGAACCTTTCAATTAACCTTCGACGAACCTTAACAATTCAACCTTTAAACCCTTCAATGAACCTTAAACAAACCTTTGAACCTTCCAATTCAACAGACGAACCTTTCAAGCTTTTTTTTCCAACCTTTCGATCCACGAATCCTTTCTTCGTCATTCCTTTCACGAACATTCATTCTTCGCCTGAACCTTTCCTTTCTCCGATCGTCGGTGGCTCGACGAAGAGGAGAAGACAGGCTTAGTGTGCGAGGTCGCTATCTCTCCCGACTTGACCTCTCGCCCTAGGTCGATCTTTCGATCCATCCATTCGCTTTCGGGATTCGGTTCTATTCGGCCCTTTGGATCGGTTGCTAGCCAGTTCCTCTTCTCGACTGCTTAGTAGGTCTGATATTGGTCGCGGCTATCGTTATAGTGAAGCTTGACTTATTCAAATCCTATTAACCTTTCATAGAGTTGGTTCCTCGGCTAGTTCCAAAGTTCAAAAAAAAAAATCAAAAATCAAAAAGGAAAAAATGGAAATCAACCATGGAAAAAAAAGTTCTTGGATATTCGATTCTGGTGCCACTGACACGATGACGTTTGAACCGTTAGACATACCGTCAATGTCCAATCCTCAAAAAACCCAAATCCATACTGCAAACAACGGAACGATGTAAGTGAAAGGAGGAGGAACAATTGAGATTTCACCAACTATGAAATTATCAAATTGTCTTTATGTTCCATCATTATCGCACAAATTGCTCTCAATTAGCCATATTACCAAAGAGTTAAATTGCACGGTACCAATGCATCCTACTTTCTGCCTTCTACAGGATATCAGGACGGGTGTGATTATTGGACGTAGTACTGAGCGCCAGGGATTGTACTACATGGATGAAGTGGCTCAACAGGGTACTGTGATGTTGGCACATGGAACCGAAAATCGAGAAGCCTGGCTATGGCATAGACGTTTGGGACACCCATCCAATGGTTATTCGCACCGTTTGTTTCCAAAACTCTTCCCTTAAAATGGGAAAATAGATTGTGAAACCTGTCTTCGTGCAAAAAGCCATCGACAACCATTTAAACCTAGCAATATGAAAGTTGTTTCACCGTTTTCACTAATCCATTCTGATGTGTGGGGTCTTGCTCATGTGATGGGGGGCAGGGTCTTCGGTACTTCATACTATTCGTGGATGATTGCACTCGCATGACATGGGTATATTTTTTTAAAAACAAATCCGAAGTTTACGAAAAAATTATCACGATTTATGCTATGATTCAAACTCAATTCCGAACTCAAATCCAAATCCTTCGATCCGACAACGGGGGGAATTTGTCAATACACCCATGAAACAATTCTTTAAAACCAAAGGATTAATTCATCAAACCTCTTGTTCTCGTACCCCCGAAAAAAACGGTGTTTCCGAACGGAAAAACTGTATTATTCTTGAAATGACTCAAGCCCTTTTAATTGAATCCCAGGTTCCTAAATCTTTCTGGCCGGAGGCAGTTGCAACCTCCGTGTATCTCCTAAATCGGCTTCCCACAAAAGCTCTTAAATTTAAAACTCCCTTAGATTGTCAGTCTAAGTCTGCCAATATTCCCCATCCTCTTACACTTGAACCTCAAATCTTCGGGTGTACGGCATTTGTCCACATACCCAAAACCAACCGGAACAAGCTTGGCCCATGTGCTGAGAAATGTGTATTTGGTGGATTTGGGATCGACCAAATAGGTTACCGGTTTTATAATCCAAAAACCCATCAAATGTTCACCACAATGAACGTTGACTTTCTTGAAACAAAATACTTTTATGACACCCAACTCAGTGGTCAGGGGGAGAACGGATGTATAGACACCCTGAGTTGGCTAACTCAACTTCCCTCATCTGAAGAGGTAACAACAGAAAATCATCACAATACTGCGGGTCCTTCAAACACAGCCACACAATCTGCGGAGCACAGTACCACTGAAGAAAGTCCATCCAACGTGATACCTGAGGTAAGAAATACTGAGGACCCTGGAGGTTCTACATTTTATAACCATGAGACAACAGGGGAACACATAGAACCGCAACAACGAAACCTACTCCACAGGTTGAATCAGATGTTGAACACGTTGAAGAGGTGGAACCAGTTATTGGAAATGTTGAACCAGGTGCAGCAGAGACAACCGGAAGGTATTCCCTCCCTCCAAGAGAAAATAGAGGAGTTCCTCCTAAGAGATACTCTCCAGAAAAGGTGGATCCAAGGTCTAGGTATCCTGTGGCAAACATTGCCACTGGAAACTTGTCTAAGGAAGCTAAAGCTTTTGCCGCTGCCTTGTGCTATGAACAAATGCCATCTACAACACAGGAAGCCTTGAAATCTGAAGAATGGGAAAAGGCCATGCAGATCGAAATAGAAGCACTCAAGAAGAATAACACATGGGAGAAATGCACCCTTCCACCAGGAAAGAAACCGGTAGGATGTCGGTGGGTTTTTTCAGTCAAACACAGACCTGATGGAACGATTGAAAGATACAAAGCACGGCTGGTTGCAAAGGGTTATACTCAGACTTATGAAATTGACTACTCTGAAACCTTCTCTCCAGTAGCCAAGATCGATACAATCAGAGTCCTTTTTTTCTATAAGTGCCAATAAAGATTGGCCTCTTCATCAATTTGATGTAAAAAATGCCTTCCTTCATAGAGAACTGAACGAGGAGGTCTATATGGACACTCCACCAGGATTCAATGAGGATTTCAAGGGTGGAGAAACATGTCGGTTGAAGAAATCTCTGTATGGGCTTAAGCAGTCTCCTAGAGCTTGGTTTGGGAGGTTTACCCTTGCTATGAAGAAATACGGATTCAAACAAAGCAACTCTGATCATACCCTATTCTTGAAACGTAGGGGCAGTCTTGTGACCTGCTTAATTATCTATGTTGATGACATGATACTTACGGGAAACGATGAAGAGGAAATGTCAATGTTAAGAGATAAGCTCTTTTCGGAATTCGAGATGAAAGATCTGAGAAGATTGAAGTACTTTCTTGGAATTGAAGTTCTAAGATCTAAACAAGGGATTTTTATCTGTCAGAAGAAATATATCTTTGATCTGCTAGCCAAAACCGGAATGATTGAGTGTAGACCGGCAGACACCCCAATGGTAGTTAATCACGGCCTACACATGGAAGATGGAGCAGAACTAGCAGATAAGGAGAGATATCAACGAATGGTGGGAAAACTGATATACCTCCCCCACACTCGTCTAGATATAGCTTATGCAGTAGGAGTGGTGAGTCAGTTTATGCACCAGCCCCAAGCGAGTCATTTGGAAGCAGTAGTAAGAATCATCAAGTATCTCAAGGGAACGGCAGGTCATGGTATACTATTTAAATCAAATGGGCAGTTAGAAATCCTAGCTTATACAGACGCTGACTGGGCAGGGGATAAAGGAACGAGAAGGTCAACCTCAGGATACTTCACCATGGTCGGAGGAAATCTAGTTACCTGGAGAAGTAAAAAACAAAAGGAAGTCGCCCTATCTAGTGCAAAA
Source organism: Helianthus annuus (assembly GCF_002127325.2). Lineage (NCBI taxonomy): Eukaryota > Viridiplantae > Streptophyta > Magnoliopsida > Asterales > Asteraceae > Helianthus > Helianthus annuus. The sequence goes on along the minus strand of NC_035436.2, from coordinate 39,119,140 downwards.
GCTGAATTCCGAGGGGTTGCACGTGGCCTAGCAAAGATTCTGTGGATTCGCAAGCTCCTAACTGAGATTGGCTTTCTTCCTACTACAGCAACCAAAATCATGTGCGACAATAAAGCTGCTATACAGATCTCAGAAAATCCTGTCCAACATGATCAAACAAAATATGTGGAGGTAGATCGACACTTCATCAAGGAGAAATTGGAGGAACGTATCATAGAGCTCCCATATGTACAATCAAAAGATCAACTCGCAGATATTCTCACAAAAGCTTTCAACAGGAACGTTTTTAGTAGCTGCTTGAGCAAGTTAAGTATTGGTGATCCCACTACTCAACTTGAGGGGGAGTGTCGGAAAGTGAATGATGTGTCGTAGCCTAGGGACTAAATATGTAACTTGGTGTTCTATATAAACACCATTTCTTTGTAACCCTAACTTCTTTTTGTACAGTACAATTTCAATACAAATAATTCCAAACCACAATTGTTTTTCTCTATACCAAACAACAAAAATGCCAAAAACATATGTCGTTCACCTTAGTAAAGACCCACAAAGCAAAGCTTACTCATACTAAATTATAGGTTGGGATGTTTGATTATCCTAATCCTACTCAAATCCATGACTTTTGTTTATTGTTTACCACATCGCAATACACAAGACTAAATACTAGTTATTATTTATCTTTTAACTATGGTAATTCGTAGGAAAAGTTATTTGGACAATCGAAACTGCCTTCTAAACTTGTCAAGTCCGTAGGTTGAATTTTCAACAAAGTAGTCGTGCAGGAGACAATTGTTTGCACCTTCTCGATCACGACCAAACAATCTTCTCGTGCTTGGGGTTGTCGAACACCTGAAGCAGCTTGTGCAACACCAACAAGAAATTTCAAATTATGTGTGTTCTTGTCATCAGACGACGAATCGGAACTTGATGATGATGACAACAACAAGATGCTAAAATATTAAAAATATTCTCTTTTACCAAAAAAAAAAAAAAGTAACATCTTATTTTTTTTACCTCAATGAGAGGTGAGAGAAAAAGGAGATTCATAAGAGGGAAATCGATCCAAACTTCAAAATAAAATAGCATTTTATATAACTTTATGTTAAGAGTAAACTGTCATTTTGGTCCCTGTGGTTTGGTCACTTTTGCCACTTTAGTCCAAAACTCAAACTTTTTGCATCTGGGTCCCTGTGGTTTCAGTTTTATTGCCATTTTGGTCCAAAAATGAAATTAGGTCATATTTTTCTTATAAAATCCTGCTATTTTGTCCTTTTTCGCAGGAGCAAAATGACCATTTCTTTTTTATAAATAAATACCATATTTTATAAGACAAACATAACCTGATTTGCCCCTGAGAAAAATGAAAAAATTGCAGGATTTTATAAGACAAATATGATCTGATTTCATTTTTGGACCAAAATGGCAATAAAAGTGAAACCATAGGGACCCAGATGCAAAAAGTTTGAGTTTTGGACTAAAGTAGCAAAAGTGACCAAACCACAGGGACCAAAATGGCAGTTTACTCTTATGTTAATAAAAGTCTATAACTTACATTATTATTACATGAAATATATAGTTTAAAAAGAGTACAAAATCATTCCCATATATGGTTTATATTTGTACTAGTACAAAAACGATATGATAAACAAGTCAAAATATTTTACAACATATACAAGGCGGCTTTATATTTGGGCACTTCTTCATCCATCCACTTTTTTATCAGTTGCATCCTAGCGTGGGGAAACTAGGACGTCAAGCGGAAATGCCTTGTCATTTGTCATTCCAGGAAGCGCGCTCATATCAACAGGTGCACCACTTTGAGTCGACATCTCAAAGTTTTGTAATAAAGTTGCTAAAACCATATGTAACATTTGATACGCAAAAGCTATTCCAGGACAACACCTTCTCCCGGCCCCAAAAGGGAGGAACTCAAATTCAGTCCACTTCACATCGAAGGCCTTTTGGTCTGGGGTTAGAAACCTCTCTGGTCTAAACTCGCATGGGTCCGACCATACCTTTGGATCACGGTGGAGCTTCCACATATTGGTTAGTAGCCATGTTCCTTTAGGGACATGGTAGCCAGCTACTGTGCAATCTTTTGTAAAGGCTCTTGGACCTCCTAGGAATCCGGCTGGGTATAGTCGCAAAGTTTCTTTTACGATAGCTTGGAGATAGACCATGTTTTTTATATCTGATTCATTTACCGGTCTATCTTTTCCTACTTGTGTGTCTAGTTCTTCTTGAGCCTTTCTAAGAGCGTGACGATTGTTTAGTAGTAATGAGAGTGTCCACGTTAGCATGATAGTAGTTGTATCTGAACCACCCGCAATAAGGGTCTGAAAACATATCAGTTAGAATGCACATACATATGATTAAAAAAGACAAATCCCAAAAATATATTACCAGTCAAAGTTTCTCTATGGTTGATATTTTCGCATTAAAAATACATGTTCATTTATGGGATATGAAAAGTCAGTGTTCATTTTAAAAACTTTGTCTGGTCGTCCTAGGTTTGTTTAGGGATTATACTGAGTAAATATGAATCTACACACCTCACATGTGGTTTTAATTATGGTATCAGCATTGTAACCCGCTGTGTTATCGTCTTCTACTACTTCCATCATCACATCAATGAAGTCTTTTACCTCTGTTGCATTTCCTGAAGATCTTTTTCGGCGATGCTCTTCTAACCATTTCCCAAATATAGAATCGAGTTCCCTTGCAACTCGTTCCATTGTCTTTTTATATCCGCCCAAATCCAACCAATCCAAAAAAGGAAGAGCATCTGCCACCAAAAACTGTCCGAGGTATTGAAACCACTCCCTTATCACTCCACGACAACTCATCATCTCCTCCTCATCTTCACTGTCAACTCCTCTAGTGTACCGTTTTCCGACGACCACTTTAAGCATCGTATTCATCGTCAAATCCCCAAACCATTTCTTCATTTCCACCAACACTTTCCCTTGCGCATCTCTTTTCTCCCTCCAAAGATCATGAATATTTTTAATTGCGCTTTCTAGTTCCACCACTCGAACAACCTTAAGCTTCTCAAGCCGACTTACAGACAACAACTCTTGAGAGATGATTTTACGTAATCCACGCCAGTATGGACCATAAGGAGAGAAAGACAAATTTGCACCATCAAACCCCAATATCTTTGCAGCGACGTAATTCGGACGGTCAGAAACTATCACATCATGGGTAGTAAAGATCTCCTTAGCTATCTCCCAATTACTCACCACCAAGACTTTACGTATACCAAGCCGGATCATGAAGATGGGTCCATATCGGTCAGCCATGGATGACAAGGTTACATGGGGAAGATCAGGACCACTAAAAAATTTGAAGTGGCCTATTATAGGCCATGCACCACTTACTTCAGGTGGAGTGGTAGTGGTTTTGTACAAGAATGATAAGTAGTAGAGGACTAGAATTATGGCAAACGTAGAAAGAATGAGTGTGTAATTCTCTTGCAGATAGGAAAGATCCATGATACAACTATTGCTTTGTTAGTATTGAAAGATTGTAAATTTGTGCTTAAGTGACAAGTTGTGAGGATATACTTATAGTCGCTTTCGATCTATGAATTGCCACAGATACTTACAAAATTGATAGGTCAGTTATATATGTTTATTATCGATGCATGTCATTAGTAAATGAAGTAGTTGGGGACAGGGTTAGGTTATACTTCGCACTCTAAAACGATTGTTTTGGCTGGTTTCTGAAATTTTATAGATAGTTAGATGATTGATCAGTTCAACTCTTTGAATTCGCTAAACAATAGAATATGACAAGAAAAAATTTGTATTCCTATAAATAAGTTCAATTTTCCGATTTTATCATATGGATGTATTTGTGTTAATAAATTATACTTTCAACAAAATCTATAACAAGATTGTAAGGTTCTTTATCCTGTTTTATTTTGATAACGTCTGTGTCTTTTATATACTATTAAGTCATATGTTTCAAGTTCTGAGAGATTTAAAGCTTGATGGATATTTGCTAATTTACCAAATTAAATATTTTGTTCTAATGCTTAGTTTTGAATCCCGTAAGTATTTGTGTCACATATATGAAATTACACAAATACACATATTCATTATGATTCAGTTTGAAAATCTTTGGTCTTCATCTTCGGTCTCTGATTGTAAATTTAATAATTTATTATCACGATATTTGACAATATATAATAACTTTCCGTTTTACTTTTTGAAAGAACATGAACATATACATGTTTGTGTTTGTTCATTTAACTTTAACCGAACATAAATACGAATAAGAACAAATAATCAAACACATTTTTTTGTTATTTTCGTTTATTAAGAAAATAAGCATGTTCGTGTTCGTTTATGTTAATTCATTTAAAACGTAAACGAACAGTTCACAAACACAAACAAACAAACATAAACTAATATAATTTAACAAACAATAAACAATACAAATGAACCTAATTGAAGAAACATAAATGAACACAAATGAAAATATTTTTGAAATAATGGATTTTAATAATCCTAACTATTAGCCGTTGACCAGCAATGGTCCCAATATTAAAAATACCCAATAGTGGTCCCACATTTTTTGATGAACCTTTATTAATAGAAAAGGAAAAGATGACAAAAAGAAATGAAGGTTCTATTAATAAAGATCCATTAGTTCACAACATATGAAAAGGTGTGACCACCAATGTTAATTTTTAAAGTTGGGATCGTTGTCGGCGAATGGCTGATAGCTGTGATTATTAGAATCCATTATTCCAATAATTTACTAAACATAAATGAACATAAAATAATTTTTATATAATTAGTGATTAATTATGATAAATTCCATTTGAAAATCCATTTTTATTACTAGAAAACTCAATTACTAATTGGTTATATATGTATAAGTAGTTAGAAAGTTCATTTTATGTTTAATATTTATATAAATATAATTACGTATTTATTTAAATTAAAACAAACATAAATGAACACAAGTGAACGACAAAACATGTGTTCATGTTCGTTCGTTTAATTAAATGAATATAAAATTTATGTTTAGTTTCCTTCTTTATTAAATAAACGAACTTCAATTCATGTCGAACAAGTTCACAAACATTTTATGAAAATTTGATCCATTTACAACAAACTTTTCCTAGACATCCCTAAACATTACATAAAAATTCATTTTTATTAAGTCTGTACTAGATTTAGATACAAACAATCGTATTTTTTTAACAACAAATTTCTTTTAATCATTTGTCGTCTGTGAGGCTTAAACCTATGGTATTCCTCTCTTAAAGAAAAGTGTGTTAAAAGTTTTGTATTTTGTCAATAGACCACCACTCAATTCATATAAACAAGCAATCGTGTTAGTTGGAATAGTTGATGATAGCTTATATTATAATCCGCACTAAATTGTTGTTAGTGTGGTAAGTTGAATATGACGAAATAATTAGATAAGAACAAGGACTTTTAACCATTGAATAGGACAAATATTAGATAAGGACAGATATTTTCCTAATTATAGGTCTCGTTTGAACGATTAGATAAGAACAGATATTTTCCCAGATTATTTGAACGATTAGATAAGAACATATATTTTCCCAGATTATCGGTCTCGTATTGACAAATCAAAGTGGTATCAAAAGTGGTATCAGTACTAGGATTACTTGATTTCAGTTCGGTAAAAGAAAACTAGATCCATACCGGTATTTTTTTCGGCATTTCTATATTTAGTATCGACTAGGGTGTTAATCAAATTAATATCGAATTGCTCGAATCAAAGAATTGATTTTTTTCTTGAATTCGTATTCAATTCAAATTCGATTAAGAACTAGCCAATTTGATTCAAATTAAAATCCCAATTCGAATTCGATTCTAAGACCGTGTCTAGTGGGGCGTGTTTTATAAAAATTTTTCAAAAAAAACGCCCTATAACGCCCCGGTAACCACTACACCCGGCGTTACCGGGCGTTATTTTCGAAAAAAAATCCATTCGGCGTTTTAATTAAAACGCTTAAAATCAGGGGGGCCCACCTTTTTTACTGTTGACAAACGGTCATATTATATATTTATTTTTTTTTAATTTAAAATATTACCCACTATATATATATCACCCCACATTCTCACATTTTTTATAAAAAACCCACTTTATCTCCTACTTTCTCTCCCACTTTTCTTCTATTTTTTATAAAAAAAAACACCCACTTTCTCCTACATTTTTATACAATCATGCATCCATTCCGACCCCCTTTTGGTGTCCCCGCAAGACCCACGAACCCGAACACAACCCAACCGCAAAACCCGTATAACCTTCAAGACATGGACCCGAGCTTTTTAACGTACGCGGCTTACTTGAGTGGCGCCACTCCGTTTGTGCCTCCTACTTTCGGCTATGGTCAAGCCGCGGGTCTCAACCGTCACAACCCGAATCCGAACCCGATGTCGAAGTCGTGCCGGAGACGCAACCCGAACCGGTGCAAGAAACATCGAAACGCGGCAAAAGGTCGCATAAGAAGAAGGAAAAAGACGCACCACGGCGTACAAAAAATATCATTAAATGGACAAAGGAAGAAGAATTCACGTTGACTCGGGCGTGGCTCGACATTTCGGAGGACGAAGATACCGGTAACCATTTTATATATATATTATTTTACTTATTTTGTTACTATATTTTTTAACATACAACTTATAATTTTTTTTAATTTGTAGCAAACTTTCAAACGGGTCCGGTTTTTTGGGATAGGGTTCGTGCACTCTTTTTTAGCACGTGGGGTCAAGGCGAACATCGGGACCAAGATTCCATTTCTAGCAAATGGACCGACATCAACAACAAGTGTCATGCGTTCCAAGAAGTCTTCCAACATAACTACGATAATCGTCCGAGCGGTGAAGGTGACGTCGGGGTTTTAACGAAGACTTTGGAGGAGTTCGAGAGGACAAAATGCCCTTTCACGTACTATAAGTGTTGGGAGCTACTACGAAAAAGTCCAAAGTGGGCGGTAGTTAATCCAATGACGTCCAGTAGTAGACGTTGGGCTAAAAGGTCAAAAACATCATCCTCCGTTGACCCGTCAACTCCGACATCGGATGCCCGCAATGTTGATTTAAATGAGGCGGTGGACGTTGACGAGGGAATTCAAGAAGAGTTGGTCCGACCCACCGGTAGAAGAAAGGGAACCGGGAAAAAAACGGTCGAGTCGTCTTCCGATCTCGAGTTAAAGGAAGATTTCGAGGAGATGAACCGTCGTCTCCAAGACATTCGCGACCTCGGCCACCAACGTTATGAGATTATGAAGGAACGAGTGGCCGAAACCAAAAAATTTAATGAGATGCAAGAGGCGAGGCAAATGGAAAAGGACATTGAGTTTTTGTCCAAACCTATCGACCACCTACAAGGCGATGCGTTGATCCTTGCGCAAATGCGTCGCCAAAAAATTAGAGAAAAATATGGACTCTAGATCATGTTATTTTTTTAACTTTATTTTAATTTTTTCGGTTTTTTTTTTCTGTTTTTTTTTTCAGTTTTTTTTTATTTTTATTTCAAGTAATGTAATTTTTTTTAAATTAATGAAGTTTTTTATGTTTTAAATTAAAATAAATAATTGTGAAATGATTGAATGGGGGTTATTGGCATAATGCCCCACTACGCCACTTTTGCTATAATGCCCCATCGCTGACTAGGACCCCACGTGTTGGATAATGCCCCATGGTGGGGGCATTATAACACATTACCACTACACATGTTCTAATTCTATTAAAATTTCAAATCGAATTCAAATAAATTCGTTTTGATTCAAATTCAGTTAAAATATGGAATAAATATGGGCTTTGTAATGGATTTGACAATGGACTATCACACACATATATATATATATATAGCCGCTAGAATGAGAACCACCCCGAGTTGTAAGAACCGCGAGAACTACACCCCACGGAGCGCCGTTCGCCATGATTTTTTTTACAAGTAGATGTGTATATTATAAACACAGCCGTAAAAAATCATGGCGAACGGCGCTCCGTGGGGTGTAGTTTTTTACACCACAAGTTTGGTGAAAAAAAAAAGAAAAAAGAAAAAAAAATTAAAAAACACCAAACTTGTGGTGTAAAAAACTACACCCCACAGAGCGCCGTTCGCCATGATTTTTTACGGCTGTGTTTATAATACACACATCTACTTGTAAAAAAAAAATCATGGCGAACGGCGCTCCGTGGGGTGTAGTTCTCGCGGTTCTTACAACTCGGGGTGGTTCTCATTCTAGCAGCCCCCTATATATGTATATATATATATATATATATATATATATATATATATATATATATATATATATATATATATATATATATATATATAGGGTTAGGATCGTGTGAGAAGCACTATGCTAATTGAGAAACTTGAGAAGCATTCTGGACCACACATTTTCCCTAAGCTTTTCGTAATATACACATATGTATAGTTTAAAATTGACTATATACATATGTGTATAATTCAAGATTTGACAATATACATATATGTATATAGTCAATTTTAAACTATACATATGTGTATATTGCAAAAAGCTTAGGGAAATGTGTGGTCCAGAATGCTTCTCAAGTTTCTCAAACAGGGTGGACTTCTCGTAGGATCCCTACCCTATATATATATATATATATATAGGGGATGGTTTAAATGAAATCGCTAAATATTGTGAGAACCGTGAGAACAAATGAAAAAACCGCGAGAACTTGGTCAAAAATGAATCAATTTCAAAAAAAATTTCTACACTTATCATTATTATTCGAATACAATATTAAAAATTTAATTTACACGTTTAAATTTACGTGAATTCGTAAATAAATAAAATTTACACATGTGTAAGTTTGACATTTACACATATGTAAATCTGTTATATTTACACATGTGTAAAAAATCTAAAAAGAGTGATTTTGAAAGGAGAAATAAATTATTTAATGTTGTAAATTCTTTTTTTGATGTTGTATGTTAATTACAATGAGATTTGTATTAAAAAAATTGGTTTTGATTGGTTTTTTTATTCGTTCTCACGGTTCTCGCAATATTTAGCGTTCTCAAGATAATTCTCCCCTATATAGTATAGATATATAATTTTAATTTGAATTTTAAATCGAATTTAAAATTATAAAATTGTATTCATACTCGAATTGAATCGAATGCGGATTTTTGATAATGGAAACTGATTCTTGATAATCAAATCGAGTTAAATGAAATTTTGAATTTTTCAAATTCGATAAGTATTGTGAGCAACCCTACCAACTAGAAATGTAAAATCCCGCCTCCTAGCCCAGTTGGGTATCCCCACTTGGGTTAAGTTGGGCCGGCTTCGTCCTTGGAGGTCGCCGGTTTGACTCTCGGCTGCGGCATACGGGGGATGGGAGTCCCAATGATGGATCGTTCCTACCGAGGCATGGTGCGGTCCTGAGGGCAACCCGGTTTTACCCAGCTGTTACCCCAGCGAGTCTCTCGTGTGGGGGCAGTATGGTTTCCGGGCGGAAGTCAACTTGCGCAAAGACCGGGGCCCGATCGAACATCACGTCTGTAAGAGCGGGGCTGACGGGGGAATGTCTTTGACATGACCCCGGAGACCAATTCGGTCTTGTACAGAGAAAGTCTCCTTCCAAAAAAAAAAAAACTAGAAATGTGAAGAGTTTTTATTTTATTTTTATTTTTTTTACAATTTCCATAATAATCGACTAAATATTTCCTTATTGGTCATCCAAAATTCACATCCTTATTAAAATAGGCATTCAAAAATCAAATCGAATCACACAGCCATAAAGATGTTATCCTTATCCAATCTTTAACTTAGTGCAATTGTTTTGAATTTTTTTCAAGGAGTTAATCATCTCAATGTTTTAGAAGCCGGTTTAACCATTTAATCCGGATTTAACTAAGGATTAATCGGGTTACTAGTTAACCCTATAATTTCATAAAATACAAATTCATTTAACTGAACAATAATGATGAAATATTGAAATGGAAGGCATACATTAATCACCCGAAATATGCAAGGTCAGTATTACCTTAATATCGTATTTTATCAAAATTAAAAAAAAAAACAATTTTAAGATAATGCAAACCGGTTCAACAGTTTGAACTTGTAGAACTAGATTTACCGCCGACACATAACACATACCGTATTTGGTTTTACCGACCTTTATCATCTCGTGCGCGTGTCAAGTATCCGGTTTAACCGATTCATACCGGTATTTAAAACATGGAATATTGGATTTTAATAATCTCAACTATTCCCGTTGGCCGCCAACAGTTCCAAATTTAAAAATAACCACTGGCAGTCCTAACTTTTAACATATTGGCCTCCAATGGACCATGATTAACAGAACTCTAACGCCGTTAGTCTCCGTTCGTCGGAAAAAACGTTTTTTGGTCGGAAAACTCATTTTAGGCTGGAAAACTCAACATTTTTGTCCTGAACCTCTTTGTAACCTTATTATGGACCTTTGGAAACCTTTTTTAGTAAAAGCTCCAATTATTAAAGTCGCAGGAAAACTTCTTTTTCGCCGGAAAACTCAACTTTTTGGCCGGAAAACTCAACATTTTCGTCACAAATCTATTTGTAACCCTAGATCGGACCTTTAAATACCTTTTTCTGAACAAAAACGGTTTTTCGGCGACCGGAGACTAACGGCGTTAGGGTTCTGTTAGTCAGGGTCCATTGGTGGCCGACATGTCAATAGTTGGGACTGTCAGTGGTTATTTTTGAAGTTGGGACTCTTGACGGCCAACGACGAATAGTTAGAAATTATTAAAATCCAATATTCCTTAAAACATTGGTCCAATTTACATAGGTTTGGTGAAAATTGTCATCACCATCAAAATGTTTTAATCTTACATGTGGCATAATGTGGTTTGCGTTTCTTACCATTTAAGTTCACTTGACTAACACCGTTAGTACTTGTCTGTTAACATAACATGAAGGGTATTTTAGTCTTTTCAAATGTTGTACAAGTTATTAATGTTACACCCACACTCTATGTTACTCCCCATCTCTAAAATATGAAGGAATGTATAGTTTTTCACTTAATTAGCTTTCACATCCCATTCTTAGTTTTACTCTTCCAAAATATATCGTAGAGACTAGAAAGTAATAGTGACTCTCTATATATAGAGGGTAACTATTCATCCTTATTTATAAACATGTAAATATGTAGGGAAAAAAATAATAAAACAAGTGTTTGCATGTAAGACATACATAGAAATGGAAATTGGATTTGAGATGTTTTAAAATATAAACAAAGTCAATAGAAAATGATGTTTTTTATTTAAGTTATATAGATGGAGATGAAGAAAGGGATGTGAGTGCTCCAGGAGCATTCACATTAAATACATGTGTTTTATCTTAGAGTAAACTGTAATTTGCGTCCCTAAAGATGTTGGTCGGTGTCTAGGTGAGTCCCCAAATTAAAAAAGTTTGCTTCTTGAGTCCTTAATCATGTAAAAGCAAAGCGCTGAAACTTGAGCCCCCCCCCCTCCAACCCAGTTAGGTTTTAAGGTTAAATGACGAGTTTACAGTTAAAATTGAGCATCCCTGTGGTAGTAGAGATGTTGACATTTGAGTCCCTTGACTGGTCTGTTGAATTTACCTGCCAAATTCAAATTCAAACAACGAATTGTGAGTCCCTAAGGTGTTCAATGAGTAGTGAAACACGTCCCTAGGGTCTCTAATTCTCATAAATTGACACATAGAAAAAAGAATACGTCCGTCAAAGGAAATTTTTTTAATAAATTTTAGGAACTCCTGAGTAATTCTATTAAAGCCAAGAGTAGTAGTGTTTTTCCACAAACAGCAAACGATCACTATTACCCCAGTTTGGGCGGGGCATTGGGTCGAATATTTCTCAGTTTAATAGCATGTACGTGTTGGATATATGTATGTCCGACCTTCATTAAAGTCAACGTAACTAACTCGGTACGATCCGAAGAGTTACACGTTGGTACACGAAATATATGTAATGAGTAGGTAGATTATTATTTGTGAAATAATAATAGTTTAAACCCGAGGGACTTAATATTAATTAGATTATTATTAAGAGGATTATAATTGTATAATCTTAAAGGGCCTTAATGTAAGATTGGGTTTTATAAAAGGATGTTTAAGGTGGAAACCCTAGACACACTTTTATAAAAGCATAAAACCCTAGCCACCCTCCTAAGCTTGGCCGCCATCCTCTTGCCGTCGACCAAGCATCGTCGCCGCCTCCTTCTTGGCCGGTTCTACTCTCGGTATCTTGTGCTCAGTTGTGCACTTCCTACTAGCGAGGATTCATTGTAATCCGCGTGTTACAATTCCGGTGTAGTCGTCAAAGGTTGATTACTAAAACCCTCTATGGTTGTTTATTCTTTTTATTTGTTTATACGTGTATAACCTTAATCCTGATTGGGAATATTTATTAATCGGATTAATAAATCAAATTTATATAATCGGCTTTTGGTAAATTATATAAACCGCTTCCACTATTATTTTGATACCATGATTCCCAATAGTGGTATCAGAGCCACGGTTACACGCGTATAGATGGTAAAGTTACAATTTTGATCTATGTTTTATTTGTCAAAAATTATTTGTTTTGACAAAAGATCAAAATCTTTTGGTTGTCTATGGAATGTGATGTGAATCGAGCCCTAGGTTATGACCTTTGTCATGGTTGTGTTGGTTATGGTTTTATTGTGATTTGTATTTTTTCGGATATTGGATCCGATGTAATAGTATTTTTTATTTGTATTTTGTTGCGGATATTGGATCCGATGTAATAGATAGGATTAGAATAGATTTGGTTTTATTGTATTTTCAAATTTATTATTGTAATCTTTCGAGTACAAGATCAAGATCAAGATCAAGATAAATGGCGAACAGGTACCATGAAGATAGAGATCGCGGGTTAAGTGGGAGCTTTCAAAAATTAGCTTTTGAAACCCTTTTTGACTAATTCGTTTCGTTTCTGGCTAAAACGAAATGGCCAACGTATTAAGGGCTCGATTCGTTTTTTTTATTGTGTTTTGTGGTTGTGTTTTATTTATTGTAAATAATCTAGATAACCCAAAATAAATAAAATTTTCACAATCAAGACAACGGTTTTATTAAAACAAGTTTTATAAAACTGAAAAGTATAATTAATAAAAGGTTTTTATTAATATTTACAACAAGATCATTCGCGATAAAACAACCGACATAGTTTAATAGGGTATTTAAAACTATATCGTGTGAGCGTGGAAAGGGGTTTCTATTATCACGAATTATATAAAATCAGATTTTATAAACTATTGCGTAACTCGCCTCATGCTACGAGTTATTCAAAATATTTTTGGTAAATATTAAAATAAATCCCAAATTTTAAATTGATGTTTTATGCCAACCTTAACGAGTTAACACTTCATTCTAAATCGAACCTAAATGTTAGTGCTATACCTTACATCTGGGAGTCCATCTTGAAAGAAGGTAATCATCGTGTTTCCTGTGTAACATAGGCCGGTGTTACAGTTAATAGTAAAGGACAAAACATCGCTTGTTCATCAAGTGGGCATAGTTGGGGTTAAACATACATCGTTTTAAGCGATAACCCCAAATGGAGAGTTGTGTAGTGGACACAATTAACAATCGTTGTTTACCTACATAATCATACCAGTGGATAGTGCTTAAGCCAATTCACTGTCGTATGATGAATCGGGATCTCATCTTAATTAAAATTTTGTTTTTAGGTCATAAAATTAAATTAAGATATTAAAAACATAAAATACTAATTAATTAATTTTGAATTTTGTAGATGTCAATTGAAAACAATTCTTCCAACTCAAGTCCATCTTAGAGAAGGACAAACTGAACCACTCCAACTTCATGGACTGGCACCGCAACTTGAAAATTGTTCTCAAGGCGGAGAACAAACTGTATGTTCTTGAAACGCCAGTACCTGATAAACCCATCAATCAGCAAACTGTTGCATATAGAAACTATGCAAAGAACTTTGATGACTCTATGAAAGTCTCATGTTTAATGTTAGCATCCATGATTCCTAAACTTCAAAGGACCATGGATGACAAGATGGCATATGAGATGAATGAGCACCTGGTTGAAATGTTCCAATAGAAGGCTCGTCATGAGAGGTTTGATGTGATGAGATCACTCATAACCACTCGTATGCAAGAGGGTACATCAGTTAGCGCTCATGTGCTAGAAATGAAGGCATATGTTGATCACTTGGCTCGTCTGGAATCCCCCTTGAGTGATGAATTAGCCGGGGATATCATCCTCAACTCATTGCCTAAGTCATATGATCAGTTCGCCATGAACTACAATATGAATGGGATGGAGAAGACACTTGTAGAGCTGCATCAGATGCTGAAAACTGCTGAGGTGAATATACCCAGCAAGACTGCACCAGTGCTGATGATCAAGGAGACAAGGAGGGTCATGTTAAGAAACCTAACACCAAGAAAAGGGGCAATCAGGGCAAAGGGAAGGGCAAATGTGACAACCCGAACTTTCCAGGTCAGTATCTTTTAGTCTTGTAATCCTGATCTCCCATTATTCCTCCTTCACGTTCTTTGCTTTAGTAGATTTGTTAAACACTTGTGACCTTATCTGATAAAAATTCGTAACTTTGATAACCTGGTAAATGTAAAACGTAAGTGAGTGTGTTTACGTGGGTAGTGGGTCATTCTAGGTGCCAAAGGGGTTAAGTTGGGCCGCACATGTAAGTGGGCTACACACACATCTTGTTCACTCCTATTGCACCTCGGCCAACACATGGGTCTGGCCCAAATCACTTGAGCCCACCCCCTTTAGAGGTTCCGTTTGTTATTAGTTATAAGGGGGGAGGCACGTAATTCCGTTTTGGAAAAACCACAACAACCCTAGCGTATTTCTTCCATCCTCTTGGCTCGACAGCAATTAAACTGGGACGAGACCCTCTCTTTGTTCGCCATCTCTCTCTCGAATCCGGTCAGTATATCACATCCATCACTAGGATGATTTACGTGTTGTTAAGATAGACTATGTGATCATGTGTGTAGCGATAGGTAGTGTTTTATGATCATATGCATGCTCGTTGATTTAGTAATCGGTGTTGTGATTTATGTTTAGAATGATTATCATGTTAATTATTGATGATAAATAGGACCATGTGGGAGGGTTATGAATCTGATTTAAATGTTTAGGTGGGAATTGAATAATGATCTAGGGTTTCATGATAGTATGGGGGCTCGATGGGTTATTTATGATGATTAGATGGATTGCATGAGTCTGAAACTATCCATGTGCATGTGTTGATGGTGACAAGTATTTCATGAGTTGCTGACTAAACAATTAATGGATATGATGTGTGTATAATTGGATTATGTGAACCAATGATATTGTAATTGTGTTATTAGTACTCGAAAGTGGCACTGATTAGGGTTGCATGACTAGACTGTTTGATCTGATTGTGCCACAACTTTGAAATTTACTTTGTATAGCTGACATCTTGTAGTTTCTATTGGACCAAAGTTATAAAAAGGGCCATTCATTGGGCCGATTAAATGTAGGAGTTATGTGAGTGTTTATGACTATGGTTGCCTAGTAGTGCATGAGAACTAGGTCCATCTGATAGTGGATACAAGTTTGACAAGTAATAAATGTACATTGGCCTAAAATGAGACACGTGATAATCTGATGCGTTACACAGCCTTTTGTTAATAAAATAAGATTTAATGGCCGACAACTATAGTTTAAGTAAATTCTAATTGGACTGATAGAACAGATCAACATGCAATGCTTTGAATATAATGGGCCGCACTAATTTTCTGATGTAGCTTATTATTTAGCCGACAACTTCTAAATGATTATGTTAATGTTGCAATTAAAATGAATCCAAATGGACCATGCAATTTAGTGGAATGTGATCAAATTTATTAGATCAAGGAATGTCATAACATCAGTAAATGATCACGTGTAGACAAATGGGCTGCATGAACCAAATGTTTATTTAATGGGTCGTACCCCTCCTTGGGCCTGAACCAAATGGGCCGTACACCCTTAGGAATTATGTATGGACTGTTGATTGTTTATTGAGACAGGAAATTGTAATGTGAACTCATGTGAGGCCCAAATACTCGCTAGATGCTTATACGATGATGATCGACTGATTACGTTGCATGATTTCTTGTCACAACTAACAAGTTATTCTAATGGGAACCGAACAACTTGACGTGTGCTATGGTGCAATATGAGCTTGTGTCGTGAATGTAACTATTCCCCGGATGCTTGCTATGACTTACGTAATGACATGTGCCTGGCTTGTTTGTTACTTGAGTAATGTGTACGAATACGTGAGTTACTGTGTACAAATACGTGACTTATTGATTATGCGACTGATGTTGATTGGTAACCACGATAGGGTTTGGTTGATCATTCTGGGAACGGGTAATGTAACGTAACATACCGAGCAAATCCAAGGTGAGTTCACACTCTTTCCAAGGCATGGGATTCCCAAGGGTTGGGAATGGGTAAATGAACTAAACGGTAATTACGACCATCCTCCGTGGGTAGGATGCCAAGAATACACACTGGACCAAACCTCTATCATTGGAGTCCCTCATTATATCGACTTAATCGCCGAGGCCTATGGCGAGCGGGTCATTAGTTAATAGCGTTATTAGGTTTAACAAACCTCACACCGTGTCGTTCAAACGGGCGTGTACTAATGGACCATTGGCAAAGGGTCAATGCTGATAGACATTGACTTAGGGCACCTCTTACATTTTCGTAGCAGTCGATACACTCGGTCTGGTAACACATGAGAAGCCCCCACTAATCTTCGCAAACATGTCTGGGAGACCGCGATACGAATTAATACGATACATGGTTTACAAAACGAACATATGATTTTCGAAACGAATACTATACTAAACAACCAACCGTGAACTCGCTCAACTTTGTTGTTGACTCTCTGTTACATGCCTTGCAGGTCGTTAGGTACATATCATTGGAACTTGCTGTCTTGGAGGCTGGAGTGGTCATGGATCAAGATACATGGAATCACAACACAAGATTAATGGTTTATAAACACTTAACGAATGATTTATGCTTCCGCTGTATACTGTGAATTAATTGTAACATTGTAACACTTAATGCTAATAAATGAAAGTTTTATTTTAATATACCTATGAGTTCAATGTGATTGATGGCTTGGATCCTGGTACGTCACACGCCCTGCGGGGGTTTCCGCGTGTGGTATTTGGGGATGTGACAGATTGGTATCAGAGCCATTGGTTATAGTGAACTTGGTTTTAAAAAGGGGGAAAACGTTTTTTGTAAAACCAGACTATAACCGGAAAGTTCTGAAGACGTAAATACGACCATGACACTCAGCTCCAGATAGCAAGGTTCGTCTCTTGTATACTCATTGTATTGCATAACTAGTGAACACCTACATGTGATATTACATGTGATTGCACGTTTAGCCCAACAGTATGAATTAACGTATACTTGCATGTGTTATGTGACTGATAGGGTGTTTCCCTGAAACTTCATGACTTACACTTCGTGATACTCTTTGTTTGCTCCTTGAGTTGGAGGAACCATTTGACATGAGTTAAGAGGAGCTGAGATGGGCATGCAAATCACAATATTATTATGGTGCACACATAATAATAATGTGGGGTGCATGTGAGTCCCAGTGAGGCTTAACAAGTGGAAAAGGGGTTCCGTCCTGTTATTTGATCAATATGAAATATAACAAACCAATAGGGGTCATAGCAGTAATTGTTCCCTACTCAAACTCAACGTGAACTTTTCAGTTATCTTTGGATCCTTTCGAAACTCGATGCTATCGAGTGTTACCTGAACACCCATCTGAACTCAGCGAACCGTGTATAATGTTAGTTGCTTATATGAACTTCCATGTGATGGATGTCACAACATCGAATGGTTGATCGATACCTTTCTTACTCCTCTTCGTTTGCTGGAACTCATGTATTGACATCTTAGATCCTGATGTGTGATCACTTCTTCAATACCCTTGTAACAGACTGTGTATTACTCAAACAACTTGCAACATCGATGAACAGGAGGATGAGCGTAGTACTTAGCCGACCTCAGCACTGGCAACGAGCACCGGCGAATTGGTTTTGATCGAATCCTTAACCCTTGTCAGCGACTCATGGGAGTCAACTCTTACGAATCAATCGGGACATAAGCAATGACAATCGACTACGTGGAATGTGTAACTGCCAACACAGTGAGTAGCGCTTTAGGACGTAGCTCAGGATGTGAAAAGATGGATTGGGATGGTGTAGAACCGTAGGGCTTCGTTTCGAGCAACGACATTGGGGGTAACAGTTACAGCAATAACAAGGTATTCGTAACCCTAGCCTACATTATGGAAATAAAGGTGCCTAGAACATGGATTGGTCGTGATTAAGCTAAGAGGACAACGACCAAAGGAACAAAGACAGTACTTGAAATCCTTGTAATGAAAACAGTAACCCTGGAAATGATGCTCATGGAAGGGCATTTATGATTGACGTAGGCGACGCCAGGATGGTGGCAATTTGGAAGTTTGTACGGGTAGCTAATCGCTTTGTCTCTGTCCTGTTTAACCCTGATGCTTCTCGAAAGGCTGATGGCAAGTCAATTGAAGCATTATATGTTTGTAGGGATGCAAATTCCACCGTGTGGGACAAGTTTTCGACATCGATCTTCCTTCTACTATCCACGATGGTGTTGATGCAGTAGTCAGTATGGGTTGGTTAACCAGACATCACGCAGTTATACCCTGTGAGGGGAAAAGTTGTCGTCTGGCATAAAGTATCCGAGTGGTGCAGAGGATTAGCATCAATTCAGCAGTGAAGGCCCAGAAGTGCCTACGGGAGGATTACCCTGCTACGTTAACAACCGTTACTGAATGAGAAAGAGAGGATCGAGGATCCAGCAGTTGTTCGTGATTCCTCCCGGATTGCTACCCGAGGAACTTTCGGGCTTACTTCCACAACTGTTAGGCAGAATCTCAGTTTAAATCTCATGCCAGAAGCAGCCTTGATCACTCGTACTTCATACTGTCTTGCACCAGGAGGGTTGCAAGAACTATCTGATCAACTTCGGGAACTATTGGGTGGAAGTTTTAGCGATCTAGCTCCTTGTCCTGGGGAGCCCGAGCTCTATTGAGGAAATGAAGGACGAGTCCTTTTGTATGTGCACAAGACTACCTCGAGGTGGCAATCATAGACCGTCATCCTCTATCTCGCATCGACAACCTGCTTGACCCGCTGAAACGATCAAGCTTCTATTCAGAAACTGACTTAAGATCAGACTGTCACTTGATGGAAGACCCAGGGGAGGATGACTCCAAACACGGCGTTACAGACACAGTATAACTGCTACGATTTTTCTGTTCTCGTTGTTTAAGATATCCAATACACCAGCAACCTTAGGGATCACATGAGTAGTATGTGTCAACCTCGTCTTGCCAGATTCGCCAACCTGGTTTAAAAACTGGATCACATTCTAAATCACTTCCAGGAGAAAGGACTTGTATTTCATCGTAGAACTTCTAGGGGAGGAGCATCTACATGCGAAGTCTACCTAAGTGTGACATCAGGATTTGAGAAGTACACATTTTTGATCATGTAACCAACGGAGTGGGAGTACACGTGGATCTCGCTAAGATGCATCTTGTTAGAAACTGATCGACACCAAGGATTCCTTCAAGGATGCAGCAATTGCTTGGTTTCGATAGATACTATCGCAGCTTACCATCGGATTTTCGGAGGCCGCACAGCTTAAATCTCTTTAGCACAGTAGGGTGCTGTGTTCGTGAAGGACGAAATAGGAGGTTGTCTTTTCAGCTTTCAAATTCTAACTCTGCAATGCACCGGGCATCATCTTTATCTGAGGGTGCGGGTGATTTAGTGGTATACCATGATGGTCCGAATCAGAGTCTCAGTTACACACCGACGCAACACGAGAGAGTGATGACTTACGTGATGGAGTTACAAAGAGGAACTGCACGGCACACAACTGGCGGTGAAAACCGTGGCTTTGGGATTTTAGATGGAGGCATTACTTGGACGGTACCAAATGCGTTTTTTTTTAGACCGATCACAAGGGCTCCCGTGTACCTTGGCTTCGTCAGAGCTAAATCAGTTAATAGCATCGCTGAAGGGAACTTTAGGACGATACTCGTTACCTCATGGAGCGAATGTGGTCTCATTATATGGCAACTCAACCCGCGATATGTTGGACCTTTCGAAATCACGAAGAGAATTGGCATGGTGGCCTACGGATTGAATCTACCCGAAGAACTCAGTAGAGTTCACAACGTATTCCATGTGTCAAATCTGAAGAAGTGTCTGTCAGATGAAACCCTCATAATTCCTTTCAAGGAGCTCATCATCGACGATCAGTTGTGATTTGTCGAAGAACCAGTGGAAATCTTGGATCGGGAGGTCAAGATTCTCAAACGCCCCAGGATACCTATTGTTCGGGTTCATTGGAACTTCCGTCGTGACCCAGAGTTTACCTGGGAACGAGAAGACCAAATGAATCACAAATATCTCCAGTTATTCGAGAACAATGAAACCACTACTGAGGCTGAAGCTACTGCGCAATTTCGGGACGAAATTCCAAACCAACGGGGGGATGATGTGGCACCCCAGGAAAAATAAGGAAACCAAGCAATCTAACTAGCTTCCTCAGTAACTACATGCTAAATTTCAGGACGAAATTTCTTTCAATTTGGGGATGATGTGACAACCCGAACTTTCCAGGTCAGTATCTTTTAGTCTAATCCTGATCTCCCATTATTCCTCCTTCACGTTCTTTGCTTTAGTAGATTTGTTAAACACTTGTGACCTTATCTGATAAAAATTCGTAACTTTGATAACCTGGTAAATGTAAAACGTAAGTGAGTGTGTTTACGTGGGTAGTGGGTCATTCTAGGTGCCAAAGGGGTTAAGTTGGGCCGCACATGTAAGTGGGCTACACACACATCTTGTTCACTCCTATTGCACCTCGGCCAGCACATGGGTCTGGCCCAAATCACTTGAGCCCACCCCCTTTAGAGGTTCCGTTTGTTATTAGTTATAAGGAGGGGAGGCACGTAATTCCGTTTTGGAAAAACCACAACAACCCTAGCGTATTTCTTCCCTCCTCTTGGCTCGACAGCAATTAAACTGGGACGATACCCTCCCTTTGTTCGCCATCTCTCTCTCGAATCTGGTCAGTATATCACATCCATCACTAGGATGATTTACGTGTTGTTAAGATAGACTATGTGATCATGTGTGTAGCGATAGGTAGTGTTTTATGATCATATGCATGCTCGTTGATTTAGAAATCGGTGTTGTGAGTTATGTTTAGAATGATTATCATGTTAATTATTGATGATAAATAGGACCATGTGGGAGGGTTATGAATCTGATTTAAATGTTTAGGTGGGAATTGAATAATGATCTAGGGTTGCATGACAGTATGGGGGCTTGATGGGTTATTTATGATGATTAGATGGATTGCATGAGTCTGAAACTATCCATGTGCATGTGTTGATGGTGACAAGTATTTCATGAGTTGCTGACTAAACAATTAATGGACATGATGTGTGTATAATTGGATAATGTGAACCAATGATATTGTAATTGTGTTATTAGTACTCGAAAGTGGCAGTGATTAGGGCTGCATGACTAGACTGTTTGATCTGATTGTGCCACAACTTTGAAATTTACTTTGTATAGCTGACATCTTGTAGTTTCTATTGGACCAAAGTTATAAAAAGGGCTATTCATTGGGCCAATTAAATGTAGGAGTTATGTGAGTGTTTATGACTATGGTTGCCTAGTTGTGCATGAGAACTAGGTCCATCTGATAGTGGATACAAGTTTGACAAGTAATAAATGTACATTGGCCTAAAATGAGACACATGATAATCTGATGCGTTACACAGCCTTTTGTTAATAAAATATGATTTAATGGCCGACAACTATAGTTTAAGTAAATTCTAATTGGAGCGATAGAACAGATCAACATGCAATGCTTTGAATATAATGGGTCGCACTAATTTTCTGATGTAGCTTATTATTTAGCCGACAATTTCTAAATGATTCTGTTAATGTTGCAATTAAAATGAATCCAATTGGACCATGCAATTTAGTGGAATGTGATCAAATTTATTAGATCAAGGAATGTCATAACATCAGTAAATGATCACGTGTAGACAAATGGGCTGCATGAACCAAATGTTTATTTAATGGGTCGTACCCCTCCTTGGGCCTGAACCAAATGGGCCGTACACCCTTAGGAATTATGTATGGACTGTTGATTGTTTATTTAGACAGGAAATTGTAATGTAAACTCATGTGAGGCCCAAATACTCGCTAGATGCTTATACGATGATGATCGACTGATTGCGTTGCATGATTTCTTGTCACAACTAACATGTTATTCTAATGGGAACCGAACCACTTGACGTGTGCTATGGTGCAATATGAGCTTGTGTCGTGAATGTAACTATTCCCCGGATGCTTGCTATGACTTACGTAATGACATGTGCCTGGCTTGTTTGTTACTTGAGTAATGTGTACGAATACGTGACTTACTGTGTACAAATACGTGACTTGTTGATTATGCGACTGATGTTGATTGGTAACCACGATAGGGTTTGGTTGATCATTCTGGGAACGGGTAACGTAACATAACACACCGAGCAAATCCAAGGTGAGTTCACACTCTTTCCAAGGCATGGGATTCCCAAGGGTTGGGAATGGGTAAACGAACTAAACGGTAATTACGACCATCCTCCATGGGTAGGATGCCAAGAATACACACTGGACCAAACCTCTATCATTGCAGTCCCTCATTATATCGACTTAATCGCCGAGGCCTATGGCGAGCGGGTCATTATTTAATAGCGCTATTAGGTTTGAAAAACCTCACACCGTGTCATTCGAACGGGCGTGTACTAATGGACTATGGGCAAAGGGTTAATGCTGATAGACATTGACTTAGGGCACCTCTTACATTTTCGTAGCAGTCGATACACTCGGTCTGATAACACATGGGAAGCCCCCACTAACCTTCGCAAACATGTCTGGGAGACTGCGATACGAATTAATACGATACATGGTTTACAAAACGAACATATGATTTTTGAAACAAATACTATACTAAACAACCAACTGTGAACTCGCTCAACTTTGTTGTTGACTCTTTGTTACATGCCTTGCAGGTCGTTAGGTACATATCATTGGAACTTGCTGTCTTGGAGGCTGGAGTGGTCATGGGTCGAGATACATGGAATCACAACACAAGATTAATGGTTTATAAACACTTAACGAATGATTTATGCTTCCGCTGTATACTGTGAATTAATTGTAACGTTGTAACACTTAATGCTAATAAATGAAAGTTTTATTTTAATATACCTATGAGTTCAATGTGATTGATGGCTTGGATCCTGGTACGTCACACGCCCCGCGGGGGTTTCTGCGTGTGGTATTTGGGGGTGTGACAGGAAAGGAAAATTAGTTGCAAACAAGAAGCCTCAGAAGGATGCCAAGTGTTTTCATTGTAATGAAATTGGGCACTGGAAGATGAACTGTGCTAAGTATTTAGCTGAACTGAAGCAAGCCAAGGCTTCAGGAGGAGAGTCCTCAGGTATTTATGTTATTGAAATCTTTTCTTTTTCTAGCAAAACATGGGTGTTTGACACAGGATGTGGTTTTCATATTTGTAATGCTTTGCAGGAACTAAGAAAGATTAAGAAGCTGAAACAAGGCGACTTGGAGGTCCATGTTGGTAATGGACAAAGAGTTACTGTGAAGGCGATTGGAGAATATGTTCTTTTACTTCCTTCTGGTTTAGAACTTGTTTTGAACAATTTTTATTTTATTCCTAGTGTTACTAGAAATATTGTTTCGGTTTCTGCTTTGCATGGACAAGGTTTCAATTATCATTTTAATGGTGAATTTATTTCTGCTTATTTTAATGATGTATTTTACTTTGATGCAAAACCAAACAATGGAATCTATGAGATAGAAATCCAAAACAATAACATATTATGCAACATCTCCCATAAAAGTAATAAGTTGGACTTTAACGATACGTATATGTGGCATTGTAGACTTGGTCACATAAGCGAGAACCGTGTTAAACAACTTAAAACCGCAGGAATCTTAGATTCTAAGGGTTCGGAAACGTTTGGCAAATGCGAATCACGCTTAAGTGGAAAGTTAACAAAAGCACCTTTTTCAAATGTTGGAGAAAGAGCTAATGATCTGTTGGGACTTGTACATACAGATGTATGTGGTCCATTCAGAACAATGTCATGACATGGAGAAAGATACTTTGTTACATTCACTGATGATTTCAGTAGATATGGTTATGTTTATCTTATGAAGCATAAACATGAGACATTTGAAAAGTCCAAGGAGTACCAAAACAAAGTAGAGAATCAGCTAAATAGAACTATTAAGATGCTTCGATCAGATCGAGGCGGTGAATATCTTAGTCAGGAGTTCATCGACCATCTAACGGATTGTGGAATAGTTTCACAGCTCACTCCACCTGGAACGCCACAACATAATGGTGTGTCTAAACGGAGAAATCGAAATCTATTAGATATGCTTCGATCAATGATGTGTCGAACAACCCTCCCACGCTCCTTTTGGAGTTATGCTCTGGAAACTGCCGCAAAACTTGTGAATATAGCTCCAACGAAGAAGGTTGACAAAACGCCTTATGAGATATGGCATGGAAAGAAACCAAAAGAATCCTATCTCAAGGTCTGGGGATGTAACGCTTATGTCACTCTAGAATCTTCGAATAAACTAGATCCCAGAGGCGAAAAAGTGGTTTTCGTCGGATACGCTAAAAGGATCGGTTACCTTTTCTACCACCCCACTAAAAATAAAAATTTTCACTAAACACAGAGGAATTTTCTTGGAGGAAGAGCTTCTGGCACGAAGGATTGGAGAAAACCATGTGGATCTTGAAGAAATTCAAGAATCACAAGTGACTGAACCAGTTGTTCAGACAGAACTAGAAGTAACTGATCTAGTTATTGAAGTTCACTTGAGAGGACTCAAGAAACAACAGAAACACCAAGTGTTCAAAGAAGTATTAGGGATCGTCGCGCACCTGAAAGGTATGACGATATCTTCATGATTGATGAAGCTGAACCTGCTACTTACAAAGCTGCAATGTTGGATTCGGAATCCAAGAAATGGCAAGAAGCCATGAATGCAAAGATGCAATCCAGGTATGATAACCAAGTCTGGGATTTGGTTGATCTTCCTACCGAAGTTCGGACTGTAGGAAACAAATGGATCTTCAAGAAGAAGACCGACATGGATGGAATGTGCAAACCTACAAAGCAAGGCTTGTAGCAAAAGGGTTCACTCAGACTCGAGGAATTGATTATGAGGAAACTTTCTCGCCAGTAGCCATGCTTAAGTCTATTAGAATTCTACTTGCCATTGCTGCATATTATGACTATGAGATATGGCAAATGGATGTCAAGACCGCGTTCCTTAATGGACACTTACTTGAAGATGTTTATATGGTTCAACCTGAAGGTTTTGTCGATCCAAATAATCCTAATAAGGTGTGCAAGCTAAATAAATCCATCTATGGATTGAAGCAAGCATCTCGCAGCTGGAATCTTTGTTTTGATCAGAAAATCAAAGAGTTCGGCTTCATTAAAAATGAAGATGAACCGTGTGTTTACAAGAAATCTAATGGGAGCTATATCACTTTTCTAATTATGTATGTAGATGACATACTAATCATTGGAAACAACATCCCTATGCTAAAAGATGTTAAGGCTTGGTTGGGAAAATGTTTCACAATGAAAGATCTTGGTGAAGCCGCTTATATTCTAGGAATAAAGATTTATAGAGATAGATCAAAGAGGTTATTAGGTTTAACTCAAAGTACATATATTGATAAGGTCATACGACGCATCTCAATGCAAGACTCAAAAAGGGGGCTATTGCCCATGGCACATGGAACCATTCTTAATGGCGATCAGTGTGCTAAGACCGAAGAGGAAAAGAAGAAAATGGAAAGAGTTCCATATGCTTCTGCTATCGGTTCCATCATGTATTAGCATGACGAGTAGATATCAACAGAATCCAGGAGAGAGTCACTGGGCTGTAGTGAAGAACATTCTTAAGTACTTAAGAAGGTCTAAGGACATGTTCTTAATATATGGAGGACTGGATGAGGAGCTACCAGTTAAGTGTTATACTGATGCAAGTTTCCAGACTGATCGTGACAATTCAAGATCACAGACGGGATATGTTTTCATTCTGAATGGTGGGGCTGTTATTTGGAAGAGCTCGAAACAAAGTGTGGTTGCTCAATCCACCTGTGAATCAGAATACAATGCTGCATCGGATGCTGCTAAGGAGGCTGCCTGGATGAAGAAGTTCATTACTGATCTCGACGTTCTGCCTAGCATAAAGAAACCAATCGAGATGTTGTGTGACAATACTGGTGCCATTGCTCTTGCAAAGGAACCAAGGTCGCATCAAAACACAAGGCATATACTCAGAAAATTCCACTATATTAGAGAGATAATATAGCGTTTAGACATCGTAATAAGCAAAGTTCATACATATCTAAATTTGGCTGACCCCTTTACAAAGCCTCTACCTAAAGCTAAACATGAGGAGCGTGCTGGAAAAATAGGGCTTAGATTTGCAAGACAGTGGGCATGATCTGTAGTTAGTATTGGTGTTTTAATTTTGAACTACAACAGTTACATTGAAATAGTTATTTGATTTATTGGTTAAATGCAAGTTTAATTATTTTGTAACTGTGTTCGTTATTTGTATGTTTATATCCTTGAATAAGCGTATTCTAAAATATCCGTAGTCGATCAAATTACATGGGAATGAATTTGAATGTAAGATTATTGTGAATTGAGATGATTGTATTCATGAGATGAATAACTCAAGAGTTTGAGAATCAAAATTCACAGATATCACTAGGGAATGATATTGGATGTGACTCGCTTCAAAATGATCTCCATGGATCTAAGTCATGAGATGTTTTGATATTTGAAGAAACACTGGTTAAATAACCGGAATCAGATAAACCAGGGGATTAGGTTCTGCATAAAAAGGGTTGGTTTCTCCTCGTTCGGTTCAGGGATGACGGATCTTCTTCTCTTCTCGATAGCTGCAAAACAGACACCGTTAGACTCGCCACGGGGAGAATGGGGGTTCTCTCCGTGACCACCCTCTGGCGTGAGAATAAGTATCGGTATATGAAAAAGAAGAAGAAGTATAAGTGAAGTGAATGTAACATGAAGATTGTATCTGAATTATCCTTTTATTTATAGCCGAAGTTTGGGCGGGAAAACCTGTTATTGAAATATTGACGGAAAGTGCTAACTCTGTAACCGGTTATTTTTCCCTCCGTTAATCTCTTAATCGGTCGTGAGAGCACATGGATCGCGATCTTGATCAACGGTTGGGGTACTGCCACGTGGAAAGTGGGCAAGTGGAGATTTCTGTTCAATTTCGTGCCATTATCGTGACTTCAAGGGAGCCTGGGATGATGACACATGGCCAGACGTTTATAACCGTCTGGTGGTGCACGATTGAGCCTTCTAGAAGATTACAGCTGTAATCCAGTGTGACTCCCTATCGTGTGGTATTAGTGAAGTAAATAATATCTAAGTCTGGGTATTATTTATGCGGGAGTGCTTACTGGGATTTTTATCCCAGTCTGTTATGGAGAGAGGTGCAAGGATTCATTAGTTTCCTTTTGGCGCGCAGGTGTTGCTTGTTATTTTCCTTCTAAGTTCTCTTTGCAGGACTAGTGCACAGTCACGCAAGGTCTAAAGAGGGTTAGAAGGATGCGATTGTGATATGGTCCCAAGTACTCGAAGCGAGGTTTTTGGGACCTTACCCCTTCAAGTCCCCAGTCTAGTGTTGCTCTTATGCAAAATAAGTGGAGCACTAGTGTCACGGCCCCCGACCCGGTTTGACCCGTTTCAGGAGCCGCGGGACAGGAATCCCGTGGTATTTAATTTAGGCGACAGCGGAAGTCTTTTTTTTTCTAACACAGGATCTTTTAATACTAAAAATGCCCGTTTAATATATTACATAAAGTTTTAGGGATAAAATCCCATAATTTACAATAAGATGATTTCACAAGGAAATCTTTATTTCTCAAAACATGTTTTTTTATTTATTCACATTGAGCCACTTCTCTGAGCTTGTAGTGCTTCACGGCACTTTCCTTGGATCACAACAGATCACCTGAAACATGTTTGGAAAAGGTTTTATCAGCGGGGAAATACTGAGTGAATCATTCAGTTTTACTGAAAACATTACTTTTGTTATAATTCACAGTATTAAGAGCGATTACAATGTTTCTGATATCAAACCAACTACCCACAGTACTTGTCACTCGAACATCCATCGGTAGCCTCTTTGCCCGATGGTGTCTGTGACTATGGTCATATCACTCATTGGCTAACTCGTTGTCCAATAGTGACGGTTATCAAGTAATGTATACAAAACCCCACATACCGGCTGTAATTTGGTGATTACAAAGACTTAATCCCTGTAATTATAACTTTTGAAAATAACTTGGAGTTTTGTAAAAACAGTTGATAAAAAGAGAATGACTCACATTGCAGATTTAACGAACAAAGTATAAGCCTACTGATTTGCCTTGATTAACCTAATTTAACAATAATGCACATACAAACAGGTTAGTAACTAATACAGCAGTTACGACAATTCACGAGATTAAACCCTCACAATGATTTACAAGTGCAATACTTAATAATTCAACGGATCCACGACGAATAACAGAGCATAGTCCGAATTCGAACAGCACTCAAATATTCAAGTCGAAATCACGACGAATAATCAAAGTACAAGCTCAATTTGAGCAGCACTCGGACAATCATTGGATAGTTATAATCGATCGGACGTTGTATCGTAATAGCGATCGAGTTATTACCCTGATTGCGGCAGCACTTCGTGATTCGTGTGTGTTTTATTACTGATTTTATGATAACTCGACGTATACAGACGATTTCTACGTCGTTTCAAAGACAGAATGCAAGTGCCAATGTCTGCTATTTATACTGATTTTTGGACACGCTTACGGACCGTAAGCCATATCCCTTACGGTCCGTAAGGGAAGCAGTCTAATTATAGGCTGCCTAGGCTCGGGACTAGGCTTGCTGAATCACCTGTTTTGTGAAATTTAATTTAGACAACGAATAATTTGGATAATCGTCCAATCTAGGGTTTACCCCCCTTGAGTTTTAGGGGCCCTGATCCTGATTCCGATTGTTCTGAAAATTTTAGGGTTAATGCAGAATCACTTGGGTGTCTCAATTAGGGTTTCCTTAATAGATAATTATTATTCTAAGTATTATTTTTAGTGAGAGTTGTTACATCCTCCCCACCTTAAGAAAAATCTCGTCCTCGAGGTTTACTGGAATAAATGAGGATATTTGCGCTTTATTTCTGATTCCAGCTCCCAAGTGTATTCTGGTCCTCTCTTTGAATTCCATTTGACTTTGACCAGCACTAGTCGTTTGTGCTTGAGAAACTTGACTTTTCTATCTTCAATCTGTAGTGGTTTTTCTATGAATTTTAGTTTTTCGTTTACCTCCACATCTTGAAGAGATACTACCAGGGATTCGCCTGATAAACATTTCTTGAGATTGGATACATGAAATACATCATGTACTCCAGCTAGTTCTTCTGATAGTTGTAAGCGATAAGCAACTGGTGCTATTCGTTGTATCACTGGGAATGGTCCGACATACCTTGGACTCAGTTTTCCTTTCTTACCAAATCGTACTACTCCTTTCCAAGGAGAAACTTTCAATAGTACTTTGTCTCCGACTTGAAATTCTAATGGTTTGCGACGATTGTCTGCATAGCTCTTCTGACGATCTCGAGCCGTTTTCAGTCTTTCCTTGATCTGAGTTATCTTGTCAGTAGTTTCTTGTACGATTTCTGGACCTGATAATTGACTTTCTCCTATTTCTGCCCAACATACTGGAGTTCTGCACTTGCGTCCATACAGTGCCTCGAATGGAGCAGTTTCAATGCTTGAATGATAACTATTGTTATAGGAGAATTCAATTAAGGGTAAGTGGTTATCCCAATTACCACCAAAATCAATTACACATGCTCGGAGCATGTCTTCCAGGGTTTGTATCGTCCTTTCACTTTGTCCGTCCGTTTGAGGATGATATGCAATACTTAAATTTAGTCGGGTTCCCATTGCTTCCTGGAAACTAGTCCAGAAATGAGAAGTGAAGCGACCATCTCTATCTGATACAATGGAGAGTGGGACTCCATGTAAGGATACTACTTCATCTACGTACAACTTGGCTAACCTTTCCATGCTAAAGGTTTCCTTTATTGGTAGAAAATGAGCTGATTTGGTTAATCGATCCACAATTACCCAAATAGCATCATTACCTTTTCTGGTTTTGGGTAACTTAGTAACAAAGTCCATTGTTATGAGTTCCCATTTCCATACAGGCATTTCTAACTGTTGTAGTAGTCCTGAAGGTTTCTGGTGTTCAGCCTTAACTTGTGAACAAGTAAGACACTTAGATACGTATTCAGCTATATTCTTTTTCATTCCTATCCACCAGAAATTATTCCTTAAATCTTGATACATCTTATTGTTTCCTGGGTGTACGGTATACCTAGATTTATGAGCTTCTTCTAATATTTTATTTCTTAATTCTCCTTGCTTAGGTACCCAAATTCGTTTCTTGTAGGATCTCCAAATTCCATCCTTTCCTTGCTCTAATTCCTTTATGTAACCTTTCATTCCTTCGGCATCGTCCTTGATTGCCGTTTCCTGGACTTTCTTCAATTGTTCCATTAAATCTAATTGTAGATTTAACCTAAGAGCACGGACTCGCTTTTGTTTTTCATGATACTTGCGACTCAAGGCGTCCGTGACTACGTTCGCCTTCCCTTCGTGATATTGAATATCACAGTCGTAATCGCTTAGGATTTCCATCCACCTTCTTTGCCTCATATTTAACTCTTTTTGCCCAAATATGTACCTTAGACTTTTGTGATCTGTATAAATAGTAAACTTACTTCCATACAGATAATGTCTCCAGATTTTAAGGGCAAAAATTATGGCTCCTAATTCTAGGTCATAAGTCGTATAATTTTCCTCGTGCTTTTTCACCTGCCTAGAGGCATACGCAATTACCTTCTTGCGTTGCATCAACACGCATCCGTATCCTAATTTTGAAGCATCACAGTAGACTTCAAAGTCTTCTGTTCCTTCGGGTAAAGCTAAAATTGGAGCATTTGTCAATCGGTGCTTTAAAATCTTAAAAGCTTCTTCTTGTCTAGGTCCCCATTCAAACTTAACGGCTTTACAGGTCAACTTAGTCAAGGGTACAGCTATTTTAGAGAAATCCTTAATAAATCTTCGGTAGTATCCAGCTAAGCCTAGAAAACTTCATATTTCCATAGCTGTTTGTGGGACCTTCCATTTAGTGATTGCTTTTATTTTAGCAGGATCTACATGAATTCCTTCGTGATTTACCACATGTCCTAAGAATTGCACTTCTTGCAGCCAAAATTCACACTTCGAGAATTTGGCATAGAGTTTTTCTTTTCTAAACAAAGTTAAGAGTACATGTAGGTGCTCGCAATGTTCCTTCTGGCTTTTGGAATAAATAAGTATATCGTCGATGAAAACGATCACAAATTTATCCAAGTATGGTTTACAGATCCTATTCATCATGTCCATGAATGCTGCAGGTGCATTCGTTAGTCCAAAGGGCATGACTGTAAACTCATAATGACCATACCTAGTTCTGAAAGCAGTTTTAGGTATGTCCTCCTCTTGTACTTTCAGTTAGTGATATCCAGATCTTAAGTCTATTTTGGAAAAATATCTAGCGCCTTGAAGTTGATCAAAAAGATCATCAATCCTAGGTAATGGGTATCGATTCTTAATTGTAACTTTATTCAGTTCCCTATAATCGATACACATCCTCATCGATCCATCTTTCTTTTCCACAAACAATACCGGTGCTCCCCAAGGGGATGAACTAGGTTGTATAAATCATTTGCTTAGTAATTCATCTAACTGTTTCTTCAATTCTAGCATTTCAGTGGGTGCTAATCGGTAAGGTGCCTTGGCTATTGGTGTAGTACCTGGAATTAGATGAATTCTAAACTCTACTTCCCTATCAGGTGGTAATCCAGGTAATTCTTCTGGAAAGACATCAGGGTATTCTGAGACTACAGGGATGTCCTGCAGTTCCTTATTTTTAGTGTTAATGATTACAAAAATCATATACACCATTTCTTGTTTTCTCGAATAGCTAGCCAATTTCTTAACTGAGATGAATTTTAGTGGCTTTCGAGGTCTATCTCCTGTAATTAGAATTACTTCTCCTGTGGGGGTACGAATTTCTACGGAATTCTTATCACAGAGGATTCGAGCATGGTTGGCTATTAACCAATCCATTCCTAATACCACATCGAATCCGGCTAAGTTCATAGGTAACAGGTTTGCAGAAAACTTATGGCCTAATAGTTCTATTTTTCCTTCTTGCACAACTTTATCTATGTTAACAGAATTCCCTTCTGCGGTTTCGACCGTAAAAATCTGCCTAAGGGTGGTTAAAGGTAAATTAAGAGCTTGGCAGAATGAAGTATTAATAAAACTTTGGTTTGCACCAGAGTCAAATAATACTTTTGCAAATACGTCGTGAACTAAGAACGTACCAGCTATCACATCTGGGATGAGTTCGGCTTCTTGAGTGGTCAACTGGAATGCTCGGGCATTCTTCTTGGTTGTCCCTTCAGTTGGTTTGCCTTTGTTATCTGCTGGTTTAATCAATTTAGGGCAGTCGGGTTTGAAATGCCCCGCTTCTCCGCAGTTATAACAGATCCTGGTCTTTCTCCTACAATCTTCCTCACGATGTCATATCATTTTGCAGAAATTACAGGTCACGTTGCATCTTCCAAAATGTTTCTTTCTACAATTTCTGCAGAAAGGAGGTGACGATGATTGCCCTGTTCCTCTTTTCTTAGTATTACCCATACAAAATCCTTGGGTAATCTTCTGGGCCAATTCCTTCTTTCGATCTTCTTCTCTCATGCGTACCAGTTCATCGGTTAAGGTATTAGCTAACTCCACAGCATCGTCGATAGTGCGTGGTCTTGCAGCCTTAACGATGTTACGGATTTCACTAATTAATCCCCAAATGTAACGGGAAATGAGTACCGGTTCTGGCGAAGCCAGGGTAGGTACCACTCTCGCATATTCGAAGAATGTCGAAGTATATCCCCGACAATCTATGCCTATCATACGATGACTCAGGAACTTGTTGGCCATTTGTTCCTTCTCGTATTCGGGACAGAATTTTCTTTCTACAAGACTCTTAAAAATCTCCCCAATTCATCGCATAGGCTACCCTTCTTCCTTTTGCTTGTAGCACTGTGTTCCACCATTCTAGCGCCCCTTCTTTGAATAGATTCGAAGCATACATCACTTGATCTTCCTCAGCACATTTACTTATTGCAATTACTGCTTCGGTTTTCTCTAACCAACGCAGTACTACAGTTGCTCCTTCGTTACCTGCAAATTCTGCGGGTTTACAGGCAAGAAATTCTTTGTAAGTGCAACCAGGCGTTGCAGCTTTCATTTTCTTAGGGAGTGGGGCCTGTTGCGGATTATGAGTGTCATGATTGCCGCCTCCATTTATGCTGTTACTGCCATTATCTTCCGGAGTACGTTTACTAGGAATTAATTATTGTGGTTCGGCAGGTTTTTGAGTAGCAGCCATAATTTCTGGAATAGCATTGGCTATCCCTTGAGCAACAATGTTCTCGATGTCTTGCCTAGTCATATACTGATTTTCCTGATTTTGCTCAGATTGATTTACTTCATTAACTGGTTCATTATTAGCGTTTTCCATCTGCTAGTTAGTATTGATAGGAATTATTAGTATCTAATTATTGTTAACAAAACAAGCACAGATAAACACATAAAGTCTTACAACACATAATTATAACCAAAATTGTCGATGCCCCGACTTCTGTTTTGTTTTATAGATTATATCTGCTTCAATACACACTTTCCATCTTACACTGTTTTATTTCCCATTTTACAGAGTTAGATTTACTATATTGGTTATAATACAAACATACTTCCCGTCCCTCCTATTTCTTGATTAACTGACAGTTCAGTAGCGACGCTCCCTCTCGTCGTACTTCCAGGAGATTTGTTCTCCCATTTCCCGGATCCTATTCCCTGTTCCTATCAGTTCTTCACCAAACTGACGAAGTTCGGCTAAGTTCTGATAGCTCATTGGCGGATTGGGGATAGGTTCTGGATCAAATTGTGGGAGGAAGGAATAAGGACTATTGATTATGTTTTGGAATTGCCAGTCATTTGTCCACCATTCCTCCATTTGGCCTAAAGGTCGTGTGTGGATTAGTGGGTCCGGAATAACTGGTTCTAGGTTTATTGGGAGTTGGGCTGTGGCA
This sequence comes from Helianthus annuus, assembly GCF_002127325.2. Lineage (NCBI taxonomy): Eukaryota > Viridiplantae > Streptophyta > Magnoliopsida > Asterales > Asteraceae > Helianthus > Helianthus annuus. The sequence goes on along the minus strand of NC_035436.2, from coordinate 39,084,634 downwards.
GGGTAAGAGTAGAGATTATTGTTGACAGGCTCTATGACATCACAATTGGCCAGTAGACGGTCTATTTCTTCTTGAAATGTGATCTCCTCAGGTTGTTTAGAGCTCTCTCCAATCTCTATTCCCTTTTGCTTTATGTCTATCCCTATTTCTGGCCCTGCTTGTTTGGAACTCTCTCCGGTCTCTATTTCTTTTCCTTTACTTACAGGATTTTCTATTTTAGGAAGTTTCCTAGTGGCTGGCTTCCTCCTGCGCACTTTTCTCCATCCTACATATCTTCTTCTCTTTTTAGGTTTGGCTTTTTCCAGCGGTGGAGCTTGGAATTCCAGGGGTTCCTCTATGTCAGCAATGTAACCAGTAAAGTCGTGGGAGACTTCAATTGGTACTGGGTAGAGGTTGAGATTCTGGAATGCTTCCGATATCTCATTCATGCTGGATAGCATATATGCAAAATGCACAAAAATGTTAAGTTAAAACTTTGGAACAAAGTTTAACAAATAAACATTGAAGTTTTATTGCATACTAATTTGTACAAAGACAACAGGAAAGAGAACACACTAGGATTAATTTATTTATTTACGGAGTAGCAGTTTCCTACTAGTTTTGGTAATTTAAAGGTTTGCGTTTTCTGCTACGGTAGCTAACATATAAAGATTTGCCCATTTTTCATCTAATTCGTCCTCCCAAGGTGGACTAGTAACAAATTCCTGGATTTCTGGATTAAACCTCACTTTCTTGGCTTGGGGTTTCTTTATATTCTCCTGACCCTTCCTAAGAATTGAATTTCTTTTCTCTGGGGTAAGAGGATTTTCATAATTTGCTTTACGAACAAAAATTCCTTCTTTTAGATTTGCTGGGGGTTTGGAGGAAGAGGTTCCTTTTTCTGTGGTTGTAGTGTCTAATTTGTGGTAGATAGCAGAAAGCTTTTGTTTACCCATACTGTATCTAATAAATAATCAGTTAATAATCACATATAATCACAAAATAGCAATTAGTAAAATTAAGTATTTTGTTAAATACTTAATTTATAGGCTTAAATCAGTGGCTCGATCAGTGGCTCTGATACCACCTTTTCCTGTCACGACCCCCGACCCGGTTTGACCCGTTTCAGGAGCCGCTGGACAGGAATCCCATGGTATTTAATTTAGGCGACAGCGGAAGTCTTTTTGTTTTTTTTTTAACACAGGATCTTTTAATACTAAAAATGCCCGTTTAATATATTACATAAAGTTTTAGGGATAAGATCCCATAATTTACAATAAGATGATTTCACAAGGAAATCTTTATTTCTCAAAACATGTTTTTTTATTTATTCACATTGAGCCACTTCTCTGAGCTTGTAGTGCTTCACGGCACTTTCCTTGGATCACAACAGATCACCTGAAACATGTTTGGAAATGGTTTTGTCAGCGGGGAAATACTGAGTGAATCATTCAGTTTTACTGAAAACATTACTTTTGTTATAATTCACAGTATTAAGAGCGATTACAATGTTTCTGATATCAAACTAACTACCCAGAGTACTTGTCACTCGAACATCCATTGGTAGCTTCTTTGCCCGATGGTGTCTGTGACTATGGTCATATCACTCATTGGCTAACTCGTTGTCCAATAGTGACGGTTATCAAGTAATGTATACAAAACCCCACATACCGGCTGTAATTTGGTGATTACAAAGACTTATTCCCTGTAATTATAACTTTTGAAAATAACTTGGAGTTTTGTAAAAACAGTTGATAAAAAGAGAATGACTCACATTGCAGATTTAACGAGCAAAGTATAAGCCTACTGATTTGCCTTGATTAACCTAATTTAACAATAATGCACATACAAACGGGTTAGTAACTAATACAACAGTTACGACAATTCACGAGATTAAACCCTCACAATGATTTACAAGTGCAATACTTAATAATTCAACAGATCCATGACGAATAACAGAGCATAGTCCGAGTTCGAACAGCACTCAAATATTCAAGTCGAAATCACGACGAATAATCAAAGTACAAGCTCAATTTGAGCAGCAATCGGACAATCATTGGATAGTTATAATCGATCGGACGTTGTATCATAATAGCGATCGAGTTATTACCCTGATTGCGGCAGCACTTCGTGATTCGTGTGTGTTTTAATACTGATTTTATGATAACTTGACGTATACAGACGATTTCTACGTCGTTTCAAAGACAGAATGCAAGTGCCAATGTCTGCTATTTATACTGATTTTTGGACACGCTTACGGATCATAAGCCATATCCCTAACGGTCCGTAAGGGAAGCAGTCTAATTATAGGCTGCCTAGGCTCGGGACTAGGCTTGCTGAATCACCTGTTTTGTGAAATTTAATTTAGACAACGAATAATTTGGATAATCGTCCAATCTAGGGTTTACCCCCCTTGAGTTTTAGGGGCCCTGATCCTGATTCCGATTGTTCTGAAAATTTTAGGGTTAACGCAGAATCACTTGGGTGTCTCAATTAGGGTTTCCTTAATAGATAATTATTATTCTAAGTATTATTTTTAGTGAGAGTTGTTACAACTAGACTACGAGAGAGAGGTGCTTTTTGCTGTAGAGTTTTTGGCTCAAAAATGGAGAATCTTCTGGGAGAAGATATTCTTTGGTCATTATTCTAATTTTGGAAATCTTGACTTTTGGGTTTGTGAAAAGGTGCAGTCATGACTGTTGACATGTGACACACTATCGTTGTCAGTTGTATGTTACTGACCGTGTTTTACACGCGGCCGTGGGCTCGCATTTGTGGTTGCTATTCACTCGCCCCTAACGCTTGGATAACTGTGCCTTCTCGAAAAAGGTGATTGTTGCAGTTACCTAGGCTATTTATGGCGGTGAGTATATAAGTGTTTTCAATTGCCTATTCTCGTTAATCATTACTTTATTGAAACCCCCTTTCCTCTTCGTCTTCTTTGTCAGTTATTAGAAAGAATTTCGCAATTTCTCTTTCTTCTGTCAACCGGAGACCGTCACGAAGACTCTACTGAAGAAATGGCTGCCGAACTTCCACCGTTGAAGTGGTCCATGGCAACCTTTTATGGTTTGATTCGGAATTTCAAATTTCCAGAAAGTTGGGGTGCTCGATACCCTGACGAGGGTCAAACGGCGGCGGATGCTCCGGCCGGGTTCATAACTTTATTTTGGGATTTCTTCTCTGCAGGTAATTTCCGATTACCTGCAACGAAGTTCTTTCTCGAAATTCTCGATTATTACAAGTTTCACATCTCCCAGATGCACCCTATTGGTATGGTTAGGGTTCGACATTTTGAATTTGTGTGTCGTACGATGCACATTGAACCGACGGTTCCTCGATTTCGAGTTTTCCATCAAATGCATTGTTCTCAGGGAGTTTATTGTTTTGTGCAAAAAGAGTCTGCAAAAAAGATCTTGCTTCAACCCCCAAAATCGTTCCATGACTAGAAGCAGAAATTCTTTTTTATTAAAGTAGGGGTTATCCCGATGAGGATGACATTCAGGGGAAAAGAGGATGTCCCCACTGAGACTATTCAGACTCCTGTTGATGAAAATTGGTACCTAGGATTTGAAGGACGTTCCGTCTATTGCTTTGCCGGAGAAAGCCCTTGTTGGTGCTAGCATGAGCCTGAACTGGCGGATGAATCGGGAAGAGAAACCGGTGTATATGGAGGGCGATAAAGGTAAGACTTGGGGTTTTGCCCTGTTTCTTCTCCCCCCCCCCTTTTTTGAATTTGGCTCTGCTTCTCTTGCTTTCCAGTTGTTTCTTTGTATGTCGTTGCGTTTGAGAGAGAAGGTGGGAGGATGGCTACCATTGCCAAAAAGCCTGATGAGGAGCTTTGGTATCACCGTATATTGAGGAATTTTGCTCTTCCGCGGGATGAGAATTTGTCTGCGCAACCTGCTGTTGGCGCTGGTAAGCTTTTATCGCAATGTTTTTGTCACGCCCTGGCTTTTGCGGAAGCGTGAGTTTATTTGGTGTGACTTCTTAATACCATAGCCTAATCACAACAATGCTATATGAAAATAAAACCATGATGTTCATCCATTCAACAAGTTTTTAAAAGTAAACATGACAACATTGTTTAAAAGTTGACGCTTAAAACAGATTACAATAATGACCTAATTAAAATCTTGTTTATACGACACGACGAAAGACTTGAAATGGAAACACAGTTTAAGACTTGTGACCCGTCCAGGCAAAGATCACATTTCCTAAACTCGGATGACATCATTTTTCCTACGCAGCTTGACGACAATGCATACCTTGCCAGATCCCTTAATTTCCTAAAATACATGTAGTTTGAAAAATCAACAAAAAGTTGAGCGATTTCATATAAAAGTGAGTATGTATAAACCTTCAAAGTATGTTTAAAAGTCCCTGGTATGTAGCAATAAGGATAAAGAGATCAACAATGGGATGCAAATCCACTGGTATGTGTGAGAAAGTGCAGGGAAACTCAAACCTAGCAAATTTGTTACCGGACTTCGGCTGTAAGACACAGTCACCTCTATGGGCCTCCCCGGCCTCACGGGTGTGGGCTCGCTACACCCAAATAGATCTATCACTCTTGGGTCCCTCGGTCCTACAACGAGGATTAATGGCCTCGAGTGTTGTACCCACCCCTCACATGATCTAGTAGTATAAACCCTCCCTACGCTAACCATACCATGTAATAAATGTTTGTAATAATTGTCGCATGTATTTCACCCCCGAAGTATAAAACTGAAAACAGTAAAGAGAAAAGGGGGACATGAACTCACAGAAGTGCGTCTCGTGAAATAGTCGATCCCAACTGAACCTGCTGCGTGATGACCTACACGTACTAATGCCTATTAGACGGATGGTCGTGCCTTGGCTTAGGGTTTAACGTTTTTGGAGAAATAGTTAGGTAACTATTCCGTATTCACACTTCTTATTTATTTGTATTCGTATATCCTTCCCAAGGATGGGGGTAATAATACATGTATACTTATAATTCCGAAAATATACTTTTATGTCTCACTTGAAAAATATATTTTAATTACTTGACTAAAATGTTTTAAATTCCAAAATATATATATTTTTCTCAAAAATATTATATTCTATTTCATAAGTTTTTCCCAAAATAATATTCTACCAAAAATATACGTACAAGAGTATTTTTTCCGAAAATATATAAGTTACATTTTAAAGTTCGCGTTGTAATAGCAATTCTTGCGTAACTTAAATAACTATTTTGTGAGAGCGTTAGCATTATTTTGGAGTCGTAATTTCACGGTATTTTCAAGTTATATTATTTTTACCCTAAAAATAATATATCTAGTTCACAAAATAAACAAGCAATCACATAAGCGTTTTATTATAAAATATATATTCTAAATATATATTTAACAAGTTTCATTTACGAAAATCCACCTCCGGCACTTGGTATTTCGGTAATAAAAATCATGGCGAAGTTTATTTTGAAAACCAAGTTAAAAATGTATACGTAAATGCTTGTTAGAAAAATATTACTAAGTGTTATATTTCTAGAAAAATTCGCCAGAGTTTCCTCTATAAATGGGGGTGTCCATGCTTTTAGCATATCATTTTCTTTTGAGAAATCATTCAAACAATCCATAATCAATAACATACAATCTTTAATCTTTGACAAAATAAGCCTAAATCATAAACTCATGAACTTGAAAGTTTTGTAAAAATATGTAGTAAATTACTAACATATTTAGTAGGTCTTGTTATCTTTAAAAATATGATTAGTTTCTTGAAAACCTTATTTTTAAAGAACTTGAAAACTTCCAGTCATGATTTACAAAAATATTTCTTTTTTAAATTTTCTTGTTACACAAGTGTTCACACACTAGTTTACTTACTAAGAATATATTTAGGTCATGCAAGATCCGTGTTTTAACAAAACTAGTATCTTTCACTTGGTTCTTTCGAAAAACCACTTGTAGATCTTTAGATCTACAAGTTTATAACCTTATTTTTCAAGAAAAATTATATTTGTTCAAGTTTCATGTTCATGGGTGGATGGTTTCATCATCCTTCAAGACTCTAACATTTACATCTTACTAGTTCATGTTCTTTAACATGATCTAGTATGTCTAGATGATGATCCATCCTACTTTTACTAACAAACAACAACCAAAAATCATAACTACACAAGATCTACATGTTTTACCCATATATTTTCTCTTTATCCACCCTTTATCACTTTATGTTTAAGACTTGTTCATGTTCTTTAGAGTTTCTTAACTTTTAACCATTCTATCATCTATTAACCACTAAATACAAGAACAAGATGATGTTTTAGAGCACTTACTACTAGCACAAGGCTAGGGGAGAAACAAGGCGTAAAAGTGGTGGATAAAAGAAAACAAGAGTGGTCCTTGAGCTTCCGAGTGCACCAAGCTTGTTTGTTGAACCTCTTGCACCTTTGAGTGTATGAAAATGGCTTGAAAGGAGGTTGATGGTGGTTGTAGGGTGGTGTGGTGGTGGCGGTCGTAGGTAGTGAAGAGAGGAAGAGAGTGGTTTGTTGAAGTTGTCTTTGATGAAAGAGAATGGTTAACTCTTAAACATATTTATAAACCAATTTTCCCTATTAACCATCATATAAAGTGTTTCTAAATATCCAACATAAATCAATAAAATAATCAAAGAAAATGGAAGTGGGTCACCCCTTGTGGTGACCGTCAACTAGGGGGGTAGGGGGTTGGGTTGTGATGATTTAGTTAGGCTTTAGTTAGAGTTTAAAGTGTTTAGTTAGGATATTAAGGTGTGTGTTATAATATAAGGTGTGTTAGGGTGTTTGGGGACCCTAACTAGCTCAGACAAATAAAAACAATGTGTTTGGCAATATTTTTATGTTCCTGGTAAAGTCCGGTTGTTCGGTTGGATGTTGATCCGTTAAAGTGCTAAATAAAGCTATAAAGTGTCTTTTATATTGTTTTAGTGACACATTAAATTTCCAACACTTTGGAAAGTGTCTAGGACTATTTTGCCAAGTTTTTGCACTTTACTAGCATTGTTAAATGCTGAAGTTTGGTATTTAGTGCAGAATTTTGCACTTAAAGTATGCTTTAGGCACATCCGGTTACTATAACTATCACCTAGTGACGCAGTTTTATGATCCTCACCTCCCTACACTCACTACTAGTGTAGTATTCTATTCCTGGCTCATACTGTGTTGGAACCTGAAGGTTTATACATGTAGGTTTGCATAGTATAGGGGTTGTTTTGTTTATTTCTCTTATATATGTATGGGCCGATTAGGTGGTTTGGGTTATGTCGCAACCGGGTTAGTGTGTGGGCTTAGGTTTCGGCCTAGATAACTAGTATTTAAACAAACCTCAACCTTAGGGTTGAGGTTGTTGATCACATAGAAGGTTGCGAGTTCCACTACGAGTCTTGTATCAGTCTTTGGCAATCATTGAATGCAAGATTTCGGTTTGTTCTTTGTTCATTGTTTATATTTTGATCTTTATATTTATTCTTGAATCACCTATTGATTGGTTTCCGCACAATCAATAGTTTGTTTGATATCATTGAGAGATCCTCACGGGTTTTACAATTGGTATCAGAGCCATTGAAGCCATTCAACGGTTTTGATATCATTTGGATTCAAGAATTTTATATGCTACTGATCTGTTTTGTTGAGTGTTTTGCAGCAATATATTTCATCTGTTCTTGACAAAATCATCGAAATAATACTGATTTTGGTTTGTTGATTTCTGGAAAAGGTGTTTGCTGAATTTACGGGAAATCGGTGGTCAACAGATTCAAAGATTACAATATCTTTGAATTTTGGAATTGCTGAAAAGTCGGGATTGCGAGTAAACAGATCTTATCATTTATTGTTTTGCAGGTTACGACTCGCATTCATCTAGTTGCGGCTCATCACGTCCTAGTTACGACTCGCAACCATCCAGTTGCGGCTCATCACGTTCTGGTTACAACTCGCAATCATCACGGTTTCGCCTCATCTTGTTTCAGTTGCGACTCGCAACCATCAGTTCAGACTTCACTCGCAACCAAGGCTGTTACAACTCGCAACCTTTGTTTCGGCTCATTCTGTTTTAGTTACGACTCGCAACCTCATCAGTTTCGACTCGCAACCTCAGGAGATTGACTCGCAATCCCAGCTGTTACGACTCGCAACGACATTGTTTTACGGACTTTTGGACTGTTGACTTTGGACTTTATAAAATTAATTAATTAATTAACTGATTAATTAACCATGTCATCGAACAACAGTGAACTGTCTGCCCTAAATCAACAACAAGAATTGGACTCAAAGCTTGGAACTACAACACGCATTCCTAGGTTAACTGATGCTAATGACTTTCCCGAGTGGAAGTGGCGCTTTGAACAGCATCTGAAGGTTAAGGATTACAAGTTATGGCGCAGCATCTTGAGAGGACCTAGGGAGATTATGATGGAAAGCCCCACAGAACCAGATGTCAAAATAAAGAAGCCTCGAGATCAGTACACTGAAGATGATGTGCTCATTGTTGAAGAAGATGATCGAGCTCTTTCCTACTTAACCATGGGTTTGGGTCCTAATATTGCTATTGGTTTTCGCACCTGCAAATCTGCCAAAGAATTATGGGATTCTCTGGTCGAAGTGTATGAAGGAAACGAAGATATGAAAGAGAGCCGAAGGAATTTGCTACAACAAAACTTCAACAATTTCAACCATATTTATGGTGAAACGGTAGACAATCAGATTCAGAGGTTTGTCAAGCTGGTGACTCAAATGCAAATGGAAGAAATTCATACCACAAACGCATCCACCAACAGACAACTCCTTAATGCACTACCCAAGAGTTGGGATCATCATGTAGCCATGATCAAGAAAACCAAAGATCTTGCAAGATGTACCCTGTCAGAGATGATCTCACATATCAAAGCTTGTGAATTGGATGATAAGCAAAGAGAGACTAACTACAAGAATAGCATGCTGGCTGCAGGGTTCTCAATTGCTCCCACCACATCTAGCGACAGTAACACAGCTCTTCTGTCTCAAGGAGGATTCCAAATGTTTCGCAATGCTACATCTGCTAAACCTGCTCCCACTTCAGCAAATGTCTACAGCTCAGGGTCCTCTACTCAAGCTTCTCCTACAAGTGCTGGAAAGGCTTCTGCTGCACCTTCTGCCTCCGTTGCGAGCAATGAAATGGTTGCCTTTTTCACGAAACAGTCAAAGGAAAATCTTGAAATAGCAGCTTCCGTCATAAATTGTTTGAATGCTTTTACTTCAGGAAACCTGGGTCCTCCTAAGTTTTCCATGGATGATTTGGATCAAATTCATCCAGAAGATGTGGAAGAAATGGATATAACTTGGCAGATGGCCATGGCAGCTTTTAGAGCTAAAAACTTTGTGAGGAAAACAGGGAAAAACAAATGGCAAGGTCTTACGTTTTCGGGCCCCGCAAAAATGCCATTTGAGTTTCGTTGCTATAACTGTCATGAACAGGGCCATTTGGCTAGAAATTGTACTAAACCCAAGGTGAATGGTGAACAAACTCCAGCGCAGCCTGCTGCTCCTGTTACGCCCAATCGAGAAAGAGCTCTTGTGACTGCCTCTGGTGTGCCTTCTGATAATGTCAACAGTGGAAGCCCACAACCAATGGGATTGGCCCAAGCTTTGGTGGTTCAGCCTGATTCGCCCTTTGACTGGAATTCAGAGATCGAAAGATTTCACATCTCAGCTCCTGAAAATCAAGCCAACTCAAGCAATATCGCTTTCATGGCCAGCGACGATCCATATCCAGTGAATGCTGATGTGAAGGTGGCACATGAGGAGGAGGAGTCGTCAGCTGAAAACTTTGCCTTCATGACTCAAATCCTATCAGCACCTGTCAAAGGTCTCACGAAAGAAGAGGTAATTTCTGTTTTCTGCACTCCTAAATGTAGAGAACGAGTTGAGGCCTATAGAATCCACAACGCTGAGCTAATCGAAGACTATAATGAAATTAAACGGAAAAATTTCACTTTAACGAAAAACGAAAAACTTTTCAAAGAGAAAATCGAAGCTCAGCGTAAGGACATCGTCCAACTCAAGGACGATGTTAGTGTAGCTACGGCCCAACTCATCATAGTCAAAGAAAAACTGTGTGAGGTGACTAAAGAACTGGAGAATGTCAGGGATAAATACCAAATTAATCAGTTAAACATTAAAAAATTTGATTCCTCCAGTAAATTAGTCAAAAATCTGTGTGATCAACAATTGGCTTATTCTAAAAAGAAAGGGTCGGGATTGGGTTATAATCAGACTCCTCCTCCGTACAATAACAATTACACATACTTGCCTATGACCGAGGAGGAGATGCTGAATGAAAATAAAATGACATACGGACCCAAAAATAATAAGCCCTCAGTGAATGTCGAAGGTCCCAAAAATAGTAAGTCCTCAATTAATGATAAATTTGCTGAAGAGCAGGTAAAACCAGAGACGTGTTTTGTATCAAAGGGTACTTTTGATCCTAACAGTTCTTCGTCATGTGCAGATAAAGTACCTGAAGTGATATGGGGAGATTTGTTTGGAAGTGAACAAGTTTTAGACTCTGATTCTTCTAAAACTTCTTTTGATAATACTAATTCTGGTTGTGTGTTTGGACAAGCGTTTTTGAACTCATTTCATAGTTATGTTTCGTCTTCTTTTGGGCCTGATGTTTTGGGCAAAACAGTAAATGCTTGTGATGAACCTTTTGAAAATGCGTGTGATGATGAATGTTTTACAACTGCTGAAAATTGTGATTTTGATGTTTCTGATTCTCAAGGTGAAAATAGTGTGACCAATGATGTTCCTCAGGACACTTTCAGTGAAGCCACTGAAAATGCTTCACAAGAGAATCAATCAGACACTGATTTTTCGTGTGAATCAAATTCAGTGGACGTTTCTACTGATGAATCTGGTGGGACCTCTTTGGATGGCAACGATAAAAAGGGATCATTATTTGTTAATGACGTCTCAGCCTCGATTGAGACTGAAACTAAAAATGATCTGCAAAACGAGAAAGAAGTCATTTTCAATGAAAATTTGAAAGAAACTTTTTGTGAAGAAAATCTTAAACCAATATCTGAAACACCAGCTCAAAATGGTTTTCATGAAACAATAAGAAATGATAACTCTACTTTTTCAGATTCTCATGCTTGTGCCAGTGCTAGTTCTGATCCTCAGGTATCTACACGCTCAGGGAAGGCACAAGCAAGTCAATCAAAACAGAACAAGCAAGCTCCATCTTCAAGACCCAAAAGACCCGCAGCCACTGTGAATCGTCAAAACTCTTCCACAGTGAAACGACAAACGTGTTTCAACTGTGGGATAGCCGGGCACATTGCCAGAAACTGTGTTTCTGTGCCTTCCTCTGTGCAGTCTAAAAATCAACATGCACAACATCAGAAAGTCAAACCAAATCGATTTGGTCCTTCTAAGTCAATGACGACTCATAAGTCTAAGACAATGAAGAACGACCATCGTAGGGTCAGGCCTTCTGATCAAGATTGGAATGCAGCCAAACGTAGACATAAAAATCAGCAAAATCATTTTTCAGAAAACAGATTTAAGGCGTTTGGTAATTATGCTAACAACTGGTCTAAACAATATTGGAAACCTAAATCTAGAGCCATGCATTCCAACTTGCCTCATACACTTCATAAAAATTCTGCCAATGAGAATTCATCAAAGTTTTTAAATAAAGACAATCTGGTATGGCAGAGGGTAACCTACATCGATGCAAAGGGACTACCCAGATCCACTATGGGCTGGGTACCTAAATCTAACTAATCCCGCTAATCGTGCAGGAACAGCTGTGGAGGACTACCGTGCGCCTCTGGTACATGGATAGTGGTTGTTCCAAGCACATGACAGGAGACTTATCCCAACTTGTAAACGTCAAAGAATTTAATGGAGGATATGTCTCATTTGCGGGAGGTGAATCTGGTAGAATCACATTGAAAGGAACTGTTCGAAACGGTGTTCTCAGCTTTGAAAATGTCAATTATGTTCCAGAACTGAAACACAATCTGTTAAGTATTTCGCAGATTTGTGATCGAGGGAATTCAGTTCATTTCACGAAGAAGGGATGTCATGTTCTTAAGCCTGGGATTGTTATTCTAGAAGACTGGTTCTTGATGACAGCTGAAAGAAAGGGAAATGCTTACGTCATTGATATGAACAAGAAACCGTGTGAAGAGATCACTTGTCTATTTTCAAAGATTTCAGAGCATGATGGTCTGCTATGGCATCGTCGACTTGGCCATGTGAATATGAAAAATCTGAACCGTCTAGCTAAAGGTCAACTGGTACGTGATCTTCCGATCAAGGACTTCATGTTGGTGGAAAAATGTGTTGCTTGTGCGAAAGGGAAAGCTCATCGAAAACCTCATAAGACTAAACCTGTGCCCTCGACAAAAGCTGTACTCGAGCTACTTCACATGGATCTTTTTGGTCCAGTAAATGTGCTGAGCATTGGGAAGAAAGCTTACTGTTTGGTAATCGTCGATGATTACTCTCGCTACACTTGGGTGTATTTTCTCAGTCACAAAAATGAAACTGATGTCTTGGTAAAACAATTCATCACTTTGGCTGAAAATAAAGCGAGCACTAAGGTGAAGGTTATTCGATCAGACAATGGGACAGAATTCAAGAACGTGACTTTAGATACTTTCTGTGTTGATAAGGGAATCGATCGTCAGTTCAGTGCGCCTCGAACTCCACAACAAAATGGAGTGGCTGAAAGAAGGAATCGTACTCTCATTAAAGCTGCGCGTACTATGCTGGCTGATTCAAAGCTTCCTAGCTTCTTTTGGGCCGAGGCTGTTAGCACGGCTTGTTATATCTAGAATCATGCTTTAGTAAACAAACGTCACATGAAAACCCCTTATGAGATTCTGGAAGGACGTAAACCTTCGGTTTCACACTTTCGCATCTTTGGTTGTCCATGCGTATTATTACTAATGGACTCCAACGGAAAGTTTGAAGTCAAAGGTGACGAATGTTACCTTGTTGGATATGCTAAAGGCTCCGCTTATAGGGTATACAACAAAGTAACTAAAAAAGTCGTCGAGTCGTGCAACATTGAGTGGCTTGAAGAGAATGCTACGGACGCTAGAGTTGGTCCAGATTGGTTATACGATTATTCTGCTCTGTTTAAATCATTTAACATTTTGTCAAGTGATGTTTCAGTTGCAAGTGTGTCTATTCCCAAACAACCATTGTCGTTTGAAGATACGGAAGACGAAGCACATATGCAAGACAACGTGAGGCATCATACCGTTGATCCACCGGGAATGGTGTTTACGCAACATCCTACACCGACTCCGATGGTCAATCGATCCCCTGAGGGTGCATCAACTAGTGACTCTGCATTGTTTCCTGAACCAATTCCTGAGGATTGTACTGTCACTTCTCCTGTAGTTCACACTACAACCGCACCTAATGAGGGGGAGTCTAGCAACACCACCACTGAAGAGGAGATTGTACCTGATTTGGCCATACCTACGAGCGTCCAACGCAATCACCCAATCGAAAATGTGATTGGTCCTGTAAATGCAGGAATTTTGACCAGGAGTCAATCAGGAACCATTAACACTTGCTTATATTCTTGTTATCTTTCTCAAATCGAACCTAAAACCATTGATATAGCTTTGCAGGAACCTGGCTGGGTAGATGCTATGCATGAAGAGCTGAACCAGTTTGAAAAACTTGGAGTATGGAAGCTCGTCAAGTTGCCAGCAGGAAAACGTAAGCTTGGAACTAGATGGGTATTTCGAAACAAGCAGGATTCTGCAGGTGTCATCGTTCGAAACAAAGCAAGGCTGGTGGTTCAGGGATTTAGACAAATCGAAGGACTGGATTATGATGAAGTATATGCTCCGGTTGCACGACTTGAAGCCATCCGGATCTTTTTGGCTTACGCGTCATACATGGGATTCACTGTTTATCAGATGGATGTCAAGACCGCGTTTCTCTATGGAGATGTGAAGGAGGAAATTTTTGTCGAGCAGCCGCCAGGGTTTGTGCATCCAGATCATCCTGAGTACGCTTACAAGCTAGACAAGGCGCTGTACGGGTTACACCAGGCTCCTCGAGCTTGGTATGCCACACTAACAGAGCATCTGTTGGCTCATGGGTACACGCGTGGCACCATAGACCAGACTTTGTTTATCAAGAAGGTAGGACGTGATCAAATCTTGGTTCAAATCTATGTTGATGATATCATTTTCGGATCTACAAGCGAGGATCTTTGCAAGGAATTCGAGAGAGTTATGAAAAAGAAGTTTGAAATGAGTGCTCTGGGGGAGATGACACTGTTTTTGGGTCTACAAGTCAAGCAGAGTTCGCAAGGAATTCTTATTCATCAAGGGAAGTATGTGGATGATGTGCTGGCAAAGTTCAAATTCACGGACGCAAAGCCTGCTGAAACACCTATGGCAGAGAGACCATTATTGACTGAAGATGAAGAAGGAGAGTCCGTCAATCAACGTCAATATAGGTCCATGATCGGGTCATTGATGTATCTCACAGCTAGCCGTCCGGACATCATGTTCGCTGTTTGCAACTGTGCACGCTATCAGGCTAATCCTAAAACTTCTCATCTTACTGCTGTTAAACGGATCTTTCGGTATCTTAAAGGCCGACCTCGGTTTGGCCTGTGGTATCCGAGGGATTCCAATTTTGACTTGTTTGCTTTCTCTGACAGCAATTTTGGAGGTAGTGACAGTGACAGGAAATCTACATCTGCGGGATGTCAATTTTTGGGTGATCGGCTCATTTCTTGGCAGTGCAAGAAACAACAAACAGTGGCGATATCCACAGCTGAAGCTGAGTATGTTGCTGCTTCTGCTTCTTGCTCTCAAGTGGTGTGGATGCAACATCAATTGCAGGATTATGGTTTGACTTATCTTAACACTACTATTTACTGCGATAATGATGCTGCAATACAAATTGTTTGAAATCCTGTTTTCCACTCCAAAACCAAGCACATTGATATTAAAGTTCATTTCATTCGAGACTGTTTTGACAGAGGTCTTATTACTCTTGAACAAATCGACACAGATGCAAATGCTGCCGATTTGTTCACCAAACCTGTCAGCAGCTCGAAATTCAGAGTGCTTGTGGATTTTCTAAAAATGATCCGTTTTACTGATTGAGCATGTTTTGGTTTTTCGTAGGTAAATTTGTTCATAAAGTTTTCTATTCTTAGGTAGTTTTTATTTCTGCACAAATTTAGGGGGAGAAAAAAAAAATCGAAAAATACAAAAACATTAAAAAATTGAAAAAATACAAAAAGAGGTTTAAAAGGAAGTGTGGCTGGACTGGGGAAATGAAATGAATTTTCACATTATGGTCGAGGGCTGACTCATGTAAGACCAGTATCGAAATAGTTTGACTCTAGTATGATGTGTTGGTAGGCTCTATCCTTAAGATTAGAAACATTAGCTGTTTCTGTTCAGAACTAAACTAGTACATGACCTCAGAAAAGAAAATCACTTGGAATTAGCTCATGTCTATTTGAATGTCTGTATGTTATCCCGATACACACAATTTTGATCTGATTCTGAAATCTTATCTGAAAAAGTCGTGTACCTCCTCTGCTGCATCCAGATACATGCTGACCTGGAGGTGCTAGGCAACTACAGCTTCTGCTGCATCCAGATACATGCTGACCTAGCTGTACGTTGTCGATCTATAGATCAATTAACACCCGAAAGAGGCCCTCAAGTGCCCAAAAGAAACCCAATAAACCTATATCAAATTGAGAAAACTCATTTGATCTGTATATTATACCATCTCTGCATAAGATCTATTCTGTTCTCTTCTCAACCTATTCCCAGTTAAGATTTCAGAAATTTGGATTGGACTTGTGAAATATGTGGTAGGGAAACTGCTTGCATGATAGAGTGAGCTGTGCATAATTCCAGGATTTGATTAGTATTTGTTTGGGTGATCATTATTAAAAATATCAAAACATGATAAAATGAGATACAGGCAGTTATATGGAAAAGGTCTAGGGAGATGAGTTTTAGAGGACAAATATACTGGCAATTGTCTAGATCATCCTGTTGTAGATCAGTGTTGATAAGTGAAGTCAAGCCCGAAACCTTGTGATTTGATCCCTGAGTATCTATGCAAATTTCCTGATTTTATTTTGTAAATAATATTTTAGTATTTAATTTTGTTTTTAGGTTTTATTTTGCAAACATTGCTCAAAAGGTTTAATGGATAATTTTTATTAAAATTAAATCAGTTTTGAAATGGGGTTAAAGATTGCTTGAAAAATCTGTTTTAAGCCCAAGTCATTAAGGCCCAAAGCCCATAAGACATGGGCCCATGATAAAAGTTGAATATAAACAGGGAAGTTACGAGTCATAACTCATGTACACTCGCAATCAATTCACTCATTCTCTCTCAAGATTCCGGTGATCTTCAACTGTTCCGACTGGTTTCCGATTGCGACTCGCAATCTTCTTTGTTAATCATCAAGGTATAATGACGTCATCATTCAATTTTTGCAGGAGATTATGAATGTCTGATGAAGATTCCGATGAATTTTTGAAGATTCCGATGATGATTTGAAGTTTCCGATGATGTTTCCGATGAAGTTTTGACTCGCAATCAAAACACTTTGGACTCGAAACCAGTGGTTACGAGTCGCAACATCAAGATTGCGACTCATAGTTGCGACTCAATTTTGTTTGTTGCGACTCATGATTGCGACTCGTAATCTGCTGGTTGCGACTCAATTTTGCTGGTTGCGACTCATGGTTTCGACTCGAGACCTTTGGGTTGCGACTCATGGTTTCGAGTGAACAGTGACAGTGTTTGTTTTGATTTTTAATTTTTATCACTGTTCTATCTGTAATTGGAAACTTATATGATTTGTGTTGTGTGCAGAAAAATGGATTTAAAGTTTATATCGTCTCATAATCAAGTTGCATATTTGGCACCTCCACCAGTGAAGCACAAGCAGCTGTTTACGTCATTGATAAAAGGCCTAAATACATGTCGGATTGTTCATGCTCTTCGTGAGAATCCTGTTGTGTATGAAAGCCTTATTCGAGACTTTTGGAAGACTGCTCAAGTTGAAATCATTGAAGGAAAGGGAGCTATAGTTGCTGAGATTGACGAGACAAAAGTTATAGTGACTGAGCAGATTATTAGAGATGTGTTGAAGTTTAATGATCAGGAAACAGATCCAATCGAACTTGCTGCTGGAACCATTGAAGCAATTTTGCCTCGTTTGAGTTATGAAGGAAAGTTTCCTCCCCTGGTTAAGAAGTTTGTTCATCCATACTGGCGTCTATTACTGCACATGTTCCTCTTGTGCATGACAGAAAATAGAGGGGGAATTGATCAGTTGAACACTACACAGACTGCTGCGTTGATTTGTGTGATTACAAACGAGCCGTTCAATTATTCTAAATACATCTTGGAAGCAATGAAGAGGAATGCAATCGGGCTTCGAAAGGATAAGTTTCTTATGTATCCAAGATTTGTACAGATGATTTTGAATGAGTGTTATCCTGAATTGAAGAGATCTGGTAATACGTTGGAGTTAAAGCCTATGGGTCCTTCATGTTTTGGTGCTCTCACTACGAAGAAAGGAACTGAGAAAAGGTTTGAAGGTTTGATCGAATTGGAGAAATTTGGTCAGTTCGCAGAGACAGAAGATATTGGTGAGAATCCAGTGATGGCACGATCTGCAACTGCACGTGCTATTGTTGCTGAAGAACATGATATTCCAAGGAGAACTGAAGATGAGCCTGAGCCAGAGTGTATTACAATTAACTCTGACGATGAAGGTGTTGAGATAATGTGTAATTCTGATGATGACATAGAACTTCCTCCTGAAGTTAATGCTGATGCTGTTTCTACGGTTAATCCAGTGATTACTGCTGAGAGTTTGGCTCAGTTGTTAAAGTCTGTGACTGAAAAGATGGGAAATCCTCCTTCTGGTCTTTCAGTTCTAAATGAAGAGCCTAGTGAAAACCCAAAGGATCCTGATTCCCTACCCTTGAAGCGGAAAAGAAGGGATCCTCGGCTTGGAATGTATGTTGAGAAACACAAAGATCAACCCTTGATTACTGATGAAGATGATGAAGGTCTTTACGATTTTGATTTTGAAAAGAATATTACTGATACCACCACCTCTACCGCAGACATCTTTGAGTCTGATGTTGACGCTCAAAGAACTGATATGGATACCACCGATGTTACTGTCGAAGTTCAAGCTACGAGTGTTCTTTCTGAGCCTATTGGTGCTGTATCACTTGGTGTTTCTGATTCTGCTGGTCCTTCTAATGTTGTTCATGATATGCCTAGTAGTTCAAGTGGTAAAAGGCCTGAGGAACCAGTAAGAATGCCTTTTGACGATGACTCAAGTGATGAAGATGAGTTTATCAGTATGAGAGAGATGAAAAGAAGGTTGGTTGTTGTTGAGCAAGACTCGATTCACAAGGAAGCGAAGATTATCCAACTTGAAGACACCATAGTGAAAAAGGATCAACAGATTGAGCAACTTCAAGGAGATGTTAGTTTATTATTCTCTATGGTCTATGATCTGCGTGGTAGACTTGAAAAGAAGTTTGGGCAGGAATTTTCTGATCCTAAAGACGTTGAAAACAAAAGGAAGGCCTTTGAAAAGGATAGTGCTGAAAAGAATGCTGCAATGGAGAAATACTTTGAGAGAGTTACTGATCCAGAAGCAGATAAAGCAAAGGCAGAAAGAATTAAAAGGAAAAGGGAGTTGGTGATTTTGAAGAACAAGAATCTGAACCCAGATGATGTTGATGCTCAGGCTACTCATCATCTGATGGATGTTGGTGAAACTCTGTATGATCAAGTTGGAAATCGCTCAGGTGTGGTAAGCTGGGGTTATGACCATGATAGAAGAAGATGGTGGATCAAGAGGAAAGTTGGTCCTGTGGAATGGTATAAACATCCTGGTCAGTTTCAATCATTTACAAAGGTTGATCTGACTGAATTGTCAAATGCACCTTACGTTGATGATAACCCTGGAGGTCCTGGACACATGTTTTTCGAAAGATTGAAGAGGGAAGTTTAGCGTAACTTTCCATCGTTGCGTACTGCTGACTCTATTGTTAAACCTCTTAAAGGTGTTCGGGATCCATTTACCAATAAGCGAATGAAAGCAGTGCACTGGCCTGTGACAGACAAAGAGAAAGTGATTCCGTTGGTAAAGAAGATTCCTCAAGGTGCTCTGAAGTCTCTACATTTCTGGGCTTATGATGAGCGTCTTGGTCAGGCAGTGTTTGTTTGTGATGGTGATGTTAATTTTCGCTTGGTGGATCAAGTAGATGTGCTCAACATCGCTCTTGAAGATTTAGAAGTGTTAGCTCAAAATCAGATACGAGCTACTGAGAAATATGAAGCTATCGCCAAGGGATGGACTGCAGCTGTTGCTTCAGCCATTCATATTCGCAAGAAGGGATTCGGTAGTCTAAAGAATCGGTTGGGTGGTGATCGTGATACTTGAAGCGTCAAGAACCTGCATGCATAAACCTAGGGGGAGATTGTTGGAACCTGAAGGTTTATACATGTAGGTTTGCATAGTATAGGGGTTGTTTTGTTTATTTCTCTTATATATGTATGGGCCGATTAGGTGGTTTGGGTTATGTCGCAACCGGGTTAGTGTGTGGGCTTAGGTTTCGGCCTAGATAACTAGTATTTAAACAAACCTCAACCTTAGGGTTGAGGTTGTTGATCACATAGAAGGTTGCGAGTTCCACTACGAGTCTTGTATCAGTCTTTGGCAATCATTGAATGCAAGATTTCGGTTTGTTCTTTGTTCATTGTTTATATTTTGATCTTTATATTTATTCTTGAATCACCTATTGATTGGTTTCCGCACAATCAATAGTTTGTTTGATATCATTGAGAGATCCTCACGGGTTTTACATACTGGCCTCAAAAACAATGTCTATTTAGTGCTGGCATTGTCAGCATATTTACTGGGTTATCCGCTCACTGTGCTAACTGTGCTTTGTGCATCAAGTTTGTCACTTTTGTTTGTGTATAATAAATGGAGTGACAGTATAAAATGTGATGCATGAGTATGTGTGTATCAGAAATCAGAAAGCAGTTTAATCATAATTGTAATCAAGCACAGTAATTAAGCACTAATTAAATATTAATTAATTTGTACGGATACCTGGATTTGTGAGGGTTGTCACATTCTCCCCCCCGTTAAGAAAATTTTGTCCTGAAATTTTTAGTTCTGCTTCTGGTCGTAGGGGTCTTTGGAAATAAATGGGGATATTTTTCTTTCATACGGTCCTCACGTTCCCATGTGAATTGTGAACCATGTCTGGCATTCCATCGAACTTTGACGAGCTTGACACTATTCCTGCGTGTCTTGTTTATCTTCCAATCAGTAACCTCAACGGGTTCTTCGAACAAGTGGAGCGTGTCGTCAATATGAATTTCGTCAGCAGGAATGACAATAGTTTCTTGAGTCGGACTCTTCTTCAGGTTTGATACATGGAATGTATCGTGAACACCATTAAGCTCAGCAGGTAAGTCCAACTTGTATGCTACCAAACCAATCCTTTCTAAAATCCTAAATGGACCAATGTAACGCGGATTCAACTTCCCACGCTTTCCAAAGCGTGCCACACCCTTCCAGGGTGAAACCTTCAACAAAACCATGTCTCCTACTTCAAATTCCAGAGGTTTCCTTCTTCGGTCCGCATAACACTTTTGTCGATCGCGAGCTGCCTTGATGCGTTCTCGGATCTGTGCAATCTTGTCTGTGGTTTCCTGGACCACTTCCGGACCAACTAACTGTCTATCACCTACGTCAACCCAATAGATCGGTGATCGACATTTGCGTCCATATAGAGCTTTGAACGGTGCGCCTTGAATACTTGCGTGATAACTATTGTTATATGAAAATTCGACCAATGGTAGGTGAGTATCCCAACTTCCACCTAAATCCATTACGCAAGCTCTCAGCATATCTTCTAAAGTCTGAATCGTTCGCTTACTATGTCCATCCGTTTGCGGGTGAAAAGCTGTACTCAGGTTCAACTGAGATCCAAATGCTTCTTGAAAGGATTGCCAAATCCTTGACACAAATCTTCCGTCTCTATCAGAGATGATTGAGAGAGGCACTCCATGACGTGCAACGATCTCTCTCATGTATATCTCAGCTAATTTGCTCGTGTCATCTTTTTCCCTGATGGGCAAGAAATGCGCAGATTTCGTTAACCGGTCTACTATTACCCAAATAGTATCGTGACCTTTGGGTGTTCTGGGCAACTTTGTTACGAAATCCACTGAAATCTGTTCCCATTACCATTTGGGTATCTCAGGTTGCTGCAGTAGACCTGAAGGCTTTTGGTACTCGGCTTTCACTTTGGCGCACATTAAACATTTACTAACATAAACAGCAACATCGCCTTTCATCCTTGGCCACCAGTAGAAATCCTTAAGATCTTGGTACATCTTATCTGCTCCTGGATGGATAGAGTACCGTGACTTGTGAGCTTCATCAAAAATAACCTTTCTCAATCCACCAAACAGAGGAACCCAAATTCTTTTCATGAAACATAAAGTTCCTTCCTCGTTTGGTACCAACGGCTTCTCCATCCCACGGAGATATTCGTCTTCAACATTCCTTTCCTTGAGAGCTTCTCTCTGCGCAGCACGAATGCGCAGTGAGAGATCCGTCTGGACTATCATTTCCAAAGCCCTAACCCTTATGGGCTTGATCCTTTCCTTCCGACTTAGGGCATCGGCGACCACGTTCGCCTTCCCTGGATGATACTTGATCTCACAGTCGTAGTCATTCAACAGTTCTACCCAGCGTCTTTGTCTCATGTTTAGCTCCTTCTGATCAAATATGTGATGCAGGCTGTTATGATCAGTGAAGATTGTACATCGCGTACCATACAAATAATGTCGCCAAATCTTCAACGCAAATACCACTGCGCCTAATTCCAAGTCATGCGTGGTTTAATTCTTCTCATGAACCTTCAATTGGCTTGACGCGTAAGCTATAACTTTCTATCGTTGCAACAACACGCAACCCAAACCTCGACGCGAGGCGTCACAATATACCACGAAATCATTCGTTCCTTCTGGTAGCGATAAGATCAGTGCATTACAAAGCTTGTCCTTCAACAACTGGAACGCTTCCTCTTGTTTGATTCCATCAAACTTCTTATCCTTCTGCGTGAGGGAAGTCAAAGGTTGAGCGATCTTTGAGAAATCCTCAATGAACCTTCGATAATAACTAGCCAAACCTAAGAATTGTCGAATCTCGGATGGCGTCTTTGGAGTTTCCCAATTCTTTATCGCTTCGATCTTTGTTGGATCCACGTGGATTCCATTTCCATTAACCACATGTCCAAGAAATTGGACTTCACATAACCAAAACTCGCACTTCGAGAACTTGGCATACAACTTTTCCATATTAAGTGTAGGATCGTTTGCTGACCCGAACGAGTCGTTCAGAGGTTGTCTCTTGCGTTTCAGATGCGGAATAATAAGAAATGCAAGTAGATATAGCTTGTTCTTCCTCCTAACTACTTGTTTTATTGATTTGAAACGTTTTACAGCTCAATCTTCACACCGGCAGAGCTTCGGCATGGAATTCGACAATCACTACTCTACTGATCCGCTCATGACTACATCTATATATAGGCAGTTGGGTTCGCTTATGTGTCACATGACCATAAGAGCGGACCAGTCAAGTCCACATAAGCGGACCAGCCTGACAAATGAGCGAACCTAGCAACTCAAGACCCTATAAGCGAACCTCACTCATAAAACCTATACAGAATCCAGTTTTCTCGTATTTCGTGCCCTATGCTATACATTACGACATAAGACCTGATCCTAGACACCTAGATGCAATCAACAGATGTAGTGCACTAACAGACTCCCCCTCATATGTTGATGGAGTCGCCAATACACCTTGACTCCAAAACTGTGTTTTCATATCTTCAGTCTAGATCAGTCTCTGGGCTTTCTCCTTTTTTTTTAATCTTCAGACTCCCCCTCTCGATTTACTGGCATTCTTTTGTTCTTCAGTAACATCTTCAGGATCGTTGTCTGGCTTTAAAACACTCTAATTCTCTTGATCAGATCTCTTGATTCCTTAAGTTCATCAGCATCAACGGTTGAAGTAAACTTCAGGATCAGAAACTGACTTTACTCATGCTTTCAGGATTGATTTTCAGGATCGAAACTTGACTCTCTTCCATCAAAGATCTTCAGGAATCGAAATCTAGCTACCTGCACAATCTCAACCCCGAAATAAATTTTCTTTCACAAACATTTCAAACAACTGTGCACCAACACATGACTTCTCTCATATGCACTAAACAAACATATAATCGCATTAACTCAGACTTTCTCTCAAATATCTATGATGAACCACTTGAAGAAGATTAGATTAACAAAAACAGTTAGATTTACACAAACACTCCCCCTCAAATGCTGCTCATCATGTTTAGCACTCGGAATTTTGAAAATCAGTTTTCCAACGTCAGCTGTCGAAAATCTTTTTGATTTTTTCAAAATTTAGCTAAAACACACTAAAATCTTTTTGGATTTTCTGAGAGATATTACCTGACACTACTAGTAAACCAAAACATACAGAAGTGTAATATTTACAAACAATATTTTTTGTGAGTTCGTGCAAGAGGATCATATCAGCTTATGAGACCTATCACCAACACCGTTAAGCTTGATTTCATTTTAAGCTTTAAACAATTTACCTAGATTGTCAGTATGTTTGTCCACTTAAATTCTCAGACAGATTTCAATCGATTCGAGATACGATATTAATGTTTTAGAGACTTAAACTTAATTGTGTATCACTCCACTTGTATCCAGATCCCAAATATTCAGTCTTACAGGTGAGTATACCACAGCTGATATCTGTATAGGGGTTAGGTGCGAAACCGTGAGAGCTCAGGTCAGAACTTCCGTTCAGCAGAGAGATGACGGCTCGACTTTTGGTGGGTCCCCTTTAGAGGATCTTTTGAATTTCAACAGCAGCGACTATCAATTTTATTGTTTCATCAGCATGCTGAGGGCGAAGCTTATGTTTCAAAGCTTTAGCAGAAAGTATTATCCGGGGACTAGGTCAGAACTTCCATTCAGCAGAAGTCCTGGGATAATACCCCAGATATCACTGAGCATAAAGACCTAGTATCTCAGAATACGGGATCTTTCAAACAAGATTTCGGGGGTTACCCATATATTCAAGAATAGTTACCCACGAATCAAGCAAGTTTGAATTTAAGTTTATATCTCATTTCAATTTACTAAATGTGCGAAAATCTACTGACACATCCCAGTAAGATTGTTTATCACATTTTGACTTTACATTTCTTTAGCGTGCTGTGATAGTCCACTGATGTACTATCATTTCCTCTTTTTTTGCAACAATACTCATTTTTGAATTTTATCATGTTTTTGACTTTTTCAAATTTTTCAAATGTTTTTGGATTTTCTAAAATTTCTACTCCCCCTAAAATGCAAACACATTTCAAAGGAAATTTGAAAACAACTAGACTCTAACCCAATAGAAACATGAAAAGTAAAACAAACTGTACAGAAACTTGACAACTGACATCGAATCACATCAAATCGCCATTCACTAGGCATAAACAATCTGAACTCCCCCTATCACAAATCATTTTCTCTTTTAGATTTCAAAACACTTAAGTTTATTTTAATCAAAATGATTTTTCCGGAAAATGAATTTGTGTTGATAAAAACCATTTGTAGGTTTATCATTTTTAAAACAGGGATGTGGTTCATCATCTTATGCTTCTCTTGCCATGAATAGTAAATCAAGTACAATTTAATGTCCCTGATTTACCATTTGCATTTTAGAACCTTCTATACCACTTGTAAAAATACAAACATCTCAAAATATAATCACAAATACCACTTGTAAGATCAAGATTACCACTTGAAGATACCCCAAAACTACCATTTGTAGGTTATGCTGTAGGAATAACACTTCTACAGAAACCTTTTTACCATTTTATCGAATTATTCAGAAAGATGCCGATTCCTGCTTCTCAATTATCAACCTGGAAGCTCCGGCGTAGTCCTTCAACCTGCAAAACATTAAAAAACACTATTCAAAATCTTTCAAAACAAACTGTTCAAACACTAGAAAGATGCCGATTCCTGATCCACGATATAAATTTGGGATCTCCGGCATAGTCCTTCGAATATCATGGGAAACAAACTTCCATCCAAGTCTTTTCAGACTTGATGGCTTTCAACTCTTGAGCAGTCGGGTTGTATGTAGCCTTTTTAGTCGCGTAAAAATCTTTAACCCCTTTAGCTCTCCCACTCAACATTTTCCCAAAAATCTTTTTAACATTCCCGTTGAATGTTTTCTCGACATCAAAATCATTCTTTTCTTTGTAGAACTGATTCGAAATCTCAGTTTTTCCAACTTTCTTTTCCACTTCTTCAAACTTCAATGATGGAAACTCTTCATCATTCACTGAAATTTTCTCCTCAACCTGTGGCTCTTCTGGCTTTGTGGAACCAGATTCATCGCCGACATTCACTTCACCTTTCTTCGCAACCCACACCTGGTTGTCTTTTCCTTTCTTCTCATATTTATTCTTCTTTGAACACTCACCAACCTCGAATTTTGAATTCTCAAAAATTTTAGGTCTATTGGTTGGTGTGTCAACATCAACAACTCTCTCTTTCAACTTCTGAGAAACTCCCTGTTTTGATTGGACACTTTTTGAGCAATTCCATGCAATGTGACCAGCTTCATTGCATCTATAACAGGTTCTAGTCTCTCTTAGATAACATATATCAGCTCCATTCTTCTTTCTCTCAGCAAGAAACTCTTTATTAGACTGTCTCCAGAACGGTTTCTGCTGTTCCTCCTCAGCACTTCCACCTGACACAAATTCAGATTTTGTTTTAAAATTTTTCATATTTTTATCATTTTCTGATGGAACAAAACCAAGGCCTTTCTTTTTGTAGCTACGATTCTGGTTAGGTTTCTTTTGAAAACCAGAACCAGGATTGTTGCCCCTTTTCTTATTTAAACGTTGCTGAACTCTAGAAGTGTATTTTTTAGATTTTTCAAAACTTTTCAAAACTTTTAATTCTGGAATATTAACTTCTATAAGTTTGAATGTTTTGTTTATTAGTTCCGTTTTAATACTCATTATTGGGAACTCTTTATTGTAATATAATTTGTCCGAACCATTCAAAGTATACACAACTTCGAATGTTTCATCATTCAAATCTGCCTTTGACAATAAAAATTCTTTACTATAAGTCCGTTTATCCAACGAATTTGGATTGTTGACTGACGACTTTGACTTTCCAGACCCAGATTTCGACTCAGGCTCCTCATCAGTATCCAACACCTGATCGACCACCTTTTTGATTAATTCAGACTCATGATCAATATCGGACGAGGTATACGTGACATCAATATTATCTGGTAAAACATCAGTTGTGTCGGTTTTAAGCTTTATATTGACTGCTTTTTCCAATTGCTCCTCATTTGGTCTCCTAGGTGAATAACCATCCCAAATCGGAGGCGGACATTTGTTGTAACTAACAGTCGATTTCTTACCACAGTCTTTCTTGTCTTTTAGCTTCTCATCTTTGAAAGCTTCCATACCTGCAACAGTTGGGTAAATACGGTCAATGAGATAATCAGAACTAGAATAGCTTTGTAACAAACGTCTAATTCTCTCATTCTCTATTTTTTCCATCTCCAACTCTTGCTTCCACTTAGCACTCTCTTCGATGTAGAAATTTATTGCTTTTTGTTTTGTCATTAAAACTGCATTCAACATCGTCAGTGCTTGTTCTCTCTCTGAGTTTGTCTTTTGAAGACCAGTTACTGTTTTGTTCAAGACATCGTATGATTCTTTCACATAATTGAGATTGAACAGTAACTGCTCCTTTTTCTTCTCGTACTCAGCTATGATGTCGTCTTTGGCTGCACAATTCTTGCAAGCTTCCAAGCACTTCTCACATGGCTTAACAATTTCAACAATCTTCTCAACTTCGATTGTTTTAACAACTTCTACCACCTTTTCTTCTTCTATCACAGCCTCAGTAATCTTCTCAGCAACACTCTCAGCGTTTTGAATATCACCTTCAGATTCAGCTTGTTGTTCTTTAGCAGCTCGTTTCTCCTTCAGTTTCTCCATTCTTTCTGCAAAATAGAAATGAAAACTTTCAGGAGATAGATGAGTTTTTGCAATATTTATATGTTTTTCTTCCTCATCATCACTGCTGCTATGATCAGGTGATTGATCAAATTTTACAGATTTATCAGAATCATCATCTGATACATCAGAAACAGTCGGTGTTTTATCAAAAACAACTTCTTTTTCTTGAACATTTTCATTTTGTACACTTTTATCAGAACTCTGTAAATCTTCATCTGAACCCCGTAAACCTTCGTCTGAACTTTCTGAAACTTCCCCAGAATTTTCTGAAAGTTCATCAGTACTGTCTGAACTTTCATCAATTGACACAGATTTTTCGTCTTCACTTTTCACAGTCTCTCCAATAGATTTCATCCAAGTAGCAAACAAATCTGGCTCTCGGACGATCTTGGCAATGAAAGCTTTAAACTCTCCCTTTTCATCCACAAACATATCCCAACTGAAACCTTCTGGTAGTTTCTCATTATCTTGATTGATAATGCGTGCTGCTGTGGCTTCAGATGATATGTAATTACTCCAGCTGAAATCTACCAAACATGCTCTCTTGGGATCTTCAATCTTTCTTCCGTGAGCTGTCTGCGGTTCTTGGGATTGACCAACTTGCTGATAGATAGCTTTGCAGTAGTAATCATCTTTCCCGAATGGATTATGTGCTCCGCTAGCTTCTCTTCCTTTGCACTCCCGCTTGAAATGGCCTTTCTCCCTGCATCGAAAACAAGTAACTTTAGATTTATCAAAACCTAAAGTTGAAACATGAGCATCTAGAAAGTCATTTCTCCCGGTAATGGTTTTGAATTTCTCAGCTCGTCAAAGAACACTAGCAAGACACCATTTGATATCCATGAGTTCCATTTCTTCGGCGTCTATTTGATCGTAATCCTCTTTGGTGAGCATAGGATTTCCGATCTGACCAGCAACTAGACCTTCATATGATAACAAAACTGAACCCAGAAGTGCCATGTGGTCTTTAGCAGTGTCTTCAGAGAAGCTTTGGCCTTCTGGAAGGTTAAGAGCTATATTGCATTGAATCACGTATCCGTTTCCGGTTTTTGTACTCTAAGACTGAAAACTCGTGTTAGTCTCTTTCGGATTCACACTCGGAAACGATGAAAACCCGCTGCTACTCTTGTTTGAACCCTGATCAGATTTTTCAGATGAATCACCAGCACTGAAAGCGGTTTGAATCTTTGGACTTCTCTCAGATTCAGTAACTGGAACACTACCCCGGTAGTACATCTTCACGTCCTGTTGACCACTCGGACTGTTCATTCTCGCGATCTTTTGCTGCTCAAGATCCTGACTCTCAATTTTCTCAATGAACTGTGAAATAGTCAGCCCGTCATACACACCAGTATTCTTTAAAATCATCAAATACGTTCCCCACTCTTTCTGTGGTAACGCGTCAGCCAATTTATCCACCCATTCTTCACGACCTTTTTCAACTCCCAACATTGATAATGATCGCACCAAGTGACAGTATCTCTCGATTAGCTTTTTAGTATCCTCTCCCGGCAAACTGCTAAACAAATCGAATTCCTTCTTTAACAGTGCTTTCTTGCTCTTGATCATGTTTTCACTTCCCTCGAATTTAACCCTAAGAGCATCCCATATCGACTTAGCAGTTTTGTCGTGCTGTAACAAGATGAATATATCTTCCTTTATAGCCTGCTGCAACAAACTAATCATCATTTTCTCGGCTTTATACATTGCTCGTTCTTGATCTGTAAATTCGGATATCTCTTTAATAACTTGCAAATCTGTTCGAGGCAATGTGTACTTCTTCAATATACACTCCCACGATCTGAGATGGTTTGCTTGAACCCAGTTTTCAAACCGATCCTTCCACCCATAATACTCCTCAATGCTCATCAATCTAGGGGGCTTTTGAGTCGTTCCCGTCTTGTTTTCTAAATTCATTGCTTGAGCAATTGCGGCTGGAGTAGTCGATGTAGCAAAAGCGTTGTAAAACTCGGAATCCATAGCGAAATAGCACTGAACAGATAAGCGAACCAGATGTTCACAAGAGCGAACCGTACTTTGGAGCGAACCTTTTTTGATTCAGAAAGTTGACTAAACAGCGACCCTGAAATGTACACTCGAGCGAACCAGATGATACTTTGGAGCGGACCGAGATGACCAAATAAGCGATCCTGATATGTACTCTTGAGCGAACCAGAAATGAGTTTGGAGCGGACCAAACTTCTAATTTCGAGCGAACCAGCAAAAATCAGTACGGATGAGCGAACCAACTTACTAAACTGGATCTAAGAGCGAACCAGAAAAGCGAATCAGACAGTGATCTAAGAGCGGATCTTGATGACGTCAGTATGAGCGAACCATATAACAAACATGATTTGACCCACTTAAACTTCGAATTTTGACACGAAACTTTCTAGGGTTTGTCATTATACTGATGAGTACAATCCTTGAAATTTTGAGACGATTCCGACCGTTAAAACTTTCCAAACGAAGAAAAGAAGGTGTAGAAGTGAGAAAAATCGATGAAATCCGGCTATAATCTGCAGAAAACCTCCTCCCAAGCTCTGATACCACTTGTAGGATCGTTTGCTGACCCGAACGAGTCGTTCAGAGGTTGTCTCTTGCGTTTCAGATGCGGAACAATAAGAAATGCAAGTAGATATAGCTTGTTCTTCCTCCTAACTACTTGTTTTATTGATTTGAAACGTTTTACAGCTCAATCTTCACACCGGCAGAGCTTCGGCATGGAATTCGACAATCACTACTCTACTGATCCGCTCATGACTACATCTATATATAGGCAGTTGGGTTCGCTTATGTGTCACATGACCATAAGAGCGGACCAGTCAAGTCCACATAAGCGGACCAGCCTGACAAATGATCGAACCTAGCAACTCAAGACCCTATAAGCGAACCTCACTCATAAAACCTACACAGACTCCAGTTTTCTCGTATTTCGTGCCTTATGCTATACATTACGACATAAGACCTGATCCTAGACACCTAGATGCAATCAACAGATGTAGTGCACTAACATTAAGTAATTCCAAAATAGCTCTTAAATGTTGTTCGTGCTCGTCTTCCGTCTTTGAGTAGATCAAAATATCATCAATGAATACGATTACAAACTTGTCGAGGTACGGATTACAAACTCGGTTCATCAAATCCATAAAAACGGCTGGCGCGTTTGTCAACCCAAACGGCATCACCAGAAACTCGTAATGTCCATATCGAGTTCTAAAAGCAGTCTTGGGAATACTTTCCTCTTGTATTCTCAGCTGATGATAACCTGATCGCAAATCGAACTTTGAATAGAAGCTTGAACCTTGCAGCTGATCGAATAGGTCATCAATTCTCGGTAGAGGATACCTATTCTTGATAGTCAACTTGTTCAGTTCCCGATAATCGATACACATCGAAAACTACCATCCTTCTTCTTGACGAATAAAACTGGAGCTCCCCAAGGTGAGAAGCTTGGTCTGATGAATCCCTTGTCTAACAACTCTTGGAGCTGCATTGACAACTCCTGCATCTCTGAAGGTGCAAGTCGATAGGGTGCCTTAGCCACAGGCGCGGCGCCTGGAACTAAGTCAATGTGGAACTCGACTTGTCTCTGCGGCGGTAATCCTGGCAAGTCTTCTGGAAAGACCTCAGGATATTCCTTTACCACTGGGATGTCTTCAATCTTCGGCTCAGCAGCTTCTTTATCCATGATGTGTGCCATGAAAGCAACACATCCCTTTTGTAAACACTTTCTAGCTTTCAGACAGCTAATGATTCTCAGAGGCGTATCGCGCTTCTCTCCATGAACTACGATCGTCTCTCCATCTTCTGTTGGGATGCGAATGGTCTTTTCGTGACACACAATCTCGGCTTTGTTGTTTGACAACCAATCCATCCCTACTACCATGTCGAAGCTTCCCAACTCGACTGGTAGTAGTTCCAGAGTGAACTCGCGTTCTCCCAGCTCAATTACACATCCTCTTACAACTTCATTGGCTTCAACTAGCTTCCCATTAGCCAGTTCAATCGAGTACGGAATATCTAACTTACTAGCAGCTAACCCAAGCATACTCTTAAATTCAAACGATACAAAGCTATAGTCGGCACCAGTATCAACCAGAACAGATGCAAAGCGTTGATTTATATGGAACGTACCAGTGACAACCTTGGGATCCTGGCGCGCTTCCCTTGCTCCGATGTTAAACACTCTACCACGGGCTTGATTCAGCTTTGGGCATTCCTTCTTAAAGTGCCTAACTTCTCCACAATTAAAACATCCTGGTCCTTGACCATTACCACCTCCGTTTCCAGCTTGAGTGTTGTTGTGGTTACGATTTCCATTCCCAGGTTGATTTGCATTGTTTCCACGGTTTCCATTTCCGCCGTTTCCTCCCTGCTGGCGGTTTCCATTACCATTCCCATAACCTCGGTTACCACCACGCCTAGTACCAGTTCCAGCCAAACACGTATCCTTCGAGTGGCCGTTACTTCCACACGGTTCACACTTTCTCAATCTACACGGGCCAGTATGATGGCGCTGGCACGTATCACACTTGGGCAGAGTACCCATGTAACCTCTTCCTTGGATCTCAACACTGGTTGCAGCTCTTGTCGGTGTGCTTGATTCGCCCTTCTTGATCACATTACTTGTACCTTGCTTGAAGTTTGAAAATTTTCGCTTGTTTTCACCAGACGACTCCACATGAGTCTCTTTCTTCTTCTGCTCGGTAACCGAAAACTTGTTCAATCGAATAGCTTCCTCAGTAAGAGCCACACTAAGATCTATGGCTTCTGTGATGGTCGCGGGCTTGGAAGTAGTAACCATACTCATGATCTGAGGTGCCAATCCCCAGAGAAAGCGCTCAATACGTTTAAACTCCGGTGTGACCATGTACGGCACTACATGGGACAAATCGTGAAATCTCTGAACATACTCAGCAATCTTAGAACCTTCCATTTTTAGGTGCCAGAACCCAGTCTCTAGCTTCTGAATTTCAGCACGTGAGCAGTACTTCCTTCTCATGAGCTCCTTCAGCTCATTCCATGACAATGCATAGGCAGCAGCTTCACCCAGAGTTTGCACTTGCAAATTCCACCAGGATAGGGCTCCATCCAGAAATAGCCCTGAGATGTAGGTCACTTGTTGCTCGGGAGCACACTTGCTCATTCTAAGGACAGATTCGGTCTTCTCAGCCCATCTAACAAACGCAACAGCACCTCCGGTGCCGTCGAAGTTCACGGGCTTGCAGTCGAGGAATTGCTTGTAAGTGCACCCTGCACATACGTTAGAATTTACAAATGGTATTAGCGAACGTGCTATAAATATCCAAATGTATCATAGTATATCTCAAACGACTTAACATTACCATTGGGTGGATTGTTATTGCCGTGGTTGTGCGAGATATTTCCACTCGTTTCTGCATGAGAAGCAGCGTATTGTGCGATAGTTGCGGCAATGATCCCTTAAAGTTCTGCCTCATTAGTGGGCATGCGGGGGTCACGTCTTGGAGGCATCTTCTAAAAGATGTTTCACGTTGGTCAGGTCATAGTAAATAAATAGTATGCGTACGTAATAATATTCATCAAGCACATAACATTTCATGTTATAGAATTAAAAAAATCTATCCAACATCACATATAATGAGAATACTGCGATTGCACTATTATAAAAACCAAGACCACAATGTAATGTTTACAAGTTTTACAAGTGTATCGTACATCAACAGTGACTAAGGGCCACATTGCCCTTGTCCAAACTATCTAATCATCTACAACAACAACCAAAAACTAAACATCAAAAGTCATGACATCAAAAGGCGGTCTTCAAAAAGTTGTATAGTCTACACAATCATGGTCTTCTCACCAAAAGTCTACCTGCATCAAATCAAAATGCCTATGCTGATGGCGGAGGAGGAGCAAAATGAGAAAAGAGCAAGCGACGCATGTGTAACCAGTCCTGCTCTAAAGCACGACAGACGCGCAGCAAATATGATATCTGCTGCTCAGAAGTCCAAAAGCGAGCGTCTGAGTCGGGGGAAAGTGGACGCGGAGGGTGTGATGCTGCAAACAGGGTCTGACAATGTCAAGGTGGTCGGGGAGCTCTCTCCAACTCCTGAATACGACGTGTCAATGCATCCTGTTGTATCATCAAGGATGTAAGGATATCCTCCGTAGAGTACCCAACATGGTACGGGTGGTACGGGTCAGACAGTGGCATGATAGGGGGCATAGTCCATAAGAATGGCTCGCTCAATGGCATGAACGATGGTGCAGTAGGTGGTGCAACAGAAGGAAACTGTGATGTGAACGGTAAAGATGATGACAACATGGGTGGAACAGGAACAGGCGGCTGTCTAGATGATCCCTCTCCAGGACGCGGCGACGGTATGTCTTGAAGGAACGTAATAGGGAGATCAGTGCAGTGAGCGTCTGTGGTGTGTGGGGGAAACAAATGAACATCAGTGGGTGCAGACACGGGTGCTACTAGGGGTGTAACAGGGAACACAAATGGTGGATAATCGTCATCGTCGTCGATCCACCCGTTACGGGTGTCGGCGTAACGTGGATCTACATGAGTAGAAAAAGGCGCACGGTCAAACAGCACCGACACAGGATCAGGAAATGCTGCAACAACAGGATCCTCTATCAAGAGTGGAGCATCAACAGGAACGTCAGCAATGGGTACATCATCAACAAAGGGTGTAATGGCTGGTGCATCATCATGAACAGGGTCATGCTCTAATGCCAGGTCAGGAGCAGCTACAGGCTCTGGGGCCACAGCAGGCTCCGGGTCAGCAAGATCCATATCGAAGTCAGCAGGGTCGTCAAACAAAGGATCGATAGGAGCTACGGGTGCCTCTAGGAGCTGATCCATGTGGATAAACTCGATCTCCTGGTCAGGGTCGAAATCAGGGGGAAAGACTGGGTCCAAATCATCATCAACCTCATGGTCGAACTCGAACTCATGCGATGGACCGGGTGCAGCTGACATCGCCATGTCAGGGTCAGAAGAGTGAGGCTGCACTCCATGGTCGTGTAAAGATGCAGACGCCACAGACTCCAATGAGTCCAGGACAGGTGAACCAACAGGAAGCTCCTCCACAGGGGCCTCAATGGGAAGAATATCATCAGCAGCAATAGGGGCCCCGCCCTCATAGTCAGCCTCAGGCGGGTCCCCCTCAAACAGATCGATGTCGTCGTCAGAAACGACATCGAGGGGCATATCTACTACTGGGTAAGCAGCAAGCGGTATAGGAGCAGGGATCACCACAAGTGGTAAATCCCCGGCAGGAAGGCCATCAGCAGGCTCAACTCCGACGTCAGGCAGCGCGAACGGCTGGAAGTCATCGTCGTCAGTGCTGGTGGTGTCGGATGTGTAGACCTCTCGCTCTGACGGAATCTCGTCATCTGACACGATCGCCATGGGATCTAAGGTATCCGATACTCCGGTGTCTGAGGATGAAACCATAATGTCTGTAGGATCGTGTGTTGACCCAACCGAGTCGTTCAGAGATTTGCTCTTGCTCTTCAGATGCGGAATAATAAGAAAAACAAGTAGAAATAGCACGATCTTCCTTTTAACTCTCTTTTGTATTGAATATAAACGTTTTACAGCTCAAACATCACACCGGCAGAGCTTCGGCATGGAATTCAAGACCTCCTACTCTGGAATCGCTCATGGACCTATTTATAGTGTTCTGGAGCCGCTCATGTGGTCAAGTGACACATGAGCGGTCCATACATGTACACATAAGCGACCCAAGGTGACAAATAAGCGACCCGACCATATCAAGACCCTAAAAGCGACCCGACAATCTAAAACCTATACAGACTCCTGTTTTCTCGTATTTCGAGCCCTATGCTATACAATATGGTATAAGACATGATTCTAGACACTTAGACGGAATCAACAGATGTAGTGCACCAACAGACTCCCCCTCAGATGTTGATGGAGTCGTTACCACACTCTGAATTTAACGCTGTATCTTCACCTCGTCAGACTAGATCAGTCTCTGGGCTTTCTCATTCTCTCTTTCTTCAGACTCCCCCTCTCGATTTACTGGTATTCTTTTGTTCTTCAGTAACATCTTCAGGATCGTTGTCTGGCATTCAAACTCTCTAATTCTCTTGATCAGATCTCTTGATTCTTTAAGTTCATCAGCATCATCAGTTTGTTATGATCTTCAGAATCAGAATCTAATCTTCATAGACTTTTAGAATTGATTTCCAGGATCGAAACTTGGCTCTCTCCTATCATTTTCGAAACCTGGTTACCTGCAAAATCTTAACCCAGAAATAAATTTCCTAGATTCATCATATATCAACAACCTGTGCACCAACCTATGACTCTCTTACTAAACTATGATGAACCACTTGAAGAAGGTTAGATTTATTAAAAACAATTAGATTTACACAAACACTCCCCCTCAAATATTGCTCATCATGTTTAGCACACGGAATTTTGAAAATCAGTTTTCCAATATCAGTTGTCAAAAATCTTTTTGACTTTTTCAAAATTTATGCTAAAAACACACCAAAAAGATTTTTGAATTTTTCTGAAAGAGAAACTGAAATGCAGAAATAAACTATTTACAAACAATATTTTTGTGAGTTCGTGCAGAGGATCATATCAGTTTGTGAGACAAATCACCAACACCGTTAAGCTTGATTTCATTTTAAGTTTTAAACAATTTACCTAGATTGTCAGTATGTTTGTCCTCTTAAATTCTCAACACAAATTTCAATCGATTCGAGATACGATATTAATGTTTTAGAGACTTAAACTTAATTGTGTATCACTCCACTTGAATATACTCCCGTATCCAGATCCCAAGTATTCAGTCTTACAGGTGAGTATACCACAGATGATATCTGTAAATGGGTTAAATGCGAAACCGTGAGAGCTCAGGTCAGAACTTCCGTTCAGCAGAGAGATGACGGCTCGACTTTTGGTGGGTCCCCTTTAGAGGATCTTTTTGCATTTCAACAGCAGCGACTATCAATTTTATTGTTTCATCAGCATGCTGAGGGCGGCGCTTTTTCAAGCATTTGCAGAAAGTATTATCCGGGGACTAGGTCAGTACTTCCATACAGCAGAAGTCCCGGGATAATACCCCAAATATCACTGAGTATAAAGACCTAGTATCTCAGAATACGGGACCTTTCAAACAAGATTTCGGGGGTTACCCATATATCCAAGAATAGTTACCCACGAATTAAGCAAGTTTGATTTAGGTTTATATCTCGTTTCAATTTACTAAATGTGCGAAAATCTACTGACACATCCGCAGTAAGATTGTTTAACACTTTTTAACTTTTCATTTCTTTAGCGTGCCGTGATAGTCCACTATGTACTATCATTTCCTCTTTTTCGCAACAAAACTCATTTTTGAATTTTATCATGTTTTTGGCTTTTTCAAATTTTCAAATGTTTTTGGATTTTCTGAAATTTCCCTACTCCCCCTAAAATGCAAACACATTTTAAAGAAAATTTGAAAACTTCTAAATTTTTACCTATTAGAAACATAAAAGTAAAACAAACTATACAGAAACTTAACAACTGACACTGAATCACATCAAATCGCCATTCACTAGGCATAAACAATCTGAACTCCCCCTATCACAAATCATTTTCTCATTTAGATTTCAAAACACTTAAGTTTGTTTCAATCAAAATGATTTTTCCGGAAAATAAATTTGTGTTGATATCAACCACTTGTAGGTTTATCAATTTTAAAACGGGGATGTGGTTCATCATTTTGTCTATCTTTTGTCATGAATAGTAAATCAAGTACAATTTAATGTCCCTGATTTACCATTTGCCTCTAAGAACCTTCTGTATCACTTGTAAATGTAAACACTTCAAAGTATCCAAACATCTCAAAATTTAACCACAATTACCAATTGTGGGATCAAGATTACCACTTGTAGATACAATGGTTACCACTTGTAGGAATGTGACCTCTACATTACCATTTTTCAACCAGAATGCCGATTCCTGCTTCGCACTAACCATCTTGGAAGCTCCGGCATAGTCCTTCAACCTGTAAACAAAACATTCAAACATTAAACACACATATTCAAACTTCTCAAATACAAGAAAGATGCCGATTCATGATCCACGATATAAACTTGGGATCTCCGGCGTAGTCCTCTGACTATTCTGGGAAGCAAACTTCCCTCCAAGTCTTTTCAGGCTTGATGGTCTGTAGCTCTTGAGCTGTTGGGTTGTAAGTAGCCTTTTTCGTTGCATAAAAATCTTTCACCCCTTTAGCTCTCCCACTCAACATTTTCTCAAATATCTTCTTAACATTCCCGTTGAATGTTTTCTCAACATCAAATTCTTTTTCATCATCATAAAATTGATCTGAAATTTCAATTTTTTCGATTTCCTTCACCACCTCCTCAAACTTCAATGATGGAAAAACATCATCATTTTCTGAACTTTTCTCCATAACTTGTGACTCGTCTGGCTTTGTGGAACCAGATTCATTGCCATCTTTCACGTCTCCTTTCTTCGCAACCCACACTTGGTTGTCCTTTCCTTTCTTCTTATACTTGTTCTTTTGCGAACATTCTCCAACTTCATTTTTCGAATTCTTAAACATTTTGGATTTCTCAGCTTTTTCTTCAACTTTGTCTTTCATCCTCTGAGAAGCTCCTTGTTTTGCTATGAAATCTTTCGAACAATCCGATCCAATGTGACCAGCTCCATTACATTTCAAACAGGTTTGAGCATTTCTCGGATGAAATACTCCAGTTCCATTCTTTCTCTTTTCAGCAAGAAACTCTTTGTTAGTTTGTCTCCAAAATGATTTATGCTGTTCATCTTCCGAGCTTCCGCCTGTCACAAATTCAGATTTCTTTTTAGAATTTTTCATATTTTTATCATCTTCTAGTGGAATAAATCCTAAACCTTTCTTTTTGTAGCTACGATTTTGGTTAGATTTCTTTGGAAAACCAGGACCAGAATTGTAACCCTTTTTCTTGTTTAAACGCTGCTGAACTCTGGAAGTATATTTTTTAGGTTTTTCAAATTTTTGTGAAATTTTCAACTCAGAAATATTAACCTCTATAAGTTTAAAAGTTTTGTTGATTAGATCCGTTTTAACACTAAAAATTGGAAATTCTTTGTTGTAATATAATTTGTCAGAACCATTCAAAGTATAAACAACTTCGAATGCTTCATCATTCAAATCAGCTTTTGATAACAAAAACTCTTTACTATACGACTGTTTAACTGACGACTTTTGACTGTTGACAGACGACTTTGACTCTCCAGACTCAGATTTTGACTCTGTCTCCTCATCAGTATCCAACACCTGATCGACCACCTTTTTGATTAGAACAGATTCATGATCGGTATCGGACGAGGTAAACGTCACATCAATATTTTCTGGTAAGACATCAGTTGTGTCTGTTTTAAGCTGTATATTGACTGCTTTTGCAAGCTCTTCCTCATTTGGTTTCCTAGGTGAATACCCATCCCAAATTGGAGGCGGACACTTGTTATAGCTAACGGTCGGTTTCTTACCACAGTCTTTCTTCTTCGTTAGCTTCTCGTCTTGAAAAGCTTCCATACCTGCAACAGTTGGGTAAACTCGATCAATAACATAATCAGAGGTAGAATATCTCAACAATAACCTCATAATCCTCTCATTTTCAATCTTTTCCTTTTCCAATTCTTGCTTCCATTTGGCACTTTCTTCAATGTAGAAATTTATAGCTTTTTGCTTCGACATTAAAGTTGCATTCATCATTGTCATCGCCTGTTCTCTTTCTGTGTTTGTCTTTTGAAGACCAGTAACTGTTTTGTTCAACACGTCGTACGATTCCTTCACATAATTGAGATTGAACAATAACTGCTCTTTCTTTTTCTCGTACTCAGCTATGATTTCATCTTTTGCTGTACACTCTTTGCAGGCTTCCAAACACTTCTCACAGGGTTTGATGACTTCAATAATTTTTTCAACTTCGACTGTTTTCACAACTTCTACCACTTTCTCGACTTCGATCACCTTTTCCACTTCGATCACCTTTTCAGTAATCTTCTTAGCAACACTTTCAACATTCTGAAATTCACCTTCAAATTCAGATTGTTTATCTTTTTCATCTCGTTCCTCTACCAGTTTCTCCATTTTTTCTGCAAAATAAAAATGAAAACTATTAGGAGACAATTGAGATTTAGCAATATTTATATGTTTCTCTTCCTCATCATCACTACTGCTTAGATCAGGTGATTGATCAAAATGTACAGACTTCTCAGAGTCACCATCTGATATATCAGAAACCGATGGTGTTTTGTCAAATACAACATCCTGTTCTTGCACAGTTTCATCTTGTATACTTTCATCTGAACCATCTGTACCATCTCCAGAGTGTTCTGAAAGTCCATCAGTACTATCTGAACTATTGTCTGATGACACAGATTTTTCATCACCACTTGATACAATCTCTCCAATAGATCTCATCCATGCAGCAAACAAATTTGGCTCTCGGACAATCTTTGCAATAAAAGCTTTAAAACCTCCCTTTTCATCTACAAACATATCCCAACTGAAACCATCTGGTAGTTTCTCATCATCTTGATCGATAACTCGTTCTACTGTAGCATCAGATGCTATGTAGTCACTCCAGCTGAAATCTACCACACATGCTCTTTTGGAATCTTCAATTTTTCTTCCGTGAGCTGTCTGAGGTTCCTGGGATTGACCAACTTGTTGATAGATAGCTTTGCGGTAGTAGTCATCTTTCCCGAATGGATTCTGTGCTCCGCTAGCTTCTCTTCCTTTGCACTCCCGCTTGAAATGGCCCTTCTCCCTGCATCGAAAACAAGTAACTTTAGATTTATCAAAACCTAAAGTAGAAACATGTGCATCAAGAAAGTCATTTCTCCCGGTAATGGTTTTGAATTTCTCAGCCCGACGAAGAACACTAGCAAGACACCATTTGATATCCATAAGTTCCATTTCCTCAGCGTCTATCTGATCGTAATCCTCTTTGGTGAGCATAGGATTTCCGATTCTACCAGCAACAAGACCTTCATAGGATAATAGAACTGAACCCAGAAGTGCCATATGGTCTTTAGCAGTGTCTTCAGAGAAGCTTTGACCTTCTGGAAGGTTGAGAGCTATGTTGCACTGAATTATGTATCCATTTCCGGTTTTTGTACTCTGAGACTGAAAACCTGTGTTAGTCTCTTTCGGATTCACACTCGGAAACGATGAAAATCCACTGATGCTCTTGTTTGAACCCTGATCAGCTTTTTCTGATGAATCTCCAGTACTGAATGCAGTTTGTATTTTTGGACTTCTTTCAGATTGAGTAACTGGAACACTTCCTTTATAGTACATTTTAACATCTTGTTGACTACCTGGGCTATTCATCCGGGCTATCTTTTGTTGTTCCAGATCTTGCCCCTCTAACTTCTCAATAAACTGCCCGATAGTTAGTCTATCATAAACACCTGTGTTCTTCAATATCATCAAATACGTTCCCCACTCTTTCTGAGGTAACGCATCAGCCAATTTTTCAACCCATTCCTCTCGACCTTTTTCAACTCCCAAAATTGATAACGAACGCACTAAATGGCAATATCTCTCAATTAGCTTTTTAGTATCCTCTCCCGGCAAACTGCTGAATAAATCAAATTCTTTTTTAAGCAAAGCCTTCTTGCTTTTGAGCATACTTTCACTACCCTCGAATTTTGCTTTAAGAGCATCCCAAATTGATTTAGCAGTTTTGTCATGTTGTA
Source organism: Helianthus annuus (assembly GCF_002127325.2). NCBI lineage: Eukaryota > Viridiplantae > Streptophyta > Magnoliopsida > Asterales > Asteraceae > Helianthus > Helianthus annuus. The sequence goes on along the minus strand of NC_035436.2, from coordinate 39,043,719 downwards.
GCAAAATGAATATATCTTCTTTAACTGCCTGCTGTAACAAGCTAATCATCATCTTTTCTGCCTTGTACATTGCCCGTTCTTGATCTGTAAATTCAGATATTTGTTTAGTAACTTGCAGCTCTGTTTTAGGCAATTTGTACTCTTCCAATATGCATTCCCATGATCTGAGATGATTTGCCTGAACCCAGTTTTCAAACCGATCTTTCCATCTGAAGTATTCTTCTATACTCATCAGTTTCGGAGGTTTCTGGGTAGTTCCTGTTTCGTTTTCAATACTCATGGCTTGTGCAATTGTGGCTGGAGTTGTTGGTGTAGCAAAGGCGTTATAAAAACTAGAATCCATGTTGACTTAGCACGTATTTCAAAGTAACTGACAGAAAAGCGATTCAGCAATTATCACAAAAGCGAACCAAACAAAATGTCAAATACGCGATCCACACTTTGTTCGAAAAAACGATCCTCGATGATCCAAATAAGCGATCCAGAAAACAATGTTTTGGAGCGGTCCAACAATTTTCCTTTGAGCGGTCCTGAGATGTGAACTTAAGAGCGGTTCAAAGTGATGTATGAAAAAGCGATTCACAATTTTGCTGCTCGAGCGGTTCAAGTAATCTAAATCAGCGATCCAACAGTCCGAAAAAGCGAACTAAAACATCCGGATGAGCGGTACAACTTGTCTGAATGAGCGATCCAATGAGTCAAATAAGCGGTTCCAGGTAATGAAATGTACGAATGAGTGGTTCCACCTAATACCTAAAAGCGATCCATGCTGATGTCATCTCGAGCGATCCACATTTCAAACTTGTTTTGAACTGTTTTTAAGCTGATATTTGATCTGGAACTTCTAAGGGTTTATCTCGGTACAATGATGAACAGTTTGTGAGAACTTGAACGATTTTTGACCGAGAAATCTTCTTGAAATTAGAAAAGAAGGTGTAGAAATGAGAAACAACACTGAAAACCGGCTATATTCTGTAGAAAATCTCCTCCGTGGCTCTGATACCACTTGTAGGATCGTGTGTTGACCCAACCGAGTCGTTCAGAGATTTGCTCTTGCTCTTCAGATGCGGAATAATAAGAAAAACAAGTAGAAATAGCACGATCTTCCTTTTAACTCTCTTTTGTATTGAATATAAACGTTTTACAGCTCAAACATCACACCGGCAGAGCTTCGGCGTGGAATTCAAGACCTCCTACTCTGGAATCGCTCATGGACCTATTTATAGTGTTCTGGAGCCGCTCATGTGGTCAAGTGACACATGAGCGGTCCATACATGTACACATAAGCGACCCAAGGTGACAAATAAGCGACCCGACCATATCAAGACCCTAAAAGCGACCCGACAATCTAAAACCTATACAGACTCCTGTTTTCTCGTATTTCGAGCCCTATGCTATACAATATGGTATAAGACATGATTCTAGACACTTAGACGGAATCAACAGATGTAGTGCACCAACAATGTCTGTAACACAATCACATATATGCACACATATCAATCATAAAGTCAAATAAACACGTTAGTCACAATAAAGCAAACAAGTAATCATCCTACTCTTACTAGATTATCCTCCCAGCCTCTCAGACTGAACCTCCTAGTCTCTCAGACTAACTCCCTGGCCTTTAAGACCAAAACCTCCCCAATCTCAAAGATTGGACCCCTCAGTCTTCATGACTGAACCTCCCCAGCCTCTAGGGCTGAACTCCCTCAGTCTTAGGGACTGAACCATAAATTTTGAAAAAGTGCTCGTACTTTTTGTTCGTAAAAATGTTTTGTATCCTGGATCTGGACGTAATGTATGCAATGTAAAAATGTTTTCGTGAGAGCCCTAGTGATCATAGTCTAGACTCGAGAAAGAATCCTAGTTCGCTATGATCTATGCTTTGATAAAAAGCTGTCACACCCTGGCTTTTGCGGAAGCGTGGGTTTATTTGGTGTGACTTCTTAATACCATAGCATAATCACAACAATGCTATATGAAAATAAAACCATGATGTTCATCCATTCAACAAGTTTTTAAAAGTAAACATGACAACATTGTTTAAAAGTCGACGCTTAAAACAGATGACAATAATGACATAATTAAAATCTTGTTCATACGACACGACGAAAGACTTGAAATGGAAACACAGTTTAAGACTTGTGACCCGTCCAGTCAAAGATCACATTTCCTAAACTCGGATGACATCATTTTTCCTACGCAGCTTGACGACAATGCATACCTTGCCAGATCCCATAATTTCCTGAAATACATGTAGTTTGAAAAGTCAACAAAAAGTTGAGCGAGTTCATGTAAGAGTGAGTATGTATAAACCTTCAAAGTATGTGTAAAAGTCCCTGGTATGTAGCAATAAGGAAAAAGAGATCACCAATGGGTTGCAAATCCACTGGTATGTGTGAGAAAGTGCAGGGAAACTCAAACCTAGCAAATTTGTTACCGGGCTTCGGCTGTAAGACACAGTCACCTCTATGAGCCTCCCCGGCCTCACGGGTGAGGGCTCGCTACACCCAAATAGATCTATCACTCTTGTGTCCCTCGGTCCTACAACGAGGATTAATGGCCTCGAGTGTTGTACCCACCCCTCACATGATCAAGTAGTAGAAACCCTCCCTACGCTAACCATACCATGTAATAAATGTTTGTAATAATTGTCGCATGTATTTCACCCCCGAAGTATAAAACTGAAAACAGTAAAGAGAAAAGGGGGACATGAACTCACAGAAGTGCGTCTCGTGAAATAGTCGATCCCAACTCAACCTGCTGCGTGACGACCTACACGTACTAATGCCTATTAGACGGATGGCCGTGCCTTGGCTTAGGGTTTAACGTTTTTGGAGAAATAGTTAGGTAACTATTCCGTATTCACACTTCTTATTTATTTGTATTCGTATTTCCTTCCCAAGGATGGGGGTAATAATACATGTATACTTATAATTCCGAAAATATACTTTTATGTCTCACTTGAAAAATATATTTTAATTACTTGACTAAAATGTTTTAAATTCCAAAATATATATATTTTTCCCAAAAATATTATATTCTATTTCATAAGTTTTTCCCAAAATAATATTCTACCAAAAATATACGTACAAGAGTATTTTTTCCGAAAATACATAAGTTACATTTTAAAGTTCGCGTTGTAATAGCAATTCTTGCGTAACTTAAATAACTATTTTGTGAGAGCGTTAGCATTATTTTGGAGTCGTAATTTCACGGTATTTTCAAGTTATATTATTTTTACCCTAAAAATAATATATCTAGTTCACAAAATAAACAAGCAATCACACAAGCGTTTTATTATAAAATATATATTCTAAATATATATTTAACAAGTTTCATTTACGAAAATCCACCTCCAGCACTTGGTATTTCTGTAATAAAAATCATGGCGAAGTTTATTTTGAAAACCAAGTTAAAAATGTATACGTAAATGCTTGTTAGAAAAATATTACTAAGTGTTATATTTCTAGAAAAATTTCGCCAGAGTTTCCTCTGTAAATGGGGGTGTCCATGCTTTTAGCATATCATTTTCTTTTGAGAAATCATTCAAACAATCCATAATCAATAACATACAATCTTTAATCTTTGACAAAATAAGCCTAAATCATAAACTCATGAACTTGAAAGTTTTGTAAAAATATGTAGTAAATTACTAACATATTTAGTAGGTCTTGTTATCTTTAAAAATATGATTAGTTTCTTGAAAACCTTATTTTTAAAGAACTTGAAGTTTCACAACTTCCGGTCATGATTTACACACATGTTTTACCCATATATTTTCTCTTTATCCACCCTTTATCACTTTATGTTTAAGACTTGTTCATGTTCTTTAGAGTTTCTTAACTTTTAACCATTCCATCATCTATTAACCACTAAATACAAGAACAAGATGATGTTTTAGAGCACTTACTACTAGCACAAGGCTAGGGGAGAAACAAGGCATAAAAGTGGTGGATAAAAGAAAACAAGAGTGGTCCTTGAGCTTCCGAGTGCACCAAGCTTGTTTGTTGAACCTCTTGCACCTTTGAGTGTATGAAAATGGCTTGAAAGGAGGTTGATGGTGGTTGTAGGGTGGTGTGGTGGTGGCGGCCGTAGGTAGTGAAGAGAGGAAGAGAGTGGTTTGTTGAAGTTGTGTTTGATGAAAGAGAATGGTTAACTCTTAAACATATTTATAAACCAATTTTCCCTATTAACCATCATATAAAGTGTTTCTAAATATCCAACATAAATCAATAAAATAATCAAAGAAAATGGAAGTGGGTCACCCCTTGTGGTGACCGTCAAGTAGGGGGGTAGGGGTTGGGTTGTGATGATTTAGTTAGGCTTTAGTTAGAGTTTAAAGTGTTTAGTTAGGATATTAAGGTGTGTGTTATAATATAAGGTGTGTTAGGGTGTTCGGGGACCCTAACTAGCTTAGAAAAATAAAAACAATGTGTTTGGCAATATTTTTATGTTCCGGGTAAAGTCCGGTTGTTCGGTTGGATGTTGATCCGTTAAAGTGCTAAATAAAGCTATAAAGTGTCTTTTATATTGTTTTTAGTGACACATTAAATTTCCAACACTTTGGAAAGTGTCTAGGACTATTTTGCCAAGTTTTTGCACTTTACTAGCATTGTTAGATGCTGAATTTTGGTATTTAGTGCAGAATTTTGCACTTAAAGTATGCTTTAGGCACTTCCGGTCACTATAACTATCACCTAGTGACGCAGTTTTATGATCCTCACCTCCCTACACTCATTACTAGTGTAGTATTCTATTCCTAGCTCATTCTCGCCTCAAAAACAATGTCTGTTTAGTGCTGGCATTGTCAGCATATTTACTGGGTTATCCGCTCACTGTGCTAACTGTGCTTTGTGCATCAAGTTTGTCACTATTGTTTGTGTATAATAAATGGAATGACAGTATAAAATGTGATGCATGAGTATGTATGTATCAGAAATCAGAAAGCAGTTTAATCATAATTGTAATCAAGCATAGTAATTAAGCACTAATTAAATATTAATTAATTTGTACGGATACCTGGATTTGTGAGGGTTGTCACAGTTTTTTTCTTTTTTCGTGTTGTTTCTGCACACTTGAATAAGTTAATTTATGTGCTTTATGGTAGGTGAGCTGTCTAATTTGGGCATAGGCCCTGAGAAGAAAATATGTGCGCCCACTACTACTGTTGCGCCAAAGAAGAGTGACGCTGAGAAAGCTCAACCTTCTAAGGCCAAAAATGTGGGAGGGGAGAAGAAAGGTATGCGCCGTTCCTCTGACTCCTGGTGTGATTATGTGGTGTTATCTGATTCATTGGAGGGTCTTGCGCCTGTAGTTATAAGAAGACCGAAGCCGGAACCAAAAGATACTGCTGATATCCCTCCATCAAACCCTGATGATCCTATTGATTTGGAATCCAGTCCTGAGCACCTGCTGAGGAAAAAAGCAGGAGAAAGAAAACAGACTGACGCTAAAGCTTAAGGTCAGCCTGCAAAGAAAGTTCAGAGGAAGAAAATCACTAGGAGGGGCAATCTTGATTCCTTTACTGCGAATCCCCTTCTTGGTAAGTGTTCTTCTTTATTTTCCGCATACATGCCTTGTGTAATTTGTATGTTTGTTCTTGCAGAAAAACCAAACTCTCCTGTTTACACAGAACCATCATCTGTGGTCAATGAAGAACTCCCACCCTCTCCTCCACGCGCCTCTGTTGCTGAGCAGTTAAAGAATATTGAGATTCCTGAGAATGAGGAGGAGAAGACTGCTGAGGTCGAGAATCTTGAGGCTAAAAAGCCTGTTGATGTTGTTGTGGATGCAGGAAAAATCACTAGCCCAGAGGTTGTGGATGTCGGTGCTGGTAATCCACAAACTCCTGAATTTGTTGCTCAGGATTTAGAGAAAGGGAAGACTGCTGAAGAGATCCCTGTAACAACTTCTCCTTCCATGGCTTCTAGTTTTATGCCTAAGAATATTGAAAAGGTCTCTGCTGAGGACCAAGGTTCGTTCTTTGATGCTGATAAAAATTCTCCAATCCGCCCAGATGAAACTCTGGGGGATTATTATTATAGAACTTATTCGGAGAAGAACGCCGTTGAAGTTCACGTCCCTGTCAGGAATCTGAAGAAAGGTGACACCTTTTCAGACTGGCGTGTGTGCCAAGATTGGTTACAGGGAACCTTCCCGCCTGGGGAGATTAAATTTCAGGAAGGACGTCTTCATGATCAAACTTATCATGCCTACCTTGAAGAGGCTGCTTCTTATACATCCACTACGCACCGCATAGTGCGTGAGTGGCATAGTATGCATAAGGAGTGGCTGCTTTTAAGGCGTCCAAGAAGAAAGCTGTTGAGGATGAAAACCGTGTTGCCCAGTTGAGGGCTAAACTAGAAGCTGATCAGGCCAAATTTAAGACTGATCGGAAAACTGAAGAGTGGTCTGTTGCAGGCTGGAAGAGAAAGGCGGAAGCCGAAGCTGCTCTTCTTTCTAGGGAGCGCAAGAACTGGAAAAAGATCTGTGAGAAGGATAATACCAAGAAGATGGGTCTCCGCAATATTATCAACAATCTCAAGGCTGAGGTTGAGAAGTTGAAGAAACAAGATGCGGAGATCGAAAATTGAAGAAAGAAAAGGCCGATGCTGAAGTCGCGCGAGATGCAGCGCGTTCTCATAGGGAAAGGAGCGAACGACGAGAGGTACATACCTGCACTACTCTTGCCCTTAGAGATAAGGAGATAGAAGAACTTATTGCTTTGCTATTTGAGCAGGAACAACTCAAGAAAGATCTGGAGCTTGCGCATGATGAGAAGGCTGAAACTTCTCGCCGTCTTGCTGAAATCGAAGAAAAGCTAGAAAATTCTGAAACACCGTGGGCAACGGTGGAGAGTGAACTTGAGCCTTTGAAAAGTGATATGACATGGCTGAAAGAACGCAGGATCGCGTGTGTAAGTTTCCTCTTCCTGTTGCAACTTGTTGGAGTTGTCCTGTGTTTTTCCTTACTTCTTTTTTATTATAGGTTGCTGAATCAGTTCTAAATTCCGAGGAGCTAGACAAAACGGTCGCGCGCTTGGTGGTTACTGCGCGAAATGATGGATATGCCCAAGGGTATGCTGAACGCTCGCACCATGTGGTTAACGCTTTGAAAGTTGACTAGGATACTAGCAAGTCTACTACCCATGGCGTAAATACAGATGCTACCCTTGCTGCCGCGAAGACAGAGTTTAATAACTTGCAGCTCCCGGTTATGGATCTGATCAATGTTGCATTGCAATCTGAAGACCATGTGGCGCAATTGAAAGAAATCTTCCCATATGGAGAAAATGAAGATGAAGACTTAGCGTAGGTTTCCTTTCTGTGTCTTTACGAACAATTTGTAGGTTTTGGGATTTGGATCCCTATTATGTGAATGCGCTGCCACGCAAGTAACTTTGATTGGTACATTGTCGTGTATATTTGATAACTTTATGTTAAGGCGTGTGGTGCGCCAGTAACTTGATATGATATGTGTTTTAATTTACAATATTTTGCATGAGTGCAATTGCTTTGATCAGGTAAGGCAAATAAAGGTAGTATAAAGCTCATGTGAGAACGTAGGGTCTTGCGCGATGTGTGTAATCGTTGACCGCTCATGAGACTTGTATTATATCTACCATAATGTTTTGCGCTTACCAAAAGGAATTGCATGCACTTTGTAAAAACACAAGAATAATAGAAACTTTGTTTTTATTCATGGATAAGGCGCAGAGGCCGTACAAAGTCTATTTTAAAATAATTACATGGGACTTAACTTACACTATAGTCCTTGCTGAGAATTGATCAACTATAGAGCTTGTCCAATCTGCAAGGAGACTATAGAACTGCTGCTTAATTCTTCGCCTTTTTACTCGGGCCCTCATCGCCACGAGTGATTTGTTTTATCTCCTTGCGCACATTCTGCAACAGGTGAGTGAGCTCACTGCTTTTAAGCGCTTTCTCGATTTCAGTGCGCAAGGCGATACAGTTATTGGTAGTATGGCCGTTGTCTTTATGATAATCACAGTACTGACTTGGGTCTTGGCCGCGCTTGTTCTTCATAGGTGGAGGAGCCTTGAACTAGTAGTCCTCCGTACTCAGTTCCTCTGCAGGGGTTTTGGTCAGAGGAGTCCACTGTCTCTCTCTCTCTGTTTTCTTGTTTTGCTTCTCGTTGTGCAGCGAGCTTATTGATGGTAGCTCGCGCATCTTCAGATGAATAATTTCCTGAGCTCGAGTCACGCCAACCTTTTTTAAACTTCCTCCCGCTATCGGGCCTAAGTCTGTTGGACGACCATGCGCTGGTGGCGGTATGTTGGTGTTGAGATTCTTCTCAGTATGGGCACAGACTTAGCTGCCGCCATTAATTTCTCCAAACTTTTTGGGAGTCCTTCCATTCCAGATAAGACCTTTATCATGTCGTCACATCGATGGCATACTTAAATTGGGCTCTGATCAGGTGCTCATGAACATCTCCTATTTCGAGCACTTCTTTGTTGTAACGAGTAATGAAGTCTTCAAAACTTTCATCATCGCGACGCCAGATGTTCATTATGTCCGTCGTATAGCGGATGGACCGCCTCTGCTGGCTGAAGTGCACCAAAAACTTTTCTCGCAAGTCTACACATGATGTGATTTTTCCTACAGGCAGGTTATCAAACCAGAGCCTCGCAGCGCCTGTGAGGGTTTGAATGAAAAGGTGACACCACATTGGTAGAGTCCAACCTCCCACCAACCCCGCGCTCGTGAAGACCCGAAGATGGTCATCTGGGTCCATCATACCATTAAACTTGCCTACGTTGGATGGGAGCTTCGCTTTTTCTAATGGAGCCAGAGCAATTTCGCTGATGAACTTGGAATTTTCTGCAGCTTCCGCAAGGCGGTAGATCAGATTATAATCGTGTTCAGCTTCAGGATTGTAAACCACGCGGGGTTTACATTTGTTTTAATTCGGTTGTAACCGACTGAACACACTTGCATTGTCTCCTTCACGGTAAATTCTATCATACTCATTGGTGTGGGTGTCCCGTTGTAGGCCTAACCTGGTGTGAACTGACTGACGTCGATGAGAATGGGACTCGCCATGGTAGTCCCTTCGTCGATTTTCAGATTTAGTATACTCATATCTCGTTGGAGATCTAGAGTAAACTTCGGAGTCTTCAATCTAAACCCGTGACAGTCCATCATGTTGGGAAACATGAGGTACCGATGGTGCTCGAGTACAGGACACAGGCCTTCGTGATTGAGTGGGAGGAGCAGTTTGTGCACAGAGTTGTGCATACACAGCATTCAGTGCTCCCTGAGATTTAACATACCAGGAGATAGGGGTCTCTCCTGGAGGTAGAATTGAGCTTATAGGGATTTCAGGCTGCATCCCTGGAGTAACAGGGTCGTTCGGATGACTATCAGTGTACTGCACTTCATTGTCATCCGAAGCTTCTTCCATAATCCCCTCAACGTGGGTATTGTTAACGAAATTTGGTCAAGGGCCAGTTTGACGGTGGGTCGAATTTTCTACCATTTAAAAAATGGAAATGAAAAAGTGAAACAAAACGAGAAAACGGATGAAACTGAGAAATCGGTGGGCGCCAATGAAGAAACACTGGTTAAATGACCGGAATCAGATAAACCAGGGGGTTAGGTTTTGCATAAAAAGGGTTGGTTTCTCCTCGTTCGGTTCAGGGATGACGGATCTTCTTCTCTTCTTGATAGCTGCAAAACAGACACCGTTAGACTCGCCACGGGGAGAATGGGGGTTCTCTCCGTGACCACCCGCCGGCGTGAGAATAAGTATCGGTATATGTATATGAAGAAAAAGAAGTATAAGTGAAGTGAATGTAACTTGAAGATTATACCTGAATTATCCTTTTATTTATAGCCGAAGTTTGGGCGGGAAAACCTGTTATTGAAATATTGACGGAAAGTGCTAACTCAGTAAGTGGTTATTTTTCCCTCCATTAATCTCTTAATCGGTCGTGAGAGCACACGGATCGTGATCTTGATTAATGGTTGGGTACTGCCACATGGAAAGTGGGCAAGTGGAGATTTCTGTTCAATTCCGTGCCATTATCGTAACTTCAAGGGTGCCTGGGATGATGACACGTGGCCAGACGGTTATAACTGTCGGTGGTGCACGATTAAGCCTTCTAGAAGATTACAGCTGTAATCCAGTGTGACTCCCTATCGTGTGGTATTAGTGAAGTAAATAATATCCAAGTCTGGGTATTATTTATATGGGAGTGCTTACTGGGATTTTTATCCCTGTCTGTTATGGAGAGAGGCGCAAGGATTCATTAGTTTTCTGGTGTTGCTTGTTGTTTTCCTTCTAAGTTCTCTTTGTAGGACCACTGCGCGGTCGCGCAAGGTCTAAAGAGGGTTAGAAGGATGTGATTGTGATATGGTCCCAAGTACTCGAAGGGAGGTTTTTGGGACCTTACCCCTTCAATATTGATATGCTCAATCTGTCCTTTTTCCTTAGGCACATATTAAACTACATTGATCAAGGACGATTTTTGATGTTATCTAACACTGTCCTAAAACATGGGTAGTAATCAGGGTAGCGTTGGGAGGAATCCAAGGTTAAGTAGGAGTTGTATGATGCTGATGGAATTCTGTACTTCTATGGGATTAGAAGTTTAGACATTCTGGCGCCCTCGTTAACTCAAACTGGAATAAACGCATGGCCATGCTCGGACTAAAAGTAGTTCGTTAGACCACTTTGAATTAAAGACGAGAATAAAGAATGGTTTATCACTATATAAGAATGAATGGTCCATGTCTTATGATCAACGAATGTTCTATACAGAAGGGACCTATTAATAGAATTATCAGGGCTATAGTATTTGGTTAAGTAAAGTGGTACTTGAACACAAAGAACTAGTTGACGACTGTAAAGTGTCATGCCGTGTTAAGAGCAGTGCGATGCAGCTAGGCGTCCAACTCTGCGCACGTTGACTCATTTAATCAAAATCGTCTAAGTGGGAGATTGTTGGCTATATGTATGTCCGACCTTAATTAAAGTCAAAGTAACTAACTCGGTACGATCCGAAGAGTTACACGTTGGTACACGAATCGTATATGTTCATGAGTAGGTAGATTATTATTTGTGAAATAATAATAGTTTAAACTCGAGGGACTTGATATTAATTAGATTATTATTAAGAGGATCATAATTGTATAATCTTAAAGGGCCTTAATGTAAGATTGGGACAGCCTTTTATAAAAACATAAAACCCTAGCCACCTTCCTAAGCTTGGCCGCCATCCTCTTGACGTCGACCAAGCATCGTCGCTGCTTCCTTCTTGGCCGGTTCTACTCTCGGGTATCTTGTGCTTGGTTGTGAACTTCCTACTAGCGAGGATTCGTTGTAACCCGCGTGTTACAATTTCGGTGTAGTCGTCAAAGGTTGATTACTAAAACCCTCTATGGTTGTTTATTCTTTTTATTTGTTTATACGTGTATAACCTTGATCCTGATTGGGAACATTTATTAATCGGATAAATAAATCAAATTTATATAATCGGCTTTTGGTAAATTATATAAACCGCTTTCGCTATTATTTTGATACCATGATTCCCAACAGTACGTATGTGTTCGGGTTACTTGCATATACTACTCATAGCACGATCGCAATAAAAATTGCATCCAGACGTAGATAAAAATAAACTCGTCAAGGATATTTTTATTAATAAAGTTTAGGAATTGTAGAGTAACTTTATTAAAGTCTTAGTTTGGTTTTATAAGAAGTAGTTGCCCACTAGTCTTTTGCACTAGATAGCACAAATGTAGCTTCATTTAAATCATACAATATTTAAATGAACATACAAATATTTAGACTGGGTAGCGGTAGAATCAGAAGGCATCAAAGGTAGATTAGGGGGTGAAGGTAGATCAGGGGGTATTTGACCCGTATGGAACAGCGAGATTTTCATAGTTTCCCAAGTACTGAAACAAAGAAATTACCTCATGGTTACGAATACAATTTTAGGCGAACCAGACGTGCTGAACGTAGTGAACATACACGCTCCCAATGATACAAGTCAGAGAAAGGAGTTGTGTGTGACACCCGGCTTTCCACGCCGTACCGTACAATTGTAACATGTGTTGTGAATAGGTAAAAGGTTGTATCTTACTAGTTATGATGTTTATATATGGTATTTAATGAGTTGGTAAATTTAAACTTTGGTAAAAATTATGTTGACAACGATAAGATAAACGCCTATCGTGTAACGGTTAAAATGTGAAACGAACGTCGGTGACCACCCGATCAGTGTTAAAATCCTAAAAATAGTATGCTATGATTAGAATAATTATTTTAATCATATCTGTGTGGAAAAATAATTTAAAACGCTAGAAAACTGTATTTTTCGAGTTTAAGCGCGTACCGCGCAATGCAGCGTGTGTACCAACAAAATACTATCAACACAGACTGCCAAGACAACTGACAATCATTTTAATAATAATTTGATAAGTTTATTACTATAGAATGATAAAAATAAATAAAAACGCTTAAATCCCTATTTTTGTGATTTTAAGCGCATACCGCGTAGCACAGCGCGCATACTGCCAAATACCGGCAACGTCGCCAGTCCCGGCAAACAAAATATTGTTCAATAATATTTTGGTAAGTTTATTTTTGTAGAGTTCTAAAAATAATTTAAAACGGGTTAAAACGCTAGATAAAATACTCGGTAACCGGTTAAATACCAGTTTTTAATCTAGAATATGTATATATATATATATATATATATATATATACGATTTTGGGTATGTGTGTAAGATCAAAGATGGCAGCCATGCATCTTGTTTCTCTCTCTCTCTCTCTCTCTCCTCCTTCTATTGGCCTACAATGGAGGTGCATGATGACAATGTCCCCTAAAGCTTTCAAAGACCTTCCTAAGTCCAAGAAACACTCATAACACCTTCCATACACTCCCTCTCTCCTAAAATCAGCCGAATACCTCCTTTCTCACCTCCTTGATTTCGAAATTTGATGTTCTTGTAAGAATCAACTTAAATCCAAGGTGTTTCCAAGCTATTTTGATGATCCAAATGTGCTTTCTTGGTAAAACAAGCTTTCAAACATCAAAAATCATGTCAAAAACCCACTTGAATCTTGAAGGTATAAAATTTATTTTTAAAACATATTCTTGATTCTTGGTGATGTTCATGATGTTGGAAAGTTTCTCTTGTTCTTGGATTTAAACATAAACATGAAAACTAAAACAAATGGGTTTTTATACAAAATTTAAAATGGAACTTGTGTGTATGTTAATATGGCCGAAAATGTTAGAGTGTATGGATTAGAGATTGGATTTTTGATGATTCTTGATTTTTATGATGAGATATATGCAAAATTTGATGCATGCATGATTAAAGGTTGATGTTATAGGAAGTTCTATGATAAAATAATGTTATGAAAAGTGAAGTTTTAGATTTTTGTATGCACATGTGTATGTGTATGTCGTGTATGTATCTGTGTGTATACATACATGTGGGAAATTTTATTATATGTTCATGAATAGAGTGAATCTTGCATTTATGTTAACATGATGATGATATGATGAAGATTTCTTTGAATATTTAAAACATAAGTTAAATAAATATGTAGATGCAATGGTTCATGCAAGTTGATTTTGACATGATATGGGTGCATTAGATGTTTGTACTTGAGCATGCATGTTGGATTATGCTCATGAAATGATGATTAAGTTATGATTTGATAAAAATAAATTTTAATCAGAATCTAAACACTAAAAATATGAATACTTGAAGTGTAAAAATGGTATAAAACTTTGTCATAAAGTTTGCTAGCTTTGCATGTTGTACTTGGTGCTTTATGTGTTGTAAAATACATGAAATCACATGATTTATGTGACTTACACAAAAACTGCACTAATCTGATCATAACCACTATTTTAATCAGTAAATAACATGTATTGTGTTAAAATATCAAGTCGTTTCGAGTTGGGATGATTATAGTAACGTTTAACGCAAAACTATGCGTTAAAGTGGTCAAAAATCGGCTTTTCGAGTGATTTTTGTAAAACTGATTTAGATCAGTAAATAAACTGATGTTTTTGGTTTAAAAATAAGTATTTTAACTAATTTTAAGTTTACTTGGTGTTGGTTGGTCATACGTGACTTCCGACGCCCGAAATCGTTACTGAATCACTAAAATACGCATTTTTCGATGAACACTAGTATGAGTAAATTTTGAGTGAACCTTATGTGATAAAATGTGTTAAGTGATTTAAACATGTAAATGTGATAATATGTTAAGTGTTAACTTGATAGTGGGGAAATTTAGACTATGCATGTATACTTGTGCGTTTTGTGCGGTAGAAATGGTAAAAATTGCATTAAATGTGTAACTTGTTTGTCGAGCATGAAATTTGATATATATGAGGAATTTTATGTATATTTGCTTTAAAAATGACAAAATAGATAAGTTAACAAGATTTCGTGTGTTTCGATAATAAACTATGTGAACGTTTATGTATATATATTATGACGCGCAAATCATAGATATATTGCGTATAAACGAGAGAGTTAACGGATTTACACAATAATGGTCACCAATAAAATCATTCAAGTTGCAAAATCATAAAAATGTATATATATATATATATATATGGACTCATATATATATTAACGTGCCAACATAATCAAAAATAATAACTTTTCGAGAAAATCTCAAAGTTATGTGACAATTCTAAGAAAACAGAAAACTTAGGATTTTGTGATGTTATATTGATTTAGAATTGTTCCTATATTAGGACGTGTAGAAAATCAAACTCTGGGATTGCGATATTAAAATACGCACCCAAAGGTGAGTGTCACTAAACCCCTATTTTTACTGCTTTGTATATATTTTGGGGGTAGAACACGTCGTTAAAAGGGTTTAATAATGTTTTCAAAATAAAACATACCTTTAATATAAAATATATATTTTCGCTGAAAATATATGAAATTTGATAAGTCATACGTTTCGAAGTAAAACGTTTTTTATGAATGAATATTGTAAGTACGATATTTCTTAAGTGAAACAAGACCGTACAGTTGGGGACGAATTCTTGACTGGGTCTCATATGATGGAGAGTAAGGGGAATTCGTACAACGTCGTGTATTAAATTGTCATATTAGTAGGATATATATATTGTACGTGAGGCAGACATCATATTGTTCTCAAAGAGAGAACCATGCGCCCATGATGTTGTTTAATCATTTAAGTATTGCACGCGATGAATTGTTGGTAGATCTATCTGGTTGATAACCCCGTCGTGACCGGTCGCCCCGTGTCAAGTCAAACGACGAATTTAAATTTTGTTTATTGTCTAGCTTTGATTATCCCTGCATGGTTAATATATACTTCGTATCGTCTAGCTAACATACGAGCCTGAAAATTGACGCAATAATTTAATATACAAAACCTGGGCAATATATATATTACAATTGTCGGATTGATGAACCGACGGAAGGCCCATGGATTTTAATAAGGAAGTAAAATGGACTTTCTAAAATTATATGGATGTTTTCAAATAAACACCTAAACAGAAAGTTTTCCTTGGAGTCAAATTGTTTGTAAGTGAATATGTGAACTCACCTTCCTTTGTGTTGACACTTGATTTTAACATGTTCTACAGGTACTTGAGTTCGGCTTCGGGAATCATGACGTATCTTGTGGTTGTTGATGCATGTTTTGTCACTTAATATGTTGGACTAACTTTTAAACCTTTCTGGGATGAATGTAATAAGATCCATGAGGATCAAAACAACTTAACTATGTCATGGTTGTGTCATAACTTAAAACGTAATGTTTAAAACTTAGGTTTTAAATAAGATAATATGTCCAACAAATTAATGCATCGATCATCAAGATATAAATGGGCACCAGCTTCCGTCACCACTACGTTTTATATTCTGCTGCGACTTTTTTGGGGTGTGACAGAAGTTGGTATCAGAGCCATTGGTTGTTAGTGAACTAGATGTTTTCGGTGGAAAACACTAGACTTCAACCGAAGAATTTTGAGATTTAAAATCCAAAATTCTCGAAGCCAAGATTTTTAAATAAACATGGAAAATTTTATCATGTATGGAAACCCTTATGTGTTTATGTGGATACGTGATTTTCTATTTATTTGGGCCTTATGTGTTACTATTCGTATTTGATCACACACTTACTTTGTACGGTTACAATATGTCACATCTCGGCCTATAGAGCCATTAGTAGTTCTGCTCACTGATACTGTCGAACCTACACTTGAGATTCTTTCGCCCGTCATTACAGAATCGTCTATTCTGTTACTCGAGTCACGTGTTTTGTTATACCTCTTTTTAAGTCTACACGCGCCGTAGGAAGAGGACTCGACCCGTTAGAGAGATCGCTTCGACTTCGAGAGCTGAGACAGCGTCCGCTTTGAAGAAGCAGAAGGAGATTTGGGTCAATCGCTCTCACTGTGATCGTCAGTTCGCCACGTTACGCGGATGCATGGAGACAATGAAGGACTTGGAAGGACAGATGGACTGCTATGATGAGCTAGAGGAGCTTGTTAGGAAGATGTTGGACTTCCTGGGTTTGAAGCGTTAGTTGTTGGTTGTTTCTGTTGTTTGTTTTGTATGTCTCATTTGATGAACCCTAATTATGGCTTGCATGCCAAATTTTCAGATATTTAGGAGGAAATTTCGTATAGGCTTGTTGAGGGTGTTGATGTAGACATGCTAAATTTTCATCAGTCTTCGTACTAAAAACAAGCTTTGTAATTTCTGGTATAAATATCGAATGGGTTTCTTTTGGTTTAAAAATTATTCTCATTATTATGTGGATATTATACATGCGCAATGTTTGGTCCACTAACATATAATGATTGAATCATTTTTGGTTATCGTCTTATGTGATTTTTATTGTTGTAAATAATAAAGACGACGAAATGCCGCCAAAAGCGAGACATGGTTCTGGATTACCTATTACCCCAAAAGAGTTGGCACAACTCATAGCCTAACACGTTAATACTGCCATGGAACAGCGCGATGCTAACCAAAATAATGGCCAGGAACATGGAGTGATGCTCATTGTCATGGTTTTGGTGGGACAAAGAATTGGAAACCCTTCAGATGATGTAATGATCGGAAAGTTTTAGTAGTTCCTGTGTTATGACATAATCGAAGTGTAATCCTGATTTTTCATTAACTTTGTGAACAGTACATAGATGTACACATAAAAAAATCCAGGGTTGTAACCCAAGATCATTTACTGGTACCCTATGCAATGGCGTGGCAACGGTATGCGTGATGTCGGGCCGTCACAGCGGATCAACCATTCAAATAATTCCGCATTCCGAGCCTAGATCTGGAGATTCGCGAAAGCAAAAATCTGAGAATTTGAGAAGAGATACCAATGAGAAGCATGATAGGAAACGCAGTTCGAGGAAGGCGTATGTAGCCAGTTCTAGCCGTTCTAGAAAGGATAATGCCAGGGATGGCAGGAGTAGTTTTGAGAAGAAGACTCACGAGGATAAGCGAAGAAAGTGCGCCAGATGTGGTCGGACTAGACATATGACTCGTGAGTGCCAAGCTAAGAGAACGTTGGATGGAGTTACGCTCGAGGGATGCTACGAGTGTGGTGAGCAAGGACATTTCGAGAAAGATTGTCTGAAAATGAAGGGTTAGAATGCCAGGAGTAGCGCGTTCGAGCTAAACACTGGGAAAGCACCAGACGATCTTGCTGTTGTTACCGGTATGTTTCGAATCAAAAACCAATCTATGTTCATACTTTTAATACCAAAGCTGACTTGAGTTTTGTTCGAAAAACTTTGAGCCATTTTGTGTTCACCTACAAGTAAGCTGAGTATAAAGTGCCCGATAGAACTAGCAATTGGTAAGTTAATGAAAACTAATGAGGTCGGTTGTGGTTGTAGTATTTAGTTAGGTGATCATAGTTCTAGTGTTGGTATATTTCCAGTGGAGCTGGGGAGCCTTAACGCGGATGTGAGAATGGATTGATTATCCAAGAGCGAAGTGGGGACTATCGCTTAAAGAAGCTAGCAAGGATACCTCGTCCTGATGATAGTGGAGAGGCGGAAGTTGTTCACAATGACTGGTCGAGTTTCGAGTGTTTATGGTTGAGATTTGTCAATGTTTTGAGGATGCTCAAGTTGTTGCGAAAAGGCTATTCTGCGTTCTTTATTAACGTGGTGGATATGAAGGCCAAAAGTAGGAATATCGGAGAGATTCCTATTGCTCGCAATTATCCGGAAGTTTTCCTAAAAAGACTTACCTGGATTGCCCCCTGCAAGACAGATCAAATTCCAAATCGATCTGGTACCCAGTGCTGCACCCATTTGCACAATCTCCTTATAGATTAAGCACTGTTTGGAATGATAGAAATGTCGAAACAGTTTCAAGAGCTACTGGACAAGGGTTTCACTCGATCAAGCTTTTCGCTTTGAGGTGCATCTGTTTTGTTGAGAGAAAGAAGGATGGATCCTCCAGGATGAGAAAGGATTTCAGAGAGCTATACAAGTTGACTATCAAGAATCGGTACCCTTTACCGAGGATTGGCGAATTGTTCGATCAAGCTACCGGGATCCAGCTGCTACACAAAGATCGACCTATGATTAGGATATCATCAGTTGAAGGTTACAGACGATGATATTCCGAGGGCTGCTTTTCAAACGTGATATGGCCATTACGAGTTATTAGTCATGCCTTTTGACTAAATTAATGCGCCATTTATATTCATGAATCTCATAAACAGGGGTATGGGAACTCTAATCGCATAAATTCGTGATAATATTCATCGACGATATACCTGCCTATTCACGAACCAAGGAGAATCATGAGTAACGTTTGAAGTCAACTATGGAGTTGATGAATGATGTGGAGCGCCAAAGACCCCGTTGGGGGTATGATGATCCATATGACTAGCTGGGTGCTACCGGAGATTTATTAAGAATTTCTCTAAATTAGTGCAGCCTTCGACACTAATAACCCCAAAAGGAAAAGGGAAATTGATTGGACAACAAGATAGTAGGAAGCTTTTCGGACCCTTGAAAGAAAAGTTGGGAGCGTGTATGATGGACTCCGAAGGAAGTTAAGATACTCACATGCCCTTGGCTGAGTATCTTACAATAATAGTTAACGTGACAAAGAACAATTAACCATACCTTAGTTTATCTAGGAAACCAGCGACAGGATTTTCCTAGATCGAGGGAAGGTTAAAAGTCGCCAATTGGTCAACAGAAGGATTACATGGACAATTGAAGGAATTATTGCGATTCCAGATTGAAGAATTGGTTCTGTTAAAGGAGTTATCCTGCAGAGATGCTATTGGGTGTAGCAGAGAAAAGAAGAGCTGAGCCACAATGATTAGGTCCTTTCAAGAGCCCATCTTGAGTTGGATCAGTCGCCTATAGGCTTAAGCTACCATAAGGATGGAGTAGTATACACGATGTATTGTTTGGGTTCAGTTGAGAAAGTGTATAATGGATAATACGCTGATTTTGTTCTTTATAGAGATTTGTTTGGAAGATAAACGGAAGTTCATCGAAACACCGTAGAAGCAGTACGTATAGCTAGAAGAGTTATGCTAATAACTGGACAGGCGATTACAGCATTCTAGTCGTGTATGCGATTTATTGATTTGGCGATTTGTGAATATCTGAAATGAATGCAAGAAGGAAGGAAGACGAGTTTATGAGATTTGATTCTTTCGAGAGCCCATCTCGAGCTGGATCAATCGGGTGTAAACTCAGACTATCTTAGGTACGGGGTAACGTATATGTAAATATACGTATGTAGAACCCGAATTGATGGAATTTTGACTTAATCTTCTTGATTAAGTGCTTGTAAATGTTGAACTTTGGAAAGGGTGAAGAGCGTTGAGATGCGAGATTAGGAATTGAGAGTGTATGTAATAAAGGTCTACGAAGATTCTTTGTAAGAATCAAAGTTTCTCGCAGAAACTACAAGACTATATTCATTAAACCTGTTTTTGCTGTTTCAACCTAATGCGAAAACAAAACCTGTAGAGTAAAATTTCGGGGACCAAATTTCCAAAACAGGGGGAGACTGTGACACTCGGCTTTTCAGGTCGTACCGTACAATTGTAACATGTGTTGTGAATACGTAAAAGGTTGTATCTGACTGGTTATGATGTTTATATATGGTATTTAATGAGTTGGTAAATTTAAACTTTGGTAAAAATTATGTTGACAACGATAAGATAAACGCCTGTCGCGTAACGGTTAAAATGCGAAACAAACGTCGGTGACCACCCGATCAGTGTTAAAATCCTAAAAATAGTATGCTATGATTAGAATAATTATTTTAATTATATCCGTGTGGAAAAATAATTTAAAACGCTACAAAACTGTATTTTTCGAGTTTAAGCGCGTACCGCGCAATGCAGCGTGTGTACCAACAAAATACTATCAACACAGCCTGCCAAGTCAATTGACAATCATTTTAATAATAATTTGATGAGTTTATTACTATAGAATGATAAAAATAAATAAAAACGCTTAAATGCCTATTTTTGCGATTTTAAGCACATACCGCGCAGCACAGCGCGCATACTGCCAAATACCGGCAACGTCGCCAGTCCCTACAAACAAAATATTGTTCAATAATATTTTGATAAGTTTATTTTGTAGAGTGCTAAAAATAATTTAAAACGGGTTAAAACACTAGATAAAATACCCGGTAACCGGTTAAATACCAATTTTTAATCTAAAATATGTATATATATGTATATATACGATTTTGGGTATGTGTGTAAGATCAAAGATGACAGCCATGCATCTTGTTTCTCTCTCTCTCTCTCTCTCTCTCTCTCTCTCTCTCTCTCTCTCTCTCTCTCTCTCTCTCTCTCTCTCTCTCCTTCTTCAATTGGCCTACAATGGAGGTGCATGATGACAATGTCCCCTAAAGCTTTCAAATATCTTCCTAAGTCCAAGAAACACTCATAACACCTTCCATACACTCCCTCTCTCCTAAAATCAGCCGAATACCTCCTTTCTCAGCTCCATGATTTCGAAATTTTGATGTTCTTGTAAGAATCAACTTAAATCCAAGGTGTTTCCAAGCTATTTTGATGATCCAAAGGTGCTTTCTTGGTGAAACAAACTTTCAAACATCAAAAATCATGTCAAAAACCCACTTGAATCTTGAAGGTATAAAAATTATTTTTAAAACATATTCTTGATTCTTGGTGATGTTCATGATGTTGGAAAGTTTCTCTTTTCTTGGATTTAAACATAAACTTGAAAACTAAAACAAATGGGTTTTTATACAAAATTTTAAATGGAACTAGTGTGTATGTTAATATGGCCAAAAATTTTAGAGTGTATGGATTAGAGATTGGATTTTTGATGATTCTTGATTTTTATGGTGAGATATATGCAAAATTTGATGCATGCATGATTAAAGGTTGATGTTATAGGAAGTTCTATGATAAAATAATGTTATGAAAAGAATGGTGTCAAGTCAAACGACGAATTTAAATTCTATTTATTGTCTAGCTTTGATTATCCCTGTATGGTTAATATATAGTTCGTATCGTCTAGCTAACATACGAGTCTGAAAATTGACGCAATAATTTAATATACAAAACATGGGCAATATATATATTACAGCTGTCGGATTGATGAACCGACGGAAGGCCCATTGATTTTATTAAGGAAGTAAAATGGACTTTCTAAAATTATATGGATGTTTTCAAATAAACACCTAAACAGAAAGTTTTCCTTGGAGTAAAATTGTTTGTAAGTGAATATGTGAACTCGCCTTCCTCTGTGTTGACACTTGATTTTAACGTGTTCTACAGGTAGTTGAGTTCGGCTTCCGGAATCATGGTGTATCTTGTGGTTGTTGATGCATGTTTTGTCACTTAATATGTTGGACTAACTTTTAAACCTTTCTGGGACGAATGTAATAAGATCCATGAGGATCAAAACAACTTAACTATGTCATGGTTGTGTCATAACTTAAAATGTAATGTTTAAAACTTAGGTTTTGAATAAGATAATATGTCCAACAAATTAATGCATCGATGATCAAGATATAAATGGGCACCAGCTTCCGTCACCACTACATTTTATATTCCGCTGCGACGTTTTTGGAGTGTGACATTGTGGAAGGAACTCATCACACTAAGGAATAACTACGGAGGCAAATGGATAATGTTAGGTCGGAGGGGAAAGAATAAACTTTGTTTTTGTTAGATACAATGCTTTGGCTTTCAATCATTTTATCAGAGAAACTTGGTTAATAGAATATAATATGGGTGGATGAAGTCTCACTTGTGTATCCAGTAACGATTTAAAGATGAGCAAAATCAATAAGAGTATTAGTGTACAATGATTTCATGAACAAATGGGTGACCGCAAAAATAACGGCATCGACGAAACTACATTCGGAGCTCGTTAACATTGATTTGCACTGTCGACAATTTTGTGGCTATCCCATTCAAGTTTTTCAACTCATGGTTACATAAAGAAGGCCTATCAGTTGCAATCAAGAGAGGTATTCAAGCATAAATTAGAATTGGCGAGCCGGACATGACACTAATGCATAGGCTAAAAACATTAAAGAGGAGATAAAGGCGTGGAAAAGGCTAATAAAGAAAAGAATGGTAAAGAACTATCCGAAGCAATTACTCGCTTAGATTATTAACTTAAGAGGAGAAAAAGAAGCGAGTCGATTGCAAGAAGATGGTACAACGAGTCAAAGAAGATAAATGTAAAGATTTAGCGCAAAAGGCGAAAATAAAGTGGGCTCAATTTGGTGACGAAAATTCTAGCTACTTCCACGGGGTAGTCAACGCGAGACTATTAGCAAATAGAATCATAGGAATAGAAATAAACGGAGCATGGGTTACACAACCAGAACTAATATAAGATAAAGCTAGGAAATTTTTCAAAAGAATCGCTGAAAACGAGACCTAAAATCAATTCTCTTAGGTTTAGTAAAAAGTACCAGAGGAAAACATTGAAGGCCTAATTGCACCCTTCTCGTCTAAAGAAATAAAACGTGTGGTCTGGCAATGCAGTTCGGATATTAGATAGAATCATAGGAATATAAATAAACGGAGCCTGGGTTACACAACCGGAACTAATATAAGATGAAGCTAAGAAATTTTTCAAAAGAATGTTTGAAGAATCGCTAAAAACGAGACCTAAATCAGTTCTCTTGGATTTAGGGAAGTACCAGAGGAAAACATTGAAGGCCTAATCGCACCCTTCTCGTCTAAAGAAATAAAATGTGTGGTCTAACAATGCGGTTCGGATAAGGCCTCAGGCCCAGACGGGATGACTTTCAAGCTTATCAAACATCACTGCAATCTGCTGGAATAACATTTCAAAGAAGCAGTGGATTTTTTTCATCAACACGGGAAGCTCAATCGGGGTACCAACTCTTCATTTATCACACTCATAACCAAAGGTAGAGATCCAAAATCGTTCTCTCAGTTTAGACCGATTTCTTTGGTTGGAGTCTTGTACAAAACAATTTCAAAGCTTCTTGCAAACAAAATCAAATTAGTCACAAAAGGTTTAATAAGTGAAACTCAGACGGCTTACATTGAGGGGAGAAATATTCTCGACGGCATTCTTACGGTTAATGAGCTTGTGGCTTGGGCCAAGAAGAGTAAAAATGAGCTCGTATTATTCAAGGTGCAAAGCGTACCCTTTTCTGAATTGGGACTTCTTGTACGATGTATTACATCAAATGAGATTTCCTAACAAATGGGTATTGTGGATAAAAAGGTGTCAAAATTATTAGATGAAACAATTATTAAACTTAATTTATGATATGTATATGTATTCGTATGATAATATGATAACTAGAACTCGATATGTATATATGATAAGTCAAGGTGGATGTTATAAGCGGGTAATTTAAACTGCCAATGACAGTTTCCCGCTTGAATTAACCGCCAAGTTTGACATGTATATAAGTGTAAGGACCGGCATCATTTACCGGTACCAAGACACTCAATTTCCTTTCGTTAATTGTCTGTCCATTCGTTTGTTTATTATCTGTTAATTATGTCAAACAAGTCCGCTGCAAACCATTGTTTGAATCATCTGCAAGATGATGATGTTCAGATCAAACCTGTGTTAACCCCAACATGTGGTATCAGAGCCACGGGGACAACACTTCCCTGTCAACACTGCAATGACAAAGAATCCAGACGACCACTGAAAATGCATCGAACAAAATTATGTTATTATTGTCATCGTCCAGGCCATTTCATATACGACTGCAAATCAAAGGAGAATGATGAAAATACACAACTGATTTCTCAAGCAGTAAATGCAGGAATAAGAAAACAAAGAGTATCAGTGGAAGAAAGAAACGAGATGATTGTGACTGGTTCAGAAGGCGGTACATGGGGAGACATATGGTATGTTAGTCTTTCGTTTACACAACACTATGCCGGTAATCTAAATGTTTTTAAACGTATCAAACATTTAGTGGGGGTTGAAACCAACTCGGGGGAAAATGATTTCTTGTTTATGAGGGGTATAGGGATTGTGGAAGTCAAATCTAATAACGAAAAACTGTTAATTCAGGGTGTCTTATACACACCGGAATTAGACAGAAACGTACTCAGTCTGAATCAGTTAACTATGCAAGGCTTTACGGTTAAGAAGGACGGAGATACTTGCAAAATATTTCCTATGTTCTCATCTCCAATTGATAACACAGTAAATGAAATAACGGGGTTAACGAAGGAAGATGAACTAGGCCTAAAGGAAAAACAAAAGGTCATACGGCTAAATGATGTAAATGAAAAATATAAAGAGGAATATCTTAATTCCTATTTCGAAGATTTACATGTTTCCTCCGATGAAACGGATTGGAGTGTGATGATCATAAGGGCTTTGGAATTCAATGATTTCAAAGATTGTGTGAATCTGTTAAATATGTTAGAAGATAGCAAGTTTGTGTTCCATTACAAGTACGAACTCGAAAAGAAATTCGACGAAATGGTGTCTTGGTTTCTTATAAGTTTCCTGGGTATAACAACAAGGCCAATGCCTCCGGTTATGACCGAGAACAGGAAAGTGGATCTGCTGAGTTTATACATGATTGTGGAACGGGATGGGGGTTACAACAGTGTAACCGAAGATAATCTATGGCCGATTATCGCCAAAGACATGGGCTTTGAATACAAGGATGGTGAATACATGCGGACAGTTTATGCCATGTATTTAGACATCCTTGTGTACTATTATAAGTTTAAAGCTGTGCAGACAAAAGCCAACGATTCAGAAAGGATGAAGGATAAGCAAGATGCACCTGAATGCAGTCTCGAAAGGAGCACAAGTGCTGAAGAAGTCAAGAATGTAACTGAAGTGGAATCCTTTGCACTGTATGCAGAAAATAGCTGGGAAGGAGCATGGAATGCACACAAGAAACGAAGAAAGTTTAACTTTGATCATGCAAGAAAAGCGGTTGAAGAAGCAAATGCAAGCGTTCTCAAGGGTGTTTCTAAACGTAATTAAGTTTAGGGGGAAGTATTAGATGAAACAATTATTAAACTTAATTTATGATATGTATATGTATTCGTATGATAATATGATAACTAGAACTCGATATGTATATATGATAAGTCAAGGTGGATGTTATAAGCGGGTAATTTAAACTGCCAATGACAGTTTCCCGCTTGAATTAACCGCCAAGTTTGACATGTATATAAGTGTAAGGACCGGCATCATTTACCGGTACCAAGACACTCAATTTCCTTTCGTTAATTGTCTGTCCATTCGTTTGTTTATTATCTGTTAATTATGTCAAACAAGTCCGCTGCAAACCATTGTTTGAATCATCTGCAAGATGATGATGTTCAGATCAAACCTGTGTTAACCCCAACAAAAATTCAGGGAGGGCTTCGGTATTGATTAACGGCTCACCATCAAGAGAGTTTGATATAAAGAGAGGGTTGAGACAAGGTGATCTGATAGCTCCATTTTTATTCAGCATTACAATGGAAGCGCCTCATTTAATCATGGCCAATACGGTAAGAAGCGGGGCTTTCAACGGGGCGAAACTACCAAACAACAGACTAAGGTTAACTCATCGATTTTTTTGCGGATGATGCTCTGTCTTTGGGACACAATTCGGAAGATGTATTCAAAAACTCAGCAAGAATTCTGAGATTGTTTCAACTCACCTAGGGATTCAAAGTGAACTTAGAAAAAGGTATGGTTTTCGGGTCAGAAAGGGATGTTCAGAAAATTGCAAGTTGATTAAGATGCTCGTTTGGTTCCCTTCTGTTTGCTTATTTAGGACCTATCGGAGTGAGTATGAAGAGAGAATCTCATTGGCATTCCACTTGGAATCTCAGTTCTTGATAAATTTAATTCATGACTTTCCACTTGGAAAGTTCGCCATCTTTCTTTTGCAGGTAAAATAACACTGATTAAAGCGGTCCTCGGAAGCATCCCAACGCACTATCTATCTATGTTCAAGGCACCAAATAAGATAATCAACTAGCTGGAAAAAATTCGAAGGAACTTCTTACGGGGCACAAAAGATTCAACAAAAAGAATTAGGTGGATTGCATGGGAAAAATCACAAAGGCTCGAGACAAAGGCGGGCTAGGAGTGGGGAAAATCAAGGATACGAACTCGGCACTACTCATAAAGTGGTGATGGCGGCTAAAGAAAGAAAAGGATCACTTATGAGTTATGGGCAAAAGTCATATTAGCATTACACAGTAAAGTACCTCTTTGCAAATCATTAAACGGGTCGTGGAGAAGCATAGCGGGTATCCAATCAAATATACTAAAGGTCGGTTTCGATATTCACTCCTCTCTTAAGGTTTGGGTAGGAAATGGGAACTAACCAGATTTTGGCTCGACAATTGGATTGAAGAAGGCATCCTATGCGATGTTTTCCTAGAACTTTCCGGTGCCTCTTCAAACAAAAGATGTACCGTTTCTTCTGGGTGGGACGCTCAAGAGGCTTGCTGGAACATAAGATGGAAGAACCAAACAATGACAATCCCATAGTTACAACAGAAGACACAATTGAATGCATTAGTCGACCAAACATCCATCACGAAGTTGAAGACAAATGATTATGGTGCGGAACTGAAGACGAAACATTCATAGTAAAATCCCGAAGAAACAACCGGAAGAACTCGATTTTGCTCGGATTTAAAATGCGTCGGCTCCTTCAGTAACTCTGAACGAGTCATGGAACCCTTGGGTTCCAAGGAACACCAACTTCTTCTCTTGGAGGGTTTTAATGGATAAAATTCCCACTAAAGTAGCTCTGAAGAAAAGATGCCTGAACACACTTGAGGATGGTTGTGTATGGTGCAATATCGGCAAAGACGAGCCTAACCACATTATGGTTAACTGCCATATTTCCAAAATCATCTGGTGGAATATTATGATGTGGATCAGAACTCAAAACCAACCGGCTCCTCACAACCTCTCGAGTGCGTTCAACTTGGGTGACTCCGTGGGCTCCAATCAGATACAAAAAAGATGCATCTCGTCTATTTGAATGACTGTAGTGTATGTTCTTTGGAGAAAAAGAAACGACAATGTATTCAACCAGAGGGAGGCACAAATTCATAACATCATAGAAGGCATCAAGACATTATCTTTTCTTTGGGTTAAAAACATAGAAGGCATCAAGGCTTATCTTTTCTTTGGGTTAAAAATAGGTCCAAATTACAGGGGATTACGTGGTAGAATTGGTGGGTCCATTTTTCCGGCCAAAAAAAAAAATTAATCATTCTGGTAAAATCAATTTGAAACCCATTAAGTTCACAAATGTAAGTGGTTAAAATTGTAAAATCACTTTGGTGGTTCTATGACAGATTTTAATGCTTCAAGTACCATGTCAAAGTGATTTTTTCAAAACCAAGATAATCTGCACTAAAGAAATAAGACTCAAGTGCAGAAGTGCAGTTTGTTGAAAGTTTTATAGTGTTACAGATTGTTATTTTCATGCCTACAAATCCAAAAACTGAGTATTCCTTGGTTTTACTTTTTTATGTAATGCATGATATTTTAATGGAGTTCAGATCGATATGGTTCGGGTTCTGTTACAAACAACACCTCTAAGTGTAAGTGGTTAAAACATATAATAACAGAAAATATTTAGTAGTTAAAATTGCAAATGGAAAAAGAGAAAGTAATAATAAAAAATGATATAAAGATAAGAATAAACAATGAGATGTGGAAGGTTTTAGAAAATAAGAGATAAAAACAAAGAATAAGTGCATTCATATTTTGGTCTCCATCTTTATCTTCATCTTCAAAATTTGAAGATTTAATATATTTTGCATCTTTATCAAAATCTCCCTCCATCTGTATCTCCATAATTTAGAGTTTTAGAAATTGTGATTCTCTAAATATAGAGATCCACTATCATCTCTATACATGTCTGTGAGTATACAAAGAGAAAGAAATTAATAAAATGGGTGTTTACAAGATACACATGAAAAATAAGATATAATAGGTTAAATAAAATTTTACAGAAAAATAATATTTAATTAAAGGGGGTTTCTCATATTTATTGAGTTTCCTTTTAAATTTATGTATAGACATTATAGCGTACTGGAGATGGATATGATCGGGTGATTCCGCTAGTGGATATTATTACAACTTCAAATAGCATAAGCAAGGAACACTATTCAACCATTTTGTTACGCCTTGTTATTTGATTCCGATTAAATACAAAATATGCCATACCCTCGAATGGTAGAAGCACATCCACAAAATCACTTTTAAAACGCACACCCAAACAACCTTAAGAAGGAGAGAACTTTGTCGGGTCTTCTTGAAGATTTAACTTACGTTTTCGATACCATACTTAATATGAACATAGAATGTGCGATAAATTTTAGTCGGTTTTTTGGCATCCAAACGATTACATTGCTGGTTAAATTGTCCTGGAAACGAGCTTAGCATTTTGATATATACTTTGATGGCACATTGCTTTTTCGTTCTACAAAACGATTGAAAGATACAAGATGTACCATAAGACGGAAAATGGGTACAATACACGGTAGATCTTTCTTCCAGCCTCTTTTTACCCGTGTAAGCAACTTCCCAATAAACAAAACCGACCTGCATAATAGAAATTATGTGACACGTTAGAGATAAAAACACATCTATAATCTGCTGATTTAATCTATTTAACATGTTAGAGATAAAAACATATCCGGAATTCACTTCTTTATTTGACCCGTAGAGAGAAACATATCCGGAATCCACTAATATATTTGACCAGTTAAAGATAAAAACATAGCCGGAATCCACTAATTTATTTGGCCCATTAGAGATAAAAACATATCCGAGATCCACTATTTATTTGACCCGTTAAAGATAAAAACATATTTGGAATCCACTTCTTTATTTTGACAAGTTTGAGAGAAAAACATATCCGGAAGCCACTAATTTATTTGACTAGAGATAAAAACATATCAAGAAGGAAAAATTACAAGTTTTGTCCTTTATCTTAATACCACTTATCAGGCAGTGTCCTTTTTAATGAACTTTGACAAGTTTTGCCCTTTACAAGGAATTTTGTTGCACATTTTGTCCTTTAGGCTTAACCCAGTTAGATTTTCTTGTTAAATCTTGTCACCCAAAGGTATTTTAGTCTTTTTACCCATTTATTTCAAGAGTCAACCCTAAAATATTTTGTTTTATTCTTTTAAATAATATTAAATAAATGGATAAAAAGACTAAAATACCCTTGGGTGACAAGATTTAACAAGAAAATCTAACTGGGTTAAGCCTAAAGGACAAAACGTGCAACAAAATTCCTTGTAAAGGGCAAAACTTGTCAAAATTCGTTAAAAAGGACACCGCCTGATAAGTGGTATTAAGATAAAGGACAAAACGTGTAATTTTTCCTGTCAAGAATCCACTAATTTATTTGACCTGTTAGAGATTAAAAAAAATGATCCAAACCCCACTAGTCCGTTTGACACGTTAGAGATTTAAAAATAAAGATAAATAATTTTTTTAGAAAGAAAAACATATCCAGAATACAGTAGAGGTATAAACATATTAGCAATCCACTCATTCATAAGTAAACAAAGTTGAAATTACCGACAATGCAAATAATTACTGAAAAGGTAAAATGAGTACTCACCAGAACATGACGCCTTTCTATCAACACGACACGTTCGCTAATGCATTAGAAGGTCCCGTTCCAGTTTCGTAATCAAGATTAATGCCATTCTTTCCAACACTTGTTATGTGGACTCGCATCTCACATTTACCAACAAGCTCGAAAATGCAAATATCTCCGAGTTGTATGTCATTGTCACGAACAAACGCCATCCACCCTCCACAAATAGTATGCAATGTTTGTACTTTAAGAGTCGGGACTGAATTTACCGTCCAGCATTCTCCCTTCAAATTGTGAAGGATGATCTCTGTTCTGTAGTTCGGAAGGTGTTCCATAGAAAACCGAAACGGAATTTTCTGTTTATTACATCAAAGAAAAAGTTAAGCTAAAAATGTAAATCAATAGACTTAACTGCCATTTTCGTCCCTGTGGTTTGTCCAATTATGCCAGTCCAAGCCAAATTTCATATTTGTACTATTTCCATTCCTGACATTCTTGAAACATGTCAGTTCCGTTCAAAAAAAAAAACTAAACGTCTGTTAAAACCTGTTGTTTAATGAAGGGTAAAATCGTCATTTTCCATTTTTCTTTTATTTTCCCTTTTTAAACCCTACTAAAATCTCACCCCTTTTTTAGGAAAAAGAAAATTGACGTTTTTACCCTTTATTAAACAGCAGATTTTAACATACGTTAGTTTTTTGGACAGAACTAGCGTGTTTCCAGAATATCAGGGACGGAAACGATACAAATTTGAAATTTGGCCTGGACTAGCATAGACCACAGGGACGAAAATGGCAGTTAACTACTTAACTCTACATCGAATGAAATAACTCGATATTTTTATGTAAACCCACCAGAGTGTAAGATCCACCTATGTTGAACTTTTTCATGACCCGAACAAAATAAGGAAAACTAGAAATGAATGATTCAGCGGCTATTTTTTCCTCGGGTGCTGATTTCATTGACGTAAACCCTGTCATAGAAGAACCCCGGTTTTCTTGAAACACTCTTGCTTTCCCTATCAATATTTGAGGTTAAATAATGAAACAAATTATATAGTTAATAGAAAAAATTGAATGAGTAAAATGCTATTTTTGTCCTCGAGGTTCGGCCACTTTTGCGACTTTCGTCTAAAGGTTTGTTTTTCCGCATCTGGCTCCAAAAGGTTTTAAATCTTGCCATTTCCATCCAATTCGTTAACTCCATCCATTTTTTGACGTTAAGTCAGGGATATTTTCGTCTTTTTAGACATTTTGTGATGATATAAATTATAAACGGTTTGGGTGGGGAGAAACTAGAAAATCAACAGAGGTGGATCTCTTTTTCTTATAGTGTTTTTTTATGTTAATAAAAGATGTCTAAAAAGACGGGAATGCCCCTTATTTCGCGTAGAAAAATGGATGGTGTTAACGAGTTGGATGTAAATGGCAAGCTTTCAAACCTTTTGGATCCAGACGCGGAAAAACAAACCTTTGGACGAAAGTTACAAAAGTGGCCAAACCTCGAGGACGAAAATGACATTTTACTCAAATTAAATTTATACCTGATTTTCCATTAACAGTTCTTAATTGTGAACCAACCGACCCCTTTGCTGCAATACCAAGTTTGACTTTTTCAATGGAGAAAGCAAACTTTTGACTTTCAGTCAAACCAGGAGTCTGTTTAAGTGATTTTCGTTTGACTTTTTTAGTCAACCTTCCGGAAACTTTATGAGCAGCCGCATTAGTTGACCCCTTAAGATCAATATGTTCATAGTCTTGTAGTTCTTGTCTAACTCTAAGAATGTTAACGCGCATTTCACATTTGCCGACAAGTTCAAATATGCAGACGTCTCTAATGTTAATGTTGTTACTGCGAACAAAAGCCAACCACCCGCCACAGAACGTATGTGACGTTTGCACCCGTGTGGTTGGAATTGAATTAACGGTCCAAGATTCTCCTTTTAAGTTGTGTAACACGATTTTTACTTTGCAGTTTGGAAGGTACGCCATAGCAAATTGATATGGAACATTCTGCATGATATGAATAGCAGGTCGGGATCAACACAACGATTGTTAATCATCATTATTACTAAAAAACAATCCTTAGCTACAGTAGCTAAGAGTTTTGTCTTTCAGTGGTTTTCTATTTATACCCCCTGTTATTTACTATATTTACTATACAACCCCTCAACTTTAACTTTCTTAACATACATGTTTAGTCCCTATAGTTTAATAAAGTTTTTTCCTTCGTAAATTAAACTTTGCTTATATATATATGTTTAGACCCTCTACTTCAACTTTGCTAATATACATGTTTAGTCCCTCTACTTTCAGTCTTTAACTTTGCTAATATACATGTTTAGTCCCTCTACTTTAATTCCTTTTTTCATCTTTTGCCTTTTAGTATTTTTTCCTCGCTAACGTGCCAAACCAAACCGACTACAACGGAACAATATCATTACCGGTATCCATATTAGCAGAACCGGTATCTTTTTTTTTTTTGCTTTTAGTGTTTCGTCTTTTAGTGATTTTTCCGAATACGTACGTTACCGTTTCGATGTTCTTTTCCCCATGGTTTTACGTTATCTCTTTTGATTGCTACACCCAGTGTCAGTATTGTACTAATAATCAAACTCCCGCCGCAATGCAGGGGTAAAAACCAAAAAATTTCTAGTTTTATTACTGTTTATAGACTTTACCGACATAATTGAGCATGAAAAGAGATTTAAAAAGGTGAAAAATAAGAGCTACGCACCATAGTATACGAACCGCTTATGTTAAACCTTTTCATAACTTGAGTAAAGTGCGGAAAACTTGAAGTAAACGATTGCGCTATCTTATCCGCTTCAGAAGCTGATAACCGACCCAACTCATCATCATTAGGGCATACCTCTGCAATTAAGATTCATTAAAAATCCATACACAACCACAACACAATATCCACTAAAAAAGTAAATAAAATAACAATCACTTTAACCTGATATCGGCATAACATTGTTCAGGGGACTCTTCATCGCACCGCTACAAAAATCCGCATTGTTTAAAAAATCCGCAACTTCACATTGTCCATTTAATCCATTAACGGATTCTTGTAACCCTAATTGTATGTCATGAGCGGGTTGTGAGCTTCTCGCTTTCTTTGGCACGCAGTCAACCGCGTTATTAAACAAAGACGCGTATTCGCGTTCACGTTCTCTTTTTTTACCAAAATGTTGATCGAAGATGCTTAGATCTTGATGACACTCAGCAGAAAACGCGGTTTCCTTTTCGCACGAACTTTGGTCGAATATTTGTAATGTGAAATGCAGGTTACCGTCGTATCTGAAAACTAAAGAGTCACCGTTTTCTAAGAAGTGATCTCTCACAAAACTTGCCCATCCGTTTAAGATGAATAAGCCGTCGGTTTCCTGTGCCAGGTCAGCATGCCACGTGTTTCCGCTTGGACCCGTTAAGTAAACTGTACCAGTTGTTTTCCCCTCCAAATGTTTGACAAATTTTGAAGGTATTTTCTGTAGGTAATCAGTAATCACCAGACACCAATTACAAGAGGATATTTTTCATCTGTATCTTATTTTGACAAATATACACATGATTTTTCATTACCATAAACAGTCAAGAACATATGATTTCAACAAATCTATCAAAACCAAGGTTTAAAAAGGCAGAAACGGGTATCGAGACGTTTTCCCTTAGCCTCAAGAGGCCTAAGCCTCAAAACATTATTAAAAAAATTAAAAATATATATATATATATATCTCATAAAATCACAAATTACGATAAAACAAACATCATAAATAGAAAATAGGAAAACAAACAAGGTTTAACATAAAACAAACATCATAAAATAGTTCGAACAACTTAAATTAGTAATGTTATGACATCTAAATATCATAGAACTCGTTTTCCTCCGCATCATCATCCTCAAAGTTTTCATCTGGCATATTTAGATCGTCATCGTCATCAACCAAATTAATAACACTTTTCCTTTTCCTCCTAGATGATGAACTCTCACCTTTTTCGTCATTTGACATTTTGACCCGCCAACTCCACCAATGCCATCTTCATCCCCACTCGGGTCAGCTCTCCACTCATCATCCGACAAAACATCATCGGCAACTATCAAGACTTCATCATCTTTTAGATTCGTCTTCTTTATAAACTTTTGCTTCAATCTCCTATTGTGCATAACGATAACGTACACCAACTTGTTCATCCTATTCGTGCCCAACCGATATCTTCTTTTCGATTAGGTTTTTTTAACCTAATAGATGTTTTTTAAGTGAACTATTGGGTTGGCCCACCAATTAAGCCTAATAAACACTAAATGGGTCTAAAATAAAGTCCAAAAAACCTAAAATTTTCCATTTTCACAAGGTCTGGTGGCCTCACTGCCTCGCCTCTCACCGGCTCAGCGCCTCGGACAGCCTCGGATGACTGAGGCCTAGGTTTCAGTTGACCCCTATGAGGCTAAGCCTTTAAGCGTAAACCTCGAGGCGGGCCTCGGAAAGCCTTTTTAAACCATGATCAAAACTTAGGTTTCCAAAAGTGCGCAGGTCCTTTCGCTTTTGTGTTGGTAAGGCGTGATCTGTGCCTTTTGGCGCAGTTAAGGCGCAAAAGGTGCACGAAAAAACGGCTTAAGGCGCAGGTGAAGCACGTGCCTCATGTACATGACAACTTTTTGTGCACTAGGACGTCATACTACAGGCTTTTTAGGTTATACATGTAGCTAAATTTATATATAAAGCTTATTTATAGCTAAATTTTGGATAGGATGCTAGAAACCTATGAGAAACATAAAAAAAAATTATATAAGCATCTTGCGCCTTGCGTACGAAAAGCGTGTGCTTTTACACTTTACGCCTCGGCTTTCTAAAACCAAGATCAAAACAATGTAGTATCTAAACAAATCAGGCATGAATCCTGGTGATTAAATGCAGTTTACTTTTTATAATTTATACATTAATGATAACATATGATAACCCCCAATTTGTTAACTATACTATACTGATCCCTAACTAGAAATCTGTAAATGCAAGCCCTAAAACGAAGAATCAAATCATAAAATATGTATTGAAGTTGAATCATGAAGTAAGAGAACACAAATAACAACAAAGTGATGTAACATTGTGTTACACATTCATGATGCGTATAAAAATAAAATAAAAGAAGATTAGAGTACCAACCAGTTTATGGATGGAAAGATTAGGGTTGAAGGGGTTGATAAAATGAGGTTGTGGTGCATTCATGGTGTTTGTTTGTTGGAAGGAATCAGGTGGTGTAAAACCCTAGAAATGATGAGTTGATGACATTTGCTGGATGCACCGTCAATTCAATTCAATTGAATCAATCTCTTTCGTCACGTGAGACTTTGAAGATATACACAGTGGGGAGAGAGAGAGAGAGAGAGAGGGCAATACAGAGGGTGTACCTTAAACCAGAGAGAGAGAGAGAAGGGAGAGAGAGAGGAAGAGAGAGAAGAAGAGAGAGAGAACGAACGAGGGAGAGAAAGAGTAAGAGAGGGAGAGGGAGAGAGAGAGAAAGGTGGGGCCACGAAAAAGGTAGGACAATGTAACCAATAATATAATTTTAAGGCTACAAGGTATGGTGATGGTCCATCCTTGGAGGATGATCCGGGCGACACGTCATAGTCCTCCCAAGGATGGATCATCCTCCAAAACTAAAGGGCATGGGAGGATGGTCCTAGTCATAGTCCTCCACCACTTTTATGTTTTTTTATTTTTTTTAATCTTCAACTTTTATTTAACATTTAACATATAAACTAACAAAATATTTCCATTAATATTAAAAACGCATTACATAAACTTAAAAAAGAAACATAAACTTAAAAAAAAAAATAAACCATAGACTTAACTAAAAAAAGTTATTTTTACGAACCTTTTATCGGGTGTGTTGACGTGCCTATGTAAGCCTTCGCTAAGGCTTCTTACTCGAGTTGGGTGACGCAGACAAAAACCATGCATCGGATCCGATGTCGTCCAATTCCTTAGTAGCATCTTGCCATTAGTAAACAATAACCAAACCCTTTCAGTTTCATAAAATGCTAGTGACAGGAAAGCAGAATAGTATATAATTCTTCAATCATGATCAAGTGACATATAATGTAAAAAGGTTAAAATCAAACAACATGCTAGATTATACAGTGGGAAAATTGATCTACTAATCTAGTTTCAAATCTTACTACTCATTCTAACCAACTTTGCTAATGTTTCTTGAGTAGCCAAAGTTTGAGCATGATTATGGCCAAGCATAACTGTCCTTATACTAATACATGTCCTGCACAATTCTTCCCCATTATCAAAACACCCACCTCTCATCAACAATTTAGCTCTTGTTTCCAGCAATGTCGCCTTCAAAAGAGTCACGTCTTGCCAAACATACTCGTCGATTCGCTGGTGCGAGCTCATCTTGTTCTTCCAACAAAGCGATCCATGACACCAATCTTGTATTTGCGAAACAAACGACTTCTCCACTTCTTCAAGAACATTTGTGCAGACTTTTAGCAGCTCCAAAGATGAATTACATCTTGAAAAAGTGGTGAACGCCTTGATCGCTAACGGGAGAGCCGTTTTCTTGATGAAAAGGACCATGTCGTGGGCTTTTAGTTGGAGTAATGGTGGCTCGGATTTGTACCCGAATATGAGAAAAGTCGACGCCCAAAGATGGTCCGAGTTTGAAACCGGGTTTCCTAGTTTTCGGATGCCTTGAATTGTTGCTTCGGCTGGAAGTAAACCGCCTATTAGATTTGCGAAACCAAGATTCGCCTTTGCATTTCTTGTCCTCCCAAGCAGCTGGATCGAACAGAAATCATAACCGAAAAAAACCTAACTGAAAACATGAACACCACTACTTGAGAAACAATCATCCATATCAAGATCACAACACTTTAACCTAAATTTACATAAACAAACCCTAAAATTTCCTTAAACTCAAATCAATCCACTAACCGACAAGAAAAACTTCACTTTCCCCAAATCTAAACATAAAACCGATCGATTAACACAATAAACAACAACACATACGCATCAATTACACGTAACACACATCAATTTAACAATTAGAAACAAAATTATAGAAAAAAAACTGGATCTAATCCTGGGTGTATATGGCTAACAATAAGTCTGCAAATCAGTTGAACTTTGCCGTTAAAATCGAAAATAAAACCCTAGATTTTGGGATCATAAAGCTGAGAGAAAAAAACACACCTTTTTGGCTTTTATGGAGCGTCTCAATCGTCCTAGGCTCGACGAACTCGACGACGACGGGAGGGGAGAAATGGATGGCGGATCGTCGCCGGGCCATGACGGGGGTGGGACGAAGCCCACACCGTCTAGCCTAATAAGTTTTTGTTTTTGAAAGCCAAACTTTATTAAAACACAACACCGGGAAAAGTCCAAGGCGGAGATACCCCTATACACAAGAGTTACATTACATCAAAATAAATGTTTGCTAATCCTTCCAAACCACTTCACTCTTTCTACACCTGTTGGAATACCAAAGAAACCCCAACACTTTAATATCGGAAACAATCTCTACCATGTTTCTGTTAGAATTTCTGAATATCTTCTCGTTCCTAGCCTTCCAAATACGCCAACACGTCAAAATAACAATACCATCAGGGAAAAGTCACCTTGATAATGAGTCTAGACTTTCTCTTTGGAAGCCCTCGACTTTATCCATCGGGGAAAAGTCACCTTGATAATGGTGGAGGGAGTTTGTCGCGTGGGGAGGTGTTGCCAGTCCTGTTTCGGTGAGTGTTTGAGTGCTTGGGCGGTAACTACTCACCGAGTGTTTGAGTGAGTGTTCTAGAAATAAAAAAAATATGTATTGAAAGAAAGAGTGGGTGTTTGACCATTGCTAGTGTTTGAGTGAAAAATGGGGAACGGAGTGGGGACTTGACATAGCATGACATTATTGGCTAGGGAATAAGTTTACCACTCACCATTTGGTGACCACTCCCTCCACCCTAAAATCCGTGATGGAGTGTCTTTCAAATTATTACTTCTCGTTATTTAAAGTTCTAGGTGGTGTCATTAAAAAACATGAGTCGATGATTAGGAAGTTCTTATGGGGTCTCTCGAATGGCGCTTCAAAGACCGATTGGGTTGCTTGGGACCGGGTGGCGTCTCCAAAGTATGCTGGAGGTATTGGGCTGAAGAAGTTAAATCTTATTAATGACACCTTATTGTTAAAGTAGGGATGGAGGTTCAAGACCGAGAAAGATAGCCTTTAGGCTAAGATTATTTCGGCTTTACACTCTGCTGGGAGTACGTGGGATTTTTTACCGACTCGTGCATCGCTGAATAGGGTGTGGGGAAAAATTGCTAAACTCGCTTCGAAACCAATGGTGGGAAGGGAAACTTTCAAGTTTTTTATGAAAGGGGTTGTGGGAAATAGGTCTGATATATATTTCTTGCTTGATCCTTGGTTGAAGCCGAAACCATTTAGATTTCTTTTTCCTAACATGCTCAGGTTAGAGATGGATAAAAAATGCAGGGTGAAAGAGCGAGTGGTTAGACAGATCTCGAAGCCGGATGCGGCGTGGAGGGGGAGAAGTGCTCCGACTACGAATCTAGAGTTAGCCGAATGGCCAACTTGTATTCGCTAATGTGTGAGGTCATGTTGGAAGATAAAGACGATAAATGGAGCTGGCTCGGCAATAAGGAGGGTGAGTTTAGCGTGGGATCTATAAAAAGACTTTACGAGTCTGATATCGATTATAGTTCCAAGTTTGTTTGGGACTGGTGTAAATGGATTCCTCTTAAGTGCAATCTTTTCGAGGGATTTTTTACCGTTTCTTGCAACGCTGAATGGGTGTGGGGGGAAATTGCTAAACTTGCTTCGAAACCAATGGTGGGAAGGGCAACTTTCAAGTGTTTTATGAAGGGGGTTGTGGGGAATGGGTCTAATATATATTTTTGGCTTGATCCTTGGCTAAAGCCGGGACCGTTTAAATTCCTTTTTCCTAACCTGTTCAGGTTAGAGATGGATAAAAAATGTAGGGTGAAAGAGCGGGTGGTTAAATCGATCTCGAACCCGGATGCGGCGTGGAGGTGGAGAAGTGCTCAGACTACGAATCTAGAGTTAGCCAAATGGGCCAGCTTGTATTCGCTAATGCGTGAGGTTATGTTGGAAGATAAAGATGATAAATGGAGTTGGCTCGGCAATAAGGAGAGTGAATTTAGTGTGGGATCTATAAAAAGACTTTACGAGTCCGATATCGATTATAGTTTTAGGTTTGTTTGGGACTGGTGCAAATGGATTCCTCTTAAGTGCAATCTTTTCACGTGGAGGGCTGAGTTGGGCAAAATTCCCATGAAGGAAGTTTTAATGAAGAGAGCTATCCCGGTTGTGAATGAGTTGCGTCCTCTATGCGGCTCGGAGACGGAGACTGTCACGCATATCTTCACTGCTTGCTGCGTGGCTACGTTTTTATAGCAGAAGATTAGCACGTGGTGCAAAACGTCGTTTCTCTATGCGTTTTTGTTTCGAGACATTTTGGAGAACCACAATCATTGCGGTTTTAAGGGGAAGGAAAATGAAGCATACCAGGGGATAGTGATTACTGCCTGCTGGAGGTTATGGAAAGCTAGGAACGAGTTAATTTTCACGGGTAAAGATGTTAAGGTTGAAGATATTTTTAGTGACGCCAAGGCAACGAGCTTTCTTTGGTTCAGAAATAGGTCCAAACATAAACATGTTACTTGGGAAGAATGGTGTAAATTTGTAATTATGTAGTTGGTTGTTTTGTGGCCGCCCGGTTTTCGGGTTTGCGCTGGTTTTAATGAAGCTCCCTTTTCAAAAAAAAAAAAAAAAAAAAAAAAAAAAAAAAAAAAAACTCTTTTTGTTAAACGGCTAATGCAGTTGGTTTCGAAGATATCCGTTTTCTCGAAGCAAGAACAAGCTCTTAAACTCTATCCCAAGTTCGCATCCTTCTAAGTAGTGTTCACTCCCATTATATACGTATTACATTTAGTAGAGATTAAACTAAAGACCTTAATGTGGTGATGGCTGGATTAACCGAATAAAAGAATAGATCCAGAGCCCAGGGCCGTTCCTACGTTTTTGGAGACCTTAAGCGAACTACGAAGTGGAGACTGTGACAACTCGAAACTTAGAACCTTTCTTGTATCGTGATGTAACATGCTTGAACGCTATGTGACTAGTTAACTTGTTAACTTAATGATAAACGTGAACCTTTTATGTGATATGTGTCTTGTTTGTGTGCATATATATTTATACGTGTTATAAGTGAACCGAGAACCCAACCCGAGAACAAAGGACCCGACTCGAGACCATGAGGTCTCGAGTGTATAGTAACCGAATGGGCCTTGGGCCGAGAACCTAGTGACCGGTTTGGGCCATTGGGCCGTGACCCCCTTAACCGATTTACAAACCCATTAAGGGTGCACCACTTGAACTAGCATATATATACCACTCCCTAGTTAACCTTGTCATTTGTTGAACAACACATACACACACACTCTCCTATCTTCCCTCTCACTAAAACCATAAGAACACAAACACACCTCCAAGCTCTCGGATCCAATCGGTTGGCACAAGAACTCTCGGGTTTGGACTTTGGATCGACTCACACACGCACCTCACCAACCGGTTAGTATTTATGGTGTTTATGGATTTATGTTAGTTATGTTAAATGATAAAATGCATGAGATGATGGTTATTGTTAGTGTTTACATGATGTTCTTGATGTATATGATGATTCTAATGTGCACAATGTTGATAACCGGTTAGCATATATTATATGGTGAGTTGTGATATTTTGTGTCTAAATGAAGTTTGAACCACTTATGTTGATGAACATGAAATCGGGTTGCACTTGTCATGAAATCGGACTTATATAAAAACCGAGTTGTGTGTTATGCTAAGTGTTTTGATGCTTGTTCATAATTTGTTGAAAAGGGTTATTTTTGTTATGAATGATTGAAGAACTTGATGAATGTGTTATGAATATGTTTGAATATATGAAGAACAATTTGAATGATGGTTGAAGATGTGAAAACCCTTATGATTTTGATCCATTTTTACTAATAGACTGATTAGGAAAACTTGTTAGTAAAATCCTATTGGTTGTTTCCTGATTTGGGCCTGATTACATAGTACCATTAGGCTGACTATATCTGAATCAACACTGAACATGAAAACGACAGCATTCCGACTCGCAATCACACAGTTGCGACTCGCAACCACAGCGTGATAACTCGAGACCACGCGGTTGCGACTCGCAACCACAGCATGACAAGCCGAGACCACAGGTTGCGACAAAGGTTACGAGTCCCGTTGCGACTCGAGACCTTAGCATGACGAACCGAGACCACGATTGCGACATAGGTTGCGACTCGCAACCACCTAAGATCAGCACAAACAGCATGACTCGAGACCATGCTTGCGAGTCCGGTTGCGACTCGAGACCACACTTTTGGGCCTAAGTTAGTGGGCCGGACTTATGAACTTCTGTGCTACTGTTGACGTGTTGCTTGGGCCTGTTATCACGAGCCCAACTGTTTGGGCCTCACAATTGGACTTTGGGTTTGTATTTGACTGTTACCTGTGAACTGTTTATGTTAAACGTGTTGCCATGATTATTACCTGTGTACAATACGTGTTGAACATACGTGCACTGCTTGGCTTGAATCTGATACGAATAATACCTGTGATAGGACCTAATTGATTACCTGCAACTTAATTGACTTTCTGTGATTAACTGCCGAGCAAACCAAGGTGAGTTCACACCCTCTACAAAGCATGGGATTCCCTGGGTTGGGAACGGGGTTAAGGAACGTGGATTCCTCGTCCTCCTTGGGTAGGACGTCAGTGGTTCAGGAATATGATTCCTCGTCCGGATGGACGGATAACACGTACTAGACTAAAACTCTATCACAAAGTCCCTCCTTTTTGTATCGACTAATCGCCGGGCCAATGGCGAGCGGGTCATTAGTTAGATAGCGCTATTTAGGTCTGACAAGCCTCACACCGTGCCGCAGAGGACGGGCGTGAACTAATGGATCTGGGGCACGTCAATGATGATAGACATTGATGTTTTCAGGGCACATAAACATGACTACAGTCAGCAGTCGATATGGTAACGAGTCTAGTATACACATGGGGTAGCCCCCATGGCTGGAGAGCCAGATGATGTACATGGGGTAGCCCCCACGGCCGAAATGCCTGATAACTAACATGGGGTAGCCCCCACGGCTGGAGTGCCGGAGTAACTGGGAATGAACATGTCACGTTTTTAAACTATGGGGTAACCCCCACGGCAGGATGCCAGTTAAAGGAAACTGTTTTCGAAACAACTAAAACGAACACCCAACTGTGAACTCACTAAACTAGTTGTTGACTCGTTACTACATGCTTTGCAGGACCATAGGTACCCAGCTGGAGCTTGCATGGAGGAGAGTCGTTGTGGGACACAGACTGCTGCGTGTCATATTTCATTTGAAAACATTTGAACTTATGTTATAACTTAAAACTTATGCTTCCGCTTGCAACTTAACTTGTTTGTTTTGAAACACCAAATCGTATTGGTTAAACTTTTATAACTGCTTATATGCTTGTTCAGTATGATTGGTGGCTGGATCCTGGTCAGTCACGCCTCCAAGCGGTAGTACTCCGCAGGTGGGATTTTTGGGGGTGTGACAGATTGGTATCAGAGCCATTGGTTATAGTGAACTTGGTTTTAATAAAGGAGAAACGTTTTTGTTAAAACCAGACTATAACCGGTTTAGTGCTCAACGGTCCACAACGACACTTCGCTCCTCATGCAAGGCTCGACATTCTAGGTAATATGATGTGCGTATATTGCCTACTTGTTAGTTACGTAGTACATTGCTCATGGTATGCTTGATTAGTATAACTACTGTTGTTTGAACACGTGTGTGCTTACTCTGTCCTACTATCGTACTTTCACGAACCTCTCTCACACGTATTACTCTTATTATGAAGAATCATGTCTGGACGCGTTAACATGACACAAGCCCAGTTGACGGCTTTGATCAACGAGCGAGTTGCCGCAGCGCTTGCAGCTGCAAACGCAGGAGGTATATCCTGCAGTCCGAAATTGTTCTAGGATCGTTAGGATCCTACTCTCGTGAACCAACCTTTGTGTTAAACTCTGTCTTTCTTTCACCTACCTTAGGTCAATATGCTCAGGCACCGGTGTGCACTTTTAAGACCTTTATGGACTGTCGACCCACAACTTTTAGCGGAACTGAAGGAGCAGTAGGTCTCCTACACTGGTTTGAGAAACTGGAGTCTGTGTTCGAAATGTGTGAATGCCCTGAAGCGCGCAGGGTGAAGTATGCTACTGGTACTCTCGAGGGTTTGGCCCTCACGTGGTGGAATGCTCAAGTGCAAATGCTGGGGTTGGTTGCTGCCAACGCCACCCCATGGGAAAATTTCAAGGAAATGATCAGGGAGGAATACTGCAGTCGTGACGACATTCACAAGCTGGAAGATGAGTTCTACAATCTCAAGATGACGGGGTCAGAGATTGAGGCATACACTAAGAGATCGCATGAGCTTGCCTTGTTGTGTCCTACTATGGTGGATCCTCCGTATAAGCGAATTGAACTCTATCTCAAGGGCTTGGTGCCAGAGATCCAAAGTCATGTGACTTCAGCAAACTTGACTACTATCCAGCAGGTTGTTCAGTTGGCTCACCGTCTTACTGACCAAGCGGTGGAGCAGAACAAGTTACCCAAGCGCATAGGTGCTGCAACTACTTCTGGTACTTCTAGTGGGGATAAACGGAAATGGGATGGAACTTCAAGCAGGGGTTCAACTTCTGTGCAATCTCAGTCTCAGCAGAGAAAGACGGACGATCACAAGAGCCCCAGTCAGCAATCGTCTGGTGGTCAAAGTCACGGTGGGTACAAGGGGAATCACCCCAAATGCAATCGTTGCAACCTACACCACAGTGGGCCATGCACCAGGGGCAACTGTCATCGGTGCAACAAGCCTGGTCATGTTGCAAAGGATTGCAGGAGCGCATACCCCGCCAATCAGAATCGTCAGCAACCTCAGCAGAACCAGCGACAACAGCAGGGTAACAACAAAGGG
The DNA here is from genome assembly GCF_002127325.2 of Helianthus annuus. NCBI lineage: Eukaryota > Viridiplantae > Streptophyta > Magnoliopsida > Asterales > Asteraceae > Helianthus > Helianthus annuus. The sequence goes on along the minus strand of NC_035436.2, from coordinate 38,999,546 downwards.
TGCTTTCAGTGTGGAGCTGAAGGCCACTTCAAGAAAGATTGTCCCCAACTGAACCAGAACAACAACAACAATCAGGGGAATGGTAACAATGGGAACAACAACAACAATGGTGCTAGGGGACGAGTGTTCGTGATTGGTCAAGGTGAAGCAAGGAATGATCCCAACGTGGTGACGGGTAAGTTCCTTCTCGACGACTTTTATGTTACAGTCTTATTTGATTCGGGTGCCGATACTAGCTATGTGTCACTAGAAGTTAGTAAGATGCTTAAGCGTATTCCTACACCCTTGAGCGACAAGCACACTGTAGAGCTAGCTAATGGTAAGAGTTTGGAGGCCTCACACGTAGTCAAGGGTTGCCAGCTTATTCTCGCTAACCAGACCTTCTCTATTGATCTCATTCCTATTGTCTTGGGTAGCTTCGACGTTGTCATTGGGATGGATTGGTTATCCCAACACCGAGCAGAGATTCTTTGCAACGAGAAGATCGTTCGTATTCCTGGTTTTGGTAGTGAACCTCTCATGATTCGTGGCGACAAGAGAAGTGCTGTTGAGAACATCATCTCTCTTCTTAAGGCCCAGAAGTACTTACGAAAGGGCCACACTGCGATTTTGGCTCTAGTTACTGATACCACAGAGAAGGAGAAGAAGCTAGAAGATTTTCCCGTTGTACGCGACTATCCTGAGGTATTCCCTGAGGAATTACCTGGTCTTCCGCCCCATCGCCAAGTCGAGTTTCAGATTGAACTAGCTCCTGGAGCTGCGCCTGTAGCCCGTGCACCTTATCGTTTAGCACCATCAGAGTTGGAAGAACTCTCCACGCAACTACAAGAACTCCTGGATAAGGGTTTCATTCGTCCTAGCTCATCGCCTTGGGGAGCTCCAGTATTATTTGTGAAGAAGAAGGACGGTACCTTCAGAATGTGTATCAACTATCGCGAACTCAACAAGGTGACTGTGAAGAACCGTTATCCTCTACCGCGCATTGACGACTTGTTCGACCAGTTGCAGGGGTCGAGCTACTATTCAAAGATCGATCTGAGATCGGGATATCACCAGTTGAGAGTTCGAGAAGAGGATGTCTCTAAGACAGCCTTTAGGACTCGATATGGGCACTATGAGTTTTTGGTCATGCCGTTTGGGCTGACAAACGCACCCGCAGTTTTCATGGATTTGATGAATCGAGTGTGCAAGCCTTACCTAGACAAGTTTGTTATAATCTTCATCGACGACATCCTGATCTATTCTAAGAGCAAAGAGGAGCACGAACAGCATCTACGACTTATTCTGGAACTCCTTCGGAAGGAACAGCTTTACACAAAATTCTCGAAATGCGACTTCTGGCTTCGAGAGGTCCATTTCCTAGGACATGTGGTGAACAAGGATGGGATTCACGTTGATCCATCCAAAGTGGACTCTATTAAGAACTGGCCTGCGCCTCGTACACCAAAGGAGATTCGCCAATTCTTGGGATTGGCAGGTTACTACAGGAGATTCATTAAGGATTTTTCTAAGATCGCGCAGCCTCTCACCTCGCTAACGCAGAAAGGCGTTGTTTATCATTGGGGAAATGCACAAGAGTTAGCTTTTCAGCATCTAAAGGATAGACTTTGTAGTGCACCTATCCTTTCACTGCCAGAGGGCACAGAAGATTTTGTGGTTTACTGTGATGCATCAATTCAAGGTCTTGGTTGTGTATTGATGCAACGAGATAAAGTCATAGCCTACGCCTCACGACAACTCAAAGTTCACGAGAAGAACTACACTACGCATGATTTAGAGCTGGGAGCTGTTGTTTTCGCACTTAAACTATGGCGGCATTACCTATACGGAACCAAGTGCGCCATCTACACCGACCACAGGAGCCTAGAGCACATATTCAAGCAGAAGGAACTGAATATGCGGCAACGACGATGGGTCGAGCTGCTGAATGACTACGAGTGCTCTATCAGGTATCACCCGGGCAAGGCCAATGTTGTGGCTGACGCCCTCAGTCGAAAGGACACTGCGCCTAAGCGCGTAAGAGCTTTACAACTCACGATACATTCTAGTCTACCTTCGCAAATACGAGCTGCTCAGATAGAAGCACTGAAACCAGAAAACGTAAGGGTCGAAGCCCTACGCGGGTCAAGGCAACGCTTAGAACAGAAAGAAGACGGTGCTTACTACGTAACAGGACGCATTTGGGTCCCACTCTATGGCGACTTACGAGAACTTGTGATGGATGAAGCGCACAAATCCCGCTACTCGGTACACCCTGGTTCGGATAAGATGTACCACGATATTAAAACTACGTATTGGTGGCCTAGCATGAAGGCCCACATAGCAACTTACGTCAGCAAGTGTTTGACTTGTGCGCGAGTCAAGACGGAATATCAGAAACCTTCAGGCCTACTCCAACAACCAGAGATACCACAATGGAAGTGGGAGCAAATTTCCATGGATTTCGTTACTGGCCTACCTAGATCACAGCGCGGGAACGATACTATCTGGGTGATCGTGGATCGACTCACGAAATCCGCACACTTCTTGGCAATTAAAAAAACAGATAAATTCTCCACTCTAGCAGAGATATACCTCAAGGAAGTTGTTTCGAGGCACGGGGTGCCCACTTCTATCATCTCTGATCGAGATGCACGTTTTACTTCGGAACTGTGGCAAGCAATGCACAAGTCTTTTGGCTCACGTCTAGATATGAGCACGGCGTACCACCCACAGACGAACGGGCAGTCCGAGCGAACTATTCAGACATTAGAAGACATGCTTCGCGCTTGTGTAATCGACTTTGGCAACAGCTGGGAAAGGCACCTGCCACTCGTGGAATTCTCGTATAATAACAGCTACCACACCAGCATTAAAGCTGCTCCGTTCGAGGCATTGTACGGACGTAAATGCCGGTCACCCCTCTGTTGGGCAGAGGTGGGGGATAGGCAAATCACTGGTCCAGAACATGTGGTAGACACTACTGAGCGGATTGCTCAAATACGACAACGCATGGCGGCCGCTCGTGACCGTCAGAAGGCCTACGCCGATAAGGGCAGGAGCCGATAAGGGCAGGAAACCACTTGAGCTCCAGGTTGGGGAGCGGGTTCTACTCAAAGTTTCACCCTGGAAGGGTGTGGTTCGTTTTGGTAAACGAGGCAAACTCAACCCACGATACGTTGGACCTTTCGAAATCCTTGAGAAAATAGGCAAGGTGGCCTACAGACTGAACTTACCAGCAGAACTCGGTGCAGTTCACAACGTTTTTCATGTGTCGAATCTGAAGAAGTGTCTGTCAGATGAGACGCACGTAGTTCCTCTGAAGGAACTCACGATCGACGAACAGTTGAAATTCGTCGAAGAACCAGTCGAAATCACGGACCGGGATGTTAAGGTCCTCAAGAGCACTAGAATACCTCTCGTTCGAGTTCGTTGGAACTCACGTCGCGGCCCAGAGTTTACCTGGGAGCGCGAAGATCGGATGAAACAAAAGTATCCCCAACTGTTTGAAAGGGGTTGTGGGAAATGGGTCTGATATATATTTCTTGCTTGATCCTTGGTTGAAGCCGAAACCATTTAGATTTCTTTTTCCTAACATGCTCAGGTTAGAGATGGATAAAAAATGCAGGGTGAAAGAGCGAGTGGTTAGACAGATCTCGAAGCCGGATGCGGCGTGGAGGGGGAGAAGTGCTCCGACTACGAATCTAGAGTTAGCCGAATGGCCAACTTGTATTCGCTAATGTGTGAGGTCATGTTGGAAGATAAAGACGATAAATGGAGCTGGCTCGGCAATAAGGAGGGTGAGTTTAGCGTGGGATCTATAAAAAGACTTTACGAGTCTGATATCGATTATAGTTCCAAGTTTGTTTGGGACTGGTGTAAATGGATTCCTCTTAAGTGCAATCTTTTCGAGGGATTTTTTACCGTTTCTTGCAACGCTGAATGGGTGTGGGGGAAAATTGCTAAACTTGCTTCGAAACCAATGGTGGGAAGGGCAACTTTCAAGTGTTTTATGAAGGGGGTTGTGGGGAATGGGTCTAATATATATTTTTGGCTTGATCCTTGGCTAAAGCCGGGACCGTTTAAATTCCTTTTTCCTAACCTGTTCAGGTTAGAGATGGATAAAAAATGTAGGGTGAAAGAGCGGGTGGTTAAATCGATCTCGAACCCGGATGCGGCGTGGAGGTGGAGAAGTGCTCAGACTACGAATCTAGAGTTAGCCAAATGGGCCAGCTTGTATTCGCTAATGCGTGAGGTTATGTTGGAAGATAAAGATGATAAATGGAGTTGGCTCGGCAATAAGGAGAGTGAATTTAGTGTGGGATCTATAAAAAGACTTTACGAGTCCGATATCGATTATAGTTTTAGGTTTGTTTGGGACTGGTGCAAATGGATTCCTCTTAAGTGCAATCTTTTCACGTGGAGGGCTGAGTTGGGCAAAATTCCCATGAAGGAAGTTTTAATGAAGAGAGCTATCCCGGTTGTGAATGAGTTGCGTCCTCTATGCGGCTCGGAGACGGAGACTGTCACGCATATCTTCACTGCTTGCTGCGTGGCTACGTTTTTATAGCAGAAGATTAGCACGTGGTGCAAAACGTCGTTTCTCTATGCGTTTTTGTTTCGAGACATTTTGGAGAACCACAATCATTGCGGTTTTAAGGGGAAGGAAAATGAAGCATACCAGGGGATAGTGATTACTGCCTGCTGGAGGTTATGGAAAGCTAGGAACGAGTTAATTTTCACGGGTAAAGATGTTAAGGTTGAAGATATTTTTAGTGACGCCAAGGCAACGAGCTTTCTTTGGTTCAAAAATAGGTCCAAACATAAACATGTTAGTTACTTGGGAAGAATGGTGTAAATTTGTAATTATGTAGTTGGTTGTTTTGTGGCCGCCCGGTTTTCGGGTTTGCGCTGGTTTTAATGAAGCTCCCTTTTCAAAAAAAAAAAAAAAAAAAAAAAAAAAAAAAAAAACTCTTTTTGTTAAACGGCTAATGCAGTTGGTTTCGAAGATATCCGTTTTCTCGAAGCAAGAACAAGCTCTTAAACTCTATCCCAAGTTCGCATCCTTCTAAGTAGTGTTCACTCCCATTATATACGTATTACATTTAGTAGAGATTAAACTAAAGACCTTAATGTGGTGATGGCTGGATTAACCGAATAAAAGAATAGATCCAGAGCCCAGGGCCGTTCCTACGTTTTTGGAGACCTTAAGCGAACTACGAAGTGGAGACTGTGACAACTCGAAACTTAGAACCTTTCTTGTATCGTGATGTAACATGCTTGAACGCTATGTGACTAGTTAACTTGTTAACTTAATGATAAACGTGAACCTTTTATGTGATATGTGTCTTGTTTGTGTGCATATATATTTATACGTGTTATAAGTGAACCGAGAACCCAACCCGAGAACAAAGGACCCGACTCGAGACCATGAGGTCTCGAGTGTATAGTAACCGAATGGGCCTTGGGCCGAGAACCTAGTGACCGGTTTGGGCCATTGGGCCGTGACCCCCTTAACCGATTTACAAACCCATTAAGGGTGCACCACTTGAACTAGCATATATATACCACTCCCTAGTTAACCTTGTCATTTGTTGAACAACACATACACACACACTCTCCTATCTTCCCTCTCACTAAAACCATAAGAACACAAACACACCTCCAAGCTCTCGGATCCAATCGGTTGGCACAAGAACTCTCGGGTTTGGACTTTGGATCGACTCACACACGCACCTCACCAACCGGTTAGTATTTATGGTGTTTATGGATTTATGTTAGTTATGTTAAATGATAAAATGCATGAGATGATGGTTATTGTTAGTGTTTACATGATGTTCTTGATGTATATGATGATTCTAATGTGCACAATGTTGATAACCGGTTAGCATATATTATATGGTGAGTTGTGATATTTTGTGTCTAAATGAAGTTTGAACCACTTATGTTGATGAACATGAAATCGGGTTGCACTTGTCATGAAATCGGACTTATATAAAAACCGAGTTGTGTGTTATGCTAAGTGTTTTGATGCTTGTTCATAATTTGTTGAAAAGGGTTATTTTTGTTATGAATGATTGAAGAACTTGATGAATGTGTTATGAATATGTTTGAATATATGAAGAACAATTTGAATGATGGTTGAAGATGTGAAAACCCTTATGATTTTGATCCATTTTTACTAATAGACTGATTAGGAAAACTTGTTAGTAAAATCCTATTGGTTGTTTCCTGATTTGGGCCTGATTACATAGTACCATTAGGCTGACTATATCTGAATCAACACTGAACATGAAAACGACAGCATTCCGACTCGCAATCACACAGTTGCGACTCGCAACCACAGCGTGATAACTCGAGACCACGCGGTTGCGACTCGCAACCACAGCATGACAAGCCGAGACCACAGGTTGCGACAAAGGTTACGAGTCCCGTTGCGACTCGAGACCTTAGCATGATGAACCGAGACCACGATTGCGACATAGGTTGCGACTCGCAACCACCTAAGATCAGCACAAACAGCATGACTCGAGACCATGCTTGCGAGTCCGGTTGCGACTCGAGACCACACTTTTGGGCCTAAGTTAGTGGGCCGGACTTATGAACTTCTGTGCTACTGTTGACGTGTTGCTTGGGCCTGTTATCACGAGCCCAACTGTTTGGGCCTCACAATTGGACTTTGGGTTTGTATTTGACTGTTACCTGTGAACTGTTTATGTTAAACGTGTTGCCATGATTATTACCTGTGTACAATACGTGTTGAACATACGTGCACTGCTTGGCTTGAATCTGATACGAATAATACCTGTGATAGGACCTAATTGATTACCTGCAACTTAATTGACTTTCTGTGATTAACTGCCGAGCAAACCAAGGTGAGTTCACACCCTCTACAAAGCATGGGATTCCCTGGGTTGGGAACGGGGTTAAGGAACGTGGATTCCTCGTCCTCCTTGGGTAGGACGTCAGTGGTTCAGGAATATGATTCCTCGTCCGGATGGACGGATAACACGTACTAGACTAAAACTCTATCACGAAGTCCCTCCTTTTTGTATCGACTAATCGCCGGGCCAATGGCGAGCGGGTCATTAGTTAGATAGCGCTATTTAGGTCTGACAAGCCTCACACCGTGCCGCAGAGGACGGGCGTGAACTAATGGATCTGGGGCACGTCAATGATGATAGACATTGATGTTTTCAGGGCACATAAACATGACTACAGTCAGCAGTCGATATGGTAACGAGTCTAGTATACACATGGGGTAGCCCCCACGGCTGGAGAGCCAGATGATGTACATGGGGTAGCCCCCACGGCCGAAATGCCTGATAACTAACATGGGGTAGCCCCCACGGCTGGAGTGCCGGAGTAACTGGGAATGAACATGTCACGTTTTTAAACTATGGGGTAACCCCCACGGCAGGATGCCAGTTAAAGGAAACTGTTTTCGAAACAACTAAAACGAACACCCAACTGTGAACTCACTCAACTAGTTGTTGACTCGTTACTACATGCTTTGCAGGACCATAGGTACCCAGCTGGAGCTTGCATGGAGGAGAGTCGTTGTGGGACACGGACTGCTGCGTGTCATATTTCATTTGAAAACATTTGAACTTATGTTATAACTTAAAACTTATGCTTCCGCTTGCAACTTAACTTGTTTGTTTTGAAACACCAAATCGTATTGGTTAAACTTTTATAACTGCTTATATGCTTGTTCAGTATGATTGGTGGCTGGATCCTGGTCAGTCACGCCTCCAAGCGGTAGTACTCCGCAGGTGGGATTTTTGGGGGTGTGACAGAGACCCTTTTACAAAATTATCATTTTCAACATAGTTAGTAACCAAACCCTCCTCCTTTACCCGGGCTTGGGACCGACAATTATAAACTAAACGAAGTTAAACATTTTTTTTATAGTTATATGTTTTCTATAGATATAGTATATTGATAGGGTTAGAACAGATTTAGAGGAAAAGAAGCTAAAGAGAAAGATAATTTCACCAAATCTGTTACTATTATTCCTTCATACGTTTAACATAAATAGATATGCAAGTTACAATCATACCCCTTGCATAATAGAAAATAACAAAAATACCCTCAAACTAGAAATCAAAGTTTAGATACTAAAAACATAAATAAATAACGTAACAATACTCCCTCCTTAACCCACTTTTTGTCCTCAAAAAGTGATTCAAGGAACCTTGTCTTCATCCTCTTCCGTTGCTTGTTTTTCATCATCTACCACTTCAAGTATGTAGACTTGTTTTTTCTTACACTTGTGCCCCGGAACGAACCTTTCGGTACACCAGAAACATTCCCCCTTTGCCCTTTTTTGCTCAAGTTCATCACTCGTCAAACGCCTCGATCTAAGGATTCCTGGTGTAGAACTTGATGGCTCGGTTGTTGGACTTGGCATCAAGGGTAGTTTTGAACCATTAACGGGAGGTGTTATTTTGACATCTTCGGGTTGCAGCCCATCCTCCACAGCGTTGAAACGCTTCATCAAGCATGTGTTGTTCATAGTTTGAATTCTTGCTAACCCATACGCCTCACGTAGTGTTTGAGGCTTGAACATCTTTACCGGCCCTTTTATTTCCGGCTTCAAACTCTTCAAATATAGGCTAACAGCATAAGGTTCGCTAACGGTAACCTTGTTAAGCAAGCGATCAAAACCTGAATTATATTCTTGTAGACCCTTGGCGTTATCAGTAAGTTGAACGAGAGATGCAATCTCTTCCATAGGGTCTTCAAACATTGCATCAGAAAAACGGGCAGAGATCGAACGAACATAATCCGCCCATGGGACCTCGGCAACCGTGGCATTACGGGTCTTCAAGTAGGCACGGTGCTATTGGAGGGCATCACCTTCCAAGTGAACCGCAGCACAACGTAATTTCGAGTCATCAGGAGTGTCATCCATCGAAAAAAAATGTTCGCAGCGATAGACCCACCCCTCAACATCGTCCCCCGAAAATTTAGGGAAGTCGATCTTACCGATACGGAATGGTTTGGATGTTCGTGAGTCACCATCTGGGCCGGAGAAGGACCCGAAGGAACTGCCTGACGATTGAACTCCCTTGTCACGGACAACCTTCAAGATTTCTTCCTGTTGCTTCGATGATTGCTCCTGTTGTTTCATCAAAGCGGCTAAGGCAGTTTGGATATCAGCGATCGCCTTATCGTGGGATTTGAGGGTGTTGTCGACTTCTTGGTTGCGGGTCATGGCGGCGGCGGCAAGGTGTTCCGATGAGGAGTCGGAACGGCTCTGATACCCTTGATAGGGTTAGAACAGATTTAGAGGAAAAGAAGCTAAAGAGAAAGATAATTTCACCAAATCTGTTACTATTATTCCTTCATACGTTTAACATAAATAGATATGCAAGTTACAATCATACCCCTTGCATAATAGAAAATAACAAAAATACCCTCAAACTAGAAATCAAAGTTTAGATACTAAAAACATAAATAAATAACGTAACATATATGTTTAAATAAAATTTTTATTTTTCTATATTTAACTAAGGCAAATTGTTTGATGAAATAATGTAATCAAGTTCTTCTAGAAAAATCTTTTTCATTTGACCTAATAGCTAAACCGTTTCAACAGAGATGAGAGGAACCGGGGAAAATCTATATATCTAATATCAGGAAAGTCGACATCCACTAGCGGAGGTTAGTGTAAAGTGGGGGGTGCACCCCCCCCCCCCCCCCCGGCTGAATGTTTCGGTTAAAAGTGTAAAATTTTCTATTTTTCGTTCGAAAATTTTAAAATTATATAGGATTGTCCCTCCAATTATTTTGCATAAATATTTATACAATATATTAATTGAGTTCCATGACTTTCCGCCCCTTCGGAACTTTTGGTCAAGCTCCGCCACTGTCGACATCTCACTTCAACTGGTAAGGTTTGTGCTGTGCGCCTGTGCACCTTTCTAATGTATACTTACTACTAAATCCTAATCATTATTTCGTTAGTACTGCTACACAAACAAAGAAACACACCGTCCAATAACCCTTGTATCAAACTCTAAACTTATTTACATGTATGATGAAATGTTCTTGAATACTTGATCTTTATATCTCAAGTAATATGAACAAATAACATATCAACTATCAAACAATGAAGAGTATCCCACTTCAAGCCTACATATGTTCTTGAATAGATGCATATTTTAATAATAAATCAACAGATGGCGTTGCTGGCTCCCTATAACTTTTTCAAGAGTTTAGATATATTAAAAAAAACAAAAGTGTAACATAATCAGACAAAACTCTTGGCATTGAGAAATTATTGATACAAAGCTTACTATGTGAATGTTAAGGGTGTCCAAGTCCAAACAATATACAAAAACACTAGAGCAAGGAGTAAGCCCAACCTTGCTAACAAAGTTATTTTAGGGAGCAAGACACGATAGTAGGATAGTGGCTTTGTTCTAGAAGCACCAAAAGTGGATCGATTAAAAAAATACCTATGCAACTATTACAAAAAGTGTTTAATGTTCTACGCTTGAAGCTAAAATAAAAATCTACGAGCCTTAATTCCTAAACAACAAACTAAAAAAGCAAACAAACAATAAGCAAACAAACAATCTATAAAGGTGGATTAATTTAACTGAATTGAAGTGTACCTGAATTATTTCGCACAAATCGCAAACTGAGTTCTAGACTGAGTCACAAATTGCAAAACTTGAGGGTTTGAGAAATTGAGCAATATATATATTGATTAGTATGTAAAATCTAAAATTAAAATAGTTGTTTTACATGTGTTCACTCGAGATCGAGATATGATTTCATCGATGGTAACTCAAACGACGCCGCATATTTCGAGTTCATCAATTAGCCGCCCATATTCACGTTTCTTTAGGATCTGCGACTTGGGTTCAGCGAATCTCATTGTTTGGAGGATTGGGCTTGGGCTGTTTAGTGTAATATTGCATATATGGGCCTAGTATCATAAAAACATATCAGATATTTGGTGACCTTTCAATTTTGGTGGCCCTAAGCATGTGCCTAAGGTCCTAAACCTATTGGGCCGGCCCTGCCGGAGCCCCACCCCTTGTGGTGTGGTGGTATGGGTGTTGGTGTTTCTAGTATAGGGTGAGATTCGAGTCTTACAAGAGGAAAAAAGTAAAGTATTAAAAAATAGAGTAAGATTTAGCCGTTCAAAAAAATCTGGAGTATTCTGGTTTTTGTTTTGGACCTTTTGGTTATGGTTAGGATTTTGATGAGAGATATTAGTTATAGATGGAAAGACTTAAATTTATTCTCTTTTAATAGTGGTTTCAAATAACTAAGGCTTGTGGGTGTGGGTTCAGGAAACCAAGTGGGGAGCCGACGTGAAGGGGGATTCTCCCTGACCGTTGGACTTTTGAACGTTGAAAACGGTCGGCTTTTATAAAATATATATATATATATATATATATATATATATATTTTTTTTTTTTTTTTAAATCTTATTTATACCCCATTTCTACTTTGAAATCACAATCCATTTCCATCTTTAAAATCAATTTCAAAACCACCACCAAAATTATTAAACATGATAAGATAACATATTTCCATAACAAAAATGTTCAAATTAGTTCAAAAAACATCAATATCTGTCAAAGGTTCCCACCAGTGTTGTTGCACATGGTCACAAGATCCAACAATGTTGCATACAACACATCTAAAGACAAATGACCCAAAAATCTCTTTGTTTCACCATCCAAATCCTCTCTTTGAAGCTTGTATTCCTCTGCAGTTTCACTCCCCGCCACCAACCACCACGATATGCCGCCTTCACTGTCTTCCGGATCCACCTGTGCCACCAGACCTACCACTTCACCCTGATCCAACTCAAACGACAAACTTAAGAAATCTCTACTCGCTTTCATTCCCACGATCACAGCTTCCTCATGCAACCAACGAATTATTTGACTCGCAACCTGTTTTTAACAATCACAAATTGAACATATTATTGGTTTTGATTTTCTTTTATTTTTTTTTATTTTTTATTTAATTTTTTTTTAACCAACTGGGGTAGCCCAATTGGCCACCGACACCCACCTCTTCCCAGAGGTACCGAGTTCGAGTCTTGGGAGTGGCATATGTCGCCAGGGTAAGAACTCGGCATGGGGAAGTCACCGCGGAGCTAGCTTGGTCGGGTAGCGGCTCCCGGAGTGAGATCACTCCGGCGGTTGGGAGGACCGTGCATTATCCCCCCCCCCCCAATATTATTGGTTTTGAAACGAACGCCCCTTTATACATATATACATACACACAAATAACATACCTGCTGGAGAAGTATGACATGAAGATCAGCTAAATTGCATTCAAATCGGTTAACAGAATAACTGTTTTCAGATTTCCCTTTAAAGAGACCAACGACATTTGGAGCACCTTCCCCTTCTATGGTTATGCAATCATCATTTACGACAACTTTAGTTAGGAACTGTGACGAGGATGCCACGTCGGATGAGGTATGAAGAATCGACTGAGGAACATCAACCACCAGTGTCCATGTAGACGTACGTGAATGCCACGTAGGATGAGACATCAAGCGAACATATGATACACTCCTAGCCTACATGTAACATAAAAGAAATATTAAATATAATAATTATACTTATAATAAAGAGTTAATTACACAAACAGTCCTTGTGGTTTATTGAAAGTAACACTCTTGAGTACTAACTTTTTATTGTAACAGGTTCAGGTTCTATGGTTTCGATCTTGGTTTTAAATCGCGTGATGCGCTCTGATGCGTTTGGTCCAAAAATCTGATGCGTGATGCAAGCGCATCACGTATGCGATGCGCTCTTTATAAAAAATATATATACATAACAACTTATAATGCCATACAAACTATAACAACTAAAATAATAAGAAAATAAGAGTTGTGCTTTTTGGGTCAAATCAAGCATACTAAAATGTTTCTAGAACCACAACAAGTGTTTAGGAATCACAATGGTCCAAATCAAGCATACTAAGATATTAATTACTGAAAAAACTCAGCCCATTTCATAAAATTTGGAAAAAAAAACATAATAAACAATGATGCGTGCATCGGAGCGCATAATGCGAAATCGGGGCAATATTCTCGCATCACGTAATCTCAACGCATCAGCCGTTGCGCTCTCATCAACGCATCGGGCGCATCACGCATTATGCACGCATTTTAAAACCACGGTTTCGATTTTTTGTTAAATCAGTGTAAAATACCTAAAATACCCTTATATAATTTTTTGTTAGTACTCAAAGGTGTTGCTTTCAATAAACACAAGGACTATCTTTGTAATTAACCATAAAAAAATATAAATACTCTTTATATCTGCAAAAACAAATATTATAAAATATGCTACATTAAAATATTTAATAGTTATATTCCCAAAATTAATATACATATAATTACCAAACTTCTATTATGAAGGAAAACTATGTAGTGGGGACAATGTTTAGTTTTTTATTAACTTTTTATATAACTAATTTCAAAAAGAAATATGATAAATATAAAACTCGTGCATATTATCTAGAATATATTTAGTGATATGTAAAATTATAAAGAAAAAAGAAAAACACATACAATAAAACAAGCCTCGGCCCAATTTCCTTGACGCATGTTTGAACCAATCTATATCCAGCATGTTTTTTTTTTTTTTGCTTTGTCTACTTTTTTTCCACAAAAACACATTTTAAAATGGGAACTTCCATGCTTTGCTTGTTAGCGATAAATATGTTACGAGTGTTACCTATTAAACAAACTAATCTAAGAAGTTTAAAAAATTAAATTTAAATAGAGTATATATGAAATCAATTTAACCGGTTCTATTTTGAAGAAAAAAAAAAGTACATATTTGCACCAATTCAGTTCATCTAAATCATCGAACTATTTTATAGAAATCCTCATATAATTCAACCAAATCATCAACCCAGTAACTTATAATATCTCAACTTTATAGGATTTGAAATTTGAAATATTGGTGGCTTGTAAAATCTGGTACAAAAGCAATATAATAATTAACTAAACTAAACAAAGAATCGTAATAAAAAAATCTGTAGGTCCGATTATAATAAAAGATAAAAATGTGTGTGTATATTATATTTGAGATAATATGCACGAGTTTTGTATTTATCATTTTTTTTTGGAATTAGTTATATAAAAATAAATTAAAAGAACTAAACATTGTTCCTACTATAGTGTTTTCCTTCATAATAGACGTGTATGTATATTAATTTTAGGAATATAATTATTAAATATTTTTATGTAGCATATTTTATAATATTTTTTTACAAATATACCGAGTTTTTATATTTTTAGAGTTAATTACACAAATAGTCCTTATGGTTTACTGAAAGTGCCACCTTTTGAGTACTAATTGAAAATTATATAAGGGTATTTTAGTCATTTTACACTAATTTAACAAAAAATTAACGGCCTTAATACCCAAAAGTGTTACAAAATCGAAACCATAGAACCTGAACTTGTTACAAAAAAAAGTTAGTACTCAAAGGTGTTACTTTCGATATAATAAAAGAATACTTACCAGATCTTCTAGTTTTGTTAGAACTTTAGATGAAAATATTCTGTGAGACAGAGACATGCAAAAATGGCCGAGAAGGTTTGACCCGTCTTTTGGCGGTTGAGCGAACAGACTTTTGTTCTTTGCTCGAACAAACACGTGTTCATGAAACAACTGTTTCAGAAGAATTTCTGAACTGATTCTGTTAGGAAGATATGACTGCTTCTGTTTTTCTTCACCTTCAATCAACGGTGTGACATCATCCTCAGTGGATGATGATGTCACAAGTGAAATGAAAACAGACGCTTCTTGATCTATGTTTAACTGCAAATGGTTTTCACGAATACCCGTCACATTCACGCCTAATGACGGGACAAATGCTTCTTGATTTATCAAATTAAAAACCTACAAATAACCCGTAAAAAATTAATTAATAAACAAATTAATGAATTATCTATCTTTCATGCTTTTATACTATTATACTAATATCAATATAATTACCTGTTCATCAAAAACGGCCCGATGAACTTCACGAAGGTCAGAATGCCGTTTCTTTACACTGTCATCATCACTTTCAGCCTCTTTATTACTTTCTTCAGAATATTCTAAAACTTTAATATTTGATCCTTTTATGACACTATTAGAATTTTTATTAACGAACCCAAACTGAAGAGTGTGACATGCTTTAGAAGACAAATTCAAAGCAAGCATTCCAGCATTATCATGTTCCACACGAACCGTTGATAGAGAAGACGGGCGAAACACAGATTTCGGATCGTATAATGTATTGTCAAATAAATCGATGTAAAACCCTTCGTTTCCAGCAGCAGTTGCAACCATTCGGTGCCTCTTAATTTTCCAATTCTGTTGCAATCTGTTAAGCTAGTCAGGACATTTAATAGTATAATAATAAGAACTAGTGGGTTACCAACCGCGCTGGTCGAAATGTAGATAAAAATAAGCAAATCACGAGAGTTATAAGTTGTTCAATGCTTAGTTAAGGGGCTAAACATGCCATTATTAAAGTTGAGAGGCTAAACATGTCATTATTAAAGTGGAGGGACTAAAGTTGGTTAATGCCAAAGTTGGTTGATGTGACAAAATAGCATATTTATAGTATATAGAATAATAATATAATATATTATTAAATTAAAACTGACCTTATTAGAGCTCCGTAGAATCTTGCTTCTCGGGCAACTTGCTTCTCTAATGATTTGGCCGATTGATTAAAATACTTACCAAGGTGCTGAAAGGGATAAATATTTCAAACAAATAATGTTATTAAGAACTTCACAAATGATTGTATTTTGATCTACTTTATTGTAACTTATAAGGGTATTTTAGTCTTTACACGGAAGCACTGTAGTTTCGTTGCGGTAGATACTGCAAGGTCCGACAAGAGTTCATTCGGTAACTGTTTCGGTCTGGTCATACCAGCCACCGTGACAGCATCATTAGCTTCAACCTAAAAATGTAACATTATAATATATTCTTTTTAAGTGGAATAAAATTATAGAAGTTCGAAATAACTATTTGACTTACGGTGTTAATGAGATCGATAATAACCGACAGCTCCTGATGAGCCAACTGTAGATTCTCGATCATGTTCTGCCATGGCCACGGTTGTGACGATGCGTCTTTAGAAGAAGAAGAAGCGGTCGCGTCACCATTTTTCTGCTTCTTGTTTGTATCTTCTCTCTCTACGGCCCAAGCAAAATCTATTCGCCGAATTAAATTCACTCTGTTATCATCATAACTCAAATCTCTGCAAAAATTATATTAAATAAGAGTCAGAAATAGATTGATTGGAAAGCTGTCGAATTGTAGGTGCTGTTTTTCATACGGAGGGAATCTTTCAGCTCCGTTTTCTTCAATGACTTCTAAACGTTTGACTGGGAGCTTGTCGAGAGAGATGCTCAAATCCCCGTCCATTTCCTCAAAGCGTTTAGCAAGTTTTCACTGTATAAATTAAGAAAGAGTAATACCGTAAATACATGGCTAATTGGTACAAGAAGCAATTCATAATTTCAGAGTCAACATTCAGCTTTCAAATTAACCATCACAAGTAGCATCTATAAAGCTCAAAAACATGATCTAGCATTCCTTGGTTCAATTCATAGAATCGGGTTTCGGGTTATCTGGGTTGAACATTTTTGAACCTGAATTCAAATTCACCCGGAAATATTTAAAAGAAAAAAAAAACATCCATTTCTTTTTTTTATTACACCTTTCATTAATCCGAAAAAAAAAATCAAGCCATTCCATATAATCCTTTAAACAAATAATCTGTGAAGCAACAAAGAAATTCATAGCAGATTTCAAAAGTCTTCAACAAAAATCCAGTCGTGAGTTCGAACAATTGTAGGATTGAGATGGTGAAAAGTGAGGGCAATGGCTAGTGTTACTACATGATGTTGGCGGTAAAAAGCTAACCGGCGATGACTGACGGAGGTGAGCGACTGAATGGGGCGAGCAGCTAAGGAAGGTTCTTGTCTAATCTTTGAGAAAGAAATTAGCAGTGTTTTAAAAACCTGTATATACTGGCCGGTTATACCGGTATTACCGGTGCTGGATGCAAATTCGGTACGAAACACTCCGGTAAATAAGTGAAACGGCATAAGATTCGTACCGGCGGTAAAATCCAGTATACCGGTTTGAACCGTAATACCGGTACCGGCCCATGGTTATTTTGGTTTGGGTTTTTAGTATTCTAGAGTTTCATCAGATACATATACCATCAATCAACATTCATAACCATCATCACTTCATCCACAAGATTCAGCTCTATCTTCATCGGTTCATCACTCCATCTTCATCATGCTTCCAATTCCACTTCATCGGTAGTTTTACTTATTTCAGTAAAATAATTTGGGAGTAAATAGATCCACAAGTGGGTCAAAAAATGAAAGACTTGAGGCAATTCGATGTATATCTCTCTCTCTTTCTCCATATATATGTATGTATGTATGTCTATACGGGTAAAGCAATGTTATGTGAAAGATTGTATTTTGAAACTTGAAAAAGAAAGAGAACATGATAACACTTATCTTATAATTTATTATGTTAGTGAAAAAATTTAAACTGATAAGTTATGTCAGTATAATTCATGTACGCATGTATCTATATGAAATTGTAGAGTTAACTAGTTTATCCGGTTGAACCACCCGGTACAACCCGGTTCTACCGGTTGTACCATTTTTAAGGCCATCCCGATATGATTTAAAAACCGGTTTTTAAAACATTGGAAATTAGGGTGACTGGTTGAGTGTTGAGAAGCCTGTTGATTACTTAAGAAATGAAGAAAATAGGTTAAATTTGATGTTTGAGAAATGGACAGATCATTCATTATTCATTAGCCCAAATATTGTTTAAGCACATAGTGTAATATCTGGAAGCCCAAATACCTATAGGTGTAATATATAAAAGATTAACTCACGGAATTGGAATTTGTATAGGAATTAGAATTTGAAGAAATTGGAGTTGGAATTTAAAAATTCCAATTGGAATTGGAAATTGTTGGAATTGGAATCTCAATTCCATTTTTGATGTGTTTGTTTGTCAAATGAATTGGAATCCATCACCCCGGCACATACCAACCCCGGTTCGGGTCAAAACGGTTCGGGTGGTAACAGTACGGGTCAAAACGGTCCGCGTCGAAACAATCCGGGTGAAAAAGATTCGCGTCGAAACGGTTCACGTCAAAGCAGTTCGTTCCAAATGGTTCACGTCAAAACGGTACCGGTCGAAACGGTTCGCGTCAAAGCAGTTCGTGTGGATACGGTACGGGTCAAAACGATTCGGTTCCAAACAGTTTGCAACAAAATGGTCCGAGTCGAAACGATTTGGGTCGAAACGGCTCGCGTCAAAGCAGTTCGGTTCCAAACGGTTCACAAACCAAATCTTTATCTTTGTTTACATGAATACATAATCAAATCAGTAACAGCCCTATTAAAACATCATATTAAAAAGTTAACTTAAAAAAAGGGCTATTCAATCAATTCAAAAACCAAACAATAACAAATTCCAACACCCACACAACATAAAACAAACAAAATCATAAACCCTAGAAATTCCTCTACATAAAGACTCAAAAAACTTACACTAGAACTCAACAATTATGAATTAAGAACCTCATAACAACAACTCACAATCACCAATTTCAACAAATTATAAAAAAAACAACTACTAATTGTGCCATTAGCCCATTATAACAATTTCAAAATCACATATCTGTAGCATTATGCCCTAACTAGTACACCAACAAATTTCAACCAAATCACAAATTTCACAATTCATAAAATTAAAAATACTGTAGTTCTGTGTCATCATAGAAAAACTCAAAATCACAAATTATGACCTAATTGCAAGTAACAATTACATAGGTTTTTTTTGTAATTTCAATCGAATCTAGGGTTTAGAATTACCGGTGTCAATACAGCGTGGTCGGATTTGAAACGGTGCCGGACTTAAATTCGGCGTGGTGGCTGACTCGCCGGCGGTTACCGGTCGTCTGATCGGAGACAGTGGTTCAGATTCCGACGAACACTTTTGCCGGAAAATCAAAAAAAAAAAAAAAATCGAGTGGAGCTTGACTGCTTTTAAGTTTCAACTGTTGATATGCAAATGTGGGCTGTGGGTTGTGGGCCTTGCTTTTAAAGTGTTTTCAAATAACTTATCAAATGATGGGTTCTACAGGTGCACGAATCCGGTATTTTTAATAACCCGTTTCGGTTATGAAATCGGTTTCGGTTTTTAGTTTTAAGGGTTGAAACCGATTATTGTCATAATCGGTTTAGTTCCAGTTTAGATTATTTGACCAAAAACCATACCCTATGTGTCCGGTTCTGGGTAGAGTTCGGTTCCAGTTCTTAAGAAACCGGGTATTAAAATACCCTATTTTCGGGTTTTTATACCCTATATTTTTGTATTTTTAATACTCTATTGCATTTTTATTACCCTATTTTCTCGTGTTTTTTGTTTATTATTATTAAATATGTATTGTATAATGTACGAAAAATAAAATAAATGCACTAACATAAATTTGAAAGAAAAATATAGAAACATGTATCGGGTATAGCCGGGTATAATCGGCTCCGATTCCGGTTCTTGTCCGATTTCAGGTATTAATCGGGTATGATCGGTTCTGGTTCCAGTTGTTGAGATCAAAATACATACCCTGTTTATATCCTACGGGTAGGGTCGGTTTTGATTTCGGGTATAGAATACCCAGGTATTAAAAATACCGGTTCCAGTTTTTTTTACCGGATCCAGTTCTGGGTACAATTTTTTTGTGCATCTCTAATGGGTTGACTGTTGATGGTTTTGAAGTTTGAACCCAAATGCTACATGAATTCGAAAATCACATGTAAATTTGGATGTGATATATGTATTCAAGTGTTGATAGAAACAGTGATTTGTTTAACCTAAGAATAATATATCTAATCTAATCTAACTACTGTAATAAAAGAAACCAACTATTGGACACGTATCGTTCATTGAAGGTAACCTCAAATCTATATTTATCTAAATAAATAAGGGGAAAGTGAATATGAGGCTGTTACACATGTAATCTTATATGCGAGACCTATCAAAACTACGTAGTTTTGATTAAAAGCCAACTAAAACCAATTAAATCTCGTATTTTATTGGCATCCGTTTTCAACTATCCAATAATTTCTCCAGTTGGTTTTGCCAATTCTCCTATCAACTGATCTGAAACTTAGCCTACGAAATGATCAACAACAAAGTTTTTTTCATTTTATTTGGTCTACAAATCTTAGTTATTCTATTCTTTTTCCCTCTTCCATTGATCGTGAGTGACAGCCTCCAACAACCCTTTAGCCTACGAAATTAACAACAGCAACAAATTTTTTTCAATTTTAAATTTATTGAACTGAAAATCTTCCAATCAAATTTTGTATATTGACAAACTGGAGAAAATTAAAACCAAAAATATGACATGTCTGGATATGCCTTGTCAAAATTCAGTAATTCACCATTTCGATGGAAAAATTGAATATAGATGTATGGAATAAAAAGATTTTTGGTTTGTTGTTCATTCCTTTATTAGCCGAATAAAGAGATTTAATTGGTTTCTTGAAGGGGTATGGTCCCAAAAAGCCGCGCAGATCTTCTTCCAAGTCGCGTGCAGGACCATACTCCTAAACCAGCAAGACTTTCAATCCTAACCTCGCGCGGGTTACTTCACCAAAGACTGACCTCGCTCGAAGTCTGAACAAGAAACGACAGTAAGATCAGCACTTAACATTTTGATAAGAGTCTTCAGCACCTATAACCCTGCGCAAGCTAGTTCCGTGCTCAGCAAGGGTCGCATAAAGGGTTGCAGCGCATGACCAAGTTCAGAGGCTACAAAAGGTACAAGTGGCAGATAAAAGGAGCCAATCCGCATCCTCCAGGCTCTACTCAATCGTGCTCCACGATCGTCTGACATGCAGGAGACAAAAAGTACCTAAGGACGCCTACGTGGCACCAGTCATGGGGCAGAGACACTTGCCCCACGATCTCCACTACCTGGCTGATGACAGAGACCGACAACAGCGACACGTGGCTCCACTCATGGTGCGCCAGCACCGAGAAACGTCTAGAAGACACTAACGGTCGACACCAGTGAGACAAAAGACATATCCACCCTGTTGTCGTCTTAC
Organism: Helianthus annuus; assembly: GCF_002127325.2. Taxonomy (NCBI): domain Eukaryota; kingdom Viridiplantae; phylum Streptophyta; class Magnoliopsida; order Asterales; family Asteraceae; genus Helianthus; species Helianthus annuus. Next base: position 38,978,404 of record NC_035436.2, on the reverse strand, counting down.
GGCCCAAGCCCCATCAGCCCACATCCTCTACATCACTCCGGCTATAAATAGAGACCTCATTTCACAGGTTAAACATTCCACTCCCTCTACAATCACTCTTAATACTTAATTATCTTCCCCAAAGCAGTCGCTTATTCAGTTATTCTCACGCCGGAGCCCGGTTAAGAGGGAAACCCCCATATTCCCCTCTTAACGAGTAACGGTGTTCTGTTTTGCTGGATTAGATGATCAGGACGAAGCTTAGAAAGTCATTAGAAGATTAACCTCTATGGTAGAAACATAAACCCAACTGATTAGGCCCATAATTAGTTCCGTGTTTCTTCATTTCTTAATGCTGTTCTTTCAAGAGGCAATAAATTATAGATTTAATTGATGGAGAATTAAAAAGTTGACCGGAGAATTTAATGAAAAATTGGAAAAAGATGAAATTAAGTGACAGAAATAAGGAGATTTAATTGGTTTTAGTTGGTTTTTAATCAAAACTACGTAGTTTTGATAGATTTCGCATATAAGCTTATATGTGTAACAGCCTCATATTCACTTTCCCCAATAAATAAATAATAAATTAATATTAAATCTTATCAAACTTTAATAAAATATTATCCTCAAATCTATATTGTTAATTTAATATATTTTTAAAACAAATACCTCTCTTATCTACTTATCTTATACTAAATATATAAATAATAAATTAATATTAAATGTTATCCTAATTTATTAAAAATATAACTTTTTTTATTATTTGGTATACAAAATTATGTTTATTCAACTCTTGTAAAACGCGGGGTTTTTAAGGATATATATATTTTTTTTATTATTTGGTAGATTTTTCAACCTGACTATACACGGGTTTTTTTAAAGATATGACGTTTTTAGTATTTAATATACAAACTTACATTTATTTAGGATATATTTTTTTTTATTATTTGGTAGATTTTTCAACCCGGACTATACACGGGTTTTTTAAAGATACGGCGTTTTTAGTATTTAATATACAAAATTACATTTATTTCATTTGTGTAATACATATGGTTTTTAAATATATAACACTTTTTTAGATCTATTCAACACGTGTAATATACGGGGTTTTTAAGCATGTAATTTTTATTATTTGGTAGATTTATTCAACCCGATTATACACGGGTTTTTTTAAAGATACGACGTTTTTAGTATTTAGTATACAAAATTACATTTATTTAATCTGTGTAATACACATGGTTTTTAAAGATATAACTTTTTTATTATTTGATATATAAAATTACATTTATTTAACCCGTACAATATACAAAGTTCATAAAGATATAACTTTTTATTATTTAATATATAAAATTACATTTATTCAACCCGTGTAATACACGGGATTCTAACCTAGTTTTTTGTATATGAATAATGTAAAAATCAATTTTGCAAAGGAAAAGCCAAATGTTTATATAAGACACTTTTAATTTATAAGAACAAACAAGTCAAATCCTCAAGCCCGTATGCGGATCCCAACCTGACCCATTATCTATACTATATAATAAAAGAAACCTGTTTTGGGACACTTGTCATTCTCTCATTTAATTGATTAAAATTATTAATAATACTAAAAATAATAATACTTAATCTAAATTAATACAAATTCTTATTATTAATAATATTTAATCAAATCTAAAATCTAATATAATAATATAAAATGCCGACATTTTAATTTAAAGAATCTTAACCCACTATAGATTTTTTCTTCTTAATTTTCTACTTCAAATTGAATAAACTAACCTACATTTGTTGGTACACAATGTCTATCGCCTACGTCATCAATCTGAGTCGTGTCAGTAGCATGTAATAGGGTATAAAATGTAATTTTATATGTATTGGACCAGTTCGCACGAAGTGGTGTTTGTAATGACCAGGTCGTACGAACTGGATGTTGACCAGTTCGTACGAAGTGGCTAGGTTAACTCGTGCGATCTGGAATCCCTATAAATAGGGGTGTTGTGTTTTCCATTTGGAACATTCTGGTGAAATTTGTCACGAAGTGCTGCAGGGTTCTCTGCATGTAAAAACGTTTATTATCAATGGAAAACCAGTTTAATGGAAAACCAGTTTAAAGTGTATTTCTGTGCTTCTACTCCTATTCTAACACCGATTCAAGGTTACTAATTTGTTTCTGCCACTCTAGTGACCTAGATTTGACTCAGTTTGACTCGTTTTGATCGAATCTCAATCCTACAAGTGGTATCAGAGCTCAGGATGAATCAAATCAGTTGAATCAGTGTTTTGAATGGTTTAGAACTCTCTACTTCTACTCTTTCTTGGATTTTTGAACGATTTCACGGACAAAATGGACTGAATTTTGAATATAACGTGTAAAACACCATTTTAATCAATTCTTCAAAGTTACAGACCTTAATTCGAACTAAAATTGATCAAAAAGTGTCAAAAACTTCAGATCGTGTGAAAATGTTCCAATCGTGTGAAAATATTGCTCAGTTCGTACGTAATGAATCAGATCGTTTGAATTGTTGCCAGTTCGCTTGAAAAACTTGTCCAATTCGCACGAATTGGATCAGGTCGTTTGAAAATCATTCAATCCGCACGAATTGAGTATCCAGTTCGTGTGAGTTCATCAGCTCGCACGAATTGAAGTTTTCTCTAACAAACTTTTGTCATTTCGCACGAGCTGGACCATCCAGTTCGTTTAAACAAGTCCAGGTCGTTTGAAACTTCAAATCGTTTGAAGTTCAGTTCCTTTGAATCCAGTCCGTTTGAAAATCTAGTTCGTGTGGAAGTTAGTTCGGTTAAAAAGTAATTTTTCAAAAACTTAGAAAATTTTTCGAAACTGTTTTTATTTTAAAATGGATAACCAAGAATTTTATAACACGTTTTTCGGAGGGGGAATGACAGCAGCTCAAACTCCAGCGAGTATTGCACAAAATGTAAACATGGAGAACGAGCTTGGTGCAATGCAAAAGCCACCAAAGCTTCTCAATATCGAAGATTATTCGGGATGGTAAGAAAGGTTTAGAACATGGGTACAGGCAAATCATCTTGAGTGTTGGATGAAAATTGAGACGAAGTATGTACCTCTAACGAATGGAGCGGGTATTGAGAAAACAATTGGTAGCTTAACTCCGCTTGAACAGGACAACTTTAAAGCCGAGAAGAAAAGGATGAGTATCTTGCAGCAAGCAATCAATGAAGATATTTTGGTTTTGCTACAAATCAGAATGACTCGCAGTCTATCTGGAATGCACTAAAAATCAAGTTTCTTGGAAGTGTTTCGATGATAAAGAGCAAAACGACATTGCTGAAAAAGGAATTTAATATTTTTACGGGTATCAGGGGTGAGTTAACAAAAGAGTTGATCGAGAGGTATTGTCATTTGGTTGTAGAAATGAAGCGTTTGAACATTACCAAAACAGATGAAGAGTGGGTTGACAAGTTGGCAGATGCTTTACCGCATGATGAGTGGGGCACATATTTGTTGGTTTTGAAAAATAACTTGGAATATGTTGGTTTCAATCTAAGCACGTTCATTGAGAAAATTGAAGCGAATGAGCTTGAACTTAAAAAGAATAGAAAAATGACATCTGCTAATGTACAACAAGATGTTCAGTTGTACTACAAAGGAAGCTCATCTGCAATAACTACCCCAAGTCCAAAAATTCAGACAACATTTAGTGCTGATTCTACATCTGGAGTTTCTCAAGCACACCAAGCAACAACTATTCACCGTTTATAAGCTACGAACCAAATCCTAAGGTTCAGAGTTCACAAGAACAAGCTTATACTCAAAGCTCTTCAGAGTCAAACAATCAAAGTTACGATCAAGGGATTCAGTGCAATATAGCTGTGAACATCAAGAATGGTTAAGATTTTACAGAATCAGTAGCAAAACAGCATATAGCACTACTTGCTTCAGTACTTGAGTCCTATGAAAGTCTTGTTGCAGGGAGAATTGGTAATCCTGACATGACGAAAGAAGACTACGATCAGATTGACCCAGAGGAGCTAGAACTCATAGACATCAAATGGGGTATGGCGAGTCTTGTGAGGAAGGCATAAAGGTTCATGGAAATAACCGGACGAAACAGTCTCGCAAGACCTGATTGTAAGCTTGGATTTGACAAAGCAAAGGTTACTTGCTTCAAATGCAAAGAAAAAGGGCATTTCAAACGCGAGTGTCCAAACAGGGAAGTAAACAATCATCAGAATCCATTCGCAAATGACTACTACCCACAAGCAATCTATCACAAAAATAGTCAACAACCATTCAATCCAAGACCTCAAATTGAAAACAAACCAGAAAAGGCTCTTTTGGTCAATCAGGATGATGAGAAGATTCCGGAAGGGTTTAGTTGGGATAAATATGTTCCTGGTGAGGGTCTTGCTATGATGGCGGAGATTATTGAAGAGCCAGAATGTGTTGTTGAAGGTGAGGAAGTCGGTGAAGTGATGAGTGAAGAGAGTTTGGCAGAACTTGAAGAGGCAACAGCAGAAGTTTATTATTATCAATCAGAACAGGAGGTTATTGCTAATTCTTTTAAATCTATAATGCCTCCTAACATGTTTGATTCTTTTGCAGGTTTCTTCAGTGAACCAACTACAAGTTTCTGGCCACAATATGAAGTTGAAAAAGCTCCTATTCAAGAGATAATCGATGTTTCTAAAGAAATGAATGAAGAAACTCTGAAGGAGATAGCTGACAAGGCGCTGATGGTCAAGTTGAAAGAGGTAGACAAAACTTAAGAGTCAGTGTCAGTCGAAACGGAGTCTGTCGAAACAGAGTTAGTTGAAAAGGTGTCTGTTGAAAATGTGTCTGTTGAAAAGGAGTCAGTCGAAAAGGAGTCCGATGAGGAATCAGAAAATGTCGAGATCAAACCAGGAGAATAATCAGAGTCTGAGTCTGAAGGGTTTGGTAAACCGAATATTAAAACTGATAAAGAAGAAAAGGTTTTTGAAAAAGTTGATCAGATTCCTGAAACACCATGCGAAAATTTTTTAAAACCCTGCATGGATTGTCTTGAAAAAGACAAACAGTTTCAAGAATTGAAAAAATATACCGATGAAGTAAAATTCGATCTTTATGAAGTGAAAGAAGCTTATGACACTTTATCACATTCAATTAAAATGATTCAAAATGAAAAAGGAACTTGAAAAAGTAGATGGAAATTAACATTCATCTGGACACAATCGCATCTTTGAAAAAGGAACTTGAATTAATGCGTATTGAAACAGAAAGAGTTGATAAGAAATTGATCAGTTATATTTCTTCATCTTATGTGATTGATCAGATTGTTCCTCAACAAACTGATGCTAAACCTGCTTTCAACAATGTTCCACCCCCAATGTGGAATCATTATACACAGAAATATCCAGATGGGGTGGAAGCAGCTTTGAATCTCAAGTTGAGAATTGTAGAGAATGAGTTACCGGAAAACATTGATGTTACATTCTCTCCATCTGACACCGACAACGAGTCACAAATGATTAAAACTGTTGTTGACCAAGTGTTGGATGAAGAAAGTGATATGATTTTGGAACGGTTAAAACTCATTTGGAAAATTCCAATTCTGATTCTGAAGATGACGGAAACTTTCTTGATAAGTTCATACCAAAATCAAATAAAGTTGTGGATGACGATTCGATCATTGTGGCTTACACGATGACCGAAACTGACAAACTATATACCGATTTTGAGTACCCGATTCAGAATGCAAAACTGGAAAATGTTGAAAAGGTTTATAAGCTTATGGAAATTGACATTTCAGTGGTTAACAACAACGCGTTTCTTTTAAAACCGAAAAAGTCGTTTGTTAAAAACCAACCGACCGACAACCCGGGAAAGCAAAATGAAAGGGTGGGTAACGGTGGTAATAACAAGATACATGGAATAAATTTCAAAAAGAAAGGTGTTGGTTTTGAAAAGAAAATGGCTAAGAAAGATGTCAAGCCAAAAGAAAAATTAAGTGATGTGTTTGTCGCTGGTGCTAGTACTGAAGTTGAAAGAGAGTATATCATTAGTCAGAAAGCTGTTGATGATTTCATTGCAGCCAAAAAGATTAGAGATGAGACCAACAGATCTACTTTTGTTGAATACGACACAGGAGTCTGTTATCATTGCAATGAAATTGGTCACATGGCCAAACAGTGTGTTAAAAGGATTGAAAAACCAGTTTTCCAGAAACCAAAACCTAAAACTTCAAATGATGTTAAGGGAAAAACACCGAGGGTTTCCCCCGTGCGTATTCTGAAACGCGGTGAATCTTTAAAGTCCGAGGACAAGCCAAAATCAACCTTTGAGATTGGTGAATCTTCAAAATCTCCAAAGACTTCAAAGGTTTATCCTAAAACGAAGATTTTTCAAAATCAATCATGGGTGGAGAAACCTAAACAATCGTTTGATGAAAAGAAAATGGAAAAGGTTTTAAAATCTGAGCCGACAGTCGTTGTAACTAACAATGAAAATCTTGAGTTTGAATTGGACAATTTGACTGAAGAATTTCCACCAATCAAGGAATGAGATCTAAAATCAAAGTCAAAACCTGTTGTTCCAAACGTTGTCTTCAACATTCCAAAAGTTGAAGTGGCTCATGATATTATGTTTGGTACTGTTTCAAATATTGAAAAATCTTGGGTATCGTTGTTTAAGTGAATGTCTTTGATGTGTGCAGGGGCTTCCGAGGTCGATCATCTCCAAGTGGATCATGGATAGCGGCGCCTCGAGGCACACGACTGGGATGTTAGCACTACTCTATGATGTCAAATCAATTAATGGAGGATATGTTGGCTTTGCTGGAACTGCATACGAACCCCCAGAAGAACCAGCTCCAATATTTGACCAATCTGACGACTCAGAATCGGAACCCGATCCGATTTTTGACGAGGAACCAAATATTGCAACTTCAAAAGTTGTGGATCACACGGGCGATCAGGACATAACAAATTTGCAATCAGAAGTGAGCGTACCTGATACAGTCATGCCGAGAACTTTGTCTTATCATCCTTCAGAACAAATCATTGGTGATCTTCAAAGTGGCGTGAGAACGCGCGATCAAATCAACAAAGGGCTGACATGTTTTTATTCATCTATCGCTCCTTTACAAGTAGACTTTTCGTTGGAATGTTTTATCTCGCAGGTAGAGCCGAGAACATATAAAGAAGCATTTATTGAGGAAAGCTGGGTAAATGCAATGCAGGAGGAGTTATTGCAGTTTGAAAAACTTGGAGTATGGAGATTGGTTGATCTACCAGAAGATCAGAAGCTGATCAAGACCAAGTGGGTCTTCAAGTGTAAATGAGATGATAAAGGGGTGATTGTAAGGAACAAAGCACGTTTGGTAGTCCAAGGTTTTAGTCAGCAAGAAGGCATCGACTTTACTGAAGTATATGCGCCAGTTGCTCGACTCGAGGCAATTAGAATCTTCCTGGCATTCGCGTCTTGGAAGGGATTCAAGGTCTGGCAACTAGATGTCAAATCTGCATTCCTTTACGGAAAGATCAAAAAATAAGTGTACGTCGGACAACCACCGGGGTTTACCGATCCAGTGCACAAAGATAAGGTCTATCTACTCGACGAAGCGCTTTACGGATTACACCAGGCCCCGAGAGCCTGGTACGAGACGCTTTCCCAGCATCTGCTGACCAACGGGTTCACCAGAGGGACGGTCGATAGTACGTTATTTACAAAAGAGGTTGCAGGGCATCTACTTATCGTTCAAATCTACGTTGATGATATCATTTTCGGATCGACGAACGATGAGCTGTGCAAAGAGTTTGAAAAGGTTATGAAGAAAAAGTTTGAAATGAGTTCAATGGGGGAGATGAAGTTCTTCCTAGGGCTTCAGGTTGAGCAAATGCCTGAAGGAATCTTCCTACACCAGACGAAATATGTGAATGATGTGCTGGACAAATTCAACATGTCCGAATCAACTCCAACATCAACCCCCTTGGCTCAAAATCATGGGATATGTCCGGATGAAAACGGTGAAAAGGTGGATGAGACGCACTGTCGGTCGATCATTGGATCATTAATGTATCTGACTGCGTCAAGACCGGACATCATGTATCCAACTTGCCTCTGCGCCCGATATCAGTCAAGTCCGAGACAGTCACACATGACGATTGTGAAGAGAATTTTACGGTATCTTAAAGGTTGCCCAAGCACCGGCTTGTGGTATCCTAAATCTGATAACTTTTCTCTTACAGGTTATGTTGATTCTGACTTCGGGAGTTGTAAGTTAAATGCAAAGTCCACAACGGCTGGTTGCCAGTTCTTCGGAACTCGGCTAGTCACCTGACAGTGCAAGAAACAAACCACAGTCGCTCTCTCAACCTGTGAGGCTGAATACGTTTCAGCTTCCAGCTGTTGCTCTCAGATCCTCTGGATCCAGCATCAAATGAGGGACTTTGGTTTGCAGTTTTTAGACACGCCAATCTTTGTGGACAATGAGGCAGCTATCAATATAACTAAAAATCCGGTGCATCACTAAAAAAACAAAACATATTGAAATTCGACATCATTTTATTCGCGATTATTATGAGAAAAAATTGATTCGAATTGATCATATACACACCGATGATCAGAGAGCTGATTTTTACACAAAGCCCTTTGATAAACCAAGATTTAACTATCTTTTAAAATTAAACGGGTTGAAAAATTTGTTTTCTGGGAGGGTAGTTGAGTGTAAGGCCGAGGAGGACGGTGATCAGAAGTGATCTGCGTCTTGTTGTCAAGTTTCTGTACAGTTTTATTTTCTGCTTTTGATAAAACCAAAAACACAAAAATATGTTTTTGCTTTTAGGGGGAGAAAGTTTACAGAAAATACAAAAACATGATAAAATTTCAAAATCCAAAAACATTGAAAAAGACAAAAATGAGTTTTGTTGTGAAAAAAGGGGAAATGATAGTACATCAGCTAGACAGTTGCAGTACGCTAAAGAAATGTATAGTTTAATTGTGTTTAAGCAGTCTTGCTGATGATATGCCGATAGGTTTTTACACATTTAGTAAGTTTGTTCAGGATATAAACCTAAATCATTTCTTGCTTATTACGTGGGGAAGATCTCTTGGATATATAGGTAACCCCTCAAATATTGTTTGAAATACTCTATTTCTGACATACTAGGTTTTTGTACGTGACGATATCTGGGGTATTATACGAGGACTTCTGATTTTGCGGAAGCAATAGCCTAGACCTCGTATAATACTCCGCACTGCTTTATTCATAAAGCCTCCCCTCAGCATAAAAAATGATGAAACATTGAAAAATGCTAATCATGTGCTGTTGAAAAGAAGATCCCCAAAGGGGACCCACCTGAATTCGAGCCATCATTTCTTTGATTGAACGGAAGTTCTAGCCTGAGCTCTCATGGCCTCGCATTTACCCATTATAGATATCATTAGTGTGCACTCACCTGTAAGACTGAATATAGTGGTCTGGATACGGGAATATATTCTGAGGTGGTACACGCGTATAAGTTAAGCCTTTAAAACACTAATTCGTATCCTAAACAGATTGAAATTTGTGTGAAAATTTAAATTGGATCAATATATCGGCAATCATTGTGAATTGTTTAATGCTTAGTATGAAATCAAAGCTTAACGGTCCTTGTATCTTGTCAGAAGCTGATATGATCCCCTAACACGCTCACCAAAAATATGTTTGTACAGTTTTCAATTTCTTAAATTCCAAAACATTTCCTGTTTGTTTAGCATAATGTTGTAAAATCCAAAAGATTTGATAGTTCATTTTATTTTCGACAATAGACGTTGGGGATCTGATGATCAAAGTCTCACAGTGCTAAACAAGTTGGATCATGTGGGTTGGATAAAAGAAAGTTTGAGAAATTGCTGGTAATTGCTCGAAATGTTTAAAAGTTCACTAAGTTGAACTTAAATCTGTTTCAAAAAGTCAGCTAGATCAGAAATTGGTCAGCCAAGGTCATTGATTTGGACTTGGCAGGCTAAACAGTTGACCAGGGTCATTAACTTGGACTTGGTTAACTGGGTGTGATGGTAAATAGTTAAAAATAAAAAGTTAAAAAATAAAAAGTTTAAAAGTTTAAAAATTTTGAAAAGTTGTTGATTCACACGAAATGACCAACTCGCACGAAATGGCCAAAGTGTTTTAACTAAGCCAACTCGTACGAATTGGTCACACTGCTTCTTTGTTCATTTCGTACGAAATAGGCTTGTCTATATAAATGGGGCCAGATCGCTTGAAACCATCATTTTCTCCATTTCGCACCAAACAGAAACCCTCAAGCGATCTGAGGCGATTCGTCGATTTCTTGAGATTCAAGCCTGATTCTTGTGTTCTTGTTGTTCGTAATCCTTGTATAAGTTGGTTGGCTCAACTTATATCATGGGAAAGGTAAGGATTGATGGTTAATTTGAACCAGATCTGTTGAAATTGATTGAACTTTGATGAACAGAACTTTAATCTTAGATCTGGAGTTGTTAAATGGACTAAAATCAACAAAAATTACATCAGTGTGATCGGAATGTGTTGTAGTTCAGATCTAGGATTTCAATTTGAACCAGATCTCTTGAATTCGATGAACTCGGGAGAACAGGATGTTTAAACTGAGATCTAGGATGTTTTTGTGGTCTAAAATGAATAAAGAACACATCCATGTATTCAGAATCTGATATAGAACAAGTCTAGGGTTTCAATTTTATCATCAAATCATGTTTTAATCACCTGTAAATCCACTGTTCATACGTGTTGTTTCAAGCGAAGTGATAACCCTTAGGTCGCATGAAATGGCCAATTCGTTTGGGGGTCACACCGTTTGAAACTGTCACACCGTTTGAAATAGATCACATCGTTTAAAACTGTCACATCGTTTGAGATGGCCAATTCGTTTGAAATCCAACTCGTTTGAAACCAACTCGTTTGAAAAGGTCAATTCGTTTGAAATGTCAGACCGCATAAAAATGACCAATTCGCTTGAAAAGCCAATTCATGTGAAGTATGTTGTTTTGAAAATTGTTAAAAAATGTTTAACTTGTGTTTTTGTTGTATGTTTCAGGCTTCGATTGTAGAATTTGATCCGTCACATAACATTTGTTGTGTCTATGATGAAAAGCTTCCAAAGATGGATTTATTCAAGGATATTTTGGAGTTTATGAAGCGTTTACCAATCCAAAAGGCATTGACGAATCAGCATAGAGTTTTCAGATCTCATATTGCTCATTTCTGGAAGAATGCTACGTACGATGAAGAGAGTAAGATGATAACTTCAAGTGTTAGCCTAAATGGTGAAGATAAAGAGATTGTCATCACTGGACAGCTTGTCCGTGAAGTACTAGATTTTCCAGACGATGAAAACTTGCCAACAAAGTTTCCAGAAAGAATGGTTAAAGGTTGCATGTTGAGAATGGGATACAGTGGTCCGTTGAACAATGCAAACTATTTGAAAGCATGTTTCTCAAAGCCGTATAAGTTGTTCATTCACTCAGTGGTTCATGCACTTAGTCATAGAAAGGGTGGATACGACGTGATGAAAGATTGCCAGATGTGTATGGTAACTGCGTTAGCGCTGAACAAAAAGTACAATTTTTCAAAAATCGTTTTCCACTACAGGAAAGAAAACATTACTTCAGGCAGTAAAACCTGGATGTATCCGAGGTTTGTGCAAATGATGCTTGACCATGCTTATCCGGATCTGGTGAAAGATGAAGATAATGATCTATTGGTGTTAAATCACATGGATAACGAGACGTTGATTAGATTATCCAAGTATCACAAAAATTGGCCAGAACCGAAGACAAAGGCAGAGTTCTTTGGATTCATTAAGAGTGCTAACTACGAAGATCCAGATCCTGTGAATCATTTGAAATGGAGAAATGACACAGAGATGAAAGAGAAAAGTGCAGCTGATGAATTAACAAAGTTAGCAGAATTCAAGGAAACACGTAATGAATGGTTTACAAAAGAAAAAAAAGAAGAAAAGGAGTAGAAAGACAACTCCTAAAGTTCAAGCTGAAGAAGGTTCGTCTTCACAACCGCAAAAGAAAAGAAAGAAGAAAGCTGTTGAGACAATGCTGGTTGATGAACCAGAGGAAGATGAAACAGAAGCAAATGTTGAAGGAAATCAAGAACAGTTATCTCCTGAAACAGAACGATTATTAAAAAGTATTGATTACAATGTTGAAGCTGGGGAAGCAGTTGGTGAGAAGGTAGTTGATGATAAAGAGAAAAGTTCATCTGATCCTGAAGAAAGTGATATTGATGTTGAAACTGATCAATGGATCAAAGCAAACTTCGATCTAAGAGATAGATTGATAAAAAGGAAAAGAAAGAGGAGTGCAGACGACGATAAAGATGAAACTTATGATCCAACAACAGAAGATGTTCAAGTAGAAAAGAGACCACCTTCTAGAGGAAGAAAGAAATCTACGTCAAGGAAACGTATTGCATCTCCGGCAGCTCGAAAGTTGAAAATCAAGTTTAAATCTAAACCTGCATCAGAACCTCAAAATAAACCACCTTCACCACCACCTGAACCACAACCAAAATCACCACAACAACAATCATCACCACCACATAATCAACCATCACCACCAAATAATCAACCATCACCACCACATCAACAACCACCACAACTTCATATTTCTACATCTATATATGAACAACCTGTTATAACTTCACCACACATACTACAAACACCAGCAACTTCACAAACACCAGTACAAACTACTCCTGGTTCGTCTGGATTTAAAGAGTTTCCACATGTTCCAAAGAATATAGGGCTTGAACAGATCGATGATTTTAGTTTCGTAAACGATGAACTTGTGAAAAAGCTGCAAAAGAAGGTGGAAGAGGTGTTAGTTGAGAAGAAGAAGTTAGAAAAGCGTGTAAAGACTGTTGAAGCTGAAAATTCATCTTTGTTGAAAAGAGTTGAAGCTGATCAAGCTGATATTGATATACTAAAGGTTCGAATAGCTGAGTTAGAAGAAGAAAAGGCTCGGAGAGATGAACAGAATGAGTATTTCAAGCTGAAAAATAAAGAGTTAGAGGCTAATAACGCTAAGAAAGAGCATGAAATGTATATGATGAATAAAGTATTGGAGAATTTGATCGGAAAGCCTGTTGAACAAAGATTTGAAGAGATCGAGCTTGAGGAAGTCAGAGCACGACGTAAGGCTGAAATTGAAGCTGAAATGAAAAACAAGGGTAAAGATGTTCAAATTGAAGGTGTTGCTGAAGTAACTGAAAGGGCAATTGTAGTGTCTGAGCCAGAAAAAGTTCCTGAAACGTCTATTCTTGATCCTTGTCCAATATCGTCAGTTTCTGGTGAGTTTGACGACGATGATGAAGAAGATGATGAAGAAGAAGATGATGAAGAAGAAGAAGATGAAGAAGAAGAAGATGATGATGATGATATTATGAAAGATGATGCAGATGATGTGTATTCTGCAAATAGTGACCATGATGATGATGGCAATGATGACGATGATCAAGGTTCTGCAGGTATAAAAGTCACTGAAGTGTCTCATGAAGAAAAGATTGATGAATATCTTAATGATGATGCTAACGAAGAATCAGAGAATGCAAGTGGTGAGGGGGAGCATGATGATACTAAGAATGTTGATGAAAGTGATGATCACGTTACATGATTAATTCTTCGTCTTGAACACAATGTAGAAGAAGGAGAAATCTTGCATACTTATACTTTAGCTGAGATTGTCAAGATGACACACATTGAAGATATTAATTTCAACTTTGATTTTGAAGAAGAGTTGAATCAGTTTGATATTAATCAGCAGCCAGAATATCAGTACAAATACGTTGAAGATGCTGATATCTACGACAGAGTTGAAGTAGAAGATTGTAGTGATGAAGATCAGGCTGAGAACGTTAATGTTGATACTTCTAGCTATCCGACGCTTGCTGAATTCTTCAGTCAAGCAAATGAAGATGAGTTAAGAAGGAAAGTTGCAGAAAGTGTAAAGAATAAAAGCTTTAGTGAAATGTCGAAAGATGAACAGCGCAAAGAACGTAAAAAATGGTTCAGAAAAGATACTCAAAGAAAGTTCAAAAGACCGCTGAAGTACTACAAAAGAGATAGAGAAGTTTCTCTTGGTGATATCATCAGTTGGGGGTATCTACCTCAAGTGAATGCTTATGCAATTCAAAGAGAGTTTGGTGTTCAGTACTTCGAGTATATTCAAGACATAATGTCTCTGCCATGGTGGGATGTCGAAGAATTGCCCAAGGTTAGAACATTATCGTATCCTATCAGAGAGCGTGATATGCCTACTTGGGGTTTGATGAAGTTCGAAGCATTCAAAGATTTCAAACACTAGAAGCGTCATTATCCAAAGAAAGTGAAGAAGATAGATCCAGTTACAGGCATAGAAAAAACAATCTTGCAGATCAAGAAGCCCAGAGTCATAAAGAATATTCCGTTGCCAAAAATGGAACAGGATTTTCATAAAGGGTTCTTGTGTTGGGTGTACAGCTGCATGTCAACTGAAGCTGTGATTACATACAAAGTGGAGAATGAAGTCAGATACATTCACTTGTATGATCCAATGTGGATTGTGAACTGCTCGGCGATGGATATTGAATGTTTATTTATGAATAAGATTGGTTACAAAGCTGAAGATAAAGACCAAGCTTTGCAATTTCAAAAGGTAGCTACAATCTGTTTTCAGAAAGGAATCAATTCTGAATATGTGTGGTCATCAAAATGGAGAAAGATTGAGAAATAAGAGGCTCTAAAAGCTGAGAAGGAGAGAAAGGAACGTGAGGAGAAAGATAGAATTGCTAGATTCACTGTTGTATAAAGACTTGCTGAAGAGGAAAAGAGAGCTGTTGAAGAAAAATGAGAAGCTCAGGAAAGCGTTGCTGAAGAAACCAAAGCAAAGAGAGGAAAAGTTCAAGTCTCTGTAGAGAAAGTTTTGAAGACAGACTGCCTGAAGACTATGGCAATATTCAAGGGGGAGTTTGTTGGTACACAATGTCTATCGCCTACGTCATCAATCTGAGTCGTGTCAGTAGCATGTAATAGGGTATAAAATGGAATTTTATATGTATTGGACCAGTTCGCACGAAGTGGTGTTTGTAATGACCAGGTCGTACGAACTAGATGTTGACCAGTTCGTACGAAGTGGCTAGGTTAACTCGTGCGATCTGGAATCCCTATAAATAGGGGTCTTGTGTTTTCCATTTGGAACATTCTGGTGAAATTTGTCACGAAGTGCTGCCGGGTTCTCTGCATGTAAAAACGTTTATTATCAATGGAAAACCAGTTTAAAATGTATTTATCTGCTTCTACTCCTATTCTAACACCGATTCAAGGTTACTAGTTTGTTTCCGCCACTCTAGTGACCTAGATTTGACTCAGTTTGACTCGTTTTGATCGAATCTCGATCCTACAACATTCGGTTTTTGTTGAGAAGGTATGTTTTTTTCTCTCAATGTTTTTCATCGCAAATGAGATTATTAATTCTTTCAATGAATTTTTTAACATTTTTTATTTATTACGTGTAATATAAATGGTAGAACACGAATATCTATTACTTAAAGAGTTTGCAGATGGAAATTGGTGATTTTCTATCCAATAGTGTGTTTAAACTAACTGGTGATGTTTAGGAGATAATAGAAGTAAATATATTTTTTTTAATTTAGTTGGTTATATGTTGATTAAATAATAATCTATATCTATACTATATGATAAAAGAAACCTGTTTTGAAACACTTGTCATTCTCTCATTTAATTGATTAAAATTATTAATAATACTAAAAATAATAATATTTAATCTAAATTAATACAAATTCTTATTATTAATAATATTTAATCAAATCTAAAATCTAATCTAATACAAATTTTTATTATCAATAATATTTAATCAAATCTAATAAGAATTCATACAAATTCCAAAGTTGATATTAACTTTCAAATAATTAAAAAAAATCCACCTAACATCACAAATGTTTCTGTTAAATTCGATTAATTAATTTGTTCAACAATCACTATTATCTTTATCATTCAGTACGGTTAACCGATTTATCATAATACAACCTCCCACCTATTCAATCATATGATTTTTCAATCTTATATTAACTAAATAAATAAAGATTAATATTCAATTTTATCCTACTTTAAATATAAAAAAAAATCTATTACTTCAGATTAATATTCAATCTTATCCTACTTTAAATAAAAAAAAAATCCGTTAGTTTTTTTAAATATATTTTTTTATTATTTGGTATATAAAATCATATTTATTCAACCCATGTAATACACGGGGGTTTTTAAAAATATAACTTTTTTATTATTTGGTAAACAATGTTACATTTATTCAACCCGTCTAATACAATGGTTTTAAAGATATAATTTTATTTTATTATTTGATATATAATATTACATTTATTCAACCCGTACAATACATATGGTTGTTATAGATATAACTTATTTTATTATTTAATATATAAAATTACATTTCTTCAACCCGTACAATAAAAGAGGCTTTTAAAAAGATAATGTTTTATTATTTGGTATATAAAATTCATTTATTCAACCCGTGTAATACACGGGGTTATAACCTAGTTTAATATATTTTTAAAACAAATACCTTTCTTTCCTACTTATCTTATACTAAATATATAAATAATAAATTATAAACTATCAATTAGTAACATAAAGGTGCATAGTTAGGTTGTAAGTTGTGTAATACATGTTTGCAAAGCATTAGTTTATTGTACCTTGAGTTTTATTGTTTGTAAGTTGCTTTATCTCTGACGCGTGTACTCACCACTCCAGCTATGTTCCATTCGCTTTATCAACTCACCGCTCCACATCACACACATCAGACAGATGCTCATGAGAAATCCGTGGGGTTTCAAAGTTGATGATGTGGATGATGATAGATCGTGGCTAAATTAGGGTCCCGACATGGTGGTCCTAGGGCGACGTGGCGGTGGCGACATCGACCCTTTATTTTGACTATGGTTCGTTCTCTTCGTTATGATCGTGTGTTGTTTTTTATTTATGTGTTTGATTCTGTTGATGATTATGAAAACCACAACATTTGCGTCGCCGACCAAGGCCTTTCCCTGTCACTGTTGACGTACGAGAGCATCATCGACTCGATGCGTTATTCAGTAGTGAGTATGTATGTGATTTGTATTATTGAGTTAATATTTCAATTTTGGTTTTCAGTGTTTTTTTTGTTATTTTTCAGATTAGGGTCGGAGAATCAGAACCCCCCAAATGCTAGAAATCAGTCGTTTAGGGTTTGAAATCAGAACTCCCAGATGCTACAATCATCATTTCAACAGAGGGAGAGCCAAATCCACCAAGTTTATACTGTAAGTTTTTAATCGAAACTGAAATTTTTTGTTGGGGATTTTAGTGGGTGTATGAGGTTTGAAACCCTAAATCTAATTGTGGAAGATGAACAGTAACCTAGGTACATCAATTATGCGATTTGATTCTAAATTCGGTTGATCAGTGGATTAATCAGGAGACAACGACGATGATGATGATGAATGTTGTTACATATGTTTATGATTTTGGTTTTATTCGGTTTCTTGATTTTTCACACCCTTGGTATTCTCGAAAGGGGTTGATGTTGCTTATTTAACTAAAACTATGTAATTATGTGTTTAATTAAGACCTTAGTTCATATACTATTGCTTTATTATACCATATTTAGAGCTTGAAGAATATGTTCTAGAACATGTCAAGATCCAACCTTTTACATAATACTTGAAGTCAAAGCTGCTGATTGGAACATTGTCAACAAGTATGATCATTAAGTTATAGTTTTGTCGACTCCAACAAGTTATAATTTGGCATTAGGAATTGTTTTAATCTGATAAATTTAATTTTTCATAGCTAATAATCTAATACATTCAAAGTTGTTGTGATACCTTTACGTAAAAAAATAGCTTTATTTTCTGCCTTTAGTTAACCTTCTTTTCTAAATTTGACACATATTGTTGTTGTTTTGCAGGTCAATTTGTCAATATAAAAAGTGTCATCAACTTTAAAAATCATCCCTAACAATTGAATTTACTACTAACTTAACAGCTCTTATACGAAAAAGTGAATACATAAAAAAGTTATTGCAATTACAACACTCTCTTTTACTTTACAAATTATACTAACTGCTTATTATTATTTGAAGCACACATCAAGTGATGTTGTAGGATCGTGTCGTGACCCAAACGAGTCAATCAGAAGAGCTCTCGTTTGTTTCAGAGGCGGAAACTAAGAAACAGACTTGTAAAATAGCTTGATTCACTTTAAATTGCCTTGTATATTGATATAGCTCAGTTTACAATCAAATGGCACTTCGGCAGCACTTCGGTACCGGAAATATGAACTGTTACTAATGATTTCGCATAGACCACTATATATAGACATGTAATTCCGCGTGAAACATGTTCCAAGCGGAATTAGTCTCATGCGAGACTTAATTCCGTACGGAATTACACCATCAAACATTTCATGCGGAATTAAATCATTCATGCGAAATTACCTAAAACTCTATTTCTCGAACTACGTGCCCTGATCTAATAAACTTAATACAAGACTCGATACAAGACGAAGTCGACAGACGTATGCACCAACAGACTCCCCCTCGGATGTTGACGAGTCTTAAGTGTTGAGTCTTCAACGTCTTTAGTCTTTATCAGTCTTCGGGCTATATCTTCCAGAATCTCGATCTTTCTTCTGCTAATCTCCCCCTCGGATGATTCTCTATCAATCTTTGATCATCTTCAGAATCAAATTCCTAGCACTTGCATTTTCAGACTCTCTCTTTCTAACAGACTCCCCCTCAGGTTGTACTGGGATCGTAGTCTGGCTTTTACAGGATCAGGATCGCAACCTGGCTCTATATACTCAATCAGATTCCAGCTATCCTGCACATCCTCTACCCAAAACATAAGTTTCATAAAATTTAAACTATAACAAAATTTGAAACCACATGTAGATGACACATCAAGAGTTATGTAACATTTTAAATTTCTAATGACAACTTGTAAAAATTTTCTCTTACCACATATTTCCCAAACTAGTTCGTCATGTTCAGCACTTGGAATTTTGAAAATCAGCTTTTCATCATCAGTTGCCAAAAATATTTTTGAATTTTTCAAAATTTTATGCTAAAACACACCAAAAATCTTTTTGGAATTTTGAATATGAAAAGTAAGGCATAAATGAAATATTTACAAACACTATTTTTGCGAGTTTGTGTAAGAGGATCATATCAGTTTATGAGACATATCACTAACACCATTAAGCTTTTGACATTATAAGTTCTAAACAATTCACCTAGATTGTCAGTATATTGGTTCACTTAAATTTTCACACAAAATTCAATTGTTTCGAGATACGAGATTAATGTCTTAATGACTTAAACTTCTTCGCGTGTCCCACCACTTGAACATACTCCCGTATCCAGATCCCAATATTCAGTCTTACAGGTGAGTATACCTAGATGATATCTGTAAAGGGTTAAATGCGAAACCGTGAGAGCTCAGGTCAGAACTTCCGTTCAGCAGAGAGATGACGGCTCGACTTTGGGTGTGTCCCCTTTAGAGGATCTTTTCTTCAACAGCACATGATTAGCATTTTTCAATGTTTCATCATTTTTTGTACTGAGGGCTGCGCTATATTTCAAGCAAATTGCAAAGTATTATACGAGAACTAGGCTATTGCTTTCGCAAAATCAGAAGTCCCGGGATAATACCCCAGATATCACTGAGTATAAAGACCTAGTATCTCAGAAAGAGGGACCTTTCAAACAAGATTTCAGGGGTTACCCATATGTCCAAGAAATGTTCCCCACAAGATAAGCAAGTTTGAAATTTATGTTTATATCTCGAAAAACAATCTACTAAATGTGCAAAAACCTACTGGCACATCCGCAGTGAGATTGTTTATCACCTTTGACTTTCCAAATCTTTAGCGTGTTGTGAAAGTCCACTGATGTACTATCATTTCCTCTTTTCTCAACAAAACTCATTTTTGATTTTATCATGTTTTTTGTCTTTTTCAAATTTTCTAATGTTTTTGGATTTTCTTGTGAAATTTTACTCCCCTAAAATGTAAACACATTTAAAGAAAATTGAAAACAAACTGTACAAATAAAGTGACAACTTATATCGAATCGCTTCAAATCTTCATCCACTTGGCGTAAACAATCAGAACTCCCCCTTACAACAAACCATTTTCCCATAATGATTTCAAAACACTTAAGTTTGTTTTAATCAAAATGGTTTTTCTGGAAAATTAGTTTTGTCTTAACCACATGTAGATTAGGGGTAAACTCATCACATTGTCCAGTTTTAACCACTTGTATGAAGATTACATCAAGTTCAACCTAATGACCTTGATGAATCACTAGTAAGGACAAACCTTTGTACCACTTGTAGAAAGAAATCATTTTTTATGAATTTCTCAAGAAATGTGCCGATTCATGCTCCACACTTACCAACCTAGGAGCTCCGGCAAGTCAGGTTTTTACTCAAAGAATATGTCCACCCAAGCCTAACCAGCCTTGGGTGATTTTGGTACACATCTATCCCACCAACATTTTGATTTGTAGAATTCTTTTGCACCTTTTACCTTCCTATCAACCATCTTACCAAAAATATGTTTGATTTTCCCGTTGAAAGCCTTCTCAACATCAAATTCTCCTTTATCAACAAAGAATTGATTTGAGATCTCAACCTTTCCAACTTTTGACTTCAGATTTTCCTTTGACAATGGAGGAAAATTTTCATCGTTCACCTCTGGAACGGAATTCACATCACTTTTCTCATTTTTCTCAACAAGTGACTCCTCTGATTTTATGGAATCAGATTCATTGTCAGAACTACTGTCTGTTTTTTCAACCCATTTTTGCTTGTTCATATCACTTTTTCTTTTGTAAAAACGTTTTGAATTTTCACCTTTTTCAGAAATAGAATTTTCAAACATTTTATCCTTTTTCAAAAATTGTTCTGTCTTATCAACAAATTTCCTTCTCGAATCAAATTTAGAAGAAACTCCCTGTTCTCTGTAGTTGGACTTGGAACAATTCCAAGCAATATGTCCAACTTCTTGGCATTTAAAACAAGTTCTTCTGTCAACTTTTGGAGCAAACTTTCTCACATTCTTCTTTATTTCAGCAAGAAACTCTTGATTTGACTGCTTCCAGAATGGTTTCTTCTGTTCTTCATCACAACTTCCACCTGCAACAAATTTTGTTTTTGGTTTAAATTTTTTCTCATTTTTATAATTTTCTGAAGAACTAAAACCTAATCCCTTCTTTTTGAAGTTACCATTGTGGTTTGGTTTCTTTTGAAAACTATAACCACAATTATAACCCATTTTCTTGTTTATCTTTTGTTTAATTCTTGAAGTGTAAGATTTAGGTTTTTCAGAAAGATTTAAATCTTTTATTTCAGAAATATTAATTTCTGTCAATTTGAAAACCTGTTTGATCATTTCAGTTTTTACACTTCTTATTGGGAATTCTTCATCAGAAAATAATTTGTCCGAATTATTCAAGGTATATGCAACCTTAAACATTTCATCATTCAAATGATTCTTTGATAACAATAATTCTTTATTGTAAACCCTCTTAACCGGCGAACTCGGACTCTTCTCAGACGAACTCGAAATATCTGACTTAGACTCCGACTTTGACTCTTCATCCATATCCAACACTTGATCGACAACTTTCTTTACTAACTCAGACTCATGATCAGTATCAGACGTTGTGAATGTGACATCGATGTTGTCTGGTAACTCATCAATGGTTTCAGACTTTAACTTTATGTTCACTGCCTTTTTTAGACGCTCTTCATTAGGATTCCTGGGGGAATAACTCTCATAGATTGGAGGTGGACACTTGTTATACTTGATGCTGTGTTTCTTACCAGTATCAGTATCTTCAGTCTTTTTCTCCTTGAATGCTTCAAGACCTGCAACAGTAGGATAAACACGATCAATCAAATAATCACATGTTGTATAACTCAACAACAATCGTTTAATCCTTTCACTCTCAATCTTTTCAAGCTCTAAATCCTGTTTCAGCTTAGCACAGTCTTCAATATACTCATTGATGACCTTCTGCTTCATCATCAATGTTGAGTTCATTTTTGTCATTGCATTTTCAATTTCTGAACTCGTCTTTTTCAAACCATTTACTGTGTTGTTCAGGACATCATACGATTCCTTCACATACTTCACATCAAATAACAACTCTTCTTTAATTTTCTCTAATTCAGCAATCTTCGTATCTTTCTCATCACAGTTCTTGCAAGATTCTGAACATTTCTCACAAGGTTTAGTCCTCAACTATCTTTTCAACCTCGACAATCTTTTCTTTCTCAATAATTTTCTCAACTTCAACAAATTTTTCTACTTCGACGATTTTCTCTACTTCGACTATTTTTTCAACTTCAACTATTTTCTCTATCACTGGTTCAACATTTGCTTCTCCGGTTTCTGTCTTTGCCTTTTCATCAGCCAGCATTTTTGCTGCTTCCAATTCTCTCTTCAATCTGGCAATCTTCTTCTGATTCAGCATCTCCATGTTATCTGCAAAAAACAAATTAAAACTATCAGGATCTATACCTTTTCTAGCTTTGTTAAGATATTCTTCCTCATCATCGGTATCAAAATCACTTCCTAGATCTGAAAAAATCGATATTCTTTTTGAACCAGATTTGTCTTTTTCATCTTCTAGAACTCGGGCAACAAGAGCTGAACCAGGTATGTATTTGTCCCAACTAAATCCCTCTGCACTTTTTCATCATCTTGATGAATAAGTAAAGCTTTCTTCTCTCCTTCTTCAATAGCACGAGCATGTGCAGTTTGCGGTTGTTGAGCAATCTGATGGAAAATTGATTTCTGATAATAATTGTTCTTTTCTTTATTCTCATTTGCTTCTTGGTTTTTACACTCTCGTTTAAAGTGTCCTTTTCCTTTGCAACGAAAACAGGTAACTTTTGATTTGTCAAATCCTAAAGGAGAAGTAGCCAATCCCCGAAACTCATCTCTACCAGTGATTTGTTGAAATTTTTCAGCTCTTCTAACAGCACTGGCCATGCACCATTTGACATCCATCAACTCAAGTTCCTCTGCATTAATTTGGCCATAATCTTCTTTTGTAAGCATCGGATTTCCAATTTTGCCAGCAATCAAGCTTTCGTATGATTCCAACATAGCAACAAGTGATGCCATGTGTTGCTTAGCAATTTCTGGAGACAAGTTGTGACCATTTTGAATGTTTAAAGTAACATTGCATTGAAGATTTGTAGAACTTTGTTGTTGAGGACTTGATGTTGTGCTGTTTGGATCAAAACTGGAAAATGATGAAGAATATCCACCACTTTGAGTTGTCGTGCTAACATTTGGACTAGAGGATCCATCAGCACTAAAACCAGTTTGGATCTTTGGACTGGGAGTAGTAACTTCAAACTTGTTTCCCCGATAATATAAACTGACATCTTGTTGAGCATTTGGATTCTTCATAATTGCTGTTTTCTGGATATCCAACTCGTGCTCTTCAATCTTCTGAATAAACTGTGCCAGATTCATATTTTCAGATTTTCTCGTGTGTTTTAAGATCAACAAATACGTTCCCCACTTGTTCTGTGGTAATGCATCAGCAAGTTTATCCACCCACTCACCATCATCTTTCGTTATCTCCAATCTTCCCATTTCTAAAACTAGATGACAATATCTGTCGATGGTTGTTTTTGTTGATTCATCTTCGAAAGCTGTAAACGTATCAAATGATTTCTTCAACAATGCCTTCTTGTTTTTGATCATGTCAGCACTTCCTTTGAACTTTTGAATTAACGCATTCCAAATTGACCTTGCAGTACCCGAATGTTGAAGTAACACAAAGATATCTTCTTTAACTGCTTGCTGGAGGATGCTGATCATCATTTTTTCACTTGTGTATTTCAACTTATCACCATCTGAAAAATCACTAAATGCTTTTTCAAGCCCACGTTCGTTTTTCGATTTTTCGTAATCTTTTTCTAGTGCACACCTTGCATCAAACTTGTACACTTGCACCCAGTTCTCAAACCGACTCTGCCACCCTTTAAAATCTTCGATATACATCAGCTTTGGCGGTTTTTGGTAAGTTCCCGTCTCGTTCTCACTATACAATGTTTCAGCAGCAGTAACTGGAGCAACGGGTGTCGCAAACGCATTGTAAAATTCTTCAGTCATGATTCGGTAACACGTTTATCAAGACAAACACTTTTCAAACGAAATTACTGTTTCAAACGGAATTACCTGCACAATATCTTCAAACGAGATTAGATCTCACACGGAATTACAATTCTCAAACGGAATTAATAATTCCACGCAGAATTACTTCACACAGAATAAGACTTTGACACGGAATTAACTGTTTCACGCGAAATTAAGTAATTTCGTGTGAAAATGTCAAACGAAATTACTGTTTCAAGCGAGATTAGTTAATCTCGTGCGGAATTAAGTGATATCGTTTGAAAATAGGCAATGATTCCGTACAGAATTAGGATGACGTCAGCTTTTACGAACTGATTTTCAAGCGGAATTACCAAGTTTATCAGATTTAGATTGAATTATGGTCCAATTTTCTCAAGGCTTTGTTAAAATACTGTTTTGCTTATGATATGTGAAATTTAGATCATTTTGACCGTTAAATCTTGTTCAATTGAGAAAAGAAGGTGTAGAAGATAGAAATCCGGATGAAATCAAGCTGAAAACTGCAGAACTCCTCCTCCTGAGCTCTGATACCACATGTAGGATCGTGTCGTGACCCAAACGAGTCAATCAGAAGAGCTCTCGTCTATTTTAGAGGCGGAAACTAAGAAACAGACTTGTAAAATAGCTTGATTCACTTTAAATTTCCTTGTATATTGATGTAGCTCAGTTTACAATCAAACGGCACTTCGGCAGCACTTCGGTACCGGAAATATGAACTTTTACTAATGATTTCGCATGGACCACTATATATAGACATGTAATTCCGCGTGAAACATGTTCCAAGCGGAATTAGTCTCATGCGAGACTTAACTCCGTACGGAATTACACCATCAAACATTTCATGCGGAATTAAATCATTCATGTGAAATTACCTAAAACTCTATTTCTCGAACTATGTGCCCTGATCTAATAAACTTAATACAAGACTCGATACAAGACGAAGTCGACAGACGTATGCACCAACAGATGTTGGACTTCCTTTCAATGAAAATGTGGTTTGAATTAGCGCATTTTGATACAACAAAAGTAAATGGTGAGTTACTTCACATTTTTGTTTAAACAGTATGGACATCTTCCTTTTCACATTAGGTAAAAAAATTTGTTTCTCAAATGTCTACCTTTCAAATTTTGCATATTACAAACCTTTGGCAATGCCATTTTGAAACTTCTATACTCTATGTATACATAAACTAACACTTTGCAACCTATAAGGAAGATAATATAATTGGTAAGTACTTTCTTTATTTACATCGTACGCAGGGTGACGCGTTTTTTGCTGCATTTTGCAATAGCTCAAAAGCTGCCCGAAGTGTCTTTACAGTGGGTCTTTTTGTTGCGGGTAAAAAACGGGTCGGTTGGATTGGTCCAAACTTTCTTTTGGCTCAAAACGGGTACTTCCAGGTTGGGTTTGGCTGGATTGGGTTGATCCTTTTGGTATCTTAACTTCTTTAAGAAAATACAGGATATTTTATGTATTAAAAATGCACTTTGTCTCACATTCGGACTAAATGGGTTCGGGTTAGAACAGGTCCTTTTGATGCAGGTCAAGATGGGTCGGTTGGGTTGATATCCAAAAGTTCCTTTGTCCAAAACTGGTACTTCTGGGTCAGGTCTGGTTAGATTGGGTGATCCTTTTTGGTGTCTAATTTCTTTTATTAAACATAGGAGATTTTATGTATTAAAAATACAATTTGTGACATTCGACCCATTTTTTAGCTTTATTTTTTCCCTAACTTTTTTACATATCTGAACCACTAGGTATATATTATATAAACTTGCATCGACCCATTCAAGTTCGCATGTGATACAATGTTTTGTTTCTAAGATTTGCATTTTAGTGGCAGTTTTTTCATTATTTTATATAAGCTAACATTAGTTTTATAATAACGTGAAAAAATAAGGGTGTGGTTAGTTATCAAAACAGGCATGTCAAATGTAATACTACCCAGTTCATGATATCTTAGAATTTGCATTACTTTCAAATCATAAAATAACTTTTGATCTCTTGCCTCTTGGCTCAGGTGGACATTCTCAATTGAAGATATTTAAATAGCTTCATTTTTCAGGAGGTTGAAAAGTTGGTCATAAAAGTCAGCCCTCACTTCCCTTTGTAGTTAAGGTAAACACTATATCTCATTTTGATTAGTATTTGTCATATACCACCATGCTACACCAGAATCTTAACAATGATGATGGATGGCATATAGAATGGTTAAGATCTCATAATTCATATAAAAACACAATAATAGCAAACACTTGCCGAACAATATATATTTACTCGCCTCCTATGATATCTCTCAATCTACTAGGCATGATTATGATTTTCAATATTGATTTTATAGCGTGTTAAGGTTTTGGTTAAGTCATACAAACAATAGTCAAGAAATTTTGTCGTATCACCATGATTTCTTTACGGTTAGGTGTAGGGTTTGGTTACATTATTGAACCATTAATGGGTTATTAAAGTGGGATATTAGTATATTACATGATAAATAATCTCTCTCTTATATATATATATATATATATATATATATAT
The DNA here is from genome assembly GCF_002127325.2 of Helianthus annuus. Taxonomy (NCBI): domain Eukaryota; kingdom Viridiplantae; phylum Streptophyta; class Magnoliopsida; order Asterales; family Asteraceae; genus Helianthus; species Helianthus annuus. The sequence goes on along the minus strand of NC_035436.2, from coordinate 38,951,658 downwards.
ACATGTATATATTAATTTGTAAGATTTGTGTGCATTATGGTATTGTACATGATACTTGATGGTTTTATTTGTGCCAAGTGTTGTACACAATGCTTAGTTGGCGTAATCTTCATATTGCCACGATTATGCTCTAATATGTATCAAACTGTAGGCGATGTTGACAATTTTCCAGCCACCACGATTATGCTCTAATATGTGTCCAACACAATGCTGGTGACTAAAAGCAAGTCTGACTTCTTTGAATTAAAGAGATGAAATGAGAATCTTTGTCTCAGCGGATGTATTTACAGGCTTTAAGGGATGTTCTAATACAAACATTTTGTGTTGTAATATTGTTTTCCTTACGAAACATCTTTTTGTAATTCAAGTTTACCGATGTTTCTTAAGTTCTCTGTTGTCATAGGCTTTATATGGTTAAAGTTTGATGTTATTTGACCTTCATCGCCATAATGCGTGAGCCTTCTGTATAGCGTTTGTATACCTTATGCCTTAAATTGTAAGCCCCCAGCCGCAACGCGGCAGGGGTTACATCTAGTATTTAATCAATTTAGGAGTTAAAATGATAAAATAGATAATTGAAAAATGTTTAGGCGGGAATACAAATATCTAGAGACTCCAAAATGATGATAAGTGATGGATTTTTTTTTATTTATTAGTATAGATAAAAGATAGACTAGTTAAGAAATTAATTATCTCATATTACTATCGTGTGATCTTATTATTAAAAGTCATTTGATTTGAAATAAGTTGGTTTTATCATAATTTAGGGATTTGTTCAATTTGCTACATGATAATTTATCAATATAAACGTAAATATTAGATAATAAGCGTGCAGTCCAATTCTTAATTACTCTGTCAATGATTTTAATTTATCCAACATTGTTGTGTTATCTTTTTTTCTTTTTTTTTAATTTGTACACTAGGTTAGAACCCCGTGTATTACACGGGTTGAATAAATGTAATTTTATGTATTAAATAATAAAAAAGTTGTATTTTTATGAACCCCGTATATTGTACAGGTTAAATAAATGTAATTTTATATATCAAATAATAAAAAAAGTTATATCTTTAAAAACCATGTGTATTACACAGATTAAATAAATGTAATTTTCTATACTAAATACTAAAACCGTCGTATCTTAAAAAAAAACCCGTGTATAATCGGGTTGAATAAATCTACCAAATAATAAAAAAATTACATCCTTAAAAACCTCGTATGTTACACGTGTTGAATAGATCTAAAAAGAGTTATATCTTTAAAAACCATGGGTATTACACATATTAAATAAAGGTAATTTTGTATATTAAATATTAAAAACGTCGTATCTTTAAAAAACCCATGTATAGTCGGGTTGAAAAATCTATCAAATAATAAAAAAAATTATATCCTTAAAAACCCCATGTATTACACGTGTTGAATAAATCTAATTTTACATAGCAAATGATAAAAAGTTATATATTTAAAAACTCCGTGTATTACACGGGTTATATAAATGAAACTTTGTACAGTAAATAATAAAAAAATTATATTTTTCAAAACCCCGCATTTTACACGAGTTGAATGAATATAATTTTGTATACCAAATAATAAAAAAAGTTTATTTTTAATAAATTAGAATAACATTTAATATTAATTTATTATTTATATATTTAATATAAGATAAGTAGGAAAGAGAGGTATTTATTTTAAAAATATATTAAATTAACAATTTAGATTTGAGAATAATATTTAATATTAATTTATTATTTATTTAGTTAATATAAGATAAGTATAGATTTGAGTATACCTTCAATGAATAACACGTGTCCAAAAGTTGGTTTCTTTTATTATAGTAGACTAGTAGTGAGACCCGTGTGCAAACACGGGTGGTTTATAGAAAATCGTGCATAACACATTTTACTTATAAAATATTTAGTTTTTGTTTTCCAAAAGGTTAAATATAAGTAACCTTTTGCGTTTTCATATGACCTTGATCACACTCTAGACCCTAAACATTTGATTGACCAAAAGTGAACAGACATTTAACCTTTGTTTTTAAAAACCAAACATCTGATTAATAAACAGAGTTTAGGTTTCAAAAGAGTGTATCATTTGTTTGAGGTATGTAAAACTCTGTTTGACTAAAGTCAACCACTGTTGGTAAAGAGTAATCTCTGTTTCGCCAAATCACTGTTTCTCAAGACTCTGTTTGTAACCAAACAGAAGTTTCAAACATATGTTTCTCATACCATTGTTTGAAATCCTAACCTCTGTTTGTAACCTTTGTTTTAAAAACCAAACCTCTGATTAATAAACAGATTTTAGGTTTCAAAAGAGTGTATAATTTGTTTGAGGTATCTAAAACTCTATTTGACTAAAGTCAACCACTGTTGGTAAAGGGTAATCTCTGTTTCGCCAAATCACTTTCTCAAGACTCTGTTTGTAACCAAACAGAGGTTTCAAACATATGTTTCTCATACCACTATTTGAAATCCTAACCTCTGTTTGTAACCTCTACTTTAAAAACCAAACCTCTGATTAATAAACAGATTTTAGGTTTCAAAAGAGTGTATCATTTGTTTGAGGTATCTAAAACTCTGTTTGACTAAAGTCAACTACTGTTGGTAAAGGGTAATCTCTGTTTCGCCAAATCACTGTTTCTCAAGACTCTGTTTGTAACCAAACAGAGGTTTCAAACATATGTTTCTCATACCACTGTTTGAAATCCTAACCTCTGTTTCAAAAACAAATATTACAAAAGGAAAAACAAACATCCAAAGCCGGTGGCAGTTTCCCAGCAACATTCCATGTACCACTGTTTGAAATCCTAACCTCTGTTTCAAAAACAAATATTACAAAAGGAAAAACAAACATCCAAAGCTGGTGGCAGTTTCCCAGCAACATTCCCTGTAGTAACAGACACTCTAGAAAAAATAAAATAAATAAAGAATAAAATATAAAGTATCAGATCAATGATCAATCTGTTGAATGCTAATGGTAGCCAAATAATGTGTGAGAGGGAATGCCATCATACTTGAGTTCTTTTGCATCAATGTACTGTGCTCTAAACGTCTCTGACTTTCGTCGTCTTGACATAGGAACAACACCTGAATACCCAAGATAAATAAGTGTACTAAGATAAGTGAAGAAACATTTGTTTGAATCTCAAGTAAAAGTGTTCGTAAAGTTATGCATCAAAGCAATATCATGATTTTTGTTTTTGAAAGCAATAACATCTTTGGTCTGCTATGTTCATATCCTTATACACATATACATCTATTTTTAAACACAAACAGACATTACCTCTTCATCAATCAAGTTGAAATCCATTTTATAACCTTGATTACATTCCGAAGTTCGGCCAACGAACTCAAGACTTCCACACCATATAACAAATCCAGCAAGATCTACCTGAAGAATATTTAGCATACAAACCTTCAGTTTGTGACAAAAAGAAAAAATCAAAAAATATCTATTTTTAAACTACCGTTGGTCTGCATAATATTCAAATCGGTGTTAAACATGATGAATAAACAGTACCTGAGGGTCGAGATTAGCAACGTAGGCTGTGAAATGAACTCAAGCTCCGATGAGAAACAAAGAGAGAGAGAGAGAGAGGGAAAATTCAAACTGTAAAGAGAGAGAGAGAATTAGAGTTTATGTTTGTTATGAGAATTTGAAATTAAAAAGAGCTTTATATACCTATATGGTTTGAATTTTAAATCTGGAGCCAAAATTTTGAAATTTGAATCTGGTCAGATGTTTGAAGCATGAATGAAAGACAGAGGTTTGAAACATGAATGGAAGACAGATGTTTGAAGAATGTGGGCCAGAATTTTGAATTTTAAAGTGTTTTAATATTAAGCTTTATGATGTCACTATGACTCCTCTATGGCTGCCACCTCATCGTTGATGACATAAGAAAAGCATTGTTGGACAGCCTCTATGGCTGCCACATAAGCTTTTCTTATGTCATTGGGATTTCTCTTTTTATAGAAAGTATAGATTTTATTTTCGGCTTTTTCTTGTTGCAACAATTGCATGCTGCTAAAAGTTGAAAGATGTTGAACTTCAACTTATCATTATTTATTATTTTTTCTGAAAATGTGTGACTTGTAAAGATTACAAATAGTAATCGTGCTATGGCTATTGATCTAAGAAGAAATAATGTATATTGATGTTAGTAACGTCTTACTTTGAGAGGTGAGAGAAATTAATAAAACATAAAAGCCATTTATAAAAATAGAACTTAAATAAAATTAATGATTTAGCCATTTCTGTTCAAAAGAATAAGAAAATAAATAAATAAATAAATTTAATGATCATTAATGTTTTAGATTTAATTATGGTTAAAATTAAAAACACTACTTAATAAAAAACCTAGATTTGAATACTCATTTATATATTATTAATGCATAAACTAATAGAGCCATAAACATATAGAAAAGAATGTAATTAATATATTTGACCAAAATATTAAATTTGAAAATGCATATTCTTTCAAAAATTAATTATCTCAGTATAAATCCCATGCCCAATAAACTATTCAGAACCATTCAGACTTGTGTCAAAAATCAAAATGGAGCAAATGAAAAATGGCAACCATGAAGACAAAACCATTGAGTCAGCCATGATCTTTGACCAACAAACCAATGATCATTTTCCAAACCAATTCATTTGGCCAAAAGATCATCTTTCTCAAACTTCTACTGAGAAGTTGAATGAACAGGTCATAGACCTACAAGGGTTCTTAAGTCATGATAAGGAGGCCACATTGCATGCAGCCAACCTTGTGAAGGAATCATGCATTAGCCATGGCTTTTTTCAAGTGGTTAACCATGGTGTTGACCTTGATATGCTTGCTTTAGTCCAAGAGCACGGTCACGCTTTCTTTAAGCTTCCGTTAACCGAGAAACTGAAGTGCAAGCAGAAAGAGGGAAGCGTTGTTGGTTTCGCTAGCGGGCATGCTCAGCGGTTCCGCGAAAAATTGCCATGGAAGGAATTGTTAACTTTTGAGTATCATGAGAATGGCCCTGATGAAGTTGTTGCGGAGTTTTTCAATGCAATGGGAAGTCAATACAAAGAAACCGGGTATTATTTCACTTCTTTTCTTTATTTTAGGATAATTTATTAGTAAGAAATAGAGATGCAGTTTTAATATCTTATATTATAATTAGTTGCTCTAATTTTTATTGATGTGCTGACATGGCACAATAGGTGACTTTTTAACACACATGTCAATGTATCATAAGATGTGACATTTTTAGTTAATTTATACTGATCAAATGTTTTTTTTGACTCGTATCACTTTAATATAGTATTGATAAAACTAAATTTCAATGGCTATTTTGTGCATTTATGTTGATAAAATGTTTTTCTAACATGTATCACTTTATTATAGTATTGGTAAACCTAAGCTACAATGGCTATTTTGTTAATTTATGTTGATCAAATGGCTTATTTGTGATTTTTCTTTAATACTTTTTTGCAAGACAGCCAAGGTATTTTATTAGAAAAAATAACATAATAAATAATTAAATACCATCTAAATTTGTGTGTTCGATCTGATGTTCTGAACAAACTTCAACCAAAAGCAAGTGATTGTTTAGTAACAAGATTACATAGGTGAAAAAATAAGAAATAATAAATTTCAAAGGCTATGTTGGTGAAACTAAATAGACAATAAATAAAGTCTTTTGGTAAAAAAATGAGAAATGATAAATAAAGTATTATATTATTGCTGAAACTAAATTTCAATGGCTATTTTGTTAATTTAATTTGATCAAATGGCTTTTTTGTGATTTTTCTTTAATACTTTGTTGTTGTTAATTTATTTCGATCAAATGCCTTTTTAATTTGTGATTTTTCTTTAATACTTTGTTGCGCGACAGCCAAGGTATTTGTTAAAAAACATAATAAATAATTAAATACCATGCATTTGAGTTTGTGTGTTATGATGTTCTGAACAAACTTTAACGATAACAAGTGATTGCTTAGTAACAAGATTACATAGATGAAACAAAATGAGACATAATAAATTTCAATATTGGGTAATTTGGTAAAACTAGAATAGACAATAAATGAAGTCTTCCGGTAAAACATAATGAAAAACAAAAGTATATATTATTACTAAAACTAAATTTCAATTGCTATTTTGTTAATTTATTTTGATCAAATGGTTTTTTGTGATTTTTATTAATACTTTGTTGCATGATACGGTATTTATTAAAAAAAACATAATAAATAATTAAATAACATATGACTGTGTTTTATGATGTTCTAAACAAACATCAACCAAAAAACAAGTGATTGTTTCGTAACAAGATTACTAGGTGAAACAAGTTGAGAAATAATAATATAGTAAATGTCATATGCGTTTTGTTTATATTTTTAAGTTCACAAATCTCTCCAAGTTTTTCTTTGTCTCTAATTTTTATTTTCATCTGTCTATGGTGTTTGTGCTAATTGTATAGTTGTAAACTGGTTATATGCAGCTTGATCTTTCAGAAGTTCTGTCGGTCAATGAATAAGTTAGCTCATGACCTTCTTGATTTACTGGAGATTAGCTTGGGTGTTGATGGGCATAACCATAACTACTACAGAAAACTATATGATGATGCTGTGTCAATAGTGAGATGTAACCACTACCCGCAGTGTAACAAGCCGGATCTGACTTTTGGGGTCGGGCCACATTGTGATCCAACTACATTGACCATACTTTATCAAGATCTAGTTGGAGGACTAGAAGTGTTTGTGGATAACAAATGGAAATCCGTTCAACCCCATCGTGATGCCCTTGTCATCAACATAGGTGACACTTTCACAGTAAGTCTGCTTGTGTATCGCATCGTAACTCCCTTTGTTTTATTGTTCCTTAATATGGTCAAGAGTTGCGTTCTAAATATATTTGAAACTTATAACTTAACTAACAGTGGATGTATATGTAGGCACTATCAAATGGGAAGTACAAGAGCTGCCTGCATAGGGTAAGTGTGAACAGTTTGTCCCCAAGGTTGTCGCTGGTGTTCTTCTTGTGCCCAAAAGGAGATAGAGAGCTGAAAGCGCCTCAAGAGTTAGTCGAAAAAGATGGGAAAAAGGAGTATCCTGATTTCACATGGGGAGAGTTTCTTCAGTTCACTCAGAAGAATCACAGGGCTGATGAAAACACCCTTCAATTGTTTACCAAGTGGCTGCTAACTTCAAAAAATCGCAATGCGTAGACAGCTAGGGGTGGCAATAAGTAACTATTATGAAAGTCTAGTTACATTTGTTGGTAATCGAACATGCGAATCACAGGTTTGAATATAAAGAATTGAGAATCGAGAATAATAAACTTACTTGTATTGAATGAAAAGTGATGATTACAATTGACATACATGAACCCTATATATACTATACGAATAGGTGCGATTGAACAGTTGCGTCTCCTCTTGAATCGATGTGTCTCCTTGCGAACAGTCATGTCTGTTGCTTCCTGTTTTGTTGGCGCCGTTTCTGAAGAGGTGCGTCTCCAGGAGAGGCGTCCCTTGATTAAGTTTGTAGGTTACAAACTTTCAACTTGTCGCTTCCGGTCCTTGCACTTACTAACTAATCTAATTATAACATAAAACTAACTAACTACTAATTACAGAACGACCCCTATATTTAGTTTAAACATAAATACTCCCCCTTAAACTAAATATAGTTTAATGAAGGTCTTCAACTTGCTTGACTTGCAGTAGCATTGGTTCTTCTTCCAATGCGAGATTGGCTTCTTGTTGCGTGTCTTTCTCCTTTTCTTTCCACTTGGTGCAATCTCTTGCAAAATGACCAAGTTTTCCACAATCATAACATCTGAACTTGCTCTTGTCTTGGTTTCTTGGACCCATATCTTTTCCACCTCCTTGACTTCTGCCATAGTTTTGAACACCACGGCCCTTTCCATGATGCAAACTTTCAAACTGATTATGTGTACTTGCCATCATGAGTCCTCCTTGATTATTTTCTTCTTGCTTGTCTTGACTTTTGAGACGTTCTTCAAAAGCTATTATTCTTCCCACTGCTTCTTCAAATGGCATTTTGTCTATTTCTGAATATTGTTCGATATTTGCCACGGAAATGATAGCTTTACTAGTTTCTTGTCTTTGATAGTGGTACCGAGAGTTTTAAATTTGGCTTTTATACCACTCAACTTGCTTGCGAAACTACTTACTGCTTCGTTCTCATCCATCTTTGGAACGGAAATGAGTAATTTCTTTACTAGTTTCTTGTCTTTGATAGTGGTACCGAGAGTTTTAAATTTGGCTTTTATACCACTCAACCTGCTTGCGAAACTTCTTTGGAACGGAAATGAGTAATTTCTTTACTAGTTTCTTGTCTTTGATAGTGGTACCGAGAGTTTTAAATTTGGCTTTTATACCACTCAACTTGCTTGCGAAACTACTTACTGTTTCGTTCTCATCCATCTTTAAAACTTCTAGTTCGCTCCTCAAAGTTTGTAGACGTGCTTTCTGAACCATATCTGCTCCGAGATAATGAACTTTGAATGCATCCCATACTTCCTTTGCTTTTTCGTATTGCGCAACTTGCATCAAAACATCTTCTGGTAACGTTTGGAAGATAAGTGCTTTCTTGTGTGCGCCTTCTTTTCGTTTATCCCTTCCGTTGAAACAACTGTTTCCCAAAGACTATATGCCTTCAAGATTGTTTCCATCATAACTGCCCATTGGGTGTAATTTGCCTCTTTCAATTTTGGGCATTGAAGAGATACATTCCCTTGCTCGTGGAGTGACGTTGCGTTTCCATCTTTTTCTGTCATGCCTCTTTTCTTTCTCGCCTTGCTTTTCTTGCCTATCTTGCTTATGATCGGATGATCCCTTTCTTGACCGAGTAGATCAAATTTCTTACTTAGTACTTGCGTCTGGCCAACTTGCTAACCAGGTTCTTGCGTTTCTGACCGACTTGCTAATCAGATTTTTATGTACCCTGACCCACTTGCTAATCAGGTTCTGACCGACTTGCTGATCAGATTCTTGCTAACTTGCTGTTGCGAATTTGATAAAAACTATCCAACCAACTTGCTAATTGGACTTAATTTAATCGACCCGCTGTACTTGCTTTTTCTTGCTTTGACCAAGAATGGTCGTTTCTTGCTAGACTGAATCGTGAAGATTCGACGTGCTACTTGCTATTTTGAACCAAACGATCCGGAACTTGCTATTTGAACCAAGAATCGGTTTGACTTGCTAGAACCGATACGGGTTCGATTTCTTGCTATACGTATCGTTGATTCAAAAATTGACTTGCTTACTTTAAAAACATGCTAATGATCCCCTTTTTCAACATACAAAAAACTTGATTTCCTTTTTTTTTGAACACTAGTTTCACCCACAATTATTTTGCCTTATAATTTTCTTTAAGAAAACATGTGCATGCCCTTTTTTTAATTGATTTCAAACATGCAGTATTGTATTCATTATACCATGTTCTTTACTCTTCCCAAGGCAAAAACTAAAACACATTCTTTTCTTGTGGATCAACTAAATCGAGAGAAAAAAACGTACTTACGAAATCGAACACGTCGCCCGGTTCTCTGATTCTCTGATTCAATCGGCAAACCTAGATTATCGTTTCTTGCTCGTAATCTTTCACTATGATTTTCTTTCTTGCTTCCTGGATCGATTAACGTGGTGCTCTGATACCACTGTTGGTAATCGAACATGCGAATCACAGGTTTGAATATAAAGAATTGAGAATCGAGAATAATAAACTTGCTTGTATTGAATGAAAAGTGATGATTACAATTGACATACATGAACCCTATATATACTATACGAATAGGTGCGATTGAACAGTTGCGTCTCCTCTTGAATCGATGTGTCTCCTTGCGAACAGTCATGTCTGTTGCTTCCTGTTTTGTTGGCGCCGTTTCTGAAGAGGTGCGTCTCCAGGAGAGGCGTCCCTTGATTAAGTTTGTAGGTTACAAACTTTCAACTTGTCGCTTCCGGTCCTTGCACTTACTAACTAATCTAATTATAACATAAAACTAACTAACTACTAATTACAGAACGACCCCTATATTTAGTTGCGTTCTAAATATATTTGAAACTTATAACTTAACTAACAGTGGATGTATATGTAGGCACTATCAAATGGGAAGTACAAGAGCTGCCTGCATAGGGTAAGTGTGAACAGTTTGTCCCCAAGGTTGTCGCTGGTGTTCTTCTTGTGCCCAAAAGGAGATAGAGAGCTGAAAGCGCCTCAAGAGTTAGTCGAAAAAGATGGGAAAAAGGAGTATCCTGATTTCACATGGGGAGAGTTTCTTCAGTTCACTCAGAAGAATCACAGGGCTGATGAAAACACCCTTCAATTGTTTACCAAGTGGCTGCTAACTTCAAAAAATCGCAATGCGTAGACAGCTAGGGGTGGCAATAAGTAACTATTATGAAAGTCTAGTTACATTGAGTAATGAATAATTGTATTTTATGGGTACTGATATTGGCTTATGCATATCAAATGATTTTAATTTACATGTTTATTGCATTATGTCATGAGTGTAGAATCTATTGCTCGTTCATTTATCAAGAGTTAATTAATAATTCAGTCTGAATCCTACAAACCTTAGCAAATGGCGTCATGAAACAAAGCTAACTAGATAGATAAATGGTTGTATGGGCTAAAGAGTGCATATTGGTTTCAGACGAATCCATGAAAAGCGTCAATACACATGAAGTTGTGTTGTTTTTTCTAAAATCCCTGGGATTTTATTATTTTTAGTTTGTAGCATATAATTGGTGTTTGGGCATGTATGGGCATATAGGACTGCACATTGGTCCAAAATCTCTTGATCCTCTTGAGGAACTAAAGTCATATAAAGATTAAAAGACTAACGAGTTTAATTTATTTCTAATTAATTATCTTTTGTTGATACTCTTGAGGAATTAAAGTCATATAACGATTAAAAGATTAACGAGTTTAATTATTATTATCAAAGGTCCTCTTGTTGCTAATAATGAGATAATTTGGAATCTCGTGCATCGAATTTGCAATATTCATAAGTTTTTTAACAAGTTGAGTAACTTGTAATATTAGCAAAAAAATCATTAGTGTGTATAAAGATATTGTCAAAAAACGCCACTCACTGTCAAATTAATGACAAAGCCTCTGAAACGCCAGAGACTTTATTGTACTAAATAAAAAAGTAAAACAAAACGCCAAAAAAACTGTAGGATCGTTTTCGGACCCCAATGAGTCGATCAGAAGAATTTATACTCAGTTTGAAAGGCGGAAACAGTCAAACCGAGGTCAATTCAGCAAGATATACACTTTAAACTGTCGTATGATTGATATGATGGCAAATTACAACGAGATGACACTTTGGCAGCACTTCGTTACACTGACCGGAAAGAATACCTATGATTTCGCATGAACAGGGTATATATAGACTTCTGATTCCGCATGAAACAAGTTCCAAACGAAATTAGATTCCATGTGGAATCTAATTCCGTGCGGAATTACATGAAAAGATCATTTCATGCGGAATTAGCCTCCCATGCGAAATTACATATAATCTCGAAATACGTGCCCTGATTTAACATTCTAAGTACAAGACTCGATACAAGACGAAGTCGACAGACGCATGCACTAACAGACTCCCCCTCGAATGTTGACGAGTCTTCAGTGTCGAGTCTTCGCATCTTCAGACTTTATCAGTCTTTGGGCTTCTCTCTTCGAAGTATCTTACATTGTAAAGCATCCTCAAATCTCTCTCTTCTCTTTCTATCTCCAGGATCTCGACCTGGATCTTATCTTCAAATCATCAATCTCCCCCTCGAATGTTGATCTTTTCATTCTTGCATGAACACAGATCCATGATCAACACTGGCTCTAACTGCTTTAACTCACAGAATCTTCAGGTATCGAAACCTGGCTCTTCTATCTACAGACTCCCTTTTGCTTGCAGACTCCCCCTTAGTTTGTGTTCGGGATCGTGGTCTGGCTTTCACAGGACTAGGATCGAAACCTGGCTCTATGCTCAGGAATCAAAACCTGGCTTTCCTCAGGATCGACTAACCCAGCTCTTATCCATTCCTGCACAAACTCTACCACAAACATAAGTTTTATAACATTAAGATTTGACACACAGACACCACTTGTAGATCTCTCAACAAACATCATCTGTATTGAGGTAGAAATATTATCATTTTAAAAAAACAGACTCCCTCTCAAAATGATCATCATTTGAAAGCAAACACACACAAACTCTCCAAACCTGTTCGTCATGTTTAGCACTCTGAATTTTGAAAATCAGCTCTTCTACGAAAATCTTTTTGAATTTTTCAAAATTTTATGCTAAAACACACTCAAAATCTTTTTGAAATTTTGTAAATGTAATGCAGAAACAGAAATATTTACAAACAATTTTTTTTTGTGAGTTTGTGTAAGAGGATCATATCAGTTTGTGAGACAAATCACTAACACCATTAAGCTTGTAACATTTTAAGTTCTAAACAATTCACCTAGATTGTCAGTATACTGGTCCTCTTAAATTTTCACACAAAGTTCAACTGTTTTGAGATACTAGATTAATGTCTTAAGCTCTTAAACTTATTCGCGTGTCCCACTACTTGAATATACTCCCGTATCCAGATCCCAATATTCAGTCTTACAGGTGAGTATACCTAGATGATATCTGTAAAAGGGTTAAATGCGAAACCGTGAGAGCTCAGGTCAGAACTTCCGTTCAGTAGAGAGATGACGGCTCGACTTTAGGTGTGTTCCCTTTAGAGAATCTTTTCTTCAACAACATATGATTAGCATTTTTCAATGTTTCATCATTTTTTATGCTGAGGGTGGTGCTATATTTCAAGCAATTTGCAAAGTATTATACGGGGACTAGGTCATTGCTTCCGCAAAATCAGAAGTCCCGGGATAATACCCCAGATATCACTGAGTATAAAGACCTAGTATCTCAGAAAGAGGGACCTTTCAAACAAGATTTCGGGGGTTACCCATATATCCAAGAAATGTTCCCCACGAGATAAGCAAGTTTGAACTTTAAGTTTATATCTCGTCACAATCTACTAAATGTGCAAAAATCTACTGGCACATCCACAGTGAGATTGTTTATCACATTTGACTTTCCAATTCTTTAGCATGTTGTGATAGTCCACTGATGTACTATCATTTCCTCTTTTTCACAACAAAACTCTTTTTGAATTTATCATGTTTTTGGCTTTTTCAAATTTTCTAATGTTTTTGGATTTTCGGAAATTTTTACTCCCCCTAAAATTCAAACACATTTAAAGAAATTTGTAAATAAACAGTACAAATAAAGTGACAACTGATCTTCAAGCTTCAAATCGCCATCCACTTGGCATAAACAATCAGAACTCCCCCTCTCAACAAATTATTTTCCCATTATGATTTCAAAACACTTAAGTTTGTTTTAATCAAAATGGTTTTTCCGGAAAATAAGTTTGGTTTTATCCACTTGTAGATTAGGGGTTCATCATCTTATTATTTCAACCACATGTATGAGGATTATATCAAGTTCTGTAACACCTCGAAAATTCATGTCCAATAATGTATTGACACGTGTCATGGACTTAAAACGTGTAAAGGATTGATTTTGAGGGACTAAAGTTGACAAACAAGAAATCTATGTGCGTAAAAGGATTCAAAATGTCAACAATGAGTAAATACATCTTTCAATAACCCTACATGATGTTTATACCCTTAAACGAATAAATCATGGATCATACGAAGCCAATTGTGAAAGAAAGTGAGGAATTACAAACTACAGGGGCTAAATGTTTCAACATGTTTAAAGTATACCTCTGAGTGATCTTTTAGCAGACCCAAAGCTTTGTAATGGTTAATTATACTCACAAGAATGTGTGATAAAAATTTCACAAGGTTTCGATAAAGTATGAGAAAGTTATGACAATATTCGTATGCGAGGGGTTAAAAGCATCAAACTGCAAAAGTATGTCAATTCGTAAGGTTTCGGACCTTCCGAAATATGACCATGAGTTTAGTATACTCTAATTAACCTTTAGATAGCTTGGATATAGGCTTAGAGGTGTTTGGTGCGCAAAAATAAACTTTTATGTCATGCAGGGACTAAAAGTGTCAAAAAGTGCACAAGTTTGCACTTTCGCGCATATCTTGCATTCTGAATATCCCCGGACACCCAAAAATTTATGTAAGCACTAAAATATTTTATTTTAGTGTTTGGCTTGATAAAATTCCATTCGTCGCGTAATTTGGATCGTTTTAAGCGTCCGTCCGTGTTTCGTCGTAATTAGCCGAACAACGGGACCGTACGACCAAACGAACCGACATCCTGCATATTTTTGAGCATGTTTCATGTTCCCTATGCTTAGGCATCATTGTAGAGCCTTAAAAATGGTTTAACGGGCCTTAAATGTGTCGGAAATGGCATTTGGGAGTGCAGGGGCCAAATCTGTAAATTAATGAAAGATTGCATGTGCTGTACAGGTCCCTTACGGACCGTATACAGGACCATACGGTCCGTATAGCATGCCCAGTTCCAGAATTTTGAAAACCAGCCTTGGTTTTGCTCTTGTCTCTCAATCCTTGAATCTAGGGGCTGCCCATTGTTTTGTAAACTATGGGTATGAAGTGTAGGGCTGAGATTGAAGCACGATTATCGATGAACGGTCCTAACGGCTCTCAAAATCCTATAAATACCCCTTAGATTTTGGGTTTTCACTTGCACCTCTTCTCATTTCTGGATTGCTCTCTGATTTCTCTGCATTCCTTGAGGGTCTTGAGCTTCTTGAGAACCTCTTTCAAGTCCTTTGGACTTATGTAAGTGATTCCTTTCATGCTTAGTTATTTGTTTAGCGTTTAAACCGAAAAGTCAAGCGTTATCGATAAACACTTTGACTTTTAATCGGTTGAGCCATTGTTCGTGTGGAACGTGGCTACGTGATCGTAATTAGGTAGGTATTTAACCCTCTAAAGGGCACCTCCTAATTACCACGTTTACTTAGTTTAATTGTCGGGTCAAATTAAAGTCAAACGGGTTTGTTTTAAATAAAATTAATAATTAATAATGAAGAAGTTATAAAATCAGTTTTGTCACTTAATGACTTGGTAAATATTAGTTGAACATGTCTAAGCATGATTCAACCCGACAATTCTAAGTATAGGCTCGGTTCGCAACCGAAAGTCGCAAGGTTTGACCTTTGCTTTGACTTTCAGTTCTGACCCGAATTAGCTTGAGTTATTTATGCCTTAGGGTCCTTTGTGATCATGTTATATGATAGTATAACCCCCCAAAGTTATACTACTTGGTTCTTTAGAATTAAAGACCATCGCATGTTTCCATAATGCCTAAATGTGACCATAATGCCCTTTAATGTTAAAACAATATTTTTGAAGATGTGAAAGGACTAAAACCTTTAGTACTGATCTATAAGCATGTCCATAAAGTTTCACATCAGTTTGAGGTCTAGATTAGGAGATATGCTCATTAGCGTAATTAAGAAGCTTTTCGGTAAATAAACCGTATGATTAGCATATAGCCTATCTAAACCCAATTTTTAATACCAAACCTATTACCCCTGATGTAATATAATATTTTGGGATTATTGAAGATTTTTATTTATTTTTAGGCTGATCGTAACCTAGAGTTCTAAGCTTGATTCGGTAATTGCCGGTTTTGCCCTTCTAGGCTATAAAATGAGTTTTACAAAACCTTTTGATACCAAACCTTTTTATACTGATCTAATATGATAAATAAAGTATTTTGAGCCTTCTAGAATAATAAAAATATCAGCTTCCCTTTTAGAACCCGGAAATAGCTCGAAATCACCTATTTAAGCGTTTTTAACGCATAGTATATATTGAAACCATTTTAAATCTATAAGACTTGATACCTACTGATGTTTTAATTAAATTTTCATACTTTAGCAGTAAGCAAAAGCCTTAAGCTCAGAATCCCAGTTTTGACCTTTTAAGCCTATGTGAAATTACCAAAATACCCTTAAGATGCATAGTTTGGTTATAAGTGATAAATTTCACATATAGGTTATACCCTACTAATGTAACTTAGTAAATTAAGTATTTTTACTGGTATAATCAGAACCGAAACTCAGATTACTATTTAACCTCTTTTATAACCTTTAAAATGACCAAAATACCCCTACGGGGCATAAATTGGTTTTAAACTCGTTTTGGGCATAATGGAAGATATCCTACTGATATCACAACATATCAAAGGCATATTAACTTATGGAACATGTTCATGACTCTTATGGTTACCCGTTACGCATGTTTCGCGTTCGGATCGGTCTATGTAACTAGTTTACATATATTAGCCGAAATGGGTCAAACCATATCGTTTTTGCCTCAAAATTCAGAATGTGTTTAAGTTACCCATATTAAACAAGTATACAAGCTTGTTGGGTCAAAACCACATTCTAAGCCGGTCTTCGCTTTATCATGCGTTTGAACCGTGCCTTCCTTTGAAAACTAACCGGTCTAAGTCTAAGCTTAATTAAAGACCCGTTAGGATTCTAATAGGTTATTAAAAACCTTCGTTCCAGATTAGGAGCCCAGTAAAAGCTACGTGCGCTTGCTGTATTTGAATTATACTATTGCTCAGGTAAATACCCTTAACTTATTTTCCCTATACGGGCTTGGGATACGGTACTATAAAAGTACCGCTTGGTCGGGTGTATGTAGTCATTTAAATCGTATTGTGATTAATGTATTTACATAACCTGTTTGATATGTATTATTTGGTGTATGGCCCTTGGGGGTTAAATGACCATGTCCCGGATATCCTTGGCATCATTCATGAAATGGCCACGACCTAAGCACGGGGTGTAGGCGTACACCTGACAGCTGCATTATATAAAAACTGGTATCCCACTATAAGGAATCGACCTTGTGGGCATTATACATGTGGCGTGTCAGTTAACTTAAGTCCGGCCCTACAAACCGGCCCTAATGGACGACAAATGAGTAAAACTGTATACAAGATTATTTTGAATAATTGTCCCAAGTTATAAAATGTTTTTGCCGAAGTGCATTTAAATCAATTTTCAAACTCTTTTCAAAATGAGTTAGTTAAGTTGTATTTACCAGTGCAAACTGACGTATTTTCCAAAAAGGCTAAGTGCAGGTGCTAGACGAAATAGGCTGGCTACTCCAGGCATCATTACTCAAGTCTCGCAAGCTTTAGATGTCAAAGTCTGTTGAACAGTTTTCCTTTTTATTTGATCCGCCTGTGGATCTGTTTCGACTGTGTTGTAATACTCAAACATTACATTTTGTTCAGTTGAAATAAATCTATATCTTTTGCTTCCGCTGTGCATTTTATATGTTGTGTTGTTTGACTATGATGATATCAATGACGTCACGATACTCCCCACCGGGCCCACCGGTGACACGTGGAAATAGGGGTGTGACAGGTTGGTATCAGAGCCAACACTGAATGAATTAAACACTAGCCTTTTGTGTTTAATCTCAGTTACACAATTGCACATTCTCGAGTCTAGACAAGAACATAGGACTAATCCTAATTCGTTATATTTTTGTTTCCTTTGTTATTTTCTGAATAGCCCTTGCATGGGCAAGTCATTTTGATAGAAGTCCCGTTTAGGGCAACCATGTATTTGTTTAAATTTAATGGGATGATTAGATTCCTATATTATAAGATCTACCATTATGATAAAATGGCAAAATCTAAAAGGACAAGACCTAGCCATATGTCACCTTAAGACAGGGCCAAGATGGTAGTTCCTCAATTAGGTTCAGATCCTTGTTAACATCTCAAATTAGGACTGCTCTGCGTTTAATATTAAAAAGAATCTTAAAGGTAAAACCTAGCCTAAATGTCATTGTAGACATGGCCAAGATGGTAAAAACCTATTCAAAAGATTCAAAACCTTGTTAACATCTGAAAGCATGTTAATATGCTTGACGAAGTGTGATTCGATAAAATCACATAAGTCATTATTAAAATGGGTTATTCTAAATTCCCTTATTGATATGATCATCCCTTAAGGATGAAGTGCCCTCGGGCTATAATTAACGTCCTCTGGGACTAAAGACAGTGGTAGCCTGCAACTCCCTGTCAAGAAAAGGTAATGAACTTTGATTCAACCTTAATACCTCGATTCTATAAAATCCTGGTTTAATAATTAAATCTGTCTATGTGACTTGGCCTTTTGTGCTATTATATATAATTTAGGGTTATCCTGTAAAATTAACTAAAATGTGTATTAAAAACCATAGTTAATAAATCATTTAAAACGATAGAGCTGTATAAGCTTCTGTATAAACCTCGTCCTCATTTGATTTTATGTAGCAATTAAAGCTACATGGCAAGGTCGGAGGAAGTAAACAGTCATTCTCTGGAAAATGATGATGATGATAGGGTTAATATAACCAAAGGAGAGCTCCGTACACTGATTGATACAGCTGTATCTAAAGCTGTAAAGGAGCAATTCAAGGAGGTTAGTGAGACGTATAATAGAACCTCTTCGGTACCCCACTCTATGTCTGTTCCTAAGACTTATTCAGAAGCTCATAGCAAGCCACCCTCGAAGAAGGATGGACCTAAGAAAGAGGACGTCGAACATTCCTCAAACCAACATAGTGTTCCATCCAAGAGAATAGTGTTCAATGATGAGCCACGTACCAAGTCTTGTACTTATAAGTACTTTGTTTCCTACAAACCCCGGGATTTCACTGGGGAGAAAGGGGCAATTGATTGTATGACTTGGTTAGATGAAATGGAGACTATTGTTGATATCAGCAGTTGTGCTGAAAGGGATATAGTGAAGTATGTATCCCAATCGTTCAAGGGAGAGGCACTGGCATGGTGGAAGTCTCTCATTCAAGCTGCTGGGAAGATCCCACTCTATAATATGTCATGGGAGCAGTTTGGTATTCTCATTAAGGAGAACTATTGTCCACAGCATGAGGTGGAAAGGATCGAATCGGATTTCTTATCATTGGTGATGCAGAATTTAGATTGTCAAGCATACCTCACCAGTTTCAATACCATGTCTAGATTGGTTCCTTACCTGGTGACACCAGAGCCCAAGAGGATTGCTCGCTTCATTGGGGGTCTAGCCCCAGAAATCAAAACCAGTGTTAAGGCTTCGAGACCTACTACTTTTAGATCAGTTGCTGATCTATCTCCATCCCTCACCCTAGATGCGGTCAGGCTAAGATCCGCTCAAGAACTCAGAGGAGAGTAAGAGGAAGCGTGAGGATGATACCTCACGAAGGTCTGAGAAGAAGCATAAAGGTAATTCGGACCACAAGAAAGAATCTGGGTACAACAAGGGTAACCAGCGAACTGAAGAAAAGCCAAAGTGCTCAACTTGCCAAAAATGCCACTTTGGAAAATGCAGGCTTGAGACCAAGTCTCAATCAGGACCGCCTGCATGTGGGTTGTGCAAGTCTAGAGAGCACAAGACTATTGACTGCAAGAGAATTAAAGATGCTACCTGCTACGGCTGCAACGAGAAAGGGCACATTAAGTCCAAATGCCCTAAATACGCCAGGAAGCCTGAGGAGGCCAAAAAGACCAATGCTAGGGTCTTCCAAATGAACGTGCAGGAGGCCATTCAGGACGACAATGTGATCACAGGTACTTTCCTCGTAAATGATGTATATGCTAGAGTACTGTTTGATTCTGGCGCTGATAAGTCGTTCATAGATGATAAGTTCTGTAAATTGCTGAATTTACCTGTTAAAACCTTAAGTGTGAAATATGAGGTGGAGTTAGCTGATGGAACCTTAGAACACTTGGGCTGATATCATTAACCGTGCTAACCTTGGTATGGAAGTTATGCATGAACGTAATGCTCATAATTTCCCTCTAGACTTAGCTGCTATTGAAGCACCTCAACCGTTTTAGATGGATGTTTTATATCCATTAGGAACCACTCTTTTCCTTTGTCCTTGCTTCCTTTGAAGTTAGCCGGATTTGATATAGTATTGGGCATGGATTGGTTATCGCATAACCAAGCCCAGATCATCTGCAACAAGAAGCAAGTGGTGGTTAAGACTCCATCTGGTGAGTCACTTACCATTCGAGGAGATACCCAACACGGATTGCCTGAGCAAGTGTCTATGCTCAAGGCATCCAGGTGCATGAAGAAGGGTTGTGTTATTTATATGGCACAAGTAACGGTCGACGAGCAGAAGCCCAAGATTGAAGATATTCCAGTCATTTCTGAATACCCTGAAGTTTTCCCTGAAGAACTACCTGGTTTGCCACCAGATAGGCAAGTGGAATTCAGAATTGATATCATCCCCGGAGCAGCGCCTGTTGCGAGAGCACCTTATAGGTTGGCACCAACAGAGATGAAGGAATTAAGGACGCAGCTAGATGATTTATTAGCCAAAGGTTTTATAAGACCTAGTTCATCCCCTTGGGGAGCGCCAATCTTATTTGTTAAGAAGAAGGATGGATCGATGCGCCTATGCATCGATTATCGCGAGCTTAACAAGGTGACTATCAAGAATAGGTATCCTTTGCCCAGGATCGACGATCTGTTCGATCAATTGCAAGGAGCAAGCTATTTCTCCAAGATCGATTTAAGGTCAGGCTATCATCAGTTGAAGGTTAGAGATGAAGATGTGCACAATACTGCGTTTAGGACTCGTTATGGTCATTATGAGTTCTTAGTGATGCCTTTTGGGCTCACTAACGCACCTGCCGCATTCATGGATCTCATGAATCGCGTTTGCAAGCCTTATTTGGACAAATTTGTCATCGTCTTCATTGATGACATTCTCATATACTCAAAGAGTCAAGGTGACCATGAGAAGCACCTCCGTTGCATTCTGAAGCTACTTCAGCAGGAGAAACTTTATGCCAAGTTCTCGAAGTGTGAATTTTGGCTTCGTGAAGTCCAATTTCTTGGATATGATGTCAGTGAGCGTGGTATCCAAGTAGATCCCGCTAAAGTTGAAGCTGTCATGAACTGGCAAGAGCCAAAGACGCCCACGGAGATTCGCAGTTTCTTAGGATTGGCCGGGTACTACAGACGATTTATCGAGAACTTCTCAAGAATTGCAGCACCCCTGACTTTGCTGACTCGCAAGAATAGTAAGTTCAATTGGGGGCCTAAGCAGCAAGAATCCTTCGATATTTTGAAGCTAAAGTTGAGCAACGCTCCTGTTCTGACGTTGCCTGATGGAATTGATGAGTTTGTAGTATATTGTGATGCATCACACACCGGGATGGGGTGTGTGCTTATGCAGAAAGGCAAGGTCATTGCCTATGCTTCACGTCAGTTAAAGGTGCACGAAAGGAATTACACCACCCATGACTTGGAGCTGGGTGCCGTTGTATTTGCACTAAAGCTTTGGAGGCATTACCTGTATGGAACGAAGTGTGTAATCTACTCAGATCACAAGAGCCTTCAACATTTGTTTAATCAGAAGGACTTAAATATGAGGCAGCGACGTTGGATGGAAACTTTAAATGACTATGATTGTGAAATAAGATACCATCCAGGCAAGGCAAATGTGGTTGCTGATGCTTTAAGTCGAAAGGAAAGGATAAGGCCTATAAGAATCAATGCCAAGAGCATTGAGATAAAGAATAATTTGAATGAAAGATTGTTAGCAGCACAGAAGAAAGCAGTGCTGGAAGCTAACTATCCTGATGAGAAGCTAGGAGTAACTGAGGAGCAGTTATCCTACGGCAAGGACGGAATCCTAAGGTTGAATGGACGAATATGGGTTCCAATTTATGGAGGACTTCCGGATGTTATCCTCCAGGAAGCCCACAGTTCCAAATATTCCGTTCATCCTGGAGCTGATAAGATGTACCAGGATTTAAAGGCGAATTATTGGTGGATAGGCTTGAAGAAGTCTATAGCTGCCAATGTAGCTAAATGCTTGACGTGTGCTCAAGTCAAAGCTGAACATCAGAAACCGTCAGGTTTGCTACAACAGCCTGAAATTCCCACTTGGAAATGGGAAATGGTGACAGTGGATTTCATCACCAAGTTGCCAAAGACTAATAAAGGAAATGATACTATTTGGGTGATAGTAGATAGACTGACTAAGTCAGCACATTTCCTACCTATTAAGGAAACTTACAATTCTGACATGTTGGCCTAGTTATATGTTGATAAGATTGTGTCTCTGCATGGAGTACCAGTGGCTATTATCTCGGACAGAGATACCAGATACACATCTCATTTTTGGAAAAGTTTCCAACAGTCTTTGGGCACGCGATTAAATTTCAGTACGGCTTACCATCCTCAGACGGATGGGTAGAGTGAGCGTACAATTCAAACATTGGAAGACATGCTGCGTGCATGTGTGATCGATTTAGGGGGTAGCTGGGATAGGCACCTGCCTTTGATCGAGTTCTCCTACAATAATAGCTACCATACCAGCATTAAGGCTGCGCCTTTTGAGGCATTGTATGGTAGGAAGTGCAGAACGCCTATTTGTTGGGCAGAAGTAGGAGAAGCTCAATTATCAGGACCAGATATAATCCTGGAAACGACGGAAAAGATTGTCCAGATTCGTGATCGCCTAAAAGCTGCCAGAGATAGGCAGAAGAGCTATGCTGATGAAAGGCGAAAACCCCTCAAGTTCGAGGTTGGTGATAAGGTTTTGCTTAAAGTATCACCTTGGAAAGGGGTAATGCGATTTGGCAAGAAAGGTAAGCTAAGCCCGAGGTATATAGGACCATTCGAGATCATCGAATGTGTTGGATCAATGGCTTACAAGTTAAACTTACCTGAAGAGCTCAGTGGTATTCATAATGTATTCCACATCTGCAATCTGAAGAAATGCCTAGCTGATGAATCACTAGTCATCCCACATACAGATGTGCATATAGATGAGAGCTTGAAATTTGTGGAGAAACCTTTGTCGATTGAGGATCGACAGGTCAAGAAGCTTCGGAGGAAGCATGTGCCTATTGTAAAGATTAAATGGGATGCCCGTAGAGGTCCCGAGTACACATGGGAGGTAGAATCCACAATGAAAGAAAAGTACCCTCAATTGTTTCAGTAAATCTCGAGGTCGAGATTTCTTTTAAGGGGGTGAGGATGTAACACCTCGAAAATTCATGTCCAATAATGTATTAACACGTGTCATGGACTTAAAACGTGTAAAGGATTGATTTTGAGGGACTAAAGTTGACAAACAAGAAATCTATGTGCGTAAAAGGATTCAAAATGTCAACAATGAGTAAATACATCTTTCAATAACCCTACATGATGTTTATACCCTTAAACGAATAAATCATGGATCATACGAAGCCAATTGTGAAAGAAAGTGAGGAATTACAAACTACACGGGCTAAATGTGTCAACATGTTTAAAGTATACCTCTGAGTGATCTTTTAGCAGACCCAAAGCTTTGTAATGGTTAATTATACTCACAAGAATGTGTGATAAAAATTTCACAAGGTTTCGATAAAGTATGAGAAAGTTATGACAATATTCGTATGCGAGGGGTTAAAAGCGTCAAACTGCAAAAGTATGTCAATTCCTAAGGTTTCGGACCTTCCGGAATATGACCATGAGTTTAGTATACTCTAATTAACCTTTAGATAGCTTAGATATAGGCTTAGAGGTGTTTGGTGCGCAAAAATAAACTTTTATGTCATGCAGGGACTAAAAGTGTCAAAAAGTGCACAAGTTTGCACTTTCGCGCATATCTTGCATTCTGAATATCCCCGGACACCCAAAAATTTATGTAAGCACTAAAATATTTTATTTTAGTGTTTGGCTTGATAAAATTCCATTCGTCGCGTAATTTGGATCATTTTAAGCGTCCGTCCGTGTTTCGTCGTAATTAGCCGAACAACGGGACCGTACGACCAAACGAACTGACATCCGACATATTTTTGAGCATGTTTCATGTTCCCTATGCTTAGGCATCATTGTAGAGCCTTAAAAATGGTTTAACGGGCCTTAAATGTGTCGGAAATGGCATTTGGGAGTGCAGGGGCCAAATCTGTCAATTAATGAAAGATTGCATGTGCTGTACAGGTCCCTTACGGACCGTATACAGGACCATACGGTCCGTATAGCATGCCCAGTTCCAGAATTTTGAAAACCAGCCTTGGTTTTGCTCTTGTCTCTCAATCCTTGAATCTAGGGGCTGCCCATTGTTTTGTAAACTATGGGTATGAAGTGTAGGGCTGAGATTGAAGCACGATTATCGATGAACGATCCTAACGGCTCTCAAAATCCTATAAATACCCCTTAGATTTTGGGTTTTCACTTGCACCTCTTCTCATTTCTGGATTGCTCTCTGATTTCTCTGCATTCCTTGAGGGTCTTGAGCTTCTTGAGAACCTCTTTCAAGTCCTTTGGACTTATGTAAGTGATTCCTTTCATGCTTAGTTATTTGTTTAGCGTTTAAACCGAAAAGTCAAGCGTTATCGATAAACACTTTGACTTTTAATCGGTTGAGCCATTGTTCGCGTGGAACGTGGCTACGTGATCGTAATTAGGTAGGTATTTAACCCTCTAAAGGGCACCTCCTATTTACCACGTTTACTTAGTTTAATTGTCGGGTCAAATTAAAGTCAAACGGGTTTGTTTTAAATAAAATTAATAATTAATAATGAAGAAGTTATAAAATCAGTTTTGTCACTTAATGACTTGGTAAATATTAGTTGAACATGTCTAAGCATGATTCAACCCGACAATTCTAAGTATAGGCTCGGTTCGCAACCGAAAGTCGCAAGGTTTGACCTTTGCTTTGACTTTCAGTTCTGACCCGAATTAGCTTGAGTTATTTATGCCTTAGGGTCCTTTGTGATCATGTTATATGATAGTATAACCCCCCAAAGTTATACTACTTGGTTCTTTAGAATTAAAGACCATCGCATGTTTCCATAATGCCTAAATGTGACCATAATGCCCTTTAATGTTAAAACAATATTTTTGAAGATGTGAAAGGACTAAAACCTTTAGTACTGATCTATAAGCATGTCCATAAAGTTTCACATCTATAAGCATGTCCATAAAGTTTCACATCAGTTTGAGGTCTAGATTAGGAGATATGCTCATTAGCGTAATTAAGAAGCTTTTCGGTAAATAAACCGTATGATTAGCATATAGCCTATCTAAACCCAATTTTTAATACCAAACCTATTACCCACTGATGTAATATAATATTTTGGGATTATTGAAGATTTTTATTTATTTTTAGGCTGATCGTAACCTAGAGTTCTAAGCTTGATTCGGTAATTGCCGGTTTTGCCCTTCTAGGCTATAAAATGAGTTTTACAAAACCTTTTGATACCAAACCTTTTTATACTGATCTAATATGATAAATAAAGTATTTTGAGCCTTCTAGAATAATAAAAATATCAGCTTCCCTTTTAGAACCCGGAAATAGCTCGAAATCACCTATTTAAGCGTTTTTAACGCATAGTATATATTGAAACCATTTTAAATCTATAAGACTTGATACCTACTGATGTTTTAAGTAAATTTTCATACTTTAGCAGTAAGCAAAAGCCTTAAGCTCAGAATCCCAGTTTTGACCTTTTAAGCCTATGTGAAATTACCAAAATGCCCTTAAGATGCATGGTTTGGTTATAAGTGATAAATTTCACATATAGGTTATACCCTACTGATGTAACTTAGTAAATTAAGTATTTTTACTGGTATAATCAGAACCAAAACTCAGATTACTATTTAACCTCTTTTATAACCTTTAAAATGACCAAAATACCCCTACGGGGCATAAATTGGTTTTAAACTCGTTTTGGGCATAATGGAAGATATCCTACTGATATCACAACATATCAAAGGCATATTAACTTATGGAACATGTTCATGACTCTTATGGTTACCCGTTACGCATGTTTCGCGTTCGGATCGGTCTATGTAACAAGTTTACATATATTAGCCGAAATGGGTCAAACCATATCGTTTTTGCCTCAAAATTCAGAATGTCTTTAAGTTACCCATATTAAACAAGTATACAAGCTTGTTGGGTCAAAACCACATTCTAAGCCGGTCTTCGCTTTATCATGCGTTTGAACCGTGCCTTCCTTTGAAAACTAACCGGTCTAAGTCTAAGCTTAATTAAAGACCCGTTAGGATTCTAATAGGTTATTAAAAACCTTCGTTCCAGATTAGGAGCCCAGTAAAAGCTACGTGCGCTTGCTGTATTTGAATTATACTATTGCTCAGGTAAATACCCTTAACTTATTTTCCCTATACGGGCTTGGGATACGGTACTATAAAAGTACCGCTTGGTCGGGTGTATGTAGTCATTTAAATCGTATTGTGATTGATGTATTTACATAACCTGTTTGATATGTATTATTTGGTGTATGGCCCTTGGGGGTTAAATGACCATGTGGGCATTATACCTGTTTGATATTATTATGTAAAAACTGGTATCCCACTATAAGGAATCGACCTTGTGGGCATTATACCTGTGGCGTGTCAGTTAACTTAAGTCCGGCCCTACAAACCGGTCCTAATGGACGACAAATGAGTAAAACTGCATACAAGATTATTTTGAATAATTGTCCCAAGTTATAAAATATTTTTGCCGAAGTGCATTTAAATCAATTTTCAAACTCTTTTCAAAATGAGTCAATTAAGTTGTATTTACCAGTGCAAACTGACATATTTTCCAAAAAGGCTAAGTGCAGGTGCTAGACGAAATAGGCTGGCTACTCCAGGCATCATTACTCAAGTCTCGCAAGCTTTAGATGTCAAAGTCTGTTGAACAGTTTTCCTTTTTATTTGATCCGCCTGTGGATCTGTTTCGACTGTGTTGTAATACTCAAACATTACATTTTGT
Organism: Helianthus annuus; assembly: GCF_002127325.2. Taxonomy (NCBI): domain Eukaryota; kingdom Viridiplantae; phylum Streptophyta; class Magnoliopsida; order Asterales; family Asteraceae; genus Helianthus; species Helianthus annuus. Next base: position 38,924,894 of record NC_035436.2, on the reverse strand, counting down.
TCAGTTGAAATAAATCTATATCTTTTGCTTCTGCTGTGCATTTTATATGTTGTGTTGTTTGACTATGATGATATCAATGACGTCACGATACTCCCCACCGGTGACACGTGGAAATAGGGGTGTGACAAGTTCCAACTGATGACCTTGACTAACCATTTGTAAAATTACCATCTATACCACATGTAGGAATAAAACATCTACACAAATTCATTTCATCAATAAAAATGCCGATTCCTGCTTCACACTTACCAACCTGGAAGCTCCGGAAAGTCACAACCTGTAAAATTTAACCATTTTAAGATTCATTCACAAAATCAATTATCAAGAAAGATGCCGATTCATGCTCCACGATTACAAACTTGGGAGCTCCGGCAAGTCAGGTTTTTAGTCAAAGAATATATCCACCCAAGCCTGACCAGCCTTGGGTGTTACCGAGTTACCAACACTCAGTTTCTTACCTCCCATTTTCTTCTCATAGAACTCTTTAACCCCTTTGACTTTTCTGTCAATCATTTTACCAAAGATGTGTTTCACTTTGGGGTTAAAGGCCTTTTCAACATCAAAAACCTTTTTATCGGAATAAAATTGGTTTGAAATTTCAACATTACCAATTTTTTTCTTAAAATTTTCCGCCCGAAGTGGTGGAAAATTCACATCATCCACAGTCGGCACTGAATTTTCATCTTTTACCCCAACCTGTGGCTCCTCTGACTTTGTGGAATCAGATTCATCGCCAGAAGATAGCTCCTCTGATTTTGATGAATCAGAATCATTGCTAGACTCATTGTCAGATTTCTTAACAATCCATTTCCGGTTGTCAGAATTTGCTCTTTTCTTGTAAAACCTGTTTGAACATTCACCAATTTCAAATTTTGAATTTTTGAATAATTTTGATCTATCAATTGGTGGTTCAAACTCAACCACTTTTTCTTTCAGTTTACAAGATACTCCCTGTTTTGATTGTATTGCTTTAGAACATTCCCTGGCAATATGTCTAACTATGTTGCATTGGAAACAGGTTCTCGATTCTTTCTTCTGAACACCAAACTTCATCTTTTCTTGCTTCTTAGCAAGGAATTCCCTATTTGATTGTTTCCAGAAAGGGCTTTTCATCTCCTCTTCTGAGCTTGTTCCTGAAACAAATACAGTTTTTGGCTTATAAATTTTCTCATTTTTATGATTTTCTGGTGGAATAAATCCAAGATTTTTCTTTTTGAAATTACCGTTATGGTTTGGTTTCTTTCGATAACCAGAACTAGAACCAGAACTGTAACCCTTTTTCTTGTTTTCTCTTTGTTGAACTCTTGAGGTGTATTTTTTAGGTTTATCAGTAAGATTTACATCTTTTATTTCAGAAATATTAATTCCTGTTAGTTTGAAAACCTTTTTAATCATTTCAGGTTTGACACCTCTTATTGGAAATTCCTCATCAGAATATAATTTGTCAGAATCATTCAAAGTATATGCAACTTTAAACGTTTCGTCATCCAAATTAGATTTTGATAACAGGAATTCTTTATTATAAACTCTTTTGCCCTGTTTTTCAGTTTGACTCGGAATACTGGACTCAGACTTTGACTCCGACTTTGATTCCTCCGTTTCATCATTATCTAACACATGATCCACCACTTTCTTCATCAATTGAGATTGTTGATCAGTGTCAGACGATGTAAACGTGACATCAATGTTTTCTGGCAAATTGACTGAGGACTCCGACTCCCACTGTAAGTTTGTTGCCTTTTGGACTCTTTCAGAATTTGGATTTCTGGGCAAATATCCATTTTCCAGCGGGGGTGGACACTTGTTATAACTGACACCTTGTTTCTTACCAGAATTCTTTTTGTCAGTCTTTTTCTTTGTGTCATTCTTCTTTTCTGGAATCTTTTCCTCAGATGCCTTCTGTTCTTTAATTACTTCATCAGCTTCAAACGCCTTCATGCCTTCAACAGTTGGGTAAATCATGTCAATGACATAAGAAGTACATGAGTAATTTTTCAACAAACGATTAACTCTTTCAGTTTCAATTCTTTGTAGTTCCAGTTTCTGTTCTAGAACAGCACATTTCTCTATATAATTGTTCACAACTTTCTGCTTCGTCATGAAAGCTCCCTGAAGTGTCTTCATTGCTGTTGCTTGTTCATCGCTTGTTTCATTGTACATATTCATTGCTTTGTTCAACACATCATAAGATTCTTTCAACCTGCTCATGTTGTTGATCAACTCACTGTTTTTCTTTTTCATGATTTCATAGGTTCACAATTCACAGAAATCTCTCTGGCATCAACATCTTCATTAATTTTGAACTTTGGAACTTCTTTAACTTTTCTTTTGACTACTGGAATTCCTCATCATCACTGCTCACTGGTGTTTTGACCTTTTTCTTTTTCTTTTTAGCGTTATCATCTTCACTGTCGCTTTCTGCTGTCATTTTCAAATGATCTCTCATTCTTTTAGCATAATACTCAGTGTCATCATCACTATCTTCTTCAATTCGAGCAACAAAAGCTGTGTGAACTGGAGTTTTGTTAGGATCATAATCATCCGAACTGAAATTTTCCCAGCTAAACCCTTCAGGTAACTTTTCATCGTCTTGGTCTATCACACATGCTTTACCGTCAGCTGAGATATATTTGTCCTAGTTGAACCCTGTTGATGTCTTCTTTTCGTCTTGATTCACCATACAAGCTCTCTTTGACGACTTCTTCAATCACCTTTCTTCCATGAGCCGTTTGTGATTCTTGTTGATTAGGTTGTTGAGCAACTTGATGGTAGATTGCCTTCCGATAGTAATCATTGTTGTTGAACGGATTTTGAGCTCCACTTGCTTCGCAATTGGTGCACTCCCTCTTGAAGTGTCCTTTTTCCCTGCAACGAAAACAAGTGACTTTAGATTTATCAAAACCTAAAGTAGAAATATTAGCCTCACGGAGATCATCTCATCCTGTGATTTGTTTGAATTTCTCAGCTCTTCTTAAAACACTAGCCAAACACCATTTTATGTCCATCAATTCCAATTCTTCAGCATCTATTTGATCGTAATCCTCTTTTGTAAGCATTGGATTCCCGATTCGTCCTGCAACAAAACTCCTATACGACTCTAAAACAGTCCCCAACAAAGACATGTGGCTTTTTGCAACTTCTTCAGAATAATCTTGATCAAGATTTAGCACAATATTGCATTGTAACTTTCTGCCATTCTTTGATGTAGACAAGTTTGGATCAAATGATGGAAATGATGAAAAACTTGTGTTGCTGTTTGATCCTTTGGATGAGCTTCCAGATGAATTCTTTGCATTAAACGCAGTCTCAACCTTTGGTGACAAGTTGGTTGTTTTGTCATTTAACCCTGCTTTGTAATATAGCCCAATGTCTTGTTCACCATCAAACACTTTCATTCTTGAAATCTTCTTTTGCTCCATCTCCTGAGCTTCAATCTTTTCAATGAATTTGCTCAAAGTTAAATTGCTAAAGCCTTTCTTATTTCTTAACATCATCAAGTATGTCCCCCAAGTCTCATGTGGTAATGCATCAGCCAGTTTCTCAATCAACTCATCATTCTCTTTATTGATGCTAACCCACTTCATGTTTACCAACAGATTGCAGTATCTTTCGATTATTTGCCTCGTGCTTTCATTTTTCAACCCACGAAATAAATCAAACTCTTTTTCAGAAGTGATTTCTTGTTCTTGATCATCTCTTGACTTCCCACAAACTTAGATCTTAATGCTTTCCAAATCAAATACGCACTCCCAGTATGTTGCAGTAAGACCAAGATATCCTCTTTCACAGCCTGTTGCAGTAAACTGATCCACACTAAGTTCTTTGAGAGCAATCACTTTTCTTCATCATTTGTCGGTCTAACGTATTTTGTTTCAATGCATTCCCAAGCATCCAAATAATTTGCTTGTACCAAGTTCTCAAACCGTTCCTCCCAACCCTTATATTCCTCGATGTTCATGAGTTTAGGTGGTTTTTGCATCGTCCCTGTTTCATTTTCCAACATTGTCTGCTGAGTAACAGTAATCGGGGTAGCAAAGGCGTTATAAAATTCCTCTTCCATGTTTCGGATTTTCAAAGTTCACAAAAAACAGATTGTTCAAACGGAATTATGCTTTTCACACGGAATTACACAGTTCACACGGAATTCTCTTCAAACGAGATTAACCCAAAAACGAAATTAAGCTAATTTCGTTTGAAGTAACAACCTTTCAAACGGAATCACTAATTCCGTGCGGAATTATCAAGCGGAAACAAGTCTTTCAAGCGGAATAACTAATTCCGTGCAAACCTCTCAAACGGAATTAAGACTTTGGTGCGAAATTAGCTGATATCGTTTGAACTTTCAAACGGAATTATCTTTTGATGCTGAATTAAACCCTAATCTCGTGCGGAATTAGGCTGACATCATCATCTCAATGTGAAATTTGTCAAATTGATCTAGTTCTAGGCCGATTTTAGTTCTGAAAATTTCTAGGGTTTGTTAAAATAGTAAAACGCACATGATGTTTGAAAATCATGACACTTTGACCATAAAATCAAGTTCAATTTGTAAAAGAAGGTGTAGAAATCAGAATTTGCAGCTGAATTGGTATGAACTATTCTTCCTGAGCTCTGATACGACTTGTAGGATCGTTTTCGGACCCGAATGAGTCGATCAGAAGAGTTTATACTCAGTTTGAAAGGCGGAAACAGTCAAACCGAGGTCAATTCAGCAAGATATACACTTTAAACTGTCGTATGATTGATATGATGGCAAATTACAGTGAGACGACACTTCGGCAGCACTTCGTTACACTGACCGGAAAGAATACCTATGATTTCGCATGAACAGGGTATATATAGACTTCTGATTCCGCATGAAACAGGTTCCAAACGAAATTAGATTCCATGCAGAATCTATTTCTGTGCGGAATTACATGAAAGATCATTTCATGCGGAATTAGCCTCCCATGCGAAATTACATATAATCTCAAAATACGTGCCCTGATTTAACATTTTAAGTACAAGACTCGATACAAGACGTAGTCGACAGATGCATGCACTAACAAAAACGCGAGAAACTTTATTGCTTTACATTCAATGTGGAAAAACTTCCGCCCAAAATCACGCGTCTAAATTCATTATATATATTAACATAACATCTCTTTTATTGATCATACTCAAAAAAACAAAAACACCAGTCTCTACAAAACGCCAAACATCAGAAATACTTTCAAGAAATTTACACAAAGGAAAAATGGAAACGGTAGTCTCTTGGGGATTCAAAACTTCAATCAATAGGGTCGTTATAAAATTTGACTCCACAAGAAGGGTGTTGGTGAAAATTGTAAACGCCATACTGAATATGGATGAAGAAGTTCAGAGGAGGATACTGAAACTTTGAGGTCCTAGGGACAACTTGTATGAACAAATACAAACAGTCATAAGGAGACTGAGGAGAAAATTTCCTCTGAATAATGCAAATCAGTTTGTCGAGCCAATCATCGAATCATGGTGTTATGATGAAGAATATGAGTGGGTGACAGTTGTGTGGAACAACGGTCAAGAAGAAGACCACACAATTGATAACATACTAACTGAACAGGGGCTTTCTTTTATAGAACAATTAGGCAATGCAAGATGTTTAAACACTAAGATGACCCCAACAGTGACTTCATTGGATGGGATGTTTCAATGGAGGCTTCAAGCACTTAAGGACGAGGACACCGTTAAAATTGAAGGCGAAGATGAGCATTTTGGTGAGGAATCAAAAGAAGAGGACGAAGGGAGTGATGGGTACTTCTTAGACATAATCTCATCCGATGATGAATTTTAGTTGTTCTCTTGTATTTTTCTATAATTTTTTATTTGTTTGTTTTCCTATAATATTATTTTAGTAATGTCTTGACTATTATAGTTAATGCCATTAACATGAATGTTCTAATATTATTATTTATCAAAATGTCTTGGCATTTTATGATTTACGCCAATATTTATGTTAAAAAGGATTAAAAGACACTTTATAAACACTTAATGAAACTAAAACGCCAAAAATGGAAATAAACGTCAAAGATGGTAACGAATAATAAAACGCCAAGAAGTAATAAAATAATAAACATCAAAAGCTATTCTTCGTTACTGTCCGCTCTTGAAGACCGTGTCGATCTTCTTTTGATTACTGGGTCTTTGCATGTGGATGCATAGTGTCCAAATTCTTTACAATTCTTACACTGTCGTTCTTTCACCCACGCCTTCGCTTTTTTGTTGTTTTTTCGGATGCTTCATCATGTTTCGATTTAAACCGCTTGCGAGATCCAAAACCTTTCGACTTATAACCAACAGGAACTCTTTTGGGATTCTTGTCGTTTTGATATTGCCCCGTTATCGCATCAAATCGATCCCTGGTACTAGGAGCGGGGGCGACAATCTACATATCCTGAACTTTCTTCATGTAGGATTGAACATGATCCTTTATAAGGAAAGCTCCCGTTGTTGTTTGATAAACGATTCAGAGTATACTCGATTGCAAAAATGATTTCTTGCATCATACCTTGGACATCAGCTTCAAGTTCGATTATAAAATCGTGGGTCATTGTATAATTTGTAGAACAATTTGGTGCAATGTATTTACGTCCTCTATCTTGAATGTATTGTTTTGGAAATTCTCTGTTGTCCAAACTTCTCAAAACATAAAAGATATGTCTACATAACAACCCAAAATGCTCAAAACACATGCATAAACAACAGCTAGTTAATATTAAATGTTATCCTAATTTATTAAAAATATAACTTTTTTGTTATTTAGTATACAAAATTATAGTTATTTAACTCGTGTAAAACGCGTGGTTTTTAAAAATTTAACTTTTATTATTTACACTACAAAGTTACATTTATATAACCCGTGTAATACACGAAATTTTTAAAGATATAACTTTTTTATCATTTGATATGTAAAATTAGATTTATTCAACACGTGTAATACACGAGGTTTTTAAGGATATAATGTTTTTTTTTTATTATTTGGTAGATTTTTCAACCCGACTATACACGAGTTTGTTTAAAGATACGGCGTTTTTAGTATTTAATATACAAAATTACATTTATTTAATCTGTGTAATACACATGGTTTTTAAAGATATAACTCTTTTTAGATCTATTCAACACGTGTAATATACAATATACGGGGTTTTTAAGGATGTAATTTTTTTATCATTTGGTAGATTTATTCAACCCAATTATACACGAGTTTTTTTAAAGATACGACGTTTTTAGTATTTAGTATACAAAATTACATTTATTTAATCTGTGTAATACACATGGTTTTTAAAGATATAATTTTTTTATTATTTGATATATAAAATTACATTTCAAATTATTTAACCTGTACAATATACGAATTTCATTAAGATATAACTTTTTATTATTTAATATATAAAATTATATTTATTCAACCTGTGTAATACACGGGGTTCTAACCTAGTTCCATATATAAATAAGCAAGTATTTTGTGCATAACCACTTGTAACTTGTGCTTTGGGAGTTTTTTTTTTTTTTTTTTTAAACTTGATCTTTTACTTTTAACCCAAAGGCTTTTAGCTTTTGTAATTTTAACCCTACATAATTTGTTTTTTTAACTTTAACCCAAAACTAAATTTGATTTTTTAATTTTAACCTAAAGGGTTTTAGCAATTGCAATTCTAACCTTACATAATTTGTTTTTTAACTTTAACCCAATTCCATATATAAATAAGCAAGTATTTTGTGCATAACCACTTGTACCTTGTGCTTTGGGAGTTTTTCAGAAAAAAAACTTGATCTTTTACTTTTAACCCAAAGGTTTTTAGCTTTTGTAATTTTAACCCTACATAATTTGTTTTTTTTTAACTTTAATCCAAAATTAAACTTGATTTTTTACTTTTAACCCAAAGGTTTTTAGCTTTTGCAATTCTAACCTTACATAATTTGTTTTTTAACTTTAAACCAAAACTTTTCATTATTTGCAATTTAACTTCACAACTTTTGTCACTTATACTTTACATCTTTGGCAAATTTTCGTTTTACGTATAGTTCTAAATTTTTCGACTTAATACAACGCAACGTACGAGTGTGGTTCAACTTTTTTATGTTTTGTTTCAAATTTTGCAAATTAACACAGCGCAACGTGCATGTGTGGTTCAACGTTTTTACCTCTATTTTTTCATGTTTGACAGGTTCGTCGCAACACGCAGATCAGGTCGAGTCAGTGTTGGTGGTCGATGACGGTTGTGTGACATTAGTACTATTTGACACCGTTTTATGCCCCGCTGCAACGCGGGGTGTGCTTTGGAGGTTTTCAAAAGAAAAAAGGGATATGCATATTGTTGTCGTGATCTTGGCTTTGGGGGTTTTGCAAAAAAAAAATGATTTTTTTACTTTTCACCAAAAAGTATTTCATAAATTACTTTTAAACCAAAAGTATTTGTTTTTTTACTTTTAACCCAAAACTTTTTATCTTTTGCAATCTATCCTTGCAACTTTTTTTACTTTCAACTTTGGTCCATTATAGTTTTCATTTTCTGCAAATTTTTCATCTTATGCTTGGTTCTAAATTTTGTGACTTAACAAATGTGCGTCTTTGGTTTAACGTTTTTACGTTTCGTTCTAAATTTTGCGAGTTAACACGACACGACGTGCGTGTGTGGGTGCACGTTTTTACATAACGTGCGGGTCCTAAATTGACTTAGTTATAACTAAAGAATCCCCACTACATTACGGCGGGTCTCAATTCTAGTTTAGATAAATTTACTCATAAATACTTCGTTTTTATGAGAGCACTTTTTGAGATGAGAGAATACTCATAGACTTTAAAAACCATTTATTCGTTCTTTTTATATAGTCTGTAAGTTTTGTACGGAATATCATGTTTTCAAAATTTGGTTTCAAAAAGTTCATTTGTTAAAGAAAAATTTGAAGTCATCACCATCGATACAATCAGTGGCGAACAAGGGGCTCAACCATATTTTCAAGGGGTGCTATCAGAATTTTTGCCTCTAAAATACACTAAGGGTCTGTTTAGTATGGTGTAATGAATGGACAAGTGAATGGAATGGACGAGGTAATGGAAAGGAAGAGGTAATGGAATTGATCATTCCTTTTTCATGTCTTGTTTGGTTACCATGTGAGAATGAAATGAACCATTACTTTTTGTTGTGGTATGCAAGAAAAGACGAATGAATAAAATCGGATGGCGGTGGTCAATAATGGGCGGTGATGGTGGGTGGTGATAGGTGGCAGTTGTTGTGACAACCCGAACTTTCTAGGTTAGTGTCGTCTAGCCTCGTAATTTTTGTTAATCTTGTGTCATTCCTTTCACACTACGTTTTTATCATATGTTGTGGTGGGTGCTTGTTACTTCTTACTTGTTAAATCAGTTAAGCACGGTTAATTGTTATAATATATATGTATGGGCCGATATTGTCTTACACTTTGACTGGAAACACATTCAACACACTCTATTAGCTTTCGGGCCCGGTGGATATCTCACCTCAACTCTCGGCCCAACATGTACCGAAGCCCAAGCTGCCAGTTCTACCTAGTGTGGCGGCAATCCACTTACATGGGCTTAAGCCCACTTCGTTTAAGTTTTAATCGCCCCACAACTTCTATCATTTAGTGAACGTATTATTATTATTATTATTATTATTATTATTATTATTATTATTATTATTATTATTATTATTATTATTATTATTATTATTATTATTATTATTATGTTGTGGCTGAACACAAAACTCAAACAAAAGAAACCCTACTTCTCTTTGGGTCGATGGCAACGATACCCCCCCTCTCGATACATCCTCTTGTTCGATCAAGGCTAGTGGTTAGTAAACTCATATCTATGCTAATTATTAATTGATCATTGTGTTTTTGTATAATCTTGATTTAATAAGGTATTGGTATGTTTATATATGTGAGGAACTTATGTCATATTAATCATGTGCTGTGCTGATATAATAGTTTATGTTAGGGCCACGTATATTAGAAACCTTGATGAACATCCCTTAGACCATTAATAAATCTGCTATAATAGCTAGTTGATGCTGGGAAATGATCTAGCCGTGCATGAAGTATGAATGAGTATGATGTGTGAGTCAATTAAAATTGGTTGCAAATGTTAGAGTTTATTGACGTTCGTTATTATTGTATGATTGATGTTGCTTGGTTGTTCCTGTTTGCGTCTAATGTATGGCTGTGAAACATGAATTCTTTGTAATGATAACAATATGAAGTGAATTAATGGTTATGCTGTTAGATGATTAAAAAAATAGTAGTTAAGAAATGGGAATGGGTTTTGTAACAAAGTGAAACCGGCTGGGCCGGAGATCTATGGGCTGAATGAGACTATTGCAGCAGTGGACCGCACATGTTATAATTTGGCTGGACCTCGAGTGATTTGGACCTGTTAATAGTCGTGATACACATACATGTTTTACCTTTAGGTCGAGCACAATTAGGAAACCAAACCATCAGTTGTACGCTGTTAATTGGGCCGGGGTGACTGGGCCGCAGATTGGCAGCAGGGTCACAGGCCCATTGATACAGGGCCAACAGTTTTCGGGCTAGACGTTATGGGCTTTGGCTGGGTCACCCACACACACATCAACTGGGCCACACAACACTTGTAACGAACTCATTTAAACCATTGGGCCATACACGTTTGATAACTGGGCTTGAAGTGTGTGCTAGTGGATTATGTATGTATGTATATGTATGGTATGTTTGAGCGGTTACATGTTAAGCGATTGTTCGATGGCTCTAGATGAATGAATAAACTGTCATGATCATTACATGTGTACGTTACGTGGGCAATAAGTGTGCTTGATGTGAACAATGAATACGTGAATTATTTATACGAGAAAGGTGCGGTACATGTGCATGTAGAACTAACTGTTATCGGTAACCCTTTTAGGACGTGTTTGACCAACTGATAAACAAGTACTTAATCTTACCGAGCAAACCCCAGGTGAGTTCATTTCTCTTGAGCATGCGTCCCGGTGGTTGGGACAGTCATTGGGCATCCCTGAGAGGGATGGGTTTAGGTAAATCAATTGGGTAATCCTGAGAGGAATACGTCTTGTGGTAAATCTGGAATGTTGGATAATATACTCGTCCTATCACCTTTAAAGTCCCTCCTTGTTGTTTGTTACCGGGGAGGTAATAGGGTATTAGTTGGTAGCGCTACTTAGGTTTGGCACCCTCACCCGTACCAGAGAGGACGGGTGTGAACTAATGACCTAGTCATGACCGATGCTTTGATAGGAGCATTGGGGAAGGGCAAAATAAATCAGGAGCCGTCTTGTATGCGAGGTAATATCAACATTGTAATCAATGAACGGAATTAAACACTTGGTAACTAACGTTTTTGTAAAACTATGAACTCACCAGCGTTGTCTGATACACTTGTTGCATGCTCGCAGGTCGTTAGATGTTTTAGATTGGAACTTGCTGTCTGGTGTAGCTGGAGTGGTCATGGGTTGATCGGGATGGATACATGTGATGGAATTATTGATACTATATATTGGTTTTGAAACAGTTAAACTATGATTCCTTTTATTTGGTTTCGCTGAACATGTTGGTTTTCATTTAAACTTATTGATAGTACTTTTCATTATTAATTGGCAATTTCATTTTTTAAACTTGTGATTGGTTCAACATGATTAGTGGCTCGTTATTGGTTTGTCACACGCCCAGCAGGGTTTTCCATGGGTGGTATTTTGGGGGTGTGACAGTTTGGTATCAGAGCCACTGGTTATAGTGAACTTGGTTTTAAAAATGTTTTTATAAAACCAGACTATAACCGAACAGTTCTGAATACGTGAATACGACCATGACACTCAGCTCCAGATTGCAAGGTTCGTCTCTCGCATACTTATTGTACTGCATAACTAGTGAACACTTACATATGATATTGCATGTGATTGCACGTTTAGCACAACAGTATGAATTCATGTATTACTTGTATGTGTTATGTGACTGATAGGGTGGTATTTCCCTAAACATTCATGACTCACGTTTTGTGATGTTCATTGTTTACTACTCGAGTTTGGGGAACCATTTGACAGGAGTTAGGAGGAGCTAAGATGAGCATGTAAATCACAGTATTATTGTGGGTGCACACATAATAATAATGTGGGGTGCATGCGAGTCCCAGTGAGGCTTAACAAGTGAAAAAGGGGTTCCGTTCCGTTATTTGATCGATGTGAGACACAACAGTCCATAGGAGTCATAGCAGTGATTGTCTCCTACTCGAACATGATCTTTTCACTCCTTTCTGAATCCTTACAAATCTCGATGCTATCGAGTATTAACTGAACACACATCTGAACGCCTAGCGAAACGTGTAGAATGTTAGGTGCATGCACGGACGTCCTTGAGCTGGTCTATACCTTTCTCGCTTCTCTTCGTTTGCTGGAACTCTATGTATTGACGTCTTAGACTCCGAAGTGTGATCACTTCTGCAACACTCTCGCAGCATATCGCGTATTACTCAATCGACTTGCTAGATCGATGGACAAAAGGGTGAGCGTAGTATTTTACCGACCTCAGTATTTGGACAACCTTGATTACCGGCAACAAACACCAGTAAATTGACTTCAATCGAATTCTTAACTCTAGTCAGCGACTCGGTGGAAGTCAACTCTTACGAATCAACCGGACATAAGCGATGACAACAGATTATAGTGTGAAATATGTGGCTACCAGCACAATGAGTGGCGCGTGGCACAGAATGTGAAAAAATGGACTTTGATGGTGAAAGATTGTAGGGCTTCGTTTCAAGCAACGGCATTGGAGGCAACAGTCGCGGCAACATCAAGGTACTCGTAATCGTAGTCTACAGCATGGAAACGAAGGTGACATTGACAGGGATTGACTGTTGCTAAGTCAAGACGTCAACAACCAAGGGAATAATGATAGTAATGGGAACGCAACCGTAACAACAACACTGGAAATGATGCTCGTGGAAGGAAATTTAGGATTGGCGTAGGCGACGCCAGGCATAGCAGCAACATGGTAGCTTGTGTGGATAGTTGTTCGCTTCGTCTCTATTCTGCTTGACCCTGATACTTCTTGAAACCAAACCTGATGTGCAATTGGCTGATGGCAAGTCAAATGAAATCTCATATGTTCGTTGGGGGGTAAACATGACCTTGTGGGACAAGTGTTAGACGTCGCCCTTCCTTCTACTATCCTCGATGGTTACAACGCAGTAGTTAGTGTGAATTGCTTATCCAGAAATCACACAGATATACCCAATGAGGAGAAAACTTTGTGTGGAGAATCATTATTTGTTCTAAAGCATCAGAGTAGTGCAAAAGTTAGCGCCATTTCAGCTATGAAGGCCAGAAGTGTCTACGGAGGGATTACTCCGCTGTGTTAGCAACCGTTACTGATGTTAGGGCTAAGGAAAAAGAGGATCGAGGATCCACCAATTGTTTGTGATCCCTCTCGGTTTGCTACCCGAGGAACTTTCGGGCTTACTTCCACAACTGTTAGGCAGAATCTCAGTTTAATCTCATGCCAGAAGCAGCCTTGATCACTCGTACTTCATATCGTCTTACACCAGGAGGGTTGCAAGAACTGTCTAATCAACTTCAGGAACTATCGGGTGGGAGTTTTAGCAATCTAGCTCCTTGTCCTGGGGAGCCCGAGCTCTATTATGGAAATGAAGGACGAGTCCTTTCGTACGTGTACAGACTACCCCAAGGTGGCAATCATAGACCGTCACCCTATATCTTGCATCGACAACCTGCTTGACCCGCTGCAATGATCAAGCTTCTATTCGGAAACCGACTTAAGATCAGACTGTCACTTGGTGGAAGACCCAGGGGAGGATGACTTCTAACACGGCGTTATAGGCACAGTACGGCCACTACGATTTTCTGTTCTTGTTTCTTAAGGTTACCCAACACACCAGCAGCCTTAGGGATCACATGAGTAGTATGTGCCAACCCCATCTTGCCAGATTCGCCAACCGTGTTTATCTATGACGTTTTGAATCACTTCTAGGAGAAAGGAGCACCATGAACGACACTTTCATCATAGAGCTTCTAGGGGAGGAGCATCTACATGCGAAGTCTACCTAAGTGTGACTTCGGGATTCAGGAAGTACACATTTTTGGTCATATAAACAACGAAGTGGGAATACACGTGGATCTCGTTAAGACCCATTTTGGTTAAAAACTGATCGACACCAAATATTCCTTCGGGGATGCAGCAATTCCTTGGTTATGCTAGACACTATCACAGATTCCTCGCGAGATTTTAGAAGACTGCGCCGATATAACCTCTTTAGCACAGCGGGGTGCGGTGAATTTAGGGGAGACAAAACAGGAGGATGCCTTTTCAGCTTTTGAAACTCAACTCTACAATGCACTGAGTATTGTCTTTACCCAAGGGTACGGGTGATCTAGTGGTATACCATGTTGATTCGAATCAGAGTCACAGTTACACGCCGATACAACACGAGAAAGTGATGGCTTACGTAGTGGAATTACAAGAAGAGTTGCACGAATCGCAACCTGCGATGGAAACCATGATCTTTGGATTTAAGTTGGAGGCATTACTTGGACGGTACCGGATGCGTTACCTAGACCGATCACTTAAGGGCCTCCCGTGTACCGTTGTTTCGGAGGAGCTAAATCATGTAATGACATCGCTGGATGGAACCTTTGAATGATTTCGACTGTGGAACCTGAACGTGTACGAGCTTTACAGCTCACTATCGACTTTAACTCACATGATCAGACTTGCTCTGCTCAAACTGAAGAACTGAAGGAAGAAAATTTTCAAGTTGAACCCATGCGGGGCATGGGGAAGCAACCTTTGGCAGGTCGGATGATATACGCTACCTCATGGAACGAATGTGGATCTCATTATACGGCAATAGTAGGGAACTCGTGTTGAGCAAAGCACACCGGCCTCGATAATCTAGTCGTCTAGGTTTTGATGAGAGATATTAGGATCTATAAATCTTGCATTGGTGATCGAGCATGAAGGCCCGCCTAGCTATGTATGTGAATGATGCTTGACTTGTGGGAAAGTCAAGGTGAAGCATCTGCAACCAGAAACACCCATATGGAAATGAGAACAGACTGCCATGGATTCTGTCTACTTACAGCTCGAAACGGAAAAAATACCACCTGGGTGATCGTTGATTGTCTCACGTTACCAGCACACCTTCTTGCAATCAAAGAAACTGACGAGTCTTCACAGCTTGTGGATACTCCTCTAAGAGAGGCGGCTATCTAGGCACGAGGTGCCAACTCCCGTATCTCTGATTTTGAGCTATACCTGATTTATGGCAGGCAATGCGCAACACCCTTGGCTCACATTTAGGCATGAACATTACTTATCACTGTAGGACAACCGGGCAGAGTAACGAACCATCCTGACACACGAAGACATGCTGTGAGCATGTGCGTGATTGACTATAGTAAACATTTGGGAAGGACACTTATCTTTGGGTGAGCTCTACTACAGCCGTTACCGTTTTAGTATGCATATAGCTCTGTTTGAGGCATTGCATGGATGACAATACCAACCTCCTTGTTGGACTAAGGTGGTTGACAACCTAATCACAGATCCAGAGGTTGTACTCGAACCTCTTGGGAAGATTGTTCAGATCAGAAATCGTTTGGCGGCAATGCGTGACCGTCAGGGAAGCTGATAAGCTTAGGAAACACTGGGAGTTCGCTGAAGGCGAATGTATCAGAAGTCTCACCCAAGGAGGGTGCGGCAGGCTATAGAAAAACATGGCAAGCTTAGTTTACAATGCGTTGGGATATTCGGATTTCTGGATCGAATCGGTGACATGGCTCACAAACTCGGGTTACCTGACAAGTTAAGTAACGTTCTCGAAGTCATTATGTCTCAAATCTATTGAAGTATTTGTCCGAGGAAACATTTGTGATGCCCCTGCTAGAGCTCAAGATTGACAACAAGTTACAGTTGTCGAAGAACCTATCGAGATCATGGACCGAGAGGTCAAGGTGCGTAAACGTAGTCGGATCCCGATTGTGAGAGTTCGTTGGAACTCAAGACGTGGACCGGAGTTCACGTGGGAGTGTGAGGATCAGATGAAGCTTAAATATCCTCAACTTTTTCCTGATGACCAATCTAATTCTGGCACTACTGCTGAATTTCGGGACGAAATTCCTCTTCAAGTTGGGGATGATGTGGCACCTGAGGAAAACCTACAACAATTTTAATTTATCACCTCACTTCTTTGTGCTTACTTGTCAAATTTCGGGACGAAATTTCTTTCAAGTTGGGGATGATGTGACAACCCGAACTTTCTAGGTTAGTGTCGTCTAGCCTCGTAATTTTTGTTAGTCTTGTGTCATTCCTTTCACACTACGTTTTTATCATATGTTGCGGTGGGTGCTTGTTACTTCTTACTTGTTAAATCAGTTAAGCACGGTTAATTGTTATAATATATATGTATGGGCCGATATTGTCTTACACTTTGACTGGAAACACATTCAACACACTCTATTAGCTTTTGGGCCTGGTTGATATCTCACCTCAACTCTTGGCCCAGCATGTACCGAAGCCCAAGCTGCCAGTTCTGCCTAGTGAGGCGGCAACCCACTTACATGGGCTTAAGCCCACTTCAGTTAAGTTTTAATCGCCCCACAACTTCTATTATTTAGTGAACGTACTATGATTATGTTGTGGCTGAACACAAAACTCAAACAAAAGAAACCCTACTTCTCTTTGGGTCGATGGCAGACGATACCCCCCCCTCGATACATTCTCTTGTTCGATCAAGGCTAGTGGTTAGTAAACTTATATCTTTGCTAATTATGAATTGATCATTGTGTTTTTGTATGATCTTGATTTAATAAGGTATTGGTATGTTTATATATGTGAGGAACTTGTGTCATGTTAATCATGTGCTGATATGATAGTTTATGTTAGGGCCACGTATATTAGAAACCTTGATGAACATCCCTTAGACCATTAATAAATCTACTATAATAGCTAGTTGATGCTGTGAATTGATCTAGCCGTGCATGAAGTATGAATGAGTATGATGTGTGAGTCAATTAAATATTGGTTGCAAATGTTAGAGTTTATTGACGTTCGTTATTATCGTATGATTGATGTTGCATGGTTGTTCCTGTTTACGTCTAATGTATGGCTGTGAAACATGAATTCTTTGTAATGATAACAATATGAAGTGAATTAATGGTTATGCTGTTAGATGATTAAAACAAATAGTAGTTAAGGAATGGGAATTGTAACAAAGTGAAACCGGCTGGGCCGGAGATCTATGGGCCGAATGAGACTATTGCAGCAGTGGGCCGCACATGTTATAATTTGGCTGGACCTCGAGTGATTTGGACCTGTTAATAGTCGTACGCTGTTAATTGGGCCGGGGTGACTGGGCCGCAGATTGGCAGAATGGTCACAGGCCCATTGATACCGGGCCAACAGTTTTCGGGCTAGACGTTATGGGCTTTGGCTGGGTCACCCACACACACACCCACACACACATCAACTGGGCCACACAACACTTGTAACGTACTCGTTTAAACCATTAGGCCATACATGTTTGATAACTGGGCTTGAAGTGTGTGCTAGTGGATTATGTATGTATGTGTATGGTATGTTTGAGCAGTTACATGTTAAGCGATTGTTCGATGGCTCCAGATGAATGAATAAACTGTCATGATCTGAATTACATGTGTGCGTTACGTGAGCAATAAGTGTGCTTGATGTGAACAATGAATACGTGAATTATTTGTACGAGAAAGGTGCGGTACATGTGCATGTAGAACTGACTGTTATCGGTAACCCTTTTAGGACGTGTTTGACCAACTGATAAACAAGTACTTAATCTTACCGAGCAAACCATAGGTGAGTTCATTTCTCTTGAGCATGCGTCCCGGTGGTTGGGACAGTCATTGGGCATCCCTGAGAGGGATGGGTTTGGGTAAATCAATTGGCTATTCCTGAGAGGAATACGTCTTGTGGTAAATCTGGAATGTTGGATAATATACTCGTCCTATCACCTTTAAAGTCCCTCCTTGTTGTTTGTTACCGGGGAGGTAACAGGGTATTAGTTGGTAGTGCTACTTAGGTTTGGCACCCTCACCCCGTACCGGAGAGAACGAGTGTGAACTAATGACCTAGTCATGACCAATGCTTTGATAGGAGCATTGGGGAAAGGGCAAAATAAATCAGGAGCCGTCTTGTATTCGAGGTATTATCAACATTGTAATCAATGAACGGAATTAAACACTTGGTAACTAACGTTTTTGTAAAACTATGAACTCACCGGCGTTGTCTGATACACTTGTTGCATGCTCGCATGTCGTTAGATGTTTTGGATTGGAACTTGCTGTCTGGTGTAGCTGGAGTGGTCATGGGTCGATCGGGATGGATACATGTGATGGAATCATTGATACTATATATTGGTTTTGAAACAGTTAAACTATGATTCCTTTTATTTGCTTTCGCTGAACATGTTGGCTTTCATTTAAACTTATTGGTAGTACTTTTCATTATTAATTGGCAATTTCATTTTTTTAACTTGTGATTGGTTCAACATGATTAGTGGCTCGTTATTGGTTTGTCACACGCCCAGCAGGGTTTTCCATGGGTGGTATTTTGGTTGTGTGACAGTTTTAGCGGCGGCGATGGTGGTGGGTGGAGACGGCGGCGGGTGGTGACAGCGGTGGTGGTGGTGGGTGACGGCAGAGGTGGGTGGCGGCGGTGGCGGTGATCGGAGGTGGTAGTGGTGGCGACGGTGGTCGCAGGTGGTAGCGACGGTAGGTGGTGGCGGTTGATAGCGGTGGTGGATGGTGGCAGTTGATAGCGGTGGCGAAGGTGGGTGGCGACGACGGCAGTGATCGGAGGTGGTAGCAGCGATGGTGGCAGCGGTGGCGGCGATGATTGAAGGTGGGTGGTGGCGGTGATCGGAGGTTCCCGCGGTGACGGTGGGTGGCAGCGACGGGGGTGGGTGGCGGCGGCAGGTGGCGACAGTGACCGTGGTGGGTGGTGATGGAGATGGGTGACGGCGGATGGTGGTGGTGGTGGTGGTGGGTGGAGGTAACGATTGTGGGTTGTGGCGTTGTTAATGAAGAATGAAGAGGGAATGAAATGGAAAAAAAAAACAGGAGGGACGGATGGAATGATTTTGAAGGAATAGAATGGATTTTGGAATGGGCGGTTCCATTACATCGACCAACCAAACACACTCTTTTCTTCATTCCTCCATAATGGTCTATTCCATTACATCTCTCATTTCTGCATTCCATCTCTCATCCCACCCACCCACCATTGTATCTAGGTCCTTCCTTAGATACATTTGAATCATTCATATGACTTTATCCCACCAATAAGAAGCCACTAAATTATAATGTTATGGGCTTTTAACCTTTTTTCTAGAGTTGTTTAATCCGGTATCCAAAAGAGGGGGCTGAGCTAGTGTTTAACTAGTCGTCATCTTAGCCAAAAGTGTAGATCTAATCCTATTTGTCTCAGCTGATAAAGCTGATGTTGTGGTTTTTGATTGGAATAAAAGAGGTTTAATACTTTGAAAATTGCTAAATTTCCTTATCTATGTTTTTTTTTATCTGTTAATTTTCCCATATAAATTTCTTAATAGTTTGTTTAAATCAAATTGCATCCATATTTTGTCATTATATCATTTTTATGTCAAACTACAACATATACAATGCGCAACACACGAGATAAAACTATTGAACATTGCAACATACGATGAACAAATGTGGATATATATGTTAACACATCCAACATACATTAAATCACCTATATCAAATCAAACAATCAAAAATCAAAACCACAACATGCAATCTTTAATTAACTAGGCTTGAAGAACTTGAGTTTCAACCCATTGTCAACAATGCTCCAAATCCCACCAATGGTAAACGCAACACTAAACGCAACACCAAGCCACCCCAGTGTCCAGTTGAAGTACCAATTGAAGCTATACTTTGTAGGCTTCTTGATCAGCACCCACATGAAACACGGGTACGCGAATGTCACCGGAAGCGTTAGTCCTCCCAACAATCCGGCAAGGCTCGAGAGGAACGGGAGTGCCACCCCGATGAAGAAGTTGATGAACCCGTACGCCACCCGAAAACCTGACCGCACCCAGATTGAGCATGGTCGGTTGGTGCGGTGCGTGTAACTGGCTTCGAAGTTGTCGAACACGGGCATGGAGTAGATCTGGAAGCTGCTTAAACAACTGAAGACCACTAGTAGAAACGTCATTGCAAGCAACCCTCTTGAGATATCGTGTTGATGGAAGCCAAATAGTGCATTTAGAATCCCACTTGGAGGCATCTACAAGAATAAAATTTGACATTAGAAAAAAAAAAATCCATAACTGGTCTCATTGTCGAACTAGTTGAACCGGATTCAAAAATTGGATGAAGTGGTAACTAATTTAACAATTAAACACAAAGATATAACATATAAAAAATATGAGGCCGTTTATTGTACAATATGTCTTATCGTATAATGCATACGAGATTGTCTTACAACATGCGAAAATTTCTTTACCACATACGATTTCCCTTTTTCTCATTTTTTTTTTATACATGCGATTTTACTTCTTTTTGTACGTGCGATTTCCCCTATTTTAATGTACCTACGATTTTAGTTTTTTTTTTTTTTTTAAATTTTGTACATGCGATTTCAGTATTTTACCATACATGCGATTTTATTTTTTTTAAACATAACGTACGATTTACCATCGCGTACGTAGCGTACGCTTATACATATTATGCGATATACTTTTTCTAAAAAATAAAATATAACAATATCTATCTTTTATGGAAACATTAATCATTAGGGGATACGGAGTGGGGTGCGGCAAAGTGTGGTAAACTTAGTTTGTCAACTGGCAACACTATCGCCAACATAAGTTTACCACTCAAAGTTTGCCAATTCGGTGATGGGTTGCCGATGCGGGGAGAGGGAGGGTAGGAGAGAGAGGGGGTGTGTGGGATGGGGTCCATCCCATCTCAACCAATCATACCTTTTTTTTTTAAATAGTTTACCAATTTATGAAGTGTTTAACCATTGCCAACACTTTTGAGTATAGTTTACCACTTTGACATGACACACGCTCATTGATTGATTTTAAAATTTACCACTTTCAACTGTGTAACCACTCTCTACACCCTTATATTTATAAGGTTAGAAACCAAATGAAAACATTAATTAATATAGTTATAAGGTTACAAACCAAAATATAATATGAACGTGGGATAAACCCTAATATCGATGCACTTACAAGATTCCCATAAGCCCAGAAACCACCAATGGCTACCGGGAACAAACACATGGCGATGAAGAAGTATGCAACCTTGGCTCCTTTCCACATGGGCACGTGAGCAGGGTGTTTGAACGTCGATGGCATTGTCGACTGAAAACATACAACAAAACCCTAATTAACACATAGTTTGACTTTTCTTGTCAAAAAAGATCAAAACTATATTAAAATTTGATATCATTTTCATCACAAAACTAACATTTTATTGTTCCATATTTATAGTGTTTCATACATATTTTGATTTCCAATTGAAAGTTTCTTTAACGTTTGAACAGTTTGGTTAAATTGTGATGTTGAAAAGGAGACTGCTTGACCTTGAAAGTCAAACTTACCTGAATCTCGAGCACAAGATTGTGACCTCTGAATGCGAAAGCTATGATACCAAGCGCGTTAAAAACCGAAAAGACCGAAGCGGTAAACGAGGGTAAAGCAATGGGTTCGTATGAGATCTTGGGTGGTCTATCTTGGCTAACCGATAGGAGCCAAACCATGGTGGAGTAAAAGATGGCGGTTATAGCCCCGACTAGTGAGAGTCCAGCTATCGAGTTAAGGTTCGGAAGCTGCGACAACACAATGCATAGCGACGTGAAAACTAAATACCATTCGACGGTTGTTAATGGGTTGGATGTGCATAGAGGCCCGCAGACGATCTCGAAGAAGAGTTTCATCGTTTCGCCCCCCACGAGAATCAGGGCCGTCGCTGTTCCGGCGGATAAGTAAGCGGTTGGAAAGATTGACAGCCATGCTCCCAGTTTGTTTCCTGGATAAATGTATTATGTATTATTAATCAACTATATATAGTGTATCCAGGGGTGTTTTGGGGTTCCCGGTAACCCCTCAGTTTGGAAAAAAAACGAAAAAAATAGTGGAAATTTTATATGATTTAAAAAAATAGTAAGAATTAGT
Organism: Helianthus annuus; assembly: GCF_002127325.2. Lineage (NCBI taxonomy): Eukaryota > Viridiplantae > Streptophyta > Magnoliopsida > Asterales > Asteraceae > Helianthus > Helianthus annuus. Next base: position 38,902,660 of record NC_035436.2, on the reverse strand, counting down.
GAAAATCTACCAAAAGAAACCCAGTGGAAAAAATTCCTGGATAATAAAAGTTTTTACCAAATGCGGCTTCGGCAAGCTCGACGTAACGATTGTACCGCTTGCCCGGAATTGCTTCATGAAGTTGTACCAAGATCCACAAGGTGTATAGTTGCCATATGTAGGCTATCGTTAATGAAATGATACCCCAACTCCTGAATATTTATGGTTAATGAAATGAAATTAAATGATAATTAACATATTTCAATAAAATATCCCAAAGAAAAAGTTTTCACTATACAATGTACAATATTTTTCAAAGCAATATATATGAAATATGATATTTTGCAAGTTTAAAAGGTGATATATCAAGTTCAGATTTACCAGCCAAGAAACGAAAACGCGACGGGCAAAAGAAGCGCTTGAAACCCGACACCCGCGTTAAGGTTATGAAACGCGGCATAATGCGCATTACCATTCCGCGACTCAGTGATCGGAAGCCAAGCATCTTGTGGGTTAAGTTTCGTCAAATGACCGACATCCTCCAAATACCCTTTCATATTCACCAACACCTTCTTCATCGGTGTCCCGATGGGACTCAAAAACCTCGGCGATATAAACGACGTCGGCGTCCACGCCGCCGACTTCCCACCTTCCTTCGACTGCGGCCTAGGCGACCGGTGTCCTGAAGGCGTCAATATCTCCGGGGTGGAGTCCCTCGGCGTCGCTGGGATTGATATCAACTCCGTTTCCGGTCGTTCTTCCATTACAGTTAGTTTGAAGAGATAATACCAAACCCGATACGTGAAATTTGGTTTATTAGAGGTGATCACTTTGGTTAAACAAACTTAAATTCAAGTGAAGTTAAATAAACAAATGTGTGGTGGCATAAAGAATGTTTTTTGTGTGGAAGTTTGGGCAGGAAAGATCGTGACCGTGAAGAGTGGGGGTTTTAGGCGACGGATCTCGAGATGGTCATAATGAGGAATAAGTGTGTGTCGGGAAAAAGTATGAAAGTGTAGCGGTAAATATGTGAACGTGATGATATGGAATCATGGATCGTGCGAATTAGGATAACATAATCACCTTTTTATCGTTTCTAATGTTTTTTAAGCGTGGGTGATTAAAGATATTATAGATTTTCAAAGTGCAAGAATCTCACACCATTTCTCATTGAGTCTTTCCATTTTTTGTTTAGTTTATATAATGGAATGTTAGATTTGATATTAGTACTTTAATTTTAAGGATAAACTTATTTAGAGATTTATATTATTATTGTTATAAGTATATTAATACAAAATTGTATATGATAATAGAAGTTATGAGTATGAGACCACTATCTTGTGCGCATGAGCGAAGCTTTTAAGGGCAGGAGGGGACGGTCGACCCCCTGAACTTTTCGCTCAGTAGTGGAGAGTATGTAATTTTCGTATAGAAATTTTTGGGTATATACGTTTTCGACCCTCCGGTTTTAAAAAAAAAATTAGGACCGGTGACTTCCGCCCCCCGGTCAGAAATCTCAAGCTTCGCCACTGCTTGTGCGCTTGGTTGTTCTTAGGAATGAACAAACGCTCTCGTGAACGTTCTTTGATGTTGTTACAAGCTTAAACTTATGAATCACAAGATAACTAAAGTAAATGAGTTTGAAACTTGTGAATATGGATTCGTAACATGTGTTGTTGCCATAAGAACTTGAACGCCTACAAAACCGCACAATCTTCGCATCCACATTTTTCCAGATTGATGCAAGGGAACTCCAAAATAATCGAAATAACATAATATTTTAGTTTTAATGTTGTTGTGTCATCTTAAACTTCAGGTATGTTATCGATGAAATAGTGGTTAACCAAGGGAGGTTAATTCACTAGTCTCGTTAAGTAGGGTTAATCCCTTCTTTCCGAGGATCGATGGCTGGATCGTCCGATGATCTATTTCCTGCACAAGGAAAACAGGTCGTGACTCGTAACAAGGAGGATGGGGTGGAGTGTGCTCCTTGTTACCACTCTCCGGCGTGAGAAGCAGTATTTGCTTGAGAGCAAAGTGTGTGATAGTAGTAAGAGTGAGGGAGTTTGATAAGCGATACCTCAAACCTGGTCCGGGATGGGTATTTATAGCCGAGGAGTGAAGGAGGGTAATTGAGTGGCTAGACTGACAACGTGCAGCCCCTTTGCAGGTGTCAGGCTTGTTGGTCACGGAGGTGACGCCACGTCCCACTACGGGTGTTAGTTTGTGTGCCAACGTTTCTTACGCGTGGGCTGACAGATGACTGTCATTGGTGCCACTTGCTATTTTGGCCACCAGAGTCAAGGTGTCAGTCCCACTTGCGTCGTTGATGTATTGCAAAATACATCTCTTATTCGTGTATAATTTGTATAGTTTTCCGTTATGTTTAGTTCTGTTTTCATTAGAATGTGCATACTATTGATCAAATTGAGTTTTGCAGGTCTTGGTGCTTAAGTTTGCTGAAAATTGAGTAAAAACGAGCCACAATACTAAAACACCAAGTCCCGGAATGAGTTGAAAATAGTTAGAATACTTTTTAGAGATTTTGGGATGTTGAAGCTGGAGAAAAAACGCAACAATCTGTGAAGATGGAGTCGTCGCGTCACGCCACCAAGAACTCCCATGGTCGTCGCGCTCCACCATGATTAAAATAATGATTTCTGATATTTCTTGCCGTTGCGCTACGCGACGATTAAACACCATACCCGTCGCGCGACGCGACGAGGTATATTGATGGCAATTGTTCGCTGTTGATTAGGGTTTGATATAAAAACCAAGAAAATCATAATTAAAACCCAAACTACGAATTGAGGCAATTGAAGGCGATTTTCAGAGCAATCTTGGAGCAATTTTGGAGGTTTTGAAGCATAGGAATCATCGGCACGAGTTCGGGACGAAAAATTGAAGACTTGCTCGGGTTTTCTAATTCCTTGTTTGTTGATTTTCTTTCGAAACTCGTTGTCATGAATTCTTACTTGAACATCTTTGATTTGTTTTCGTTATTTAACATGCTCGGCTAAACTTTTAAGCCGCCTAGACTATAATGAATGGATTAATATAAAGTTTTAACCTTTTTCCTTAATTGCATGTATTTTATGGATTAATTGTGTTTAGTAAAGAGTTTGATTTATTAATTTGATGTGCATGCGTACTTTAATTTGGTTTATTATTATCAATTGCTTCATGTGAATCTTGGTGGTTGTCTGCTACGGAATAGGTTCATGCTAGATCTTAGACTGTGTGTGATGTGTGTAAAATGCAACATATAAATTACATCAATTGAGGCATAAAACTAACCCTTTTTAAGTACTAATGTTGGAAAAAGAGTGTTTTTGTCTTCCTTTTGTATTTTCAGGATAAAATGAGCTCAAATTCACAAAAGAAGCTAAAAGACAGCTAAATCTAACATAAATACAAGAAAAGGAACAAAAGTGGATTGCCCGACCCCTCAACGGCATCTTCCCAAGCAGAAAAGAGAAGTCAGAAAACTGAACACGCCCCGTGCTCAGCCAGCACGGGGCCGTGCCCAAGAAGCAGCAGAAAAGACAAACCTATAGAAGCTTCTATTGCCCACCACGGGGCCGTGTCCAGTGAGCACGGGGGCGTGGCGAAAGTACAGCAGGCGCATTAATTGTAATTGCGAATTACAATTAATGAAGAGAGAGAGTGTCAGACAGTCACGGGGGCATGTCCAGCGGACACGGGGCCGTGCCCAGCCTTCTGTTCAGCCTATAAATAGGAGTGCTTGGTTTCATTTCAACTCATCCCTTGGCACACCACCTCTCTCACACTTCATCCACCACCATCACAACACCATCATCCACCACCATCATCCATTGTCCATCATAGAGTGTGTGAGTCGTCTCGGGATCCAAGATTGATTGTAAGAGTTCTTGACAATCAAGGCCATGTTTGCCTAAGTCTCTTACATCACTTGGTGAAGACAAGTGTTTAGTATAATACTTTTTATTTTTAATCTTTTGCACTTTTTATTTGGTTTTGTATTAATGACTTTAATAACTAGTTGCTTATGTTGAAGGTGATCTTTCCTTATCGTTTGTCCGTGGTGTCTTGGCATTATTTTACTGTCTATATAAAATAAAAGATTTTCACCATTCATATCTCCACGGTCTATATGGAGGTATGTTGGCTACCTGGTCGGGGGTTAAGGGAACGGTTTGGTAAGGGTCTTGCCCTTGTTCAGCGTTTAGAGGTCCTGCAAGGGACCTGGGTCAAATTTAGTAGGATCTCCTTCAATGCCCATAGGTATTGGATGGCGGGGATCCAAACTCTTTGACCCCCTCATAAGTTAACTACTATTAATACTATAACCCGGCTATTTAGGACTGTATCCCTGCTGACTCAGACTACTTAGCCGAGGGTAACGTCACCGCCAAAAGCGGGGCCTACCATAATTTGCATTAATAACTTAATTCATTATCTTCCAATAATCCAACCCTTTAGGATTGTATCCTTGCTGACTCAAACTACTGGGTTGAGGGTAACGTCGCCTCCAAAAGAGGGGCCTACTACAATAACTAAGATAATCTCTTAAACAAGTGCAAAAGTGCGAAAATAATCAAAGGTTATACTAATACACGAGTCAGATCCAAGTGATTCATCTTGTCTATCTGTTTTTATTTTATTTTATTTTTCAGCATTTAGTTAGTTTTTATTTTCTTAGTTTAAAAACCTTTTTTAACATTTTGATTTGATAAGACATTGAGGATAAACCGGTACTAAAAGCTCTTGTGTCCTTGGACGACCTCGGTATCTTACCAACACTATACTACGTCCACGATGGGTGCACTTGCCCATATGTGTGTTTAGTGTTAGTAAATATCGTGTTTTATAAATTTAAAACTTGGCTAAAAGTGTAAAAAGGGCTTAAAATATACATTAAAAATATATTACACCTAACGCACACCAAGTTTTTGGCGCCATTGCCGGGGACACAAGGATTTTAAGAAAGTTAGGAATCAACGGCCTAATCATATTTTTATCTTTCTTTTTATTTTTTTAGGATTTTTCTTAGTTTTCAGCTTCTGCAGAGCTCAGCACGGGCCGTGCCTGGTCGGACACGGGCCGTGCCCAGCATCGTTACTGGCAGTTTTTAGTTTTCCAAGTTACAGAAGGCTGACCACGGGGCCGTGTCGGAGCAACACGGGGTCGTGTCCAACTTTCCAGTAACTGGGATCTGGAAAACAATCACTGTAACTCCGACCACGGGCCGTGTTCGCTGAGCACGGGGCCGTGGTGAACCTTCTGACCAGCATTCTTTTCTGTTTTTATTGCAGGACTTGGAACCAGACGCCATCTTACATAGTGTATGAGCTCCAGTTCTAATAAGGACATAAAAGAACCTCTAGAAGAACCCGAACGCTTTATCAGAAAAAGACTAAAAGCTAAAAACCAAGAGAAAGTTTCGGGGAATCCACCTCAAATGGCGGACCAACGTACCCTCATGGATTATCTACGACCTACCGTAGGTAACCTAGGCGCCGCTATTAATGCACCGAATGTTGAAGCCAATAACTTCGAACTTTGACCGCATTTGATACAAATGCTCCAAAACTCCGCAACCTTCCATGGGCTTGCGGATGAGGATCCCCATTTACATATTACTAATTTCTTATAAATATGTGATACCTTTCGGATCAATGGAGCATCAAATGACGCCATCCGCCTTCGAATGTTTCCTTTTTCACTAAAAGACCGAGCAAAAGCTTGGCTCAACGCCCTCCCAGCTGGATCGGTAAACACCTGGGATGAACTAGCCCAAAAATTTCTATATAAGTATTTCCCTCCCGCTAAAACGGCTAAATTAATGACTGAAATTAATACATATTCACAAGAGGACGGGGAATCCTTATATGAAACTTGGGAAAGGTTCAAGGAACTATTATGCAAGTGTCCACATCATGGCCTTGCGATATGGCAATAGGTATCCACTTTCTATAATGGACTGTTGCCACACACAGGGCAGACACTTGACTCTAGCTCCGGGGTACTTTTAGGTAATCGCCGCCCGCATGAAATATATAACCAAATTGAGGAAATTGCTCAAACCAATTTTCAGTGGCACACCCCCCGAGGCAATAAATCTATTGCCCCGGGCGCCCATAAGGTTGATGAAAGCACTTCTTTACAAGCCCAAATCGAGGCCCTTTCTTCAAAAATAAAAAAATTAGAAATGACAAAAACAGTCTCGGTTATGGCTTGTGAAGGGTGTGGTGGGCCACATGAAAATTGGAGTTGTATGAAAGAAACGGACGATCAACAAGAGTCGGTAAGCTACATTGATAATAGACCTAGGCCGTCGGGTCCTCCAACGGGCACTTACAACCAAGGATGGCGAAGCCACCCAAACCTTGGTTGGAGGGAGCCCAGCAATAGTAGTAACCAACAAACCCAACGAACAAACTTTCAACAACCAAGAAATGAGTCACAAAATTTCACTCAACAACAAGGTGGACGAGAAAGGCTTGAAGATACTGTATCTCGCCTCATCTCCGACACTGAAAAGAAAAACTCGGAAAGGTTTCTACAATTAGAGTCAAATTTTAGAAATCAACAAGCTAGTATTCAAAACATAGAAAAACAATTAAATCAACTAGCTCAAAATTTTTCCGAGAGACCACAAGGTGCATTACCAAGCAATACCGAAACAAACCCAAAAGCGCAAGTTCATCTCATCACGTTACGAAACGCACCGTGGGGCCTGCGGAAGCGCCACCGCCGACAGAAGAAACTGTACCCCCGCCTCTGCAGGAGAAGAACTCCCCTCCGTCATCAGAGCCTACCAAGGCTCCTCGAGTTCCATACTCCGATAGGTTAATTCGTCAAAAGACCAATGAGAAATTCGCAGAATTCAAAAGTCTATTGAAACAATTGCATGTCAATATTCCTTTTATTGATGTCCTAACCCAAATGCCCAAATACTCTAAGTTCATGAGGGACTTCCTCACTCATAAAAAGAAAATTGAAACTTTGCAATTAGTTAACTTAGGCGAAGAATGCTCTGCTCTCGTACTCAACAAACTTCCCCAAAAGAAAATCAATCCCGGAAGCTTCACGATTCCCTGCTCAATCGGGGATTCCCCCGTTCGTAATGCACTAGCCGATCTTGGGGCTAGCATCAACCTCATGCCCTCATCAATGTTTAAAAGACTCGGCCTAGGAACAACGAGTCCTACAAAAATGAGTATACAACTTGCTGATCGATCCGTCAAATTCCCGCAAGGTGTCATCGAAAATGTCCTGGTAAAGGTAAGCAAATTCGTCTATCTGGCCGACTTTGTCATACTCGATATGGAGGAAGACACCGAGGTCCCCCTCATACTAGGGAGACCATTTCTTGCCACCGCACAAGCAATGGTAGATATGAATGACGGAACACTCACCTTGAGGTACGGGGATGATGAAGTAAAATTCGGAGTTGGGAAGAGAATAGAAGACGACGACCCGGTCAACTACATGAAGGTTATTGATTCGAGTTTGGATGCTGCTCTCCGACAGTGTAACATGGGATGCCAAACATCCCACTCAGAAAATATATAACCTCGCATTGGGTCTAGCCAAGGACCCTTATAAACGTGGCGCACCACGGAGGCATTCCGCGGAACTATCCTTAGTTTAGTTTAATCTTTTTAGTTTTAATTCGCAGGAATAAAACACACTCATGGTGGTAAAGGATGAAAAGGGGAACGAGAAACATGACCCCATGCACAAGAACAAGGCAACCCGACACAAATTTCTCCATTACAGAAGGTTCAACACGGGCCGTGTCCAACCAACACGGCCCCGTGCTGAACCTCCTGCAGAAAAATGCCCAGTTCAGGTAACTGGACACGGGCCGTGTTCACCAGACACGCCCCCCGTGTCCAGGCTTCTGTCTCTTTTCTTTAATTTTTGTTACTGGCACCTGAACACGGGGCCATGTCCAGACTGCCAGTAACATAAATCTTTGCTTTTTAACACCACATTACACATCCAATCAACCTAAAAATTTATTTTTGGGACACATTGAGGACAATGTGTAATTTAAGTGTGGGGGAAGCTAAAACCTTGAAATTTTGCAAGTCCTATTAACAAGCCTTACACAAAACTCTATTGGAACCGCTAATCACCCCAAATTTTTTTCAAAAACTTTTCGTTTTTTTACTTGTCTTGGTTTAATACGGGAATAACAAGTTCTAAAAAGGTTATATTTTTTACAAATTTACAACCGATAGCGTCGTGATAAAAAGAACCAACATAAGAAAATTATGAAACGGCATGACAAGCTTGGTTAAAATTCGATTATATATACTTGATCACATAAAAACCCATTCCCACAAAAGTGAGTTTTGAGCCTTTATTAAGCATACAAATTTACATCTTTAGACTAAATGCTCATTTTTCATTTCTTGTGTGAATAGCCGCTTGGTTCTTACGACTCTAGAACTTGCCACGACGATTCATTCCCGGTCCTTACCAACTTAAACCCAAGTAAGTAAATGATGGAGGCATTAGGACTAACCATTTTTCTTTCTACACCATTATTTTTCAATTTTTTTTACCACCTACCCAAAATCCCCCTAGTTAACCCCTTTGAGCCTAAACCTTTCATTTCTTTACCCTAAAACCTTTTCACCCACCAAAAACCCTTTTTATTTTCACCCTTTATTTTAGTAACAAGCTCGGTTTTTCGTGTGACTAAAAAAAATGATGAAGTTAGAAATAAACAAACAAAGCTATTTAAAAGCTTGTTTGGAGAAACACTTCGAAATAAAAAGTCACTAAAACAAAGTGTTTTACGAAAACCGACGCTTTTTACGCTTTTCGCCATTTTCTACTAACTCATTCACCCACCTTTAGCCCAAGCCTATACCCAAAAAGTCCTCTTGATATTTACAAAGGTAACAAGTTAAAAAGGAGGAGGATTGATTGCTTGGCAAGCTTATGGTAGGAATAAGTTCCACGCCGCTCTCGAGTGATTCACTAAAAATACACCTTCGGCCGAGTGTGAGTGATTTCTCCCGTGAGGTATGTGAACTTGTATATAAATGAATTTTTTTTAAAAAAAGGCATGTTATGCCCAAATTAGTAATTTCTCCTATAAAACGTTCTAAACAAATCATAACGAATAGGATTGTAAATAAATAAAAATAAAACCCCAAAAAAGATCTTGGATTCCCGACACTCTATGACAAGCCAAAAACCTTCTCTTCTACCCATTCCATTTGGGAGTGTGAGCCACATATTAAAGAGTTTTGCTTGAGGACAAGCAAAAGTTCAAGTGTGGGGGTATTTGATGTGTGTAAAATGCAACATATAAATTACAACAATTGAGGCATAAAACTAACCCTTTTTAAGTACTAATGTTGGAAAAATAGTGTTTTTGTCTTCCTTTTGTATTTTCAGGATAAAATGAGCTCAAATTCACAAAAGAAGCAAAAAGACAACTAAATCTAACATAAATACAAGAAAAGGAACAAAAGTAGATTGCCCGACCCCTCAACGGCATCTTCCCAAGCAGAAAAGAGAAGTCAGAAGACTGAACACGCCCCGTGCTCAGCCAGCACGGGGCCGTGCCCAAGAAGCAGTAGAAAAGACAAACCTATAGAAGCTTCTATTGCCCACCACGGGGCCGTGTCCAGTGAGCACGGGGGCGTAGCGAAAGTACAGCAGGCGCATTAATTGTAATTGCGAATTACAATTAATGAAGAGAGAGAGTGTCAGACAGGCACGGGGGCGTGTCCAGCGGACACGGGGCCGTGCCCAGCCTTCTGTTCAGCCTATAAATAGGAGTGCTTGGTTTCATTTCAACTCATCCCTTGGCACACCACCTCTCTCACACTTCATCCACCACCCACCACCATCACAACACCATCATCCACCACCATCATCCATTGTCCATCATAGAGTGTGTGAGTCGTCTCGGGATCCAAGATTGATCGTAAGAGTTCTTGACAATCAAGGCCATGTTTGCCTAAGTCTCTTACATCACTTGGTGAAGACAAGTGTTTAGTATAATACTTTTTATTTTTAATCTTTTGCACTTTTTATTTGGTTTTGTATTAATGACTTTAATAACTAGTTGCTTATGTTGAAGGTGATCTTTCCTTATCGTTTGTCCGTGGTGTCTTGGCATTATTTTACTGTCTATATAAAATAAAAGATTTTCACCATTCATATCTCCACGGTCTATATGGAGGTATGTTGGCTACCTGGTCGGGGGTTAAGGGAACGGTTTGGTAAGGGTCTTGCCCTTGTTCAGCGTTTAGAGGTCCTGCAAGGGACCTGGGTCAAATTTAGTAGGATCTCCTTCAATGCCCGTAGGTATTGGATGGCGGGGATCCAAACTCTTTGACCCCCTCATAAGTTAACTACTATTAATACTATAACCCGGCTATTTAGGACTGTATCCCTGCTGACTCAGACTACTTAGCCGAGGGTAACGTCACCGCCAAAAGCGGGGCCTACCATAATTTGCATTAATAACTTAATTCATTATCTTCCAATAATCCAACCCTTTAGGTTTGTATCCTTGCTGACTCAAACTACTGGGTTGAGGGTAACGTCGCCTCCAAAAGAGGGGCCTACTACAATAACTAAGATAATCTCTTAAACAAGTGCAAAAGTGCGAAAATAATCAAAGGTTATACTAATACACGAGTCGGATCCAAGTGATTCATCTTGTCTATCTGTTTTTATTTTATTTTATTTTTCAGCATTTAGTTAGTTTTTATTTTCTTAGTTTAAAAACCTTTTCTAACATTTTGATTAGACGTTGAGGATAAACCGGTACTAAAAGCTCTTGTGTCCTTGGACGACCTCGGTATCTTACCAACACTATACTACGTCCACGATGGGTGCACTTGCCCATATGTGTGTTTAGTGTTAGTAAATATCGTGTTTTATAAATTTAAAACTTGGCTAAAAGTGTAAAAAGGGCTTAAAATATACATTAAAAATATATTACACCTAACGCACATCAGTGTGTCTTTGACCTTTAAGGGAAAATTGGCCAATAAACCCTAGAAGTGATTGTTAGTGATTTGCTAGATTTTAGTATTCTACTAGTCCTAATAGTTGGACGGTGCAGGCTATTGGTAGGTCTTACCCGGCGAATTGCTTTAGACAGTCTTTGGAAAAAGTCGTGCCTTAGTTGCCCCGTCGGTTTATTAGTCTATCAAGTCAAGTTAATAAATCCAAACTACCCTAGATCTATAATTGGAAAAGAGTAGGTCAACATTAGGGTACTTACACAATAATTAGACAACTGGAAGGAAGTCTAATAATCGGTAGGATTAACGGCCTAGGTAGTGCCATAAGTTTCACCTCGAGAAGGGTTGAGGGGCTTAGTTGGTGTCTTAATAGGTTTAGTATCATAAGATCCCGGTTACATAAATCCTGCAGTTAACTTAATCGGTAAATTCTTAAAATCAATCCAGGATTCTAGTCTAGGTGGTTCTCGTCATCATATAAGAAAAGTCTTTGCCTTATTTCGTATTAGCTTCATTTTAGTTTAATAATTAGTTTAAATAGATTTCCTTAGATTTTCAATAACCCCCCCCCCCCCAAAAAAAAAAAAAAACAATTAAACAAGTTTAAGTCGTGTCTGTCGGCGTCTATTAGAGTCTAGTTAACGTGATTTATAAAGTCTCGTGGTTCGATATCCGGACTTCTTTAGGTTATACTACAGTGATTGGTACACTTGTCGATTGTGTGGTTTAGCACACATCAAGTTTTTGGCGCCGTTGCCGGGGACTCTTGGCATTCGCGTTCATTAGCTTTGATAGACTTTATTGACATATACGTGCTACGTGTTTTGTTTTGTTTTGAGTCTTTTATTTTTGTTTTTATTTTAGTTTGAGTCTTAGTGACTAGTGTTTGCTTTTCTCATATTTAGGTTTTTGCTTCTAGTGGATGCCACATCTGCGCTCGCACGGACCGCCGCCGAAGCCACCAGTCACAGAGTCATCATCTCGATTGGGCCAAGGCCCGCAGGTTAGTACTTCATCCTCTTCTCATTTTCCAAATTTCGATACCACTCCATTACCCACCCCACCCTATTCACCTAAAACATCACCTAAGGTTTCTCCACCTGATAGCCCCACTTCTAGCACCTCTAGCGCCCCAAATCACCCAAACTTAGAGCAAATGGCCAATGCATGACAGACCGTCCATCAACAAGCCACCCAAGGCTTCACTGGTCTTGCTTCACCCATTATCGTTCCACCCATAGTTAACGACAACTCATGGCAGATTCCATCTTATGCCATGCAAGCCATCACCAATAGCATCTAGTTCCACGGCCGCGAGGACGAGGACGCCCCGACCCACATAAACCGTTTCTCCCATATACTTGCTACTTTAACCTTCACGGAGCCCCAAACGATGCCACTTACTTACAGCTTTCCCCCTTTTCACTAGCCGGTCGTGCGGCTACTTGGTTGGACTCTCAGCCAACCGGTACTTTTACCACTTGGGCGGGCCTTCGTCAAGCCTTTTTGAAAAAATATTTCCCGCCCGCTAAAGCCTCACGTCTTCGGGATCAAATTCACTCCTTCCGCATGGAGCCCGGCAAGCCCTATTACCTTGCTTGGGAGCGATTTCAAAACCTAGTCAATCGATGCTCCCAGCATGGTCTTTCTGATTGGGCCCTTTGTGAAAAATTCTATAAGGGTCGCACTGATGCGTGTGTAGTGTAATATATTTTAGATGTATATTTAAGCCCTTTTTTACACTTTTAGCCAAGTTTTAAATTTATAAAACACGATATTCACTAACACTAAACACACATATGGGCAAGTGCACCCATCGTGGACGTAGTATAGTGTTGGTAAGATACCGAGGTCGTCCAAGGACACAAGAGCTTTTAGTACCGGTTTATTCTCAACGTCTAATCAAATCAAAAAGTTAGAAAAGATTTTTAAACTAAGAAAATGAAAACTAACTAAATGCTGAAAAATAAAATAAAAATAAAAACAGATAGACAAGATAAATCACTTGGATCCGACTCGTGTATTAGTATAACCTTTGATTATTTTCGCACTTTTGCACTTGTTTAAGAGATTATCTTAGTTATTGTAGTAGGCCCCTCTTTTGAAGGCGACGTCACCCTCAACCCAGTAGTTTGAGTCAGCAAGGATACAATCCTAAAGGGTCGGATTATTGAAAGATAATGAATTAAGTTATTAATGCAAATTATGGTAGGCCCCTCTTTTGGAGGTGATGTTACCCTCGACTAAGTAGTCTGAGTCAGGACAGTGTCCGAACGGATTAATAGGACAGTAAAGATGTGAGGATGGTTCATAGGACAGTGTCCGAACGGATTAACATGGAGATGTTTTGTGACCTTCACATTGGTGTTGATCTTAATAGATTTACCATGTATACTTTTAGGCTGCAAATTTTTGAACACCATTGATGGATTTATAGACACCACTAGCACTCTATATGACACGTATAACACTATACTACTCTCTATTCGTATAGAGTGTCAATTGTGTCAGGTAAGTCTGATGATAAGGTTATACGACTAGTATAGCCATATACAACCTGTTTGTTTTAATTTTCTTATTTAACAAAATTACGTTTTTAGAGGAAAAAATATAACAGTGAATAAAACAAAACAATCTTATAATATTTTCTTTGTCAACAAGTAATTTCCTTTTTAATAGAACTAAACAATCGTAACACTTTGTAAAAAACCTAAACAAACTTTTGTAATTTATTATAAAAATATAAGTTCTTAATAATGCATTGTGTGTTTTTCGACTTGGAAGAACTATACGACTCATTTAGCGTTATACGGATAACAAATGAAGATTTATACGACTCATATAAACCTATACGATTTATAAATAAGGAGTCATACGACTTGTATAGATGACGTGTCATACAAGTCATATGTCCATATAGTGACTTGTATATAAATAGGTCCCTTGTGTCCAGAAAATGAGGGTAGTCAGCTCCTACTTTAATTGTATAATAGATAAGGTCATTATGGTTAGTTGACTTATTTGTTGCAAGAAAGGGGAAGATCCCTCCAAAACCTGTCAAAAGGGACTAAGCTCGTATGCTCTTACTTCATCATTGACTTAACGTTAACATGGCTCATCCATGATGATGCACCATTTGTACCTTTTACGGCTTCACTCTAGTGTTTTCAATCATAATTGTATTACTTTTTTTTTCTAAATCATTTATCGTTTTTATACATGTTGATGCAACAAATACGGGACCAAGGATGGTAGCTGGGCTGGTCAGGCAAAAGGGCTGAAGGGTTCAGTTTTGCCTAACGCAGGTCGCGGGGTGTCCCTCCACGTTTGCAAAACGTGGAAGGAGGTTCACTAGTATGTTTGGATTATTTGCTTTGAAGTTCTTTCTCCAAGGCCGGCTCGGATCCAGAAAAGAAAGCAAATAGAATGAATGAGATGAATTTGATGAAGAGTTATTTGGAAATGACAAAGAACTCTTTGAATGACCAGAGATTAAGGAATCTCTCTGCTTTTCGGAATCTCTTTGAAGTGTTTATGAGCTGTCTTCTTATAGTGGAAGACACCTCCCGAAATGGTATGGACTATACTAGCGAGACCTGTTTGCTTATGGAGGGTTTCCCCTTTTGGGGTTGAAGGCTTTGGACCCCTGGTTAATAGAGTGTGCTTATGCAGACCTGCTCTGACTTTGTGAGTTGGTGAGCGTGAGTTGGTGGGACGAGCTGTTAGACATGACTAGTTACTGTTTCTCGATTCCCTTAATTTTACAGCTTTTCATCCGATGAACCTTTCAACCTTTTAAGCTCTTTGCATATTAATCATTTTGTTTATCCTTGGGCTACCCCCGTCGTCAGCCCCCCAAGTCAGAGGTTTTTGGGGCAGTACACTCAAAGACTTCTGACTTTTATGCATGTCTTTTAAAGGCTTGAAAGGTTCGTTGCTTGGAGGCTTGAAAGGTTTGAGGTAGTTACTTTTTTGAAATTTGAATTTGAAACGATTTGACAGTTGATTTGATTGACATGTGTCAGGCGGCAGATTGGCAGAGATTATTTATTTACCTTTAATACCCCTTCTTTACTTTCATATTTATTTTAACAGTTGCAAACTTTCTTCATTTTCCTTACAATCGTTCACAGTTTTTCCTTCCTCAGGTTAGTTTCTCTTCTCCATTTTCACTTTTACTTTGTTCTATCATGGGTGCCCTTAAGGATTTAGCGAGGTCATTCTCTCGGATGACCCAAGAGGAGGTAGACCTATTTTGCCTTGAATATGGTATTGATAAAAAGTTTAATCCAACCGCCCCTTCTTGTGATGTTTCTATTGACAAACCGATTCCGGGTTCGATTGCTTTGTATTGTCGCCATTTTCAATGGTCCAATCTTCGTTACCCTTTCTCGCTTTTTGTTCTAAACTTGCTTGAGTATTACCGAGTATCTTTTGGGCAAGTTCATCCAAAAGGAATGGCTAGGGTTTTGCACTTTGAAGTGCTCTGTCGTGCTCTTGGCTATGATCCATCTCTGTTGCTTTTCCGGAGGTTTTTTCGTTTAGCCAAAAATGGCGATTGGTTTACTTTTGAAGCGACAAAGGTTGATACTTGCCTCGTTTCATCAATGGTTACAACCCTTGGGTCCTGGAAGGATCAATTTTTCTGGGTTTCTGATTCTATCATTCCTTTTAAAATGATATGGAGGCGTCCGGATGCTGTTCTCAATGATCCGGAACCTTCTGAGTCTGATTTGAACGATGCCTTTCTTTCAGCCATTCGGGGGTGCCCTTCGAGGGTTCGTCCCTTTCCCGAACATTTGTTAGTGCTTTTAGGGGTTAGTAATATTTGGGCAAAAGCCGATCGGGATCCGGTGTTAATGAGAAATGGCGTTGGTATGCATTTTCCCCTTTTATGCCTTTTTACTTTACTTTGTTTGTGACTTATTTTTCTTTGTTTGTTTTTTGGCAGTTATGTCTGCTTTGGACTTCATCAAGAGTGACGACACGTCCGATGTTATTTTTGAAGATGCTCCAACTGTTCCGGGTGAGAATGTTGTGGTGAGAACCTCTGAGCAAAGGTTTGAGGGCACGGGTTATGCTAATGTTGCCAATGTTAAGGGTTTTACCAAGTCTACTGCCCCTAAGTCTTCAAGTCGCCGATCTTCTCGTCGTTTGCTGAAAGCTGGGCCTCAATCCACTTCCACTGAGCCAGTGGATTTGACTGATGATATTGAGGTTTCAGAGGATCAGGTTGAAGCGGGTGTTGAACAAGATAAGGAGTTGGTTGTTCATGGCAAGAAGGTTCGAGGTAAGAAGGTTACCCCTGTTCAAGAATCATCAAGCAGGGACGCTGGAGGGTTGGATCCTGAAGGTGTTTATGTGCCTACTTGGCAAGTGAAGAATGATGATACTTTCAAGGATGCTGCCGTCTGTGAGGATGCTCTTAGTCATCTTGCTCCTCCCTCTGTTCGTGAAACCATTGCTGAGATGGACGATGACTTTATGTTATCTCGCATGGTTCTAACTACTTGCAACCTTGCTGCCATGCTTCCTCAAGGGATTACACGCTTTCGCCAAAGGATGCGGGAGTATGAGGATTTCTCTAAGAAGAAGGACAAAATGAAATCCTCCCTAGCATCGATGAAGAAGGAAGTGGCCGGGTTTGCAGAGAAGGAGGCGGCGTGGAAGAAAGAGGTTGATGATCTGAAGAAGATGCATGCCATTGAGATGGGTGACCTGAGGAAGAGCTTTGAAGCAAATTTGTTGAAGTTGAAGGCTGATCGAGAGGCCTTGTCTGTCCAGCAGCAGGCTTTTCGTGAAGAAAAGGAAGGGTTGAAAGCTTCAGTTGGTCAGGTGACTGCTGACAATCAATGGTTGATCGAACATGGTTTCCAGCAGGTGGTTACTTACCTTTTGCATTCCAAGGAATTTAACTCTGCCCTTGGTGATGTTTACACAAAGCTGCTGAACCTGGGGAAGCATCAAGGCCTTACTGTTGGCTTTAAACTTCATGAATCTGGACAACCTTTGGAGAAGTCCCCCATGTTTCGCCCCGAGGCTTCTGATATCTTCAAGGCTTCTGTTGAGCAGATGGAGAGGCTAACCTACCCTTACATTCATGAGGTATCCTCTTGCTTTGGTAAGCCTTTGTCTGTTTTACAGGGATTGAAGCCTGAGGGGTTGAATGAGAAGGTTTGTGCTGAGGTTTTGGGTTCTTTGTCGAGGAAGAGGTCTTACTCTGGGGACAGTGATGATACCCTTTCGAGTCTGCCTGAAACTTCAAAGGATGCTGGTTTGGAAACCTCTGCTGTTGGTGGTGAAGAAGGTGCCAAGATGAAGAAGACTAAGAAAGCCAAAAAGTCGAAGGGTGAAGGTTCTAGGCCCTCTGATAACTGAGGTTTATTCGTAGCTTTCTTAGCAAACACTTTAATGCTTTGTAATGTTTTAAACAATGTTTAGGTTTTGGGAACCCTTAAGGTTCCTATGGTTGGTTAGGCCTATATGGCCGTTGAACACTAGTTTAATTTGCAAGCCACTAGGGCTTGCTTTGACTATCTTATGAAGGTCTTTTATGGCCTTTCTAACTATGACGTGATGGTTATCGTTGATGTTTTTGTTGGTTCCATTTGCTTGGTTTTGTTTTGTGGGGTTTCAACCCTTCAAGCTTTTTGTACAGTTGCTGATGGGTTGAAGCCTTTAACCTTTCAAGCTCAGTACCTGTTGGTTGAACTTTGGGTAGCTTCTGATTTGGTTTGTATGTTTGGTTGATAGGCTTGTTTGTTTTTATTTTCTTGCCTTGTCTTTGTTTACTTTATCTTTATGTTTTTTACACTTTAAAGGGTTCAGTGCTGCAGTCACTTTGCCTTAGTGTTTATCATCAAGACGTAGTATCTATCCTTTTCTTTATTTCGTTGTAATTTGTTTGATTTCGTAAGTCTATTTATTGAGTACATTTTTTAGACTTAAGGAACGATTGGTGTAGGCTGTTCAAACCTGTCTATGAGACACTGTTGTTTTTCTTTGATAAGTCTCATGGAGTTGTATTGATCTAGGAACTCACCCCTTATATAGGTCCATTCAACCCTTGAACCTATTGAGCGATATGGCCTGGGAGCTCATCCCCTTACATGGCCCTTGCCATGGAGTTTTTTGCTAGGTTCTCAACCTGATATTAGGATAGAAAGACAAGTTTGATAAAGTAACTTCATTCATTCAAGCAACATTTGCTTTTACAAAAGGTTTTTGTTTTGCTACAAACCAAACTTTCTAAACATAGAACTTTCTTAAAGTTTTTCCGTTCCAGTGCCTTGGGAGCCTTTTGCCTTCTAGATCTCCCAGCTTGTAGGATCCTCCTTTGTGTGCTTCGAGGATGGTGTATGGACCTTCCCATTTCGGCCCTAGTTTCCCCTGACTTTCTTTTTTACTTGCTTCGTTGTTTCTGAGGACTAGATCCCCTGGCTTGAACCGTTCGTTCTTGACCTTCTTGTTGTAATAGCTTTCCATCCTTTGCTTGTATTTGGCTTCTTGTATTGCTGCTTGATCCCGGGCCTCTTCTAAGAGTTGTAAGTTCAACATGGTCTCTTGTGTGTTTACCTCGGGATCCATGTTGACAATTCGTTGGGTTACAACTCCTATTTCAGCGGGGATTACGGCTTCGGATCCGAATACCAAGCTATAAGGTGTTTTTCTGTGACTTGCTTTTTCTGTTGTTCTGATTGCCCATAAAACGCTAGGCAATTCTTCCAGCCAATTACTTTCGTATCTCCCCAATCTTGTTTTGATGCCTTCCACTATGCTTCTGTTGGTCCTTTCAACCTGACCGTTTGACTGCGGGTAAGCCACTGAGCTGAAGATTTGGTTGATCCTGTACTCCTTGCACCAAAGGCTGAAGGGTTTCTCAGCGAATTGTTTCCCATTATCGGTGACGATTACCCCTGGCAGCCCATAGCGGCATATGATATTCTCCCATACAAAGTCTATGATTTGCTTTCCTGTGATCTTGGCAAGGGGTTTGACCTCTGGCCATTTGCTGAAGTAATCAATTGCTACCAACAGGAATTTTACTCCCCCTTTGCTTGGAGGGAATGGTCCAACAATGTCCATTCCCCATTTATGGAATGGCCATGCTGAGGTTATGGGGACCAAGTCATGTTTGGGACTTTTTGGTATTGGGGAGTGGATTTGGCAGGCATCACATTTCTTCAATTGCTCGACGGTATCCCGATGCATTGAAGGCCAGAAATATCCCAAGTTCATGAGTTTTGCAACCACCGACCTAGCTCCGAAATGAGCTCCACATATTCCTTCATGCACTTCTTTAACCAAATACTTGCTTTGTTCAGGGCCCACACACCTTAGCAATGGTGCAAGGTATCCTTTTTTATAGAGGATTTCTCCTTGCAACACATACTGTCTTGCTTTGATCTTTACCCTTTCAGCTTCTATTTGATCGTTGGGTAGTTCGTTGTTTTGAAGGAATTTCTTTATGGGAGTCATCCAATTTGGATCTTCCTCGGTGACCACATCTTGTACTTCCAATTCGTCAATTGAACGAGCCTTCAACACTTCAACCAACACCTTTTTTGTGAGGTGGGCGAATGTGAGGGACGCTAATTTGCTTAAGGCATCAGCCTTTTTGTTTTGGGATCTTGGAATCTGTTTGATGTTGCATGCCTGGAAGGTGTTCATTAATTCCTTCGATTTTTCTTTGTACCTTCTCATGTTGGGCTCCTTGGCGACATAGCTGTCGTTGACTTGGCTTGATACTAGTAGCGAATCAGTGAACACTTCAAGCTTTTTGACTTTCATTTCTTTGGCTAGCCGGAGGCCAGCGATCAGTGCTTCGTATTCAGCCTCGTTATTAGTGGTCTGAAAGTTGAAACGAAGAGCATATGTGAATTCTAGCCCCTCAGGGTTGATTAGGATTACACCAGCTCCTGACCCTTCAACGCTTGAAGCCCCGTCGGTGAACAGTTTCCAGGCTTCAGGGTTGGAGGGTTCAGTGGTTGTGGTGTTTACTTCTTCAGTCTTTTGGCTTGGGACTTCTACTAGGAAGTCAGCCAAGACCTGAGCTTTGATTGCTTTTCGTGGGACGTAGGTGATGTTATGTTCACCTAGTTCCACTGCCCATTTTGCCAATCTACCTGAGTTTTCAGGCTTTTCAAGCACGTTCTTGACAGGTTGGTCAGTGACCACTTGTATAGGATGTGCTTGGAAGTATCTTCTAAGCCTTCTGGCTGTTTGGACCAAGGCTAGGGCTAGTTTTTCAAGGGGAGGATATTTGGTTTCAGCTAGTTTTAAAGTTTTGCTGAAAAAATAGACGGGTACCTGAGCCTTGTCCCTTTCAATGGTGAGGACTGCACTGATGGCTTCGTCGGCGACTGAGAGGTACACCGATATGAGCACCCCAGTTTCTGGTGCTGCAATATCTGGTAGTGAAGCAAGGTGCTGCTTCATTTGATTGAAAGCTTCCTCAGCCTCATCGGTCCATCTGAAATCTTTCTTATCTGAACAATTCTTGAGCGTTTTGTAGAATGGTAGAGACCTTTCGGCCAGTTTTGAGGTAAAACGCTTCAAGGCTGCAAGCTTCCCATTCAAGCTTTCAACCTCCTTCTTGGTTCTTGGTGGTTTAGCTTCGAGAACAACTTTTACTTTGTTGGGGTTGGCCTTGATGCTTTGCTTTCCAACAATATGACCCAGGAATTTTCCTTCATCAAATCCAAACGAACATTTTTCCGGGTTAAGCTTCATGTTGATTTTTCTAAGATCCTTGAAGGTTTCTTGGATGTCATCAAGCATCTGGTATTCCGTTTTGCTTTTGATCACCAGGTCTTCGACATACGCTTCCATGTTTCTTCCAATTTGGCTTTCGAAGGCTTTATCGACGAGTCGTTGGTAAGTGGCTCCCGCGTTTTTGAGGCCAAAAGGCATCTTTTGGTAACAGAAAATGCCCTTGTCTGTGTGGAAAGCCGTCTTTTCTTCATCCTCTTCTTTCATGAGGATCTGGTGATAGCCTTTGTATGCATCAAGAAAGCATTTGAATGGGTATCCCGTGAGGGAATCAACCTTAAGGTCAATTTCTGGGAGCGGGTAGCAATCTTTAGGACAAGCTTTGTTAAGATCCTTGAAATCTATACACATTCTCCAAGAGTTGTCGGGTTTCCGGACCATGACAGGATTAGCAATCCATGATTGATACTTAACCTCTCGGAGAATGCCAGCTGATACAAGCTTTTCAACCTCTTGGCAAGCTGCCAGGCTTCTTTCAGGTGCCAAACTTCTTTTCTTTTGAACCACTGGCTTGACATTCGGTGGTATTCTTAGCTCATGTTCAGCAATGCTTCGAGGGATCCCGGTCATGTCTTCGGGAGACCAGGCGAACACATCGCTGTAATGTTTTAGCAGCTTTTCAAGGTATGAAAGAGTATCTTGAGAGAGGTTGGGATTGACCCTTATCCGCTGTTCGGGGTACTTGGGGTTGATGACTAACCCCTGCTTGTCTTTTTCGTCATTAGAACTCTCTCCTTCGATCAGGTAAGCTTCCTGAGAGGGTTGAAGGGTTGCAATTCCTCTCTCAGTGGGAAACTTGACGGTACCATGGCCAACAGATACAGCCATGTAAAATGCACATTGTCCGGGCCTCCCTATGATTACGTCGTAATTGGAAGGGATGTTGATAACCACGAAGGTTAATGATCGGGTTCTTTCCTTTGATCCCTCCTTAAGACAGACATCAAGGGTTATTTGCCCCAAAGGCTTCAGGGTTATGTCAGCGATACCCTTTATGGAGGTCCCGGAGGGTTGAAGCCTTGAACGCTCCTCGTTGCTTAGTTGATTGAAAAACTTCTCGAACATGATTTCAGTGGCCGCTCCCGTGTCTATGTATGCTTTGCATGTTTGTAAGGTACCCACGATGGCTTCAACCACAAGGGGACCAGGGAGCGGGTCCTTCCTTGTTGGGGGGAAGCAGACACACTGAAGCTCCCAATCCTCCAACCGTCGCTTCTTGTAAGGGACCTTTTCGTCAGAACATACCATGTTTACTTCCTTCCCTTTGTTTTCAGTCATCTTGTCTCGAACTCCCTTGACCAAGTGGGCAAGTTCTCCTGACTTGACAGCTTCTTCAATTCTCTTTTTCAGCTGGAAGCAATCGTTGGTGTGATGTCCCTTTTCTTCATGGAATTCACAGAACTGAGTGGAGTTCTCGTTTTTCCGACTTTTGGGAAGAGGTCTGGGAGGTCTGAAGTTTTGCTTGACCTCTTCCGTTGCCAGGATTTCTTGAGGAGTTTTGGTGAGAGGAGTGAAACTCATACTCTTATCTCTGCTTGGAGGGTTTCGCCCTTCAACCCTTCGAGGGTCTGAACCCTTTGAGCGTCTGTCGTAAGAGTTAAAGTTTCCTATCTTTCTGGCTGGGCTGCTGCTTCGCCAACCGGAACCCCTTTTTCTTTGTTCTTTGATATCAACAGCTTCCTCTCCTCGGAGGTGAGCCTCGGCTCTTTCAAGGGCTTCTTCCAAGGTTTTGGGTAGAGATTTGTTGAAATCTCGTGTGAGATACTTAGAGGTTATGGCGTTCATAAAACCGGCAACCCTCATTTTCTCATCAGCCCCCACGTAGGTTAGTCCTTCTTTCTTGTACCGTTCAATGAATGCTCGTAGGCTTTCATCATCTCGTTGTTTTATCTGGAAGATCACTGTCGCGTCTTTAACGTATCTCCTTTGTTGGGAGAAGTTTGCTAGGAAGCCTCTGCTGAGATCGTCGAAGCTTCGAATGCTTTGAGCTGGTAGGTCGTTGAACCAGATTCTAGCGGACCCAACAAGAGTCTGCATAAACATTAGGCAGCATTCAGCGTTCGTCCATTTTTCTATTCGAGCAGCGCCAGTGAAGATCTGAAGATGATCTTCGGGATCTTCAGTCCCATCATACGTTCTGATGTGAGCTGGCATCTTGATTTTAGACTGAAAATCATAATCAGCTATCTGTCTAGAAAAGCATGAAAGGTTACTTGGCTTGTAAGGTTTAGCCAGGTCTTCTTCATGTCTTGTACCTACGTTGTTGTTATTGCCATGATTTCCCTGGGTGGCAAGCACCTGATTGATGAAGTGTTGCCAGGGGAAGTTGGCCATCATCTGAGACATCACGTTGGGTATGAGATTGAAACCTTGAAGGCTTCCCGGACCAACTGAGCAACTTACCCCAAGAGGGGTGCTGGCCACAGCACTTCGTGCTAAAGGGAGCACTGATAGGGCTTGCTCCCATGTGGTAGTTAGAGAAGTGGGACAACTGGTCACCGGGGATTGTAGGAGTTGGTCGAGTGTTAACTCGTGTCCCAGAGGAGTACCACTAACAGTTGGTTGGGAAGAGAGAATAGGATGAACAGTGGGGTTTGTCACAGTGGACAGATAAGGGTGAAGGTTTGAAGGGTTGCTAGGACCGGCTTCACTTCTTGTAACGAAAGGTGGTAGAGGTGGTCCAGGAGACAACGTTGGCTCAGGTTCGTCGTAATCTAGACGAATCCTTACACCCTTTTCCCTTTCTCTGTTCACATGTTGGTTAAGAAGTGATCTCAGCTCAAGGAAGTTATGAGCGACCCCCTCAGGGGTAAGTTCAACGCGTGTCGGAGTGTCAGACACACCAACGTTGGGAGACGGAGCTCCAGATCTGGATGGGGTTGGTGTGTTAAAGGTGAGGAACTCGGGTGTACTCCCCGGAGTTGAAAAAGGCGTTGTTATTGTTGTGTGAGCTTGACCACTTCCCGGGGTAGAGGTGTTAGGGATCTGGTTTACCTCTCCCGGAGATCCACTTTCTGACATAGTGGTTTGGAATGGAAGGAGCTACACGTACCAGGTCTCTTTTGAGGAGAAACAGCGGCGTAGCCCCACGGTGGGCGCCAACTTGTTGATGCAACAAATACGGGACCAAGGATGGTAGCTGGGCTGGTCAGGCAAAAGGGCTGAAGGGTTCAGTTTTGCCTAACGCGGGTCGCGGGGTCCCTCCACGTTTGCAAAACGTGGAAGGAGGTTCACTAGTATGTTTGGATTATTTGCTTTGAAGTTCTTTCTCCAAGGCCGGCTCGGATCCAGAAAAGAAAGCAAATAGAATGAATGAGATGAATTTGATGAAGAGTTATTTGGAAATGACAAAGAACTCTTTGAATGACCAGAGATTAAGGAATCTCTCTGCTTTTCGGAATCTCTTTGAAGTGTTTATGAGCTGTCTTCTTATAGTGGAAGACACCTCCCGAAATGGTATGGACTATACTAGCGAGACCTGTTTGCTTATGGAGGGTTTCCCCTTTTGGGGTTGAAGGCTTTGGACCCCTGGTTAATAGAGTGTGCTTATGCAGACCTGCTCTGACTTTGTGAGTTGGTGAGCGTGAGTTGGTGGGACGAGCTGTTAGACATGACTAGTTACTGTTTCTCGATTCCCTCAATTTACAGCTTTTCATCCGATGAACCTTTCAACCTTTTAAGCTCTTTGCATATTAATCATTTTGTTTATCCTTGGGCTACCCCCGTCGTCAATACATATTCTAAATTCTATCTATCGGAAAGTCGGTGGACTTTCTCTTGGTAACACACTTTTACTATATTGAAATTTAAGTCTCCAACTTTCAAACTTGGTATCACCCGAAAACACAACATGAAGTTAACACGAAATTTGCGTGTTTAGGTTTAGTCTAAACTCTAAAGGAGTTCAGGTCAGTTTCAGGTTGAACCTGCGAACCCGTTTAGCTAAACAGGTCAGGTTCGGATCAACCCGGTCGGGTTGACGGGTTGACCCATTTAACCCATTTCTATTATATTATATTATATTTTTTTACAATATGTGTGATGTCATAAAATAAATTGGTTATGTAATTTATGCTATGATTATAACTTAAAAGGAGAAATTGACATAAGATTTTATGATTTTAATATAACTAGGTAGGGGTGTGCAAAAAAACGAATTAACCGAACCATAACCGAATTAACCGATAAAACCGAACCAAATAGAAAACCGGTGGGGCCGTTGATGGTTTTTTTGAAAACCGAAAGTAACGGGTCGGTTATGGTTATCATTTTTCCATGCCCACCATAACCGAACCGAACTGAAACGACATGTAAATATGTAATCAATTTTTGTAGGATTTAGGATATTTCATCATATTTATAATATTTGATGTTGTTTATTGGAGATTTTTAGTATTTATAGGTTTTTCATATCGTTTTGTGGTTTTGGTTGGATGTTTATTTGAATTTATAGAATGTATCATATCACTTTATTCCAATATTCAATAATAACTGATATTAATATTATAGATTATATGTATTTTTTATACTATGTAATATACTAATATATACAAATATGTAATAACAATTTATTCCATGTTAAAAAAAATAAGCTATTTTAGCTAAGCTAAATACACGGTTAACCACCCATAACCGACCCACTAAAACCATCAAAACCGAATAACCATAACCACCATAACCGATTGGTTATGGTTATGGTTTTAGGTCAAAACCGACCCATGCACACCCTATAACTAGGTTATTTCTCCGTGCTTTGGAGCGGTACGTTATTGCATGCATTTAATGGGTATCAATTTCGGTTAGTTTCAGTACTGGTATGATAATTCACTCGGTATAGAAATCAACATGTAATCAACCGGAAATGAAAAAAAAAAAGCGATCATTGCTACTAACACCGATATTGTTTGTAAAATATCGATCAATTCAGATTGACACGGTATCAGTAGCGATGATATTCATTTATCGTCGCTGCCAGAGTTGTATAATAAAAAAATATCAGAAATAGGAACAATAAAAATGAATACATGTACCATTACCAATGTTGTTTGGTACGATACGATAGCTACCGTGTCATATTATAGAAAGCAAAAACAATAAAAATAAATATCAGTGCCGATACAAATGTTGTTCGATCAGTCTTGGTTCGATTTGGTACGACAATGGCAAAATATCTGTTTTTAATAAAATTTTATCGTAATGTTAGAAAAAAAACATTCACAGTTAAGAAGATAGATTTTTAAAAAAGTTGATGTACATAAGTTATTAAAAAGCAAATCTTATGATGAATAAAATATTATTATAAAAACTTAAAACTATATGGCAACTTTCAAATAATATATACATATATATATATATATATATAAATCAAGTTATGTGATAGAAAAAAAATTATTATTATAAAATTAAAACAAATAATCTAAAATATTGAATTACTATTCATGGCATGTTTCAAATAATATATATAGCAGAATTCCCCCGCGCGATGCGGCGGGATTTCAGTCGGTATCGGTTCGGTTTATTGCGGTACTTGGACATCGACACTCTTTATATCAACTGGTGGAGAGGGTGAAACCCGAGTGTTAATGTTCTTATCTTACGTGTTTTAGTGTGGTTTAAGTGATTATATGCTTTGAATGTGATAACTACGAGAGATTGTGGTTTTTCAGGTTAATTGCTTAAATCAGTGAAGTTAAAGTGTTTAGAGATGAAACGGAGCACCCGTGGATTATAATCAAGGTATATTACATTAATCGGGATTTGTTTCGGGTCATAAGGTAGCTTGGAAGCTCAAGATGTGTGAAAGAATAAAGTCAATGGACTTGGGAGTCATTCTGTGAAAGTTGTGATGTTGAAGATATTGGAAGCTGGGAATCGCGATGTAGCTTACTGTTCTTTGACCGTAACCTACGGTTTGGCATGATATTGAAAGAATCAGCAGCAGGTTAGATCCGTAGCGTATGGTCACCTAGCGAAACCTACGACTAGCTTTATGTGACTTCACCAGAGAATGTGAACCGTAACCTATGGTCTGAAGACTGTAGGCTACAACGGGATTAAAAAGGCGCGCGTTGACTTTTTCATAAGGATTAAAAGGGTTTCAAAAACCCTAACACATTGATTCATTCAAGGGATGACTTTTGGAGGACATAGAGCACACTTTGGGCAATCTTCACTCATCATCATCATATTTCCTCTTATATCAACCGTATTGAAGATGATTTCAATCGTATTTCAAGCTTTTGAAGATCAATAAACCGAGATGAGCGGGTAACTACTTAGTGGTTTTCTCCGGGTGGAGGATTCTTGAAGGTAGACTAATTTTATGTGTTTGAACATGTACTTGAACTTGGTAATCTAAGCATTCGATGCTTTTTACCATTTGATTTGATTGATTGGGTTGTAACAATTGTTTTACTTTAATTCTAAATTCTAATTCATTCAATTCCCAAGAATTCTAGAAATTGGGATATATTTGATAGGGGTTAGGGTTGGTAATTTCGATTGATCGTTCATATGAGAACCTTTCATTGTTTTGCAATCAAAGTAAGTAGTCTTTGAATAATCACAACCAATTAATCAAATTAAGCAATCATGTCTATGTGATTGTAGCAACTGAACACATAATTGAAGTTTACTTTGAATATGAAATCTGGAGGAACCATTGTTTTCTCCTACTGTTACAAATTCATTTTAGTAATTCTTAGTTTAATCAAACAACCAATTTTACATTTTTACATTTAGTTTATCATTACTTAATCAACAATGCTTTCCACATACTCCTCTGGTTCGATACCCTTTTTACACTATCTACATAGTTATTTAGGTTTTGTATGACACTCACGACAGTCATCAACAACTCAATTAAAACCCAGAATTAAGTCATACGAGTACTAGAACCATACTAAAATCCAACAAAAAAATATCCGTAATTTGTGGTAACATCCCATGATTCGTGAAATTAAAATAATAGTAAACGAAAATAAACAGATGAGTTAATCGTCGATTTCTCCGTCGCCCATGTTGACGTCTTCTTCCTCGAAGGCCTCCTCCGGCACTTCTTCCAGGTCTTCCTCTGGTTCTTCCTCGGGTTCGTTCAGTGCCTCGAGGTCAATGATTCTAGTTTTCGCCGTAAGCTCCACTACTCGCTTAGACATGACTCTAACTATTTCTCTTAAATTATTCTCTCTGTTAGTCTTTAACTGTAAGGTTGTCTACATTTGTTGCATATCACGCCTCAGTACGGTAACTTGCTGAATCAGTCTAGTGATTGCACTAGTTGTATCGCGCATTTGACGAAAGTCACCGTCAGTCGCTGCTACAAAGCCAGCGAATGCCTCCTCCAACGGGAAATCAAGTGGAGGTAACGTACCGATACTGGGACGATGACCCTCAGAGTCAACCACTAAAGTTAGGGGAGGGACCTCTTCATCCACAATGTAACCCTAAATCAGCTGGGGATACCAACTCCAATCCCCATTTTGTCGGCTGCTCTGAGTTGTCCTTCAAGATTGGGCGTGGGGTGGGGATTCGGGAACGTCCTATTCCTCACTAGCCTTAGAGGAACTCGATGTTGACATGCATGTTATGTAATGTTATAAGATACACGTGAAATAAAGTAACATGATATGTGTGAGCACTAGGTGTTTGTGTTAGTTTTGGTTTCATACTGGTGTCGTGTTTGTGGCAATAGTCTAGGTCTAAATGCAAACCTAATTCTCTATAGCCAGTGGCTCTGATACCAATCTGTCATACCCTCAAAAATCCACCTGTGGGGTTTTACCGCAAGGCGCGTGATAAACCAGGATCTAAGACACCAGTCATATAGAACGACCTCTATATGAGAAAATAAATTTTAAACCAAACAACCAAAATAAGTTAACGAAATGCGGAAGCATAAATAAACGTAAAGTAAGGTGTGCGTCAATAAAAACAGCTAAAACCAATAGTATAAATGCATGATGCAATCGTAAAGAAATCTTTTTTGTCCATGATGTGCACTTAAGCCATGTATACCTTAGCGACCTGAGAAAAACATGTATGAACAAGTGTCAATAATTATGATGAAGGAGTTCACAGGTTTTAGTTTATAATTATAAAGTAAGTTGGTTACCAAAAGTTTCCACTGTTTCAAACCCAAACAGTAAGTTGTAGTGTTTAGCAGTTACTTGTTATATTTGTAGGTAACTAACCTATGTTACGTCACAAAAAAGTTCGAAACTAAAGCTGATTGTTGTTGCCTTTGTTTGCCAGGTCTATCACTGGCCATGGCGATAAGTTAGGCCAATTCTACACTCATTGACCATTATCGGTCTAGCTAGCGCGACTAGCTCGAGTGGGGCCTGTCGGGCCCAGTAGTACTACTCAAAATTCTCCCGCTATCCACCTAATACTAACGGTCTGAGGTTTGTGAAAACTTCATCTGATAAAATTCCTAAAACCAATAGTATAAATGCATGATGCAATCATAAAGAAAAATGTTTTGTCCATGAGGTGCACCTAAGCCATGTGTACCTTAGCGACCGAAGAAAAACATGTAAGAACAAGTGTTAACAATTATGACGAGTGAGTTCACATGTTTTAGTTTATAATTAAAAAGTAAGTTGGTTGCCAAAAGTTTCCACTGTTTCAAACCCAAACAGTAAGTTGTAGTACTTAGCAGTTACTTGTTATATTTGTAGGTAGCTAACCTATGTTATGTCACGAAAGAGTTCGAAACCTAAGCTGACTGTTATTGCCTCTGTTTGCCAGGTCTATCACTGACCATGGCGACAAGTTAGGCCAATTCTACATCCGTTGACCATTACCGGTCTAGCTAGGGCGACTAGCTCGGGTTGGGCTTGTCGGGCCCAGTAGTACTACTTAAAATTCCCCCGCTATCCACCTAATACTAACGGTCCGAGGTTTGTGAGGACTTCATGTGATAAAATGCTATTTTGTGACCATAACTGTCACACCCCTATATTTCCACATATTACCGGTGGGCCCGATGGGGAGTATCTTGACGTACTTGATATCATCATAGTCAAATATACACAGTTTATAGCACAGCGGAAGTGTTGGAGGAGATTACTATTACACACCGAAATGTAAAGTACGAAAAAAATATAATACAGACGGTTGTAAGATAGGATCCACAGGCGGATCTAAAATATAATGCAAAACGTTGTTCAACAGACTTTAAGCATTAAGAACTTGCAAGATTGTTTAACTAATGCTCAGAAGCTTCTAACCAATTTCGAGTAGTACCTGTCACTTAGTCTTTTTTGAAAAATACGTCAGTTTACACTGGTAAATACAATTAACCGACTCTTTTGAAAGCATTTATGAAAACTGATTTAAATGCACAAGGCACAAATATTCTTTTATAACTTGGGACAATTATATAAAATAATCTTGTATACAGATTTACATGTTTGTCGTACATTCAGGGCCCGGGATATAAGCCGAGACGTGTTTAATAGACACACCACCAATATAATCACAAGGAGTTATCCTCATGTGTGGTTATATCTTTTTACATACGCAACTGTCGGGTGTATGCCTACACCTCGTGCTTAAGTCGTGGCCATTTTCAAATGAAATGAGCCGAGGATATCCAGGACACGGTCATATTAACCCCCAAAAGTTTATATATCAAACAACACAGATTAAAATGGGTTATGTCAATGAATTAACCACTAATCGATTAAATATTCCACACCTGACCAAGCGGTAATAATTTACCGTATCCCAAGCCCATATAAGGGAAAATAAGTTAAAAGTATTTACCTGAGCTTAAAATGTAAGTTTAGTATTCTCAGTCGTACAATCTACTCAAACAAGTGCAAGTATCTTTTACTGGGGCTCATATTAACCTATTAGATTCCTAACGGGTCTTATTTAAGTTGTAAACTTAGACCGGTTAGTTTAAAGAAAGGTTTACGGCAAGAAAACGCTAAATTAAGCGGTGACCGGATTGGAATGTGATTTAGACCCGACAAGTATGGAGACTTGTATAAATTGGGTAAACTAAATACATTCTGGATTTTGAAGTTAAAATGATAAGGTTTAACCCGTTTCGGCTAATTTATGCAAACTAGTTACATATACCGTATTGGGTAAACTAAATACATTCTGGATTTTGAAGTTAAAATGATAAGGTTTGACCCGTTTCGGCTAATTTATGCAAACTAGTTACATATACCGTACCGAACACGTATATGCATAACGGGTAGCCGGATGAGTCATGTACAAGTTCCATAAGTTATTATGTCACACCCCAACCAATGGCGGAAACATCGGGATGAGACGAAGTGTGAAGATTGCTAGAGACATCATAACACTATTTGTGACAATATTTAAATAATCCCAATTTCATTTCATAACTCCAAATAGTCAACATTACATAAACTCAAATGACAACAAGTTCCAAAAGAAATACATAACAACATAAGCAAAATTTGATACAACATATTAACCTAAACGTCTATATGTGTATCTAGGCATCAACGCTACTTCTTTTTATAGCATCGTCATCATCAACCTGTAACATGTTTAAAAATACAATTCAATGCAAAAGCAAAGGCGAGTATACAAGTTTGATACGTACATAGCAAAAGATAAGTTTTAAACAATTCCTCATAGCAAGCATGTGATTCAAGATAAACATTTAAACATGGTATGTGTCTAACATATCAAACCAAGGAAACGCAATATGTTCATGACATTACCGAGATAAAGGGGCGGGTCGTTAATCCTATAGCGCTACATATGTCACGGTTTGGCTCGTACGAAGTTAATGATAAATTCAACACATAAGATAAATCCAAGTTTAAAGCATCAAGCCATCACGTATACAAGCATGTTATAGGAATGTTCATGTGTTTAAGCAAAAGTTCATGTGTAAGTTTGTTGATAGATAAACATGTTACACCCCAAAAGTGATAAAAGTAAAAGGGGGAATACGAGTATACTCACGGTTTACAAGTTGTGACTTGAGAATCCGGGAGCAAGTTGGTGGTTGAATTAGCTAGTTGGAGCACCTTGTTTCTCTACACAAGGAAACAAAGCGTATGAGTTTGGGGAATTCGGAAGATTCGGAATTAAAGTGACATGAAAATGTTATAAAATATTATATCAAAATACTCATCTTCCCATATAAAACTTGCATGACACTTGGTAACCACGAGGGTTATAATGATTTCATGAGTTGAACACTCATAAGAATAATAGCAAGGTTTAGGTCCTTAGATAATTATCAAAGATTTGAGTATACATAGGCATTATTTAGTTTGTAGAATATATATATTATTGGATTCGGATGTTTAAGTATTCAAGTAAGAGGTAGAAGATTTTATCCTTCATTTAGGTACCTCAAGTTGAGTCATAGGTGTCATGGATGGGGTAGGAAGACAAGGCTTCCATTTAGGTACCCCTTTGATGTTCACCACTACACTTGATGTAAAAACAACCAAGGAGGGTCATGAACTAAGGTCATTACAAGTATGTAAAGTAAACTAACTAATAGAAATCATCAAATCACGTGAGGATTGTATGTTTGGGACAACCCAAGTTGTTCTATAATCACTCATGTATCAAAGGCTATGTTTGACATGATTTGTGGGTTGAAACCCTAGACAAAACACCAAGTTTATGAGGTTTAATCCTCTGATTTTAAATGTCTCAACCTTGTTTTTAAGCTTAACCAACCATGGGATAAGTTGTAAGCATTAGGACATAGGTATGAGATGTGTTGAACACAAGTTACATAGGTTTAAACAAGTTTTTGATGAACATAAAAACAAACAGAAAGTTTATGGACTATTTCGGGGCATTTCCAGGTCTGATTTCTCCAAGGAGAAGTCTAGGAATCGAACCCCATGATTATCCAAGCAAGTAGGAAAAAGAATCAAGTGAATCGGATAAGAATTGAGTGAGTTATGCTCATTTTCGTGAAGGGGTGTCAATCTGCTCGAACCTTTGCTTTCAGCTACGGTTTGGAGGATGTTTTGAGAGTTTTTAGTGTTGCAAAAGTGGTAGGGAGGTTGGTTATAAGTGGTATTTATAGGGGGAAGGATTAGTGTTTCAATGGGTTGGGCTTTGGAAGTGTTTAGAAGGGGTTACACCTTGAAACTAGCCCACAAAACCCAACTATATGGGGATGAATTTTGCTGAATTGGGGCTGCCATATTTCTTTATTTTTTAATTTTTTAAAACATTATAATGAGTAATTTTGTTAGTTAGGTTGTGTAATAATATGCAACAATGTTTCCCCTAACTTGTAACAAGGTGAAATATGAAATAAAACATGATTTAACTAGGTAAAAAGTGTAATATACAAGTATGTAACATGTTTGTAAGTGACAAGTATATGTCACATATTAGATGATTAACCGTTGTATAAATAAGCATAGTATAAGGTGTAGTTAAGCATGATGATCACAACCAAGGTATATTTAAGCGTATAAACGTTATAACCAAGTATCATCCTCGTTCAGAACGCGTTCAAGGCATAAGTTTTAGTTTAATTACAAGTTTCACACATAGTTTCCAAGAGTGATGATTAAACATCAATTGTTTCACGAAGTTGAACATACGAGCATAATTAGAGTGCGTATGACATATACGTAATAAAATACCAGTTTCATTAATGATCCAAGTCTCGATTTGATAAAGATTACAAAGAAAGGAAAATGATTACAAGAATACAAGGTTTCCAAAAATAGATTACGAACAAAACCTCCTATAAATGGAAAGTACAAAATAGCCGGGCGTTACATATTATGCTTTTAATATGCTATGATATCAGTAGGATATCAACAATTATGCCCAAAGAGATTTTAGAATCAATTTAAGTCCCGAAAGGGTATTTTGGTCATTTTAAAATTTATAAAAGAGGTTTAAACATAAACTGATCTTCTGGTCTAAAACATTCTGTAAAAACATTTATTTTATGATGTTAAATCAGTAAGATATCATACATATGTGTGGTTTACCATTTATGGCCAAACTATGCACCATAGGGGCATTTTGGTCATTTCACATATGTTTTTAGGGACAAATTTGGAAGTCTGAGTTCATGACTTATACCTACTGTAAAAATATTAAAATTTATTTATAAATTCAGTAGGTAACAAGTCTTGGGTGCTAAATAAGGTTTTAAACCATACTATGCACCTAATAAGCGTAAAAGTCGACAATTGACGATATTTGGGATGTTTATGAAATTCTGAGATTTTGATCAGCCTTTAATGTTTAAAATATTTTATTTTTCATATAAAATCAGTAGGAAAAGATTTGGCATGTTAATCATATGTAAAACTCATTTTATTAATAAAAAGAGTATTATCGTCATTTATCGAATTTATACAAGAACTCAATGATGTGGTCAGTTTATAATCTGACCAAATATTTAAAAAATCCCTAAAAATAATATCATAACAGTAGGTAATGAGTTTGGGGCCAAAATTTGGGTCTAAACATGGTTTATGCGCAAAAGCGTAGTTTAATTAGTAAAAAGTTCAATTTTACGATATCTTGCATATCTTTAATTTGAGACCAGAAAATTATGTCAAAATAATTTTGACATGTTTATATATCAGTAACTAAGTTATCTATGTGACCATATATTCAAAAATCTCATTTTAAGCTATAAGGGCATAATAGTTAATTTTAAGCATAATAACGGAAACATCCAATAAACTCAGATTACTAAGGGACCAGGTAGTATAACCACAGAGGGTTATACTAACATATAATATGGTCACAAAGGAACCTTAAGGCATAAAGAAACTAAGCTAATTCGGGTCAGAACTGAAAGTCAAAGCAAAAGTCAACTTTTGCGACTTTCGGTTGCGAACCGAGCCTAAACTCAGAATTGTCAGGTCGAACATGTCTAGACATGTTCTAATAATATTTACCAAGTTATTAAAGTGATAAAACATATTTTATAGCTTCTACATTATCAGTTAAGAATTTTATTTAAAAACTGACCCGTTTGACTTTTATTTTAATTACTTTGACCCGACAATTAACTAAGTAATCGTGGTAATTAGGAGATGCCCTTTTGAGGATTATCACCTGAATAATTACAATCACGTAGCCACTTTCGTCTCGAATAATGGCTGGACCGATAAAGTTTAAACTAAAGGTAAAAGCGTTTTTACGACAACTTTGACTTTCGGTCTTTAAACGAGCAAAAACTGAACTACAGAAGCTAGGAGCACTTACACAGGTCCTAGCACGAAAGTTTGAACTCAGATAGCTTCCTTTAAGACCATGATGCTCCAGAGAAGAGGATATGAGTGAAAACTTGAGAGTGCAAGTTTAAAATAATCAAACAAGCACCTATTTATAGAGATTTGAGGGCCCTTAAGATCATTCCAGCTGTTGTGGGGAGTTACCAGATGTTTACAAGTGTTATAGTGGCAGTAAAAACCATTAACCAGCCCCTGGTATCACTCAGAAGCCACGCAAAGGCGGTGCATAGGCCTGCAACATGCAGGTGCCAGTTTTTTTGTCGCTGGCAGCTTTGTCGCGGCCCGCGTAGACATCAGAGGGGAGCTTACGCGCCCGCGACACTCCTCCTTTCCGGTTACAAACTTTCAGTTATTTGCATTTTCAGTCCCTAGTCCTTTATAACATGAAATAACTTTCATTTATTGCACTATTGACCCCCAAAGTTAACTTTTAAGTATCTAGGGACATATAATAAACGTTTTTAGGCTTCCGATCAGTTACGAGATCACCTGAAAGGCACTATTTTCAAACGTTGACGCTTTTAACCCCTTTTTCTTGAAATCTTGCATAATTTTTAAATAATGATATCGAAACCATATATTTTTATCATTTGGCATTATCGGAAATATAATTGAACATCACGAAGCTCCGGATTCGTTAAAAGGTCACTCAAAGGTAAGAATTAACATGTTGACACATTTAACCCCTTCATTTTACAAGTTTCACTTGTTTTTCACAAACGGCTTCTCACGTTCAATATTTCAATCGTTTAAGGATATGAACACTGTATAAGGTTATTTAAAACATAGTTTTCACATGTTGGCACTTTTTGTCCTTTCACAAACAACTTTTCACTGTTTGTCAACTTTAGTCCCTCAAAATCAACTTATTACATGATTAAGGTTTATGACACGTGTCTTCACTTCATTGGTCATGATTTTGCGAGGTGTTATAATAACGATATAACAAAAACTCTATCGACTAAAGATGTTATATTACCATAACGTTAAACATTACGTTCTCGTAACGTGATATTACCTTGCAGTAATGTAATACATGTTTTCTCCCCATGTATTTTAAAACGTCTAAAGAGTAGGGGCCGTGAACTCGCCTTTGGTTTGCTTGGTATGACTTAAATGAATTTCAAGCTGATGTGATCAACCACTTCCTATTATGGTTGCCACTAGGTTTGTTAGTGTGCGTTCATGCAAGACACGTAACCCTACATGTATCTAACACATAGCATGCATCACATTAACATTTAAATGCTCATTCAGGTGAATTCATGTACATGATCATACCATAACATATGACATGTTACTAGATCATCAAGAAACCTTACCTAGAATGATGGAGATGAAGATCAAAAACCCAAAAAATATGAGTTTTCCCTTGCTTTTTCTTGGATTGTCCAAAGAGATAGTAGAGAGAGAGGGGGTGTACGACGTGGGGGTGGGGGTGGCCTACGGTTGGGATTTGTTTGATATTTTTTTTAAACTTTAATAAATGCATAAATGGTCCCCGTTTTCTAAACCAAAACTTGGGTAGAAAGTTATCAAAATAACTTTGTATGGCACACAAGTCCATTGTTTTGCAAAGTTAATCAAATTAACTTCGTGTGTTTGTTCGCGTGTTAGTAACTTGTGCGTTTATAAAATGTAATTAACAGAAAAGGGTTAACGGCGTTAACCTCAAAGTATGGGATGTCATAATTTTGTTAGAAATATACTTGAAATAGACTTTTTTTTAGTTTATTTTTTATTTTCTGGAAAAAACGAATCCAACTCGACTAAGAAAGCAAACCGAACAAAAATCAGAAGAAATGCTGACAAAGACACCCCATGTCCCCCAGACATGCCCGTGTCACATACTTTGTAATAAAATATTTAATGTTCTAAAACTTGTATCGTATGTTCTTTTTTTAATTATTAATTAATATTAAAATATTCTACAATTTTATTTATAGTTAAGTATTTTTCTTTGGTCATGTATTTATGGTGCGTGTCGAGCGTGATATGATTTTATTAATATTTTAAGTTCGTTTTACGCATTAGTCAAGTTTTACGCATTAGTCAAGTTTTAAATTTTTAAATTTTCTCCTTGATTTTTGTCTTGTGATGAATACCTTATTTTCACCATAAGCTCTATTTCCTTTAATTTTCGGAGAATCCTTTCTTCCATTTGACATAATTCATTGGAGGTTATGTCGGTTGGAAGAGATGGTTAAGGGTATTCGGGCGGGTAATAGTGATCGTTTTTACTTTCGCCCATCTTAAGGTGATAATCACAGGAAAACGATGGGTCTACTAGGTATTGAGGATCAAATTTTAGAATGTAACATTCTAAATCTTGATGAAACCCACCACATAGTTGGCACCATTCACCGTAAGAGTGGCGAAAGTAAAAATAATCAATATCATCCATGCTTTTGTCAGACCTTACCAACCGTCGAGATCTTACGGTCTTGTTTTCAGTAACTGGTGATTGAGCACGGGGTTGTGTTGAGTGGCCACCACCCCGTGGTCAGATACTGTCTGACTTAAAATAGAATTATTGCTGCTGTTTATTGGACACAGGGGGCGTGCTGGATGGACACGGCCCCGTGCTGCAGCCTGCAGAAAGCGCATAATTTTCTAAAAAATTGAGAAAAATCCTAAAAAAAAGAAAAAAAATGCTAAAAATAGTTAGGCCGTTGATTTTAAACTTTCTTAAAATCCTTGTGTCCCCAGCAACGGCGCCAAAAACTTGGTGCGTGTCGAGCGAGATATGATTTTATTAATATTTTAAGTTCGTTTTACGCATTAGTCAAGTTTTAAAATTTTAAAACACGATATTGTACTAACACTAAACACACAGTAGAGCAAGTCCACCCATCGCGAGCGTAGTATAGTGTTGGTAAGATACCGAGGTTGTCCAAGGGCACAAGAGCTTTTAATACCGGTTTATTTTCAACATCTAATCGATCTAAAGTTTTTATAAAAGTTTTTAAACATGAAAGTAAATCTAAAAATTAAAAGATAAATAAAATGAAAAACAAATAGACAAGATAGAATCACTTGGATCCAACTCCTCCTTTAATGTACCCTTTGATGATTTTCGCACTTTCGGACTTTTTAAGAGATTATTCTAATTATAGTTGTAGGCCCCTCTTTTGAAGGTGACGTTACCCTCAACCCAGTGGTTTGAGTCAGTAGGGATACAATCCCAAAGGGTCGGAATATTGAAAGATAATTAAATAAGTTATTAATGCGAAAAGTGGTAGGCCCCTCTTTTGAAGGTGACGTTACCCTCGGCTAAGTGGTTTGAGTCAGCAAGGACACAATCCCAAGAAGCCAGTTTATGTTTTAATAGTAGTTTACATATGAGGGGTTCAAGCTATTCGCACCCCCGCCATCCAATACCTTTAGGTCATTGAAGGAGGTACTAGTAAGCTTGAACCAAGTTCTCGCATGATCTATACACTGAACGAGACAAGAACTTTACCAAACCACCCTTCTAACCCCCTTCCAAGTAGTTAACGCGCTTTATATAGACCGTAAAGACACGAATGAGCAAATCAATGACATCATGAAGAAATGGTAAAGAAAATTCACTTTCAACATAAGAAACTAGTTATTAAAGTCATTAATACATACCCAATTAAAAAGTGCCGAAAGATTAAAAATCAAAAGTAATACATTAAAGACTTGTCTTCACCAAGTGATGTAAGAGATTAGCCAAGCATGGCCTTTGATTGACAAGAACTCTTATTATCAGTCTTGGATCCCGAGACTACTACACACACTAAAGATGAAAGATGGATGACGGTGGTGGGTGTTGGTGTTGTGGTGGTGGTGGTGGAGTGGTGGCAAAGTGAGAGAGAAGTGGTTTGCCAAGGGATGCCTTTGAAGTGAACCAAGCATCCCTATTTATAGTCAGAACAGTACCCCGGCCACGGCCCCGTGTCCACTGGGCACGGCCTGTGGCCAGCTCCTTCTCTTCCTTCATTAATTGCAGCTGTCAGCAGAGGGCCCCACACGACCCTGTGGCTTCTGGACACTGTCATGTGGTCAACTCTTCGTTGTACTATCAAGATTCTACAAATCTGAGAGTTGACCACGCCCCATGGTGAGTTGGGCACGGCCCCGTGGTGGGCGTAAAAGCTTCTACTGATCTTGTCTTTATGTGTAAGGTCTGACCACGGCCCATGCCTGGCTGGGCACGGCCCCGTGGTCAGCTTCTGTTTTCTTGCTTTTGTCTTGGGAGATGCTGCCGAGGGGTCGGGCATGTAACGTTTGTGACAACCCTCAAAATCCTATGTATTTCGTTCAATTTATTATTGATAATTAAAGTGTTTGATGATTGTGCTGAATCATTTAACTGCTTCTGATATCTGTGTTATACTTACATGTACTTGTTAATATACTAATAGTGTACAGAAAGGTCACTAAATAGTCCGTTATATTTTCCGGAGTGTTGAAAATTAAAAACGTTACAAAAATATATATATAGGACGCTTTACGAATTAATAAAGCGCTTTAACGGAACAGTGTCAAACCGAACAACCGGACATTACCCGGGACACCAAATATTTGTCAAATACATTGATTATTTATTTCTTGGCTTGTTATGATCCCCGTGCACCATAACACCCACTAAACATCTAGTAACTAACTCTAGTAAACATACACTTGGTTTCTAGCTAGTAAGTAACCATCTAGTTAAAACTTTTGCAAACAAGACCCCCCCCCCCATGTATGAAATCGGTCAAGGGACCCACCCCCATATCTCCAAGATTTTATTTGATATTTTGGTTGATTTCTTGCTTCTTGAAGTGAACATAATATTATGAACATCCTTATAAGCATGATGTATAGATCACAATGTCACTTCACCAAGATTCACTCTCACACTCAACATCTCTCTCTCCTCCCTCATGAACCGTCCATCCACCATACTCCACATATTTGAGAAGATTTTATCTTATTTTTTTATTGGATTACTTGCTTGTGTAAGTGTCCAAGATATGTGAATGATGATTATAAGTAACTCTTGAGATCACAACCATCATTCTCTAGATTACACACTCAAACTCCCACTCTCTCTCTCTCTCTCTCTCAATTCGGTTCCTCCATAACCGAAACCCATCACCACCACTTCCAATCATCTATCTCTTCCATTAACAAGTTCATTCTAAGCTTGAAGTTCATCCATGGAAGGTGCAACTTGAAGGACTTTCTAAGGAGCTTGTTCTAGTCTTTTTCACCATCATATTCTCAATAGATTCTACCCTAGCTATAAGCTAGTAGTAAGCTCTCGTTTAACCCTTGATTATCTTACTTTTATGGCTAATATTTGTAGAATGATGTTTATTTCACAAGAACACTAAAAAGGGTTTAACCAAGAAGATGAAACATGATGTACTTGTGTTAGTATGAAGTTGTTTTGATATGTACTGAGTATTTGCTGATTTACTTGTTGATATTGATGTGGGATGTTGTAACGATCACTAAATATGATTAACGGGATCAACCGAACACAAACTAGTAAGCTAGAGACTAAAAACAGAATCTGTCCAAGCTTTACAGCCAACTTCAGTTGGCTGTAACAGGACCATAATCTAACGAAAAATGTATTTTCTGAATCGTAGATTTATGTGTTATGAAATACGGTTCTAATGGCACTGGAATCATAATTTTTGGACTCCGTTTACTATTTTTAAAGTGTTAATTTGTAACAGCAACTTAAGCTGAATTTTGACAGCAATAAATGGGTGTCATACTTTCAGTCATAACCTAAGTTTTGTGATGAATCGGACCATGAAATTTGTACAGTAGATGACAACCGATGCATATGTAATTACCCCACTGGAATTTCATAAATCGGACACTCGATGAATTTTTAATAAATTGTTCCGTGTACTGTGGTCAGAAATACACAAATCTGAGTTCAGTCCGGAACATGAATTTTTATAAAATATTGGTAATTAACCGGACCCCGATATTTTTACACAATAAAATATGGAACGTTTAAGACATCCTGTAAAAATATGGGAATTTTTGGAATAATTTAACTATTTTATTAAAACGTCCGAAAAAAGCCGGTTTTGAATATAAATGCTGAATTGAGATAAGTTGTGACTTGCGTGTCTAAATGTCGAGTATGCTATCCGTGAATGATCTAACATGTTATATATGTTATGTGCATTATCGTATGTTTGATTTTGAGTGGGGAATGGATGGGAAACTTAGATGGGCATAAACCGTTAAAACGATGCATGTTGTGTGATAGATACGTGTAGGAACTTTGTGTTCTATTTGGAAGCCACTAAATGACTAACTGGTAAATTATATTAGGATGTGATTGACCGACCTTGACTGTTAGCTATATTTGAGAATCTAACCGAGCAAACCGAGGTGAGTTCACACACTTTCTAAGGCATGGGATTCCCGGTGGTTTGGGAATGGGTTAAAGAATTAAAACGGAATCTACATATCTTACTTAGGTAGGATATGTACGGCCATCCTCCTCGGGTAGGATGCCAGTATTAATCCTGCGTATTCTCTTTGGGAGAACTACGTACGTTCGTCCTCCTTGTGTAGGACAACAACCTTAAACTTACTAGACAAAACTCTATCATAAGTCCGTCATTTTATATCGACTTAATCGCCGAGGCCAATGGCGAGCGGGTCATTAGTTAATAGCGCTATTAGGTTTAACAAACCTCACACCGTGCCAGTCGGACGGGCGTGTACTAATGGACTATGGCAAACCATCAGTGATGATAGACACTGATGTAGGGCACAACTTACTTGCGTAGTAGTCGATATCATACGGTCTAATGGTTCACATGGGGAAGCCCCCACTAATCATGAACTGGGTATGGGTAATAAAGAATGAACTGGTTAAACTTTCTTTCAACTATGGGGTAACCCCCACGGCAATTACGCCAACGAAAGACAAACCACGTTTTCGGAAAACAACTTAAAACTAAACAACCAAACGTGAACTCACTCAACTTTGTTGTTGACTCGTTGTTACATGCCTTACAGGTCGTTAAATGCTTGGAGCTTGCACGAGAGGAAGGAGTCGTTGTGGGATACGGACTGTCATGTTCCGTAATAAACACTTAATCCTTATGAACTTATTAGATCTACGTTTTGGATTTTAAACTTATGAACTGCGAACTTATGTTTTGAACTTTATGTTTATGCTTCCGCTGTCTAAATTAAAACTTGGTTAACTAGCTTTTGGTCACCAATCTTATTGTGGTTGGCTTGATTTATTTAAATACGTTGTTCAGTATGATTGGTGGCTCGATCCTGGTCATGTCACGCCTCCAAGCGGTGGTACTCCGCATGGTGGATTTTGGGGGTGTGACAACGTTATTCCTTCTTCTTGTATTTATATTGGTTTTTGGCTGCTTATTTGTTTCTTTTGTTCTTTTAAGCTCATTTGGTCTTGTAAATTCAAAAGGAAGAAAGAAACGCGCTTTTTCGAACATTAGTACTAAAAAAGGTTGGTTTTATGCCTCTATTGATGTAATTTATATGTTGCATTTTGTACACATCAATTTATATGTTAAAAAAAGATGTTCTTGTTATAGAAAGTGTATCTATATATAGGGTGGTGTTCTTAAAAAAAAAACAAATATTAATTGAGATCTGTGAGAACGATTCTAGACCATAGATTTTATCTAAGCTTGTTTTTTACTTCTGATTTACAAGTTCGTTACCTATTGTTATCGTCGAATTTCGGTCAAACACGGTGCAAATAACAAAATTCCAGCGCATAGACATTTCGGTCAAACATGTGCTTCGTTTTGTTTTTCATTATGTTATATGGTGGGTTATATTTTGTTAGTGATGATATTTTACCCTTTTTTTTATAGCCGCATACACCACATAGTAGATCTGGTGGGTCATATTTGTTAGTGAAGAATGTTTGGTTTTTTCTTTTTATGGTGTATATGTTGTTTAGATGATTTTTAGGGTTATTTACATTATGATTTCTAGGGCTTGAATAGTTGATATATTATGTAATATGTTATGGAGTCATGTTTTGGATATATTTCAAAAAATGAAAACCCGTAGGGTGACGTTTTAATTATGTTTGTAACATGGTTTGACAAATTTTTGATGATTATATAAATTTAGCTCGATGTTCTTTTGTTTTACATGACCCGACCCGACCCGATACGAACTGATTTTTTACTTATATACCTTGGGGCCTAAAATTTTCAAAAATTGTCCGCACCCCCATGAAAAAATTCCTGGGTCCGCCACTGGTCGCCGACGCGGAGGGAGTCCGTTAGAGACGGCACCCTCTGAATTTAGTGCTCTGTTTTATTTATTTTGCGTCCCAAACGCTCTTTAAGCCTCGTAAGACCTACAAAACATCGAATCGCGTCAAGTAGGAAGTTCGGAACTCAAACTCACGTAAAACACAAACTTTAAATATGATTGAACACTGGTTTATCTAATGTTTCTATTTAAATGATTTATGTGTTAAGTCAATATATATGTGCGCTAACATAATCTTAAAACTTACATGATGATGGTGATATATGAACTCATATACTCATTTTTGTGTTCTTCAAGAAGCATAATGGCTCGAGGTAATGGCGGAGTGGTGGCAGGGGAAACATTAACATGACTCATGCAGAACTGGTGGCACTTATCCTGGATCACGTTACCGCAATGTTAGCCAACCATAACCAAAACAATAACAATAATCAGAACCAGGGAGGTAATGTTTATTGATTTGCTTCAAATCTAACACAACCACATTATTAGGAGATTACCGAACACATGCTTACTTTGAATGTCATATTCTTAGGCATGGGCCCGAACCCCTACAAGATGTTCACGGACAGCAAGCCAAGCACATTCAGTGGAGAAACAGGATCCATTGGGCTAATACGTTGGTTGGAAAAGTCGGAGTCCATGTTCGCCATGTGCAACTATCTGCTAAAGAATAAAGTGAAGCTTGCAGCATCTACGCTGGAGGGCGCCGCCCTTACTTGGTGGAATTCACAAGTCCAAATGTTGGGTTTGGCGAATGCAAAAGCCATGGGATGGGAAGCCTTCAAGACTACTACCAGGGAAGAATATTGTCCAAGGGATCGGATACAACAGTTGTAGCAAGAGCTATGGAACCTCAAGATGTAGGGTTCGGAGGTGGAGGCATACACCTCTAAGCATTACGATATAGTTTCCCTATGTCCTAACATGGCACGACTAGTGTACAAGGAAATAGAGCTGTATATCCGTGGATTGGTCTGTGAGATTCAGGGTTTGGTTATCTCAAGCACTCATGTCACGATTCAATAAGTGGTTCGCCTTGCTCATAAGTTAACTGATAAAGCCGTAGAACAAGGCAAACTACCCAAGAGGGGCGCGTCTGCGAATGCCCCTGATAACAAAAGAAAATTGGAAGATAACTCTACAAAA
The DNA here is from genome assembly GCF_002127325.2 of Helianthus annuus. NCBI lineage: Eukaryota > Viridiplantae > Streptophyta > Magnoliopsida > Asterales > Asteraceae > Helianthus > Helianthus annuus. The sequence goes on along the minus strand of NC_035436.2, from coordinate 38,858,271 downwards.
CAGACGTTTGCTGGTCAGGCACAACAGGGTGCCCAAAAGAGATACAATAACAACAGGAACCGAAACTACAACAATCAGTCATCCAATAACAACAATAACCCCCAAAATCGAAGCGGTTATTCATGCAACAAACCCAAGTGCAACAAGTATAACCTTCATCACTATAGACAGCGTGTTAGTACTCGTTTTCAAAGGTGTGGCAAAGAGGGTCATGCCGCTAAGGATTGTCAAGGCGAAATTCAGTCGAAGCAGAACCAGAATCAGTAGCAGCTGGGAGTTACCAGAACATGCTACCAGTGTAGCGATGCTCATTTTAAGAGGGATTGCCCTTAGTTGAACAAGGGAAATGGCGGCAGCGGACGCCGGAATCAGAACAACAACAATAACAACGGGGGAAATGGTGGTGGAGCTAAAGGAAGCGCCTTCACTCTGGGAAAAGGCAAAGCAAGAAACAACTTCAATGTTGTGACCGGTAAGTATCCGATAAACAATCATTTTGCAAATGTATTATTTGATTCTGGTGCTGATAGGTACCCCTGTATCACTAGAAACCAAGTACACCATAGAGTTCACTAATGGTAAACCAGTTGATGTAACCCACATTCTCAATGGGTGTCCGCTCTCCCTCGCTGGTCACACGTTCGACATCAACCTTATGCCAACTACGTTGGGCAGTTTCGACGTGGTAGTTGGTATGGATTGGTTGTCTGAGAACCAAGCCGAAATAGTTTGTCACGAAAAGATTATTCGCATCCCTCTTTCCAGCGATGAAATTCTATCCATTCCGGGTGAGAGGAGTGGTGACGTCACATACATTATCTCCTTTATGCAAGCTCAGAAGTACCTGTGTAAGAAGAATTCGGTAGCGATTTTTGCTCTTGTCACCGAACAGTCAGCGGACGGGAAGAAAGTCGAGGACATTCCAATCGTACACGACTTCCTAGACATGTTTCCTGAAGACTTGCCTAGTCTTCCACCTCATAGGCAAATCGAATTCGAGATTCAACTGGCGAATCATGCAGCTCCAATTGCTAGAGCTCCATATCACCTAGCACCTTTAAAACTACAAGAACTATCTACTCAACTATAGGAGTTATCAGATAAGGGTTTTATTCATCCCAACTTATTGCCATGGGGAGCTCCAGTCCTATTTGTTAAGAAGAAGGATGGAACCTTCCGCATGTGCATTGATTATCGGGAGCTTAACAAGGTTACAATAAAAAATCGATACCCTTTACCCCGAATCGACGACTTGTTTGACCAACTTCAAGGATCAAGCTACTACTCCAAAATTGATTTGAGGTCAAGATATCACCAGTTACGTGTATAAGAAGAAGAGATCCGCAAGACAACATTTCGCACCTGGTATGGCCACTATGAGTTTTTGTTATTTGATTCTGGTGCCGATAGGTACCCCTGTATCACTAGAAACCAAGTACACCATAGAGTTAACTAATGGTAAACCAGTTGATGTAACCCACATTCTCAACAGGTGTCCGCTCTCCCTCGTTGGTCACACGTTCGACATCAACCTTATGCCAACTACGTTGGGCAGTTTCAACGTGGTAGTTGGTATGGATTGGTTGTCTGAGAACCGAGCTGAACTAGTTTGTCACGAAAAGATTATTCGCATCCCTCTTTCCAGCGATGAAATTCTATCCATTCCGGGTGAGAGGAGTGGTGACGTCACATACATTATCTCCTTTATGCAAGCTCAGAAGTACCTGTGTAAGAAGAATTCGGTAGCGATTTTTGCTCTTGTCACCGAACAGTCAGCGGACGAGAAGAAAGTCGAGGACATTCCAATCGTACACGACTTCCTAGACATGTTTCCTGAAGACTTGCCTAGTCTTCCACCTCATAGGCAAATCGAATTCGAGATTCAACTGGCGAATCATGCAGCTCCAATCGCTAGAGCTCCATATCACCTAACACCTTTAAAACTACAAGAACTATCTACTCAACTACAGGAGTTATCAGATAAGGGTTTTATTCATCCCAACTCATTGCCATGGGGAGCTCCAGTCCTATTTGTTAAGAAGAAGGATGGAACCTTCCGCATGTGCATTGATTATCGGGAGCTTAACATGGTTACAATAAAAAATCGATACCCTTTACCCCGAATCGATGACTTGTTTGACCAACTTCAAGGATCAAGCTACTACTCCAAAATTGATTTGAGGTCAAGATATCACCAGTTACGTGTATGAGAAGAAGAGATGCGCAAGACAACATTTCGCACCTGGTATGGACACTATGAGTTTTTGTTATTTGATTCTGGTGCCGATAGGTACTCTTGTATCACTAGAAACTAAGTACACCATAGAGTTAGCTAATGGCAAACCAGTTGATGTAACCCATATTCTCAACGGGTGTCAGCTCTCCCTCGTTAGTCACACGTTCGACATCAACCTTATGCCAACTACGTTGAGTAGTTTCGACGTGGTAGTTGGTATGGATTGGTTGTCTGAGAACCGAGCCGAAATAGTTTGTTACGAAAAGATTATTCGCATCCTTTTTTCCAGCGATGAAATTCTATCCATTCCGGGTGAGAGGAGTGGAGACGTCACAGACATTATCTCCTTTATGCAAGCTCAGAAGTACCTGTGCAAGAAGAATTCGGTAGCGATTTTTGCTCTTGCCACCGAACAATCAGCGGACGAGAAGAAAGTCGAGGACATTCCAATCGTACGCGACATCCTAGACGTGTTTCCGACTTGCTAGTCTTCCACCTCATAGGCAAATCGAATTCGAGGTTCAACTGGCGAATCATGCAGCTCCAATCGCTAGAGATCCATACCGCCTAGCACCTTTAAAACTATAAGAACTATCTACTCAGCTACAGGAGTTATCAGATAAGGGTTTTATTCATCCCAACTCATCGCCATGGGGAGCTCCAGTCCTGTTTGTTAAGAAGAAGGATGGAACCTTCCGCATGTGCATTCATAATCGGGAGCTTAACAAGGTTACAATAAAAAATCTATACCCTTTACCCCGAATCGACGACTTGTTTGACCAACTTCAAGGATCAAGTTACTACTCCAAAATTTATTTGAGGTTAAGATATCACCAGCTACGTGTATGAGAAGAAGACATCCGCAAGACAACCTTTCGCACCTGGTATGGTGTAACAATCCTCAAGAAAACCGACACCCTCGATTATTTTTTCGACACCCTAAAAATATTTAAAATGTCCTAATATGTCTTTAAATATACCCCATATGTGAAAACCAAGCCCAAAATACAATATAACATTAAAAATAAAATAAAAATCAGAATTTTAAGTTTAGGCGGGCCGCGTAAGCTTAAGCTTACTCTTACGCGGGCCGCGTGAGATCGAGATTGTGGAACAGCCCGGTGCGGCCACGTGGCCCAACACCCGGCGACCCTACCTAATGACTCGGACAAGCTACGCGTTGACTAACATTGACGCGGGCCGCGTAAGGCCTTGCCTTATCTTACGCGGGTCGCGAGAAACCTCGATTACAGCCGTATATAAGAGGGCAACGGGCCTTCAGTTGAAACTCGTTCATTTCTGTTTCTCAATCTCAATTTCTGAATAGTGGGCATTATACCCGAGTCTAATACCCCCCCCCCTCTAAATAGCGAGGTTCTGCTACGATGTAAGTATCATAACCCCTGGAGACATATTAGATACTCTGCCCGATTGATCTAGGGTTCCGTAACGGCTGTCGTGATTCTGCCCGACGTAGTCGTTGGAATGCCGTCTCGGGGAGGGTATTACTAATGTTAAAATGGGTTATTATACTAACACATGTGCATTTGTGTAATTTATAGATTCTTCCCAGGAAATCCTTACTGAAAACCCTAAAACAGCAATGTGAGTTGATCCACTTTTGAAAACCTTATATTTATTGTTTTTACAAAACCTTAAATACTTTTCCATGCGAATAACAGTTATTGAGTATTTGTAAGAATACAATTATAGTGGGTATGTTGGGGTTTTGTATACAAAATTTGTTACCACCCGGTCAAGGAGTAACATTTCCACAAGTTGAGTACGACAGTACCACTGATGTTAATTGTTATATCTTGGAAACAAATGTAATTGCGGATGCACCCTCAATACTGTACACTGTGAAATGGTTTTACTTAAACTTGATTAAACTGGGATTCACTCACCAGTATTTCCCACTGACAAAATGTTTTTAAAACGCGTTTCAGGTAACATAATGTGAAAGCCAATTAGAAGCCAGCTGGACAGCACTGAAGGCTTGGAAAGTGGCAATAAAGTTACCTAAAAGAAATAGATGTTTTTCTGAAATTAAAATAGGATTTACTCCTATAAAAATGTGTGTACTGAAAACTTGGGTTTTACCCATGTATTTAATATTATGGAAATGTGGTATTTTACTCTGATTAAATATTTCCTAACTACGGTCCTGATGAAAATTTCCGCTGCCAAATTAGACAAATACGTGATACCACCGAAACTGGCTCGCGGCCGCCCGTTCCCGGGGATTAGGGATCGGGGGTTGCGACAGAAGGTGGTATCAGAGCTATGTCACTGATTCAGCCACAGAAGTGTTCTGCTGACACCAAAATTCAAAGTGTTAGGAAATAAATTACGAAAATACGTGCATAATTGTATTTTCTTGTTATGTGTTATCTGACTATCTGTTAGTTTACAGTATGAGTGACCAAGGACCATCTGACGCGTATCGTCAATTGTCTGGTTCGACTAGAAGCGAAGGCACCTCCTCTTCTCAGCCTGCCCTCTCGGGGTACTCTGCTGATATGGAAGAAGGAATCTTTGTGTTTAAGGCTCAATCTGAAGAGCCATTTCGTCATAAAACGAGGGGATGGTTCAGTAGGGGAGCACATGAACGTAGAAAGCGTATGAAAAAGTTACAGGAACAGCGAGTGTTAGCCGCAGCCAAAAGAGAAACCGATGCATATGCCCAGGATATGCTTAATAGGGGAATAGCCAATATCCATATCTTAGCAACCACTGCAGCTGACCCTAACCTGGAGCAAATGCTAGTACCCGAACCACAACCACCAATTCCTGATCAACCCATGGAAATAGAAAACCTTGGAAATCAAGTAGAAATGCATGATTTCAACCCGGAGGAGATACCTAGGGTACCTGCACCAAATCCCCTAGACCCAAATTACGACCCCTGGTGGGATGATGTTAGGGACTATGTGCAACGCTACCCGATTCACGAAGATGTGCCAACATCCAACCTAGGAGCCTACCCAGGATGGACAACGAAGTGAATCAGGAAAACCAGAATGATAATATTCAGAACGACAACCACTCGAATAACAATAATCTGAATAATGAGAATCCGAACAACAATAACAATGGAAACCAAATGGATAATAGTGTCGTTCAACACATAGTGGCACAAGGAATTATAGATGCAATGCCATTTATTATTCAAACGGTTCAAGAAGCGAATAATAAAAGTAAGCATAGCAGTAAGCGACCAACTGAACTAGAACACAGCGTAAACAATGGACCCGTACTTCAGGTGTCCATTCCCAAAAGAAGAAGAACCATGCCATATGGTTGTTCTTATAAAGAATTCTGGTCCTGCAAACCAATAGAATTCTCGGGCAATGAAGGACCCATTGCAGCTTTACGCTGGATAGAAAAGACTGAAGCTGTTCTGAAAATAAGCAAGTGTGCTGAAGAAGACAAGATAATGTTTGCTTCGAATCTGTTTAAGAACTCAGCCCTAGAATGGTGGAACACTATCCTCCAGTCAAGGGGAAGTGATAGGTTATACAACATGGAATGGGAGGAGTTTAAAAACATGGTAGAAAGGAAATTCTGCCCTCCCAATGAAAAGGAATAGATAGCAAACAAGTTTCTGAATCTTAGAATGACCGGGGTAGATAGTAAGGGGTACACTACTACATTCTTTGAATATGCTAGAATAGTACCAACTCTTGCATCACCTGAGCCGGTATTAATCTCCCGTTACATCTGGGGATTAATTGGAGAAATTAGACATGTAGTCAAGGCAGCTAGACCTCAAACCATAGAAGAAACTGCAGAACTAGCCAATACCTTGACTGATGAACTGATGCGTACTAGAGAAGAAGACCAGAGGAGAAACCTAACCCATAGGCTTACCCAAGAATTTCATTCTGGGAATTCCAACCGTAGGAATGTAGGTTCTACCTCTGCACCATACTGCAGGATCTGCAAGAAGAAGCATTCTGGAAGATGCTCCAATCATTGCAATTACTGCAAGGCACCAGGACACAAGGAAGAAGATTGCAGGAGGAAATCCAGTAATGGATTGTGCTTCAATTGTGGAGAAAAAGGTCATATCAAGCCAAACTGTCCGAAACTTGCTCCAGCTGCAAACAACAAGAACACTAAAAATGCTAGAGCATTTGTTCTGACTGCAGATGAAGCCAAGATGATCCAGGACATTCTAGCTGGTACGTTTTTAGTTAATGATATTTTTGCTAAAGTATTATTTGACTCTGGTGCAAACCAAAGTTTTATTAATATTTCGTTTTGCAAACTTCTGAATCAATCATTAACTAAACTACCACAAGAATGTCTATAGAGACAGCCAATGGAGAAAACGTTAGGATTTCTGAAATCTTGCAGGGAGCAAGAATAGAAATTTTTAATCAAAAATTTATTGCAAACCTTTACCCAGTGAATCCGGTAGGATTTGACGTCGTGTTAGGAATGGATTGGTTAATAGCCAATAAAGCCAATATTTTGTGTGATCAAAAGTCAATTCAAATAAATTCGCCAAGGGGTGAAAAGATCACAATTAAAGGAGATAAATCATCTAGATCCACAAAATTCATCTCTGTGATGAAAACTGCAAGTTATATAAGAAAAGGATCTATAGTGTATTTGATTTTTATAATCACTAACACTAAAGGAAAAAAACTAAAAGACATTCCAGTAGTGTCCCAGTTTTCAGATGTCTTTCCAGAGGAATTGCCAGGACTACCGCCAGACAGGGAAGTTGAATTCAGAACCCATCTGCTACCAGGGACAGCACCGATTGCCAAAGCACCTTACCATTTGGAACCTGCTGAAATACAGGAACTGAAGAAACAATTAGACGAATTGTTGGAGAAAGGATTTATACAGCCAAGCTCATCGCCAGGGGGAGCACCGATTTTGTTTGTCAAAAAGAAGAACGGATCAATGCGTATGTGCATTGACTACCGTGAATTAAACAAAGTCACGATTAAGAATCGGTATCCATTACCAAGGATCGATGATCTGTTCGATCAACTTCAAGGAGCTCGATTTTTCTCTAAAATCGATTTAAGATCAGGATATCATCAATTAAAGGTACAGGAACAGGACATTCCTAAGACTACATTCAGAACAAGGTATGGTCATTATGAATTTACTGTCATGCCATTTGGTTTAACCAATGCCCCAGCCGCATTTATGGACATGATGAACCGAATATGTAAGCCATATTTGGATAAATTCATAATTGTCTTCATAGATGATATTCTAATTTACTCTAAGAGTAAAGAAGAGCATGCAAAGCATTTGCACTTACTTTTAAGTCTATTAAGAATGGAAAAGCTTTATGCTAAGTTTTCAAAGTGCGAGTTTTGGTTAGAGCAGGTACAATTTCTTGGACATTTAGTTAACCATGAAGGAATCCATGTGGATCCAACAAAGATCGAGGCGATTACCAGATGGAAAACCCCTGAATCAGCAACCGAGGTTAGAAGTTTCCTAGGATTGGCCGGTTATTATAGAAGATTTATTCGAGATTTTTCTAGAATAACCATTCCCTTAACCAAGTTAACCTGTAAATCTGTTAAGGTTGAATGGGGACCAAAACAAGAAGAAGCATTTAGAATCCTTAAGCAAAGACTAACCCACACACCCATATTAGCGTTAGCAGAGGGAACGGAAGACTTTGTAGTCTATTGTGACGCTTCTAAGTTAGGTTATGGATGTGTATTGATGCAACGTCAAAAGGTTATAGCTTACGCCTCTAGACAGCTTAAGAATCATGAAGAAAATTATTCAACCCATGATTTGGAACTAGGAGCCATAATTTTTGCCCTAAAGATTTGGAGACATTATCTTTATGGTAGTAAGTTTACCATATTTACAGATCATAAGAGTTTAAGGTATGTTTTTGGGCAAAAAGAGCTGAACATGAGACAAAGACGTTGGATGGATTTGCTTAGTGATTATGATTGTGATATCCAGTATCATGCAGGAAAGGCCAATGTAGTGGCAGATGCTTTAAGTCGAAAGTATCACGAAAAGCCAAAAGGGGTACGTTCTCTTAAATTAAATCTACAAGTAGATTTAAATGAACAGATTAGAAAAGCACAAGAATCAGTAATCAAGGAAGATACTGAAAAATTAAAAGGAATGATTAAGGAATTAGAACAAGGAACAGATGAAATTTGGAGATTCCATAAAAAGAGAATTTGGATACCTAAATTAGGAAATTTACATCACCATATATTAGAAGAAGCTCATAAGTCTAAATATACGATGCATCCAGGAGGTGATAAGATGTACCAGGATTTAAGGAAAAATTTCTGGTGGATATGAATGAAAAAGGATATAGCAGCTTATGTTTCTAAATGTTTGACCTGTTCACAAGTCAAAGTTGAACATCAGAAACCCTCAGGTTTGTTACAGCAATTAGAAATGCCAGTTTAGAAATGGGAATTGATAACAATGGATTTTGTTACCAAATTACCCAAAACAAGAAAAGGTAATGATATAATCTGGGTGATTGTAGATAGGCTAACCAAGTCAGCTCATTTCATACCAATGAAGGAAACTTTTAGTATGGAACAATTAGGCAAATTGTATGTAAACGAAATTGTTTCATTACATGGAATACCTTTATCAATTGTTTCTGATAGGGATAGCCGTTTTACCTCTCAGTTTTGGGCAAGTTTCCAAAAAGCAATGGGAACTAAGTTGAATTTAAGAACAGCTTACCATCCTCAAACAGACGGACAAAGCGAAAGAACAATTCAGACAATGGAAGATATGCTTAGAGCTTGTGTAATTGATTTCGGAGGTAATTAGGACGATAACTTACCTTTAATAGAATTTTCTTATAATAACAGTTATCACACAAGTATCAATGCTGCACCATTCGAAGCACTTTATGGACGAAAGTGAGAACCCCGGTTTGTTGGGCAGAAATTGGGGAAAAGCAACTATCTGGACCTGAGATAGTGCAGGAAACAACCGATAAAATCATTCAAGTCAAGGAATGACTGAAAGCAGCACGTGATCGACAGAAGAGCTATGCTGATAACAGACGTAAACCGTTAGAATTCCAAATAGGTGATAAGGTATTGTTAAAAGTCTCTCCTTGGAAAGGAGTGGTAAGATTCATCAAAAGAGGAAAGCTAAGTCCCAGGTATATGGGACCTTTTAAGATTATTAAAAGAATAGGACCTGTAGCCTATCAGCTACAATTGCCAGAGGAAATGGCAGGTATACATGATATATTTCATGTATCTAATCTCAAGAAATGCTTAGCTGATGAATCACTTGTAGTGCCTCTTAAGGATATAGAGATAAATGAACAACTAAAGTTTGTAGAGAGGCCTCTACAGATTGAAGACAGGAAGGTTAAGAATCTCAAACATAAGAGATTAGTTCTGGTCAAAGTGAAGTGGGACTCCAAAAGAGGACCTGAATACACATGGGAGTGGGAATCAGAAATGTAAAAAAAATATTCGCACTTGTTCCAGTAGATCTCGAGCACGAGCTCTAAAACAAGGTGGGGAGGATGTAACAATCCTCAAGAAAACCGACACCCTCGATTATTTTTCCGACACCCTAAAAATATTTAAAATGTCCTAATATGTCTTTAAATATACCCCAGATGTGAAAACCGAGCACAAAATACAATATAACATTAAAAATAAAATAAAAATCAGAATTTTAAGTTTGGGCGGGCCGCGTAAGCTTAAGCTTACCCTTACGCGGGCCGCGTGAGATCAAGATTGTGGCACAGCCCGGTGAGGCCACGTGGCCCAACACCCGGCGACCCTACTTAATGACTCGGACAAGCTACGCGTTGACTAACATTGACGTGGGCCGCGTAAGGCCTTGCCTTATCTTACGCGGGCCGCGAGAAACCTCGATTACAGCCTTATACAAGAGGGCAACGGGCCTTCGGTTGAAACTCGTTCATTTCTGTTTCTCAATCTCAATTTCTGAATAGTGGGCATTATACCTGAGTCTAATACCCCCCCCCCCTAAATAGCGAGGTTGTGCTATGATGTAAGTATCATAACCCCTGGAGACGTATTAGATACTCTGCCCGATTGATCTAGGGTTCCGTAACGGCTGTCGTGGTTTTGCCCGACGTAGTCGTTGGAATGCCGCCTCGGGGAGGGTATTACTAATGTTAAAATGGGTTATTATACTAACACACGTGCATTTGTGTAATTTATAGATTATTCCCAGGAAATCCTTACTGAAAACCCTAAAACAACAATGTGAGTTGATCCACTTTTGAAAACCTTATATTTATTGTTTTTACAAAACCTTAAATACTTTTCCATGCGAATAACAATTATTGAGTATTTGTAAGAATACAATTATAGTGGGTATGTTGGGGTTTTGTATACACAATTTGTTACCACCTGGTCAAGTAGTAACATTTCCACAAGTTGAGTACGACAGTACCACTGATGTTAATCGTTATATCTTGGAAACAAATGTAATTGCGGATGCGCCCTCAATACTGTACACTGTGAAATGGTTTTACTTAAACTTGATTAAACTGGGATTCACTCACCAGTATTTCCCACTGACAAAATGTTTTTAAAACGCGTTTCAGGTAACAAAATGTGAAAGCCAACTAGAAGCCAGCTGGACAGCACTGAAGGCTTGGAAAAGTGGCAATAAATTTACCTAAAAGAAATAGATGTGTTTCTGAAATAAAAATAGGATTTATTCCTATAAAAATGTGTGTACTGAAAACTTGGGTTATACCCATGTATTTAATATTATGGAAATGTGGTATTTTACTCTGATTAAATATTTCCTAACTATGGTCCTGATGAAAATTTCCGCTACCAAATTAGACAAATACGTGATACCACCGAAACTGGCTCGCGGCCGCCCGTTCCCGGGGATTAGGGATCGGGGGTTGCGACATTTGGCCATTACGAGTTTTTGGTCATGCCATTCGGACTAACCAACGCACCCGCGGTGTTCATGGACCTCATGAACCACGTGTGTCAACCTTACCTCGACAAGTTTGTTATCGTTTCATTGATGACATACTTGTATATTCCAATAGAAAAGAAGAACATGAGGAGCATTTACGATTAGTCCTAGATTTGCTCCAACGGGAGAAACTGGATGCCAAATTTTCTAAGTGTGACTTCTGGATTTACGAAGTCCAATTCCTTGGGAATATAGTAAACGAAAAGGGTATCCAAGCTGATCCAGCTAAGATTGAGGCCATCAAAAATTGGGAGGCACCAAGGACGCCAATGAAAATTCGACAATTTCTAGGTTTGGCGGGTTATTACTGCCGCTTCATCGAAGAATTCTCGAAGATCACACAACCGCTCATAGCTTTAACTAAGAAGAGCTCTAAGTATATATGGGGTGACAAACAAGAAGAAGCATTCCAGTTGCTGAAGCAAAAGCTCTGCAGTGCACCCATTCTATCCTTGCAAGAAGGGACAAATGATTTCGTTGTGTACTGTGACGCCTCAATTCAGGTACTCGGATGCGTACTCATGCAACGTCATAAGGTCATCACGTATGCGTCCCGACAGTTAAAAGTACACGAGAAAAATTACACAACCTACGACTTGGAGTTAGGAGTTGTGGTTTTCGCACTGAAGATCTGAAGACACTATTTATATGGTACGAAGTGTACTATCTACACGGATTATAAGAGCCTTTAACACATTTTTTTATCAGAAGGAGTTGAACATGCCTTAATGCCGTTGGGTCAAACTTCTGAATGATTACGAATATGCGATTCAGTACCACATGGCAAAGCTAATGTGATAGCCGACACTCTTAGCCGAAAGGAACATCTAAAACCCAGACGAGTTCGAGCTTTGCAACTCACAATTTATTCCTGGTTACCCGAGCAAATTCGAAATGCATAGATTGAAGTTGTGAAAGAAGAGAATCTGAAAGCAGAATCCCTATGCAAGATGGAACGCGATTTGGAAGTGACACAGACGACACATGGTATTTCATGAACCATGTATGGGTACCTCTCTACAGGAATATGAGAGAACTCATAATGGACGAAGCCCACAAATCTAGATACTCTATCCATCCTGGTTCGGATAAAATGTATCATGATCTCAAGACAACATACTAGTGGCCAAACATGAAAGCTGAAATTGCCACCTATGTAAGCAAGTGTCAGACTTGCTCTAAGGTTAAAGTCAAATATCAGAAACCATTAGGGTTACTGCAACAAGCAGAGATCCTAGTATGGAAATGGGAACAAATCGCTATGGATTTTATTACGGGCTTGCCAAGGACGCCTAGCGGGAATGATACCATTTGGGTGATCATAGACCGCCTAACTAAATCAGCCCACTTTTTAGCAATCAAGGAGACGGATAAGTTTTATAAACTTGGTGTAGTCTACATGAAGGAAATAGTCGCCATACACGGGGTACCCGTGTCAATAATGTCGGATCGTGATCCACGTTTTGCATCTCATCTGTGGCAATCAGCACAGAAAACTCTAGGATCGCGCTTAGATATGAGTACCGCTTACCATCCCCAGACTGATGGCCAAAGTGAGCGTACCATTCAGACCCTCAAAGACATGCTTAGGGCATGTGTCATCGACTTTGGCAACAGTTAGGAGAGACACCTACTCTTAGTGGAATTTTCGTATAACAACAGCTATCACACAAGCATTCAGGCAGTACCGTTTGAGGCGTTGTATGGACGGACATGTAGATCACCTGTGTATTGGGTCGAAGTTGGTGATAGTCAGCTCACTGGTCCCGAGTTGATACTCGAAGCGACCAAAAAGATTGTGCAAATCAGAAACCGTATGGCGACAGCTCGGGATCGTTAAAAGAGCTATGTCGATCAATGCCGCAAACCATTGGAATTTGAGATTTTTACATATTCTCCCCTCATAAGTAGCCTTATTACATATTTCCCCAACCCCTAAATTTAATTACATATTTCCCCTTCCTAAATAAGCCTTATTACGTATTTCCCCAATCTCTGAATTTAATTACATATTTCACCTTCCTAAACCCCATATATTACATATTTATCCATTTCATTGAAAATACTCTTATAGAATTCAATTTTGCCCATGATGAGTTTATTAAATAAGTAGTTACATATTTCCCATTCTAATAAAATCAATTAAAAAAATATTACATTAAAATATGTTTTTCTTTCTTTTATATGAATTCTTTATTAAAATTTAGTCGATCACTTATATTACAATTATTAAAAACTATTTCACTTATAAGATTTTCACAATACCACATTACATGTATTTATACATCTAGGTTTTAACCATCTTTATATTCATAAGATTTTCACAATAGCACATTTCATGTATTTATATATCGAGGTTTTAACCATCTTTAATATTCGACCAGGTTTTGACCATTTTTGTATACGACCATACTTGAACGTCATGTGTACACAATATATAATGAAGTGAAATAGAAATTTATATTTTCAAATTTTCAAAACATATACAATTTCCGTGGGCGGGAATAGTGCTTCGCAGCCATTGGCTGAAATGGGCGGCCGCTCCTTTCTTATTGGACCAACCAATTTATTATTTTATACACACTTTAAAATTACGGTTTTGCCCCGGAGTAGTGTTTCTCTGCCATTTGTTCAAATGGGCGGCGAGCAATACCCACTTTAAAGTTACAGTTTTATCCCCCGTTAAAAAATATGGTTTTGCCCCAGCTTCAAAATACATTTACCCTTTTGCCCCGAGCTAAAAAATACAATTTCGCCCTCTGTAAAAAAATTATGCTTTTACCCTCAGCCTAAATTACGTTTTCGACCCGGTTAAAAATAAAATTTTGTTTTCCCCCCGGCTCAAAACTCAAAATTACGAATTTGCACCAGTTTATTATTTTATACGTACTTTAAAATTACGGTTTTGCCCACAGTTTAAAATTACGTATTTGCCCCAGTGCAAAATAAATTTATGCTTTTGCCCCCAGCTAAAATTTACGAATTTCACCTCGGTTCAAAATTATGATATCACCCTCAATCCAAAATTACGTTTTTGCCCCCATGAAAAATAAAAATATGGTTTTCCCCTAGCTAAAAATTAGAATTTTACCCTCAGGAAAAAATGATTTTCCCCCAAGTAAAAATAAAAATATGACTTTGCCCCTAGCTAAAAATCGTGTCAAAAAAAGTTGCCTAACACTCTTTTTACTTTTTATTTATATCAAAACTATAGTATTGTTTTTTAATTGGTTGAGGATTGTTCGGCCGTCGCCCCGCAACGCGGGCGGGGCATCACCTAGTTTATATACATTACAATTTCCATAAGGGAGAATAGTGTCAGGCTGATCGCTGACACTATCCTATTGGTCTGAATAAAATGCGATTTCACCCCTATTTAAAAGTTACGAGTATGCCCTCTGTTAAAAATTATGATTTTGCCCCCAGTAAAAAGTTATAATATATTGTCATCGTTTTAGCTTTTGACAAATTACGATTTTACCCCAGTTCAAAATTATGCTTTTGCCACCAGTTCTAAATTAGAGTCTTGTCATCGTTTTAGTTTTTTTTTTTTTTTTTTTTTTTTTTTGCAAAACTATGGAAGTTTTTTTAATTGGTCGATTTGATGTAATTTTTATTCATGTTAGGGAGCTGCTTATCACTCGCTCATTGGTTCTGATAAATTTAGTTTTGTCCCAGCTCAAAATTACAGTCTTGCTATCGTTTTAATTTTTTTCCTAGCAAAACTATGGTAGTATTTTTTAATTGGTTGATAAATATTTTGGCCTAACGTCCCGCAACGTGTACAGGCATAAAACTAGTTTGAAACAATATACATTCCTTTAATAACTTACTGATAGATGACATCGTCACTAATGTGATCGTTATCTTTACTGGAGACAATATCTAATTATTTTAATACTTAAAATATAGGTAAAATGTGTAGAAACAAATTAAACTGTTATGGAGATATGTTGAGGAAAAAAATGTTTTAACTATAAACTTAAGAAGTACATTGCATATTGAATGGTATATATAAATTGATTTATTAGAAAGGAAAATATGTAACTAATCATTTAATAAACTCATGAAGGGTAAAATAAAAATTTTATAAGAGTATTTTTAATGAAATGGATAAATATGTAATACACGGAGTTTAAGAAGATGAAATATTTAATTAAATTTAGTAATTGGAGAAATATGTAATAAGGCTTCTTAGAAGGGGGATATATAAAAATCCCAACTTAAAAAACTCGCCGTTGAAAAAAGAGCTAAATGTCATTTTAGTCCTTGTGGTTTATGTCATTTTGCCAGTTTAGTCCAAATGTTTCATTTTTTCTCCTGTGGGTCCAAAAAGGTTTTACCGTTGCCATTTTAGTCCATTGGGTTACTTTCATCCATTTTTCAGTTAACGAGAAGGACAATTCGATCATTTTATGTGTAATTCTATTAACCAGAAGGGCAATTCGACCATTTACAATGACCGAATTGCCCTTCTCGTTAACAAAAAAATGGATGAATTTAACCCAATAGACCAAAAGGGCAATGGTGAAACCTTTTTGGACCCACAGACGAAAAATAAAACCTTTGGACAAAACTGATAAAAGGAACCAAAACAGAGGGACTAAAATGATATTTAACTCAAAAAAGGGTAAATTACTTTTTGAGTCCCTGTGTTTTAGGGGTTTTAACCACTTGAGTCCAAAATCAAAATGTTTAACGCCCTGAGTCCCTATAACCACTTTTCTTAACCATTTGAGTCCAATTTTCTAACACTGTTAGAATTATTTTGTTAAAATTTGTTCAATGACCAAATTACCACTACCTAATATTTCTTTCTCTCTCTATCATATCACAAAGCAGCAGATTAGGTGCGGAATTGAAGAAGATTGTGGTTCGTCTCGATTAACGGTCGGTTTTCAATCCAATTTCGATTATCTCACATATCCCCACCGCACACACACAACCACTGCACATCCACCATCTGCACCATCATCACCACCACCACCCCCACCATGAGCACCACTATCCCCACCGCACACACACAACCACCACCGCACATCCACCAAATCAAACCAAAAGGTACAAATTCACATCAAATCGAACTTATCTAGGTTCAAATCAAACAAAAAACAACAAAAAAAATTAACTACATCGAACCTGGTTGACCGATTTTTGTCCAACGGCATTAGGGTTTCAACTGATGGCGCGGTGGTGGTCTGTTGGGGGGATCAGTGGTGAAATTGAGTTGTGGAGTTGCTGGTGGTGAGTTGAAGGATGAGAATAGGTCGTCGACGGTGTGGTTGTTTCTGGCAGCCATGGGTGAATTGGAGTTGAAGAAAACCTGAAGTTGTGAAGACGGTGGTTGTTTCTATCAACCATGGGATGGTCGTGGGTGGCAGTGGGGCGGCAGTGGTGGTGGCACTAGTGCTGGGCGGCACTGGTGGTGAAGGTGCTGAAGAAAAGGTTAAATTGAGTTGTGGAATTGCTGAAGTTGTGAAGACAGTGTGGTTGTTTCTGGTGTTGGGTTTGGGTTAAAGACTTGTGGAGTAATTTATTTTTATATATATTAAACTAGGTTAGAACCCCGTGTATTACACGGGTTGAATAAATGTAATTTTATATATTAAATTATAAAAAGTTATATCTTTATGAACCCCATATATTGTACGGGTTAAATAAATGTAACTTTATATATTAAATAATAACAAAGTTATATCTTTGAAAACCATGTGTATTACACAGATTAAATAAATGTAATTTTGTATACTAAATACTAAAATCGTCGTATCTTTAAAAAAACCCGTGTATAATCGGGTTGAATAAATCTACCAAATAATAAAAAAAAATTACATCCTTAAAAATCCCGTATATTACACGTGTTGAGTAGATCTAAAAAAAGTTATATTTTTAAAAACCATGTCTATACACAGATTAAATAAATGTAATTTTGTATATTAAATACTAAAAACGTCATATCTTTAAAAAACCCATGTATAGTCGGGTTGAAAAATCTACCAAATAATAAAAAAAATTATATTCTTATAAAACCTTATGTATTACACGTGTTAAATAAATCTAATTTTACATAGCAAATGATAAAAAAATTATATCTTTTAAAAACTTCATGTATTACACGGGTTATATAAATGTGACTTTGTAGAGTAAATAATTAAAAAAAATTATATTTATAGTAAATAATAAAAAATTTATATTTTTAAAAACCCCAAGTTTTACACGAGTTGAATAAATATAATTTTGTATACCAAATAATAAAAAATATTTTTTTAATAAATTAGGATAACATTTAATATTAATTTATTATTTATATATTTAATATAAGATAAGTAGGGAAGAGAGGTATTTGTTTTAAAAATATATTAAATTAATAATTTAGATTTAAGGATAATATTTTATTAAAGTACGATAAGATTTAATATTAATTTATTATTTATTTATTTAGTTAATATAAGATAAGTATATATTTAAAGATACTTTCAATGAATGACACGTGTCTAAAACTTGGTTTCTTTTATTATAGTAGATATATTAACAGTTTATGCTTTAAAGACTTGTTTCTTGTACTCATGTGCATATAAGACTTGTACTTTGTATGTAAATTACCAAATTACCCTCATAGTTAACAGACTTAGTGGATGATGTTAGAAATTTGAACTCAAATGGTTAAAAAAGTGGTTATAAGAACTCAGATGGCATTAAACATTTTAGGGCATGTTTGGCTAAGCTTTTTGAAACAACTTATTGATTTATTGGTTATTTGAAAAAGTCAGTATAGAGTGACTTATTGACTTATTGGCTTTTGCCCCTCACATAAACCCTCATTGCCAAACATCATTTTGGAGCTTATGACTTTTTAAGAAGACAATAAGTCAATAAATTGTTTTAAAAAGTTTAGCCAAACATACTCTTAATTTTGCACTCAAATAATTAAAACCCATGTAACACAAGACTCAAAAAGTAATTTACCCAAAAAGAAAAAAATAAAAAGAAGAAACCTAATAGAAAAGCTAACTTCTCCCCCAAGAAATTACTTCTTCACCTCTCTCTCTCCACCGTCGCCTGAGTCATCTCCGCCGCTTGCCGGAGAAAAAAAAAAAAAACTCAGGTCATCATCCAATTCAGCTACCTAATTTCATCATCATTCCCCAATCCTTCACCTTTCTTCTAATTTAAACCTTCAATTCAATGAATTCACTTGCTTTATAACCTTCTTATCACCACACAACTTCATCAACGCACAACAAATTCTCCAAATCCTCATCCGTATAATCACACTTACATTCATGGCGATCCGATTCACCCTTTCGTACTCCGACTACATCGCCGGAACCCTAGTTTCCGCCACCGGCAAATCCACTACCTTCACCACGCTCGCGCGTGACTTTTTCGGCGCTGATCGTACTTCCAATCGTTCTCCACTCGTCAACGGATTAATCTCGTTACTTAACTCAACCACCGCACGTGGCGGCGCGTGTAGTAGTTTAGGCGGCGCGTGTGGTGGTTTAGGTGTGTTTGGTGTTTCGCCATTGAGAGCGGGTTCTGTGACTTCTATGCTTCCGTTTCTGCAAGGGTTGAAGTGGCTTCCGTGTAATGAGATTAATAGTAGTAATCAGAGTGTTGGAGAGAGTTCTAGTGGTGTTAGTGGTCGATCGGTTGTTGTTGAGAGGAACGGTTGGATTTCGAGAGTGTTGAGTGGTTTATCTGATGATGCCAAGGCTGCATTTACTGCTGTTAGTGTCAGGATATTGTTGAGAGCTCAGTTAGTTGAGCCGAAGTCGATTCCCTCGGCTTCTATGAGCCCTACACTTGATGTCGGTGATCGGATTCTGGCCGAAAAGGTACTAATCTTGTAAATTGGTTGGAATTTAGGATAATGTAGGTCTGAGATTGCCAGTTGCTTGTTCATTAATGTTATAAATTGCTCTATTGTTTCAAGAAAATGGAGATTTGTGGTTTGCTTCTTGGTTTAAAAAGGCGCACCTGAGGCGCGCTAGGTATTGAGGTAAATGAATCAGTGGAAAAAAGGTGCACCTTGTGTAGTTCCGGGTCTAACTTGGTTAGATCAGGGTTCGTAGGAGGTTTATGTGTAAAAAGAACCATTGGGATGAAGAAATTATGAAAGTTTTACTTGACAAATAGGTTTATATGTAAAACAGATGAGGAATATGCAGCTTCTGGTCGTACATAAAACTTATTTGGAAATAGACACGCATTCCTCACACTTCAGCGTTTGAGATCAAAATGCCTCGAAGCGCTTCAGCGTTTGGGATTTAGGATAAGTTAGATTTTAGATTGCCAGTTTCTTGACTTGTAGGTTGAAATTTGTTTCCCTGTAGTCTATGTAGTAAAATCGGTGGTGTTATCGGTCCCCATGTAAAATATCGGTACCGATATTATCGGCAATACTTGACCGATATTGGATCGACATATCACCGATTTCCTAATATCCGTATCTTTCTTCTTAGTTTTACCATTTGTCTTTCTTCTTGTTGCTGCTATTAGTGTTTTAAGTCTTAATTGTTAATGGTTAGTGTTTAAGTCTTAATCAGTTCCTACTTGCTACAATTGTTAGTGTTTTGCAAGTTGCAAAAGGTTAATTTGTTAATGGTATACTGAATTGTTGGTGTTAAATTGCTATATATATGAATTCTGCATGGTATTAAAATTACCGATATGCCATCAATATCCCACCGCGATAACCAATATCTCAAATATCGGTCCTTGACCAATATCTGATTTCTTACCGCATTAACTGCTTAGCCTGTAGGTGGTTTATAGATGACTGATATACAATTAGTTCAAGTTCATTAATGTTCTAAATTGCAATATTGTTTCATGATTGGCTAATGCCTTCAAGAAAATGGAGATTTGTGGTTTGGTTATTGGTTTAAAAAGGCGCTGACGAAAACACGCCTCATGTGGTTCTTGGTCAAAATTAGTGTCCTTAGAAGGTTTATATGCAAAATATAAGAGAAGAATAAATTAGAAAGGTTTGCTTGATAAATAAGTATATATGCATTTAAAGGGTGTTAACTAGTAATATTTTTTTTGATTCACTGGAAAAAAAGGTTAGATTTTGAGTTTTGTTCTTATTGATGTAGGTTTCATACTTCTTCCGAAGCCCAAAAGTTTCAGATATTGTGATATTCGAGCCCCCTCCCATTCTTCAGGTAAGATTTTGGTTATGTATGTTGTTGCCCCATTGTTCTCAAAGCGGGTCGTGTTCACAGGCTAGTAGGTTGAACATGACATGAACACGAAAATAATGTCAGACACGAACATACACAACCCGTTTAACCCTAAATTTAAGATTTTTTTCCGTATTACTTTTAAAATGGGGTAAATTACTTTTTGAGGCCCTGTGTTTTATGGGTTTTAACCACTAGAGTCCAAAAGCAAAAAGTTTAACGACCTGAGTCCCCATAAGCATTTTCTTTAACCATTTGAGTCCAAATTTCTAACACTGTTAGAATTTTTTGGTTAAGTATTATTAAATGACCAAAATTTATATTTAAAAAATAAAAAACTCTCTCTATCTCTTTCTCTCTCTTCTACTTCTTCTTTCCTTTTTCTTTTCCATAAGAAAAAGATCTTCACATGACTTCAACGTTTTGATTGAATTTTTCAAACTTTTAAACACTGTTTGTGATAAAAACCATTCGGTTTTGGAAATGAGATTATCGTCACAGTATTCTTCCGTCATCTCCAACACTTCTCCGGCACACCGGAGTGGAGCGACGTTTAACGGCGTCAGCTCGATTTTAACGGAGTAACAGGATTTAACAGCAGCCTCAAACGTTTCCGATCCTCCTGGAAAATCCGGTAGCGTGATGTGAGCATGCTCCGTATCTGTTTCTTCTCGTATCTCTTCGTTTTTTGAATTTTCAGACACACTTTCAGCAGTGTCATTCTTTTCTTGCCCGGTAATCATCTCGTGTAGCTTTTTACTTTTCGCCATTTACGGAAACTGAAATAAACATTTCGTCGAATGGTTAATACGCAACTAACAATAATGAAACCAATAGAGAAAACCGAATCACTAACCTTGTGGAGATGGAAGGTCATATCCCCGACGTCTACAACGACGTCGCTGGGTAGTCCGGTGGTACAAAACCTGCAACAAACACAAAATCATGTAACAAACTCTAACAGAAAAAGAATAAAAGCAACTAACAGAGTTAGTTAGTTAGTTACCAGGCTTGGCGTTTGGAGGATTCTGGCATATCGGAGGCCATAACTGATTGAGGGAAGAGATATCCTTCTTTATCTCCGTTCCACTGATTGAGAAAGAAATACTAGAGAGATGTAGGGGGCTAGGGGGAAGAAAGAGAAAGAGATAGGGAGAGTTTTTTATTTTTTAAATATAAGGGTATTTTAGTCATTTTAGTCATTTAATAATACTTAACCAAAAAATTTTACTAGTGTTAGAAATTTGGACTCAAATGGTTAAAGAAAATGCTTATGGGGACTCAGGTCGTTAAACTTTTTGCTTTTGGACTCGAGTGGTTAAAACCCGTAAAACACAGGGACTCAAAAAGTAATTTACCCTTTAAAATGACTTGTGTATTCGCCGTTGACAGTTGACACTGACACAACCCGTTTAACCCCAGGTTTTTATAAGTTCCATTTATGTTGTTGTGTAGGAAATTGGTTGCAAAGATGCATTTATAAAAAGAATTGTAGCAAAGGCTGGAGATTGTGTCGAGGTAAGATATAAAAATACATAAATATACCCTCCTCTTTTAAAGAGATTTATAGCACTTATCCTGATGCCTCAAATGTTAAATTCGTTTCGTATTATCAGGTTAAGGAAGGTAAACTGTTGGTGAATGGTGTCGCCCAAGATGAAGAATTCATTTTAGAGCCATTAGAATATGAAATGAAGCCTATGGTACTTGTTTTCTCCTTTGACTTTATGAATTCTTGATTATGCTCATTAGTATCAAGATCTGATCTTTATTCGCTAAACGTTTTTTTTTTGTTATTCAGATTGTGCCAGAAGGTTATGTGTTTGTGCTGGGCGACAATCGTAACAACAGTTTTGACTCCCACTACTGGTAATGCGCGTTATTTAAATATTCTTTTTATATTTTGTTCAAATGCAATGCGGTATTCAATTTTGTTTTTGTGCGTGTGTGTATGTAGTTCACTAGTCACCACACACAATTAAAATTGGTGTCTAAGTTGAAAATCGTGTCAGACACATGAACCCAGACGCGACACAGTTATTCAAGGGTTGACCAGAACACGACATGTTTAACCCGATTTTTTTACATTTTTTTATTTTTCCGCATATTAATATTTAAAATTAAAATTTTACAACAAATATATATAAAGGAATTACATTTTAATTATAAAATCTTATGTCAATTTCTCTTTTAAGTTATAATTATGGCATATAATACCCAACAATATAAATGAGTTAAATGTGTCAACGTGGGCCGTTTAGCTAAACGGGTTCGCAGGTTCAACATGAAATTCACCCGAACTTGTTTAAACTAAACCCAAACCCGCGAATTTCGTGTTAGGTTCGTGTTGTGTCAGAAATTCAAACCCCTAATTTTGGTGCAGTTAACCCTATAATATTTGGATAACTGGATAGATTCTTATTAGTCGAGGGGTTATTATTGTGCAGGGGACCTCTTCCTGTAGCAAACATTGTGGGTAGGTCTGTGTATCGTTATTGGCCACCGTCGAAAGTGTCGGACACAATTTATGTAGCAAGACGAGGTGTTGCTCATTCTTGACACGCGTCATTCTTCCTATCTGTTTGGAGGGTGAATCTTGAATGACCTTTTTTGACAATTTTGTTTTTGCCCTTCTGTTTTGCTTTGCCTTTTTCGCTCACCATCGCCAATCATTGTATATATCTAACCTCTTTTACGCTTTTGGGATCGGGCAATAATGCCCGTAAGTTACTAATTTAACTTCGTTTGTAGCCATTTGTGGCAGTTTTAGGGTTCATTTTCTTTTATTTATTGTTGATTGTGTTGAATGCTATATCTTCGCGGATTGAGTAAAGATACTAGTATAACTTGAATCTTTGAGTTGTTTATTTGTTTTGACTTAGGGTGTTCAGAGGTTGGCCAGAACTAATCAAACCTGTAAACATGAATCAGTTTGGTTCATTTGGTTGTTCTTTCTTTTTATTAAGGTTCAGAGCGTCAAACCAAGCGTTTTAACTTAACTATCATCATCATCATACTTAGTAAATACAACCAATAGCAAAGCTAAGGTAGGGTCTGAGGATGTTAAGATGTAGACAGCCTTACCTCTACCTCGTAGGAACAGAGAGGCTGCTTCCGGTGAGACCCCGGCTCCATAGTAGTTTTGCATCAGGCGTTGGACATAAGTCACATAACACTCGGCAATTAAGTTAAGCGTTTTAACTTAACCGACTCGTTTATATAATTGCATTTCCCTCCTTCAGGACAAGCATTACCTTTCTTGATAAGACACTACTCAGGAAAGGTATTAGGCCATTACCCTCTTGTTAAGCCCACTAACTTCGATAGGCTCGTTAAGAAAGAGTTAGCTCCCATGGCTCATCTTCCTTCTGTGAATAGGTCATCCCAAAACACTTTCCATTCTTCTCATTTGCAGTCGAAAACACCACCGCTAACATATATTTTATCTCTCTCTATGAGCCGAGCTGCCTAGATAGGGGTCGATCCAACATAAAGCCCGACCCGGATGACATGATCTAGCTGTCTTGCAAGTCATTGACAACATCCTTACCACATTAGCCTATGAGCATACTTTCTACCTCTTTCTCTGAAATGTTTGTTTTGGACATGAAAGATTAGATTAGCAAGTAAGCCGCACTAATATAACGATTGTCATACCTCTTTAACATGTACACTTAATTATACACGACCACATTGGTGTAAGAGACACAAGGAACCAATGGACGTGTGCCATTTTGTAATGGTTTATAAGGCAGATAAAACACACTAGAAAACAAAGAAGACTTAAAGATTTTTTATTCAAACCCTATAAGCCGTGTGTCGTTGTGTTAGAAATTGTCACCCGTATCTTTAGTTCGAGATATGGGGTCTAGTTGGGGTAAGAAGTTCACAAAACCACTATATTATATATTCATCGGGGTCCCTAAAACCACAACCAAAACTAAAGCTCCATTGTCGGGAATGAGTTTAGCTGTTCTTTTAGTTCATCGAAAGGTGGTGGTAATTGTTGGTGACGTATGGGCTATGGTTGTTCAATAAACTAGTGGCTTGCTTGAAAAAAGCTTGTTTGTAAACGAACCAAGCCTGAGACACGGTTGACTCGGCTCGCTGCTCACTCGATGTCTGGCTTGTTGGCTCACTAATAAGATATAAAATATTAAAAGAAATACAAATATGAAACATATATTATTTTGAACCTCCCTCTCGGTCTTTAAAAAATATAATATAAAAAACAAAAACTATACTTATGTGTATGCTAAAAAAATATTTTTATTGTCTGTTCTATTATCTGTATATGTAAAAATATCTTTTTCTTAATTAATGAGCCGTCTAGACAACCCACAAGCTAGCTCTACTTTTCAGTTTGATACATTAAATGACCGAACTAAAGTGCTACTTAAAAAAGACTAGGTCATAGCCCAGTAGCGATTGGGGCTAAAATCCCTAAAATATATAACATACAACGGCTGCATGATGCTCCCACGGATACATTCATATAGACAAAGAAACCACCTGTATTGAATTTGCAGTCAATTTCTTGGCTGCTAATGTAAATTACTCAATACTTTTTGAACTCTTGGATGTTTAAATTATGAATTTTTTGCTAGAATGTTTTATCTATGTTTGGTAGTGCAATTCATAAAAAACAACAACCTTTGTTAATATGTTTCGTTAATTTTTTCACTCGGACACTTGATCAAACATTTGGTGTGCAAAGAGATTAGTCATGGATAATAAACATTAGATTGAAGCATAAACACCCCATCAAGCATGAAATACTTGCAAATTCGTATCCGTTGTTACAGAACTACTTAATATACAACAAAGATATTATACTTGCGTGGTCAAATTAGTTCAAGTTAGGCATGCTATCAATGTATTTGAATGAAAATTATTAAAGAAATAACTCACCACCGTTAATGGATTGAAATAAAAACATAGATTAAAATGTATATAAGGCCGAAATTAAGGAGAATGTTGTGTTTCTCATCATTGGATGGTTTGTGAATGTACAATAGCCTTCCCAAGTTCATAACAAAATATGCTCAAAAATGAAATATGTCGGGTCGGTTCTTATACTTAGTACCCGACAAACCCGATTACATAAAAACCCAGAACCAGCCCTATATTTAGGGTAGTGAATTGGTTCTATATTTTATGTTTGATCAGTTCTCGGGTTGGGTCGGGTAATGGTCGGGCAGGGTCGGGTTTTGCCTTTTGCTCACCCCTAGGGCCATGTGTGCAAAGAGCTGACAAAGCAATAAATGAAGACAGAGAAAATGAAGGACACGGGGCTGTGCCCACCAGGAACGGGGCCGTGTGAGTGTTCTGTTTCAAACTATAAATAGAGGTGCTTGGCTCACTTGCAAACCATCCCTTGGCAAACCATTTCTCTCACTTCGACCACTACAATACCATCATCTTCCACCACTTTAGTAGAGTTAGAGTAGCCTCGGGATCCAAAATCGATAGTGAGAGCTTTTGTCAAACTATGACCATGCTTGGCTAATGTCTTACATCACTTGGTGAAGACGAAATCTTTTGTGTATTACTTTTGATTTCCATCCTTTGGTCACTTTTTAATTGGGTATGTATTAATGACTTTAATAACTAGTTTTTTATATTGATGGTGAATTTTTATTCTATTGTTGATTCACTCATTCGTGTCTTTACAGTCTATATAAAGCGCGTTAACTACCTGGAAGGGGGTTAGAAGGGTGGTTTGGGTAAAGTTCTTGTCTCGTTCAGTGTATAGATCCTGCGAGGACCTGATTCAAGCTTATTAGCACTTCCCTTGAGGCAGATAGCATTAAATCAGTGGGAAGTAAGAACAACTTGTAATCCCTTATAAATAAACTACTATTAAAACTTTAAACCAGCCTTGTGGGACTGTATCCCTGCTGACTCAGACCAATATGGCCGAGGGTAGTGTTGCCTCCAAAAGAGGGACATGCCACATTTTGCATTAATAACTTACTTAATTATCTTTCAATAATCCGGCCTTGCGGGACTGTATCCCTGCTGACTCAGACCCATATGGCTGAGAGTAGCGTTGCCTCCAAAACAGGGTCATGCCACAATAACTAAGATAATCTCTTAGAAAACCCAAGTGCGAAAATAATGAAAGGATACGTAGAAGATGAGTCGGAGCCAAGTGATTCTTTCTTGTTACTTATTTCTTTTATTTTCTTTCTTTATTTTACATTTTTAAAACTCTTTTTTCTCAAAATTTGGGTCGATTTGACGTTGACGATAAACCGGTAAAAAGCTCTTGTGTCCTTGGACAACCTCGGTATCTTACCATCACTATACTACGCCAACGATGGGTGCACTTGCCCTAGCGTGTTGTAGAGAGTGATAGTTATATATCGATGTTTATTAAATTTAAAGCTTGATTAAAAGGTAAAAAGGTACTAAAAATAACATAAAAAAATCCGTACACCCGTCGACACGTCACAAATCATATTCGTCAATTGGTTCCTTGCGTTCAAGTAACTCCTTACTCTAAAGTCATGGTAACATTATCTGGCATCCTTTCTGTTTAGAACATTCGTTAAACATGAGACATGGACCGACATTCATTCTCATATATTCTTTATCCATGCTTGTTTTCATTCTCTGATTTGAAGTGGTCTAAAATACTACCCTGAGTTTGAGCGTGGCCACCCATTTACACCAAATTGCATCAATGAGGGTGCGAGAACAATCAAATCTCTTTTGACAAAGGAGAATGGAATTCCTTTGGCAACATACAACTCTCATATACCATCAGATCTATTCCCAATCAAATATCATATTACTTCCTTACATAGCTACATCGTTAGATAAGATCAAAGAACACCCTTTGGCTAAAGTTAGTTCTAATATGTTCATTAGGTTTAAGGATAGAAGGATTATACCAGTTTGTGAAACATCTTATGACTATAATCCATGAAGATCATATTGAGTTGAATTACGCCTGATGTCATTCTCCAATAAAGATCTATGAATATTAGATCTCAACACCTTGAGCCTTTCATCTCATGGAACAACTAATCATTCATAATAGTCTTAGTTTAGATTGATTCACATGAATCTGATCGGCTACAGGCATTTAGAATAATTCCTTATTCATGGATTACTTAAACGTACAAAAATAAAACAATGAAACATTTATTATAATGCATTTAACCATTAATAAGGAGTGTTTCGCCATCTACACTCCGACGAAACTAAGGAGTGTTTCACCATCCTTATTTCGACGAAACAAAGTGTTTCGCCGGCCCAACGTTTCGCCGAAGCCCATTAAGGGCCCAGTACGTTACGCGGATATTTATTGTGTATTACGGTTCCATTCGTCACGCTTTTAGCAAATAAGAAACCCTAGAGCTCTCTCTCCCTATTGACGGCGACTGTGTGCCCTCGAAGCCATCTATAATCGATCAAGTCATTCTTTCTGTTCAACCGGTTAGTGTGTAATATCTCAGATTGATCAAACTGTTAAGTTGTTATGTAGATGGTTGTTAGTATGTTTGAATTTCATTGATTGTTGAGGTTGATTATTTGTGAACCTGATAGCAATTAGGGTTTCTCGGTGTTGTTGATTGAATAGATTTGATCAGTGAGATAGGCTGTCAGTATTGATGAATCTGTGAAAATGTATTCGTGCAATGGCCATCTTATATGCTAGATTGTTTAAGGTTAACACGTGATTCTGATATAATTGGTTAACGATTGATACTGGTTGTTTTGACATGAATCGCATGATCGGCGGTTAGGGTTTTGGGTAATCATCAGTCACGACATAACTGACTTAATGGACGAAACACCGATGATGACGTAACGGATGCGTTTCGCCGGAGGATAATCACGACGAAACAGGCATGATGAAACAGGGGTGTTTCATCGAGGGTAATTACGACGAAACCAGAGGGTGTTTCGCCGAAGGTAATCACGACAAAACAAGATGTTTCGTCGAAGGGGATTTACGATTAAACAAGGGTGTTTCGTCGAGTTGTTAAACTGCACAGTAAACTCAGTTAAGTCTGTTAAGGATTAACTAGGTTAGTCACGTACTGTTAAATGTAAAGCATGGTTGCATGAGCCTGTATAACTGATAAGTGCTATGTGTTAGTTATAACTACATGAATGTGATAATCTTGATTGTTAGTCAAACTTTGTGAATGTCAACTGATTGTGTAAACGTGCATACCATAGGCCTTGACTGACTAATTGGAACCAAGTAATTAACCAAACCGAGCAAACCAAGGTGAGTTCACACTCTTTCCAAGGCATGGGATTCCTGGTGGGTTGGGAATGAGATTGTATGACTACCCGTACTTTCATCACTACTAGACCACTTACCACCGTCCTCGGATTGGGAAGGACGCCAGTGCTAAATCCTACGTAAAACCTACGTACCATTGTCCTCAGTTTGGGAAGGACACCAGTGTTAAAACCTACGTACTACTGTCCTCGGATTGGGAAGGACACCAGCGCTAAACCTACGTACTCGCTACGTACTACTGTCCTCGGATAGGGAAGGGCACTTACGTAAAACCTACGTAAACTCATACTTTCCACTGTCCTCGGATTGGGAAGGACACCTATAGATACAACTAGTCTAGTAACATACAACATGGGAAGCCCCCACTTATTATCGTAAAGGTTTGGGAACAAGGATACTGGGTAACGCATGGTTATGAAACGAACTTACGATTTCTGAAATGAACTCATTAACTGAACAATCAACTGTGAACTCGCTCAACTTTGTTGTTGACTCATTGCAGAAACCAGTGAGTGGGTAATCGACCGGTTCCAAGCGCGCCTTGTCCTCCTGATCAAATTGATTGAAGCATTGTTTATATATGATGTCCGCGGTGCTTCCCGGATCGATGAAAATGTAGTCTGTTTGGTAATGACCAATCACTCCTGAGATGACTATCGGTCGTTTTTCCCTCGGGCCCCCTCTAACAACGGGAAAAATAACTTGCCGTTCGCGCCACGAGTCGTCTTGTGTGCGCTTGTTGTAGTTTTTCCTTGGCCTTCGTGGACCTCCCTGAACCTTGTGGGTTTCTAACTTCCTGAGTTTTTTGTTATCTGGCCCTTCCTCTCGTCTTTGAATTTGGCTGTAATCGCGCTTTCCGCTCTTTACCAGGTGAGTGAGCTTTCCATCTCTCAGGGCCCTTTCAATTTCTTGCTTTAAGCTGAAACAGTCATCGATTAGGTGGCCCGTATCCTTGTGAAATTTACAGAAGAGATTGTGATCTTGACCCCTCTTGTTGCGCATCTGCAGGGGTGGTTTGAACTGGTGATTTTCAGTGGCTAAGACCTCAGAAGGGGTCTTTATCAATGGTGTCCACTGTTTCTCCCTGTTTTCTCTTTTTACTTCTTTTCGGTGGGCTATTTTATTGATTGTGTGGCGCGCATCTTCCCTTGCTGGGCTTCTTTCTCTGTGACCGGACGCTTTCCATGATTGGCTTCTACCCTTTTTGTTGTGTCGGTCACTGTGGGTGTATCCGCGTTGACGGTGATCATCACCGGTCAACTGTTTATCTGTTTGTGCTATTGCTTTGGCTGCCTCAATGAAGGTTTCCTAGTCTTTGGGTCCTCCGTCTCTTCCTTTCACGCGCTTGATTAGATCGTCGCACTTGACTGCCCTCATGAAGTGCGCGCGCATCATCTTTTCACCTACGTCTCCGATCTCTAGACATTCCTTGTTATATCTTGTGATAAAATCTTCCACGCTTTCGTGGTCTCAGCGCCATATATTCAGACAATTAGCCGGGTCTCTGGTGTGTCTTCGCTGTTGGGAGAAGTGTGCAAGGAACTTCTCTCGAAAGTCGACCCATGATTTAATTTTTCCTGCTGGTAAGCTGTAGAACCAGACGCACGTTGCGCCCATATATGTTTGCGCGAAAAGATGCCACCAAGTTGGTAGGTTCCACCCACCTGTTGCTCCTGCGCCGCTAAAAACTTGGAGGTGGTCATCTAGATCTGTCAAGCCGTTGTATTTGCCCACGTTGTGCGGCAGCTTTGTCTTGTCTATAGCAGATGTGGCGATTTCCCTGATGAATTTTGAATTTTCAGCCATGTCATCTGGACGATAGCTTAAGGATGTAATCGTGTTCTGCCTTTGGGTTGTACCCTGCGCGCTTGGCTGGTTTGTACGACTCGTGTTCTGGGTGTAGTCTGCTGAACACTGTGCTTTCTTTGTATGTTGGGTCTTCCTCTTCGTCTTCCCATTCGTTGTTCATATTGCGCGCGCCTAGGCGGCTTTGAATCGGTCTTCGTTGTAAGTTGGAGTGCTGCACATAATTGCTTTCTGTTTCACCGTAGGTATCGCGCGTGTCGTGCGCGCTGGGCTTTCTGATGTTTGGTGCAGGTCCTTTTTCTGGGCGTAAAGTCCACGCATTGACCTGCCGAGTCGTGTGTGTGCTCAGAGATCGTTGCGGTGGGGTAGCGAATGCCGACTGGTTAGCTTGTGCTTGGAGCAGAGCTTGTTGCGCGCTTGGTTGTGTATAAACAAGGTTTATAGATGCTATCTGCTCGGCATACCAGGAAGCCAGAGTTTTTCCTTCGGGTAGCCCTAAAAGTGCAGAGAAATTTAGCTGTGCTTGTTCCGATGGAGCTGAGGGGCCAGCTCCATGGCTTGATGTCTGCATAGGTGGAGGTGTTTGTTGAACCAACCCGGATGGAGGTATTTGTTGGACTACCCCTGGTGGAGGTTGAAAAGTGGCTCCGTTTGTGGTCTGAGTGATTATCCTAGTGGGGGTTTGGAAAATGGGTCCAGTTGTGGTTTGGCTAGCGACCCTGGACGCACTTCCGAAAATGCTAGGAAAATCGTTGTTTGTTTGCCCTTCCTGGATTATTTCGTTCCTTTGACCCCTTTGGACGTGTGCTGTCTCCGAAACGAGTTCAAAGGAAGAAACTTCTCCATCTACATGGTGTGAAAGGTTTTGTTCAGCCATTTTTACGAGTGCTTGAAAAGAAAAGTGATGAGATTGGTCTTGCAAAAAAGCGGATGGCGCCAATGATGAAACACAGGTTAACACCGAGGTTAATCTGTGGGGTTATTTCTTCTGTGGGTTCAATCTCCTTTCTTACTCGTTGAATGACCTAGATCCTGCAAAACAGCAACACCGTTAGTCTCGTTAAGAGGGGAATATGGGGGTTTCCCTCTTAACCAGGCTCTGGCGTGAGAATAAGTACCGTTCTGAGGGAGAATAAATAGTGTGTGTTTAGTGTGTGTGAATGAGAGCCAAAGATCCCGAACCTGAATGATGAAGGGTCCTATTTATAGCCGGAGGGTGAAGGAGGGAGGAACAGCTGTGCCAGCTGTGGACGCGCGCCAGCTGTCCGACCAAGGGGAATATCCTCTTGGTCTGCTCTGCCATGGCCGGTGTAGTGGTACACGTGGCGCGCTTACATTTGTCCATGTTGGAAACCTTGTACTGGTGTTGTCAGCTCTGCCCCCTGATTTGTCGCAGGCCTATGTGTCGTTCTGCGACTGGTGACATGTGTTGTCTTTTTTGTCGGATAGAGCATCTTTGGTGCCACCTGCAGATCTTCTAGAAGTTTCTAGAAGCTTCTGGATTGCTTTGCTGATGTAGGCGCCATGTATGCTCAAAAAAGTGGTGTGGTCTCTGCCATGTAGGCAGGGAATTGGGACCATACCTCTTCAGCAGCCAAATGCATTCCCATTGTAAAACCACGTTTCCAACCATTTAATACTATTTTCTGATGCTATATGGTTGTTTTAATAAACCAGCAAAAGGTTTTTAAAAACCATTAACTCGTTGCAGCTAGTGGAGGACCCATAATTTATTTGATGGGGTACGGATGAGGTGTTCAATCATCTTTTCAAGGGACGTGTAACAACCCGCACCTTCGTGCGTTGTTACTACTCGATACACTCGTTACGCCTAGCACTAGAGATTCGGATCATAATGTAACAATATCAGATATATCGATAAATCGAAGTATAATCGAATAATTACGCATATTCTATCGCTATTACAAATCTATTTTCATAAATCATAACACTCACGATGATGTTGAGTGAGGGCTCAATCTACCCTCCTCGATACCCGTGAGGTGTCAAAACGTAATCAAGCAATGCTGACAAAGACTATCGGGAGAGTACCATGTCTCCCGCCATCGTGACGATGACGACAATACGGGCAAAGTAGTACCCCGATAATCCTTGTGGCACATCACGTCGAAGAACGCACTCGAAGGCACGCGTAACTCGATCATCGCACCGAATATTGGATATAAAGATACGTATATACGACTCTTTTGTGATTAATTATAATAAATAAATATATAATAATGTAAATATATGAAAATATGGCCCAACAGTCGTAAACGCACCAAAAAACGAGGATCGAAGGGCTTCCATACGGACGGGCCAGCCAAACGGCTGGGCCAGTCGATCGAACGGACCAGCCGATCGGCTGGGCCGGCCGATCGAACGGGCCAGCCGATCGGCTGGGCCGGCCGATCGGAGAGGCCAGCCAACAGGCTGGGCCGCCCGAACGAACGGGCCAGCCGATCGGTTGGGCCGGCCGATCGGACAGGTCAGTCGATCGGTTGGGCCGGCCGATCGAGCGGGCCAACCGATCCAGCCCACTTTTTCTCCTTTTCCCTCCTCCCTTGCCTATAAATACCCCTCATTCACCCCGAACACTTGTGGTTACTGCTGCTGCTCGACCAAGACGTTCCAGCCCCTTAATCTCTCGATTTCTCGCGATTCTCATAAGTTTTTAACTCAAATCTTGTACTTCCTTGATCTATATGCATTCCTTCATCTTTCTACCTTTCAAATCTCAACTTTTAACCGTGAAATCAACGGATTTGGAGTGTTCTAGGGTGATTTCACCATGGAGTTCTTCAAAGGTGATGTCATCCCATGAAGAACAACTCAGATCTGAATGGTTTCCATACGATTTTACATAAATCTCGTCTAAATCAAGAAACTATGGGTTTGTGATGTTCTAGGGTGATGTCATCATGAAGTTCTTATGAACTCCAAGAGATTGGCCTCATTCCACCAAGAACGACTCAAATCCAAGAGATTCCGCAAGTATAATCAAGGTTTTCACATCAGATCTACTCATAACCACGAATAAAAGGATTGAAGGATGGTTTTCCAACTTTCTTTCAACTCTTTTACTCTCAAAATACTTAAAAACGGTAGAACCAGAGCTTGTACCGACCTTCTACTCATTCTTAGTGTCGTGTTGGGCAAGGATCTGATTCCTACCGAAGAGACGACCAATTTCGGGTTAAACACGGAAAAACCGCCAAGAACGGCCAGTTCTGATGGAACGGGGTGATTCCCGGCCGTTAGAACAGGTCGGAATTGATGGGATTTCAGTTGTTCAACATGTCACAACAGCGTCTCGACCAAAACCACCGAAAAACACGCGAAAATCATCGAAAAACAGCTGGACAGGCTGGCCGATCGAGCGGCCCAGTCGATCGAGCGGCCCAGCCGACCGAGCGGTCCAGCCGATCGGCCAGGCTAGCCGATCGGACGGGCTGGCCGATCGGGCAGCCCACTCGATCGAGCTGACCATCCGATCGAACAGCCTATCCGAATGGGCCAACTTTTGGTCTAACTTCGTCCAATTTCGTGTATTCCGATACCATTTAACGCGTAATCCAATACTCATGTAATCAGTCTGAAATCAGGGCATTCCCAGGCATCATCCCGTCAATCCAACCAAATACGCACTGTAAGTATACTTGATCCCTTTTTATCGAATTTTGGGTGTAACATACGTTGCTTACAAATCGAACTTATCAAACGAATGATTCAATTGGTCAATTTATCACCTGCGAATAACTGTTTGCATAGATATACGTGATGCTACTTGCATGTATGCTAGGACTTACACTCGTGACATCCCACCACGACTAGTATAGTACTATTGCACCCGACGGGGTCTAGTTATGCCATCGAAGAATCGAGCATCGAGGACTTAGCTGGTAGTATCAGTTTTGTGAGTATATATGTCGTGTATTACGTTTATGCATGTGGGAATTCTCAGCACTTTTAATCTATTATACTATTACATATCAAACCTGTATACTCGCCAATACTTTTGTATTGACAATTTTTTAACGTATGTTGCAGGTTTAGTCGAAGTCCACATCAAATCAAGCTAGGAAGTCTAGAAACTCATCTAAAATCTAGGTTGTCGGATTTGAATTGTTCGAGAGGACAAGAAATCTGTAATAACTTATGTGATTGTATTGATTGTTAGTATGGGATAACAAATGTAATGAATATTATCGCAATATAGTTGTTATGGATTCTCTTGAGCAATCTGATTCGCATAGTGCCGCGCCCTGATGATTCCGCCATCGGTTGGGGTGTGACAGGATGAGGTTGGATTTTTTTGCCTAAAATATATACTAATTTTTTTTTCTAAGGGGTGCGGCCGCCCAGCCTGGCCAAAGGGTAGGTCCGCCCTTGGTTGCAGCCTCTCCAAGTGTTCTCCAATTTTGTATTGAATGAAGTTTGTAGAACACGAATACGACTGAGATGGTGATTTCTTATATGCGATGGACGCGTTTTCATTGTCTTCTTCTATTGACATGGTGGAGTCTGCTCAGATGGCCGAACAGAGTGCTAGTTTGTTGGCGGCTGAGGCTATGGGGTATGGGGTTTGGGTTGGGGCGTGTATTGGCTGAAAACGCCCAAGATACCACCCCGGGGGCGTGGGTTGGGGCGTCGCCCAAGAGGCGTGAGTTTGAAGCCGGGCGTGGGGCGGGCTAGCAAGGTGACATGGCGGGGCTCTCAATGGCCAAACCAAACTAGCCAATCACATGCCCCCAACCCAAGCCCCCAACTCAAGCCCCACCATACCCCACGGGCGTGGGTTTGGTTTTGTTTTCCACGTGTCAACTCACGTCCCCAACCCAAGCCTCACCATACCCCATGGTCTGAGCTTTGGAATCAAAATTTAAATGATGTTTTTTTATTGCAAAGTATCAAACCTAAGAACAAAAGATGTAAACCAAAGAGTTTATAGTTTAATGTATCAAGATGGGAAGGAAAGACGTCCCTGTTAAAGAGCTTTACGTATGATTTTATCGGTATAGAAATTTAGAAATATTAGAGAATCTCTGAGTTCGTCTGTTAAAATAATAATAATAATTAATAAAACCAATATATATCCAAATGAAAAAAAAGTAGTAGATTACTATATAAATTTGTATATACACTCTTAAAAAAACTCAAATAGACTCATGTTTGTAACATATAGGTTAGATTCTATGATTGGTAGTTGATATTGGAATATCATCAAAAGTAGTTGCAATTGTTTTTTCAACCACGTTGAAGTATATTTTAGTATGTTTCTATCCCTTTTACCAAAATAAATAATATTAAAGTTTGCAAAATATAGTTTATTCCAAAATTTTGTTCATATTTTGCGCCTACCTGATGCTTCGATCGAAATAGCAAAAACTACGACTTTGTGTGAACCCCGCATACTACGACATTCGCACAAAGAAGTTTTTCCTAAGGCTGAAATACTACTTAGCCTTTCCTAAGGCTGACACAATACACATGTTTTCGAAAATACTCGCATCTCACAACCGAGTGATCCGGTCGAGACCAGGTGTGAAAACCAGTAACTCTCGATAGGATTGCTCACTCAGCGCATTATTCTGGCACGAGAATTTTTCGTTGAGTTAGGAGTAACATCCATACCTCGACGAAAGCCTCCATTTCGAAATTCCAGTGTAGCTCTCGGATTCATTCGATGAGCGCAACCACAATTGGGAACAAAGCTGTTAAGTCAGGGGTGAAACCCGTACCTTAATGAACCGTTCCACTCTCTAAAATAGTTTTCAAAAGCTCTCACTAAGGACTCGACCCCCACAATGACTCGAGCCACGCGATGACTAAGAGGACGAATGCCATGAGCTGCATCCCAGTAGAAGCATAAGTCTCCAAGGTCAACGCGCGTGCACGAACTTGTTGGGTGTGATTGGGTTACCTTGGATAGTCGACGCCTAAACACCCAGGGCACTCTGAGTACTTTACAAAGCCTACGACTCGCTGGTTTTACGTTTCGATGAACTTAGTTACATATTGTGAGTTTTATTACGAATATCGACTTTCGCTCCCTGTTTTACAAAACGCACAACTCGCACAGCCATCGCAATCCAAGACAAAGAACGAATGCTCGCAACAAAACTAATGTCTAAATAGTCCGATTTCTCTCGCATCCTCTCTCTCTCAACGCGTCCTCGCGCATTCTAAACCAAAATATATGTGTGTGTAAGTATAAACTACAGCTATCTATATCTAAGTGCAAACCAAACTATTGTGCGAGAATCTAGGAAGTTTCGTGTCTCCTATGTGGCTCCTATGTGAAGTCTATTTATATTGCACGTTACAAGTTTCGATCGCGCTCAATCGCATCGTAAACTCAAAATCATTATGATCGAATCTCATTCCAAAACTCTCTATCTGTCTAGATGCCTTCCAACAACCTTGTCTCGAGACGAATAGCTAGGAGAAGAGCCAAACGAAGCGCCGATAAGAGGATTGCCTCGCTTGTGACCAAGGAAGTGGTCAAGCTCATTCCTCAAATTGTCGCTCAAGTGCACTCTCTCAGCAACACTCGAGCCTCGAAGGACTCTAAGACGGAAGCGCCGCAATCTACTTTCCTCTACAAACACTTCAAAGCCCGTAACCCGATGGAATTCACAGCTGAAGGAGGTGTGACCCAACTGATCCAGTGGTTCGATTCTATCGAAGTCACCCTTCGACAAAGTGGGTGTCCCGATAATTTCCGTACTACTTGTGCTACCGAAGTATTTCAATCGCGAGCACTCGACTGGTGGACCGCCGAACGCAACAAACGTGGGATCTCCGCAGCTTACGCCCTCTCTTGGGACGAGCTGAAGGAACTCATGAAGGAAGAATATTGTCCTCCTCACGAAGTCCAGAAGCTAGAAAACGAATTTTGGGAAATTAAGCAAACCGGAGGTGACAATGCTGGCTATACAGCAAGGTTCAAGCAGCTTAGTACTGTCTGCCCAAGTCAATTCAACACTTCAGAGAAAGCCATTCCAAAGTACATCTGCGGCTTACCTGAGTGTGTGGGTGATTTTGTCGAAGCTGCAAGACCTGCTACCATCGAAGAAGCCTACCGTTTAGCCGCAGAGATCAACAACAAACGAGTCTTGGACGGGTTCTTCTCCAAGAAGCCTGTCAAACAAGCGCATCAAGCGATCATCATCAACTCTTCCGACGGTTCCTCTGGCGAATCGGTCGATGATTCATCCGACAACTCCTCTGAAGGTTCTTCTAAGGATTGCTCCGACAATGTCTCCGTCAAATCATCAGACTAATCCAACGACGACACTGCATCATCTCAGGAGGCACAACCTAGCCGCAAACGAAAGACCGTGAGCCCAGACTCTTCAACAACTGGACTGCCGCAACCAGAACCTCTCCGAGCAGTCCCAGTTCAATTGAAGCGTGCTTACAATGGGCCCCATCCCCTGTGTTTCACGTGCACGTATCATCACCCGCCAGAAGCAAATTGTCGCTATTGCACAAATTGCCACTGGTATAGTCATCATACGCAGAACTGTCGCGCAGGGCCGCAACCTTGAGGAATTTCAGCAACGACCGCAGTCCCCCCAGAAGGCCCCCACAACAACGTTATTTTGCTTCTAATGTTGTTATAATAATACGACTTATCGCCGTCATTTCTTTTACGTGTGGAACTTATTTCATCTATCGTCGCATGTGGATTCTATTTCTCTTATACTCGAGCACCATCTAAACACTAGCACTATGTACTATATAATGTATTTTACCCTTACAACACTCTTAGAACGAGGTACGATAGACGTGTAAGGAACAACTAATCGCGGGTGCACACGGGATTATTTTGGTCAGTGCAAGGAGATCGTAGTGAAGTTCTAATGGTGCCATAACGTTTAAAAGCATGGTCAAGGGTCCTGGCCATGTCAACAATGCGTGACACCAAAGCACGGGGCATAAGTAGTAGGGGTAACGCAAGGTGTGCTTTACCATACTACCGAAGCTTCGTGAAGAAAGTGCCATGTGGAGTTGGACGTTATTAGACCTATTATATTATAATGGTTATTTTCAACACAAAACGAATCGATCGCAAGGCGTAACAAAACTAAATCGCATCACTGCGAGACTTCTCGTAAGTCTGTGGACGCAACACAATTGCCACATCGATGGACTTAAGTAAGTTCACCCCGAAGAGCAATTGGAGCAACACAAGACTGGTCGTAAGTCTACATCGTAACTCAATCGCAGTTTTGCTAGATCTATCTCGCAATCAAAATCACTCGATATATGGCTCAAAATCGCAATCGCATCATGTGTTTATCTCGCAATCTCTAAGCTGGTTATTGACTATTGTGTGAACCTCTATCGTTTGGTGTGGATCGCTTATCGTGGATCGCTAGACGAGTACCGAAAATCATTCGCCGCTCTTCACTTTAACGCATTTCGCGCCTCTCCCATCACCGCGATACCCTTATCGCGTGTCGCTATTACTTATCGATGTACGTGTTTTATGTGTTATGTTAGCACGCACGACCTCGCTTCACGAGACAAAACTAATAGGGCTGAAACATGGTGATGTTTTAACCATATTAGCAGACTTTCATGGAAAAAGGCTATGCGGGCTAATGATTAGTTAATTGTTGTGCTGTATTCAACTCAATCGAATCGCATATCACTCGCAACGCAACAATCGTCACTTATTAACTATCAGGGTCTATTGCCTATCGATATTTAGTTATCGCTTAGAAGTCATCCAGTTGTGTAGTATTAGGGTACATGACATCGCTTCACGGGACAAACTAATATGGGAAACGTGGTGTTTTCCATATTAGCAACTCTCGTGGAAACATGCCATGTGGGTCTTTGATGCGTGTCAGTGTGTATATGTTTTTAATAAATAATTAAGCCCTTTTTACACTTTTAACCAAGTTTTAAATTTATAAAACACGATATTCACTAACACTAAACACACATATGGGCAAGTGCACCCATCGTGGACGTAGTATAGTGTTGGTAAGATACCGAGGTCGTCCAAGGACACAAGAGCTTTTAATACCGGTTTATCCTCAACGTCTAACCAAATCAAAAATGTTAGAAAAATGTTTTAAACTAAGAAAAATAAAAACTAACTAAATGCTGAAAAATAAAATAAAAATAAAAACAGATAGACAAGATGAATCACTTGGATCCGACACGTGTATTAGTATAACCTTTGATTATTTTTGCACTTTTGCACTTGTTTAAGAGATTATCTTAGTTATTGTAGTAGGCCCCTCTTTTGAAGGCGACGTTACCCTCAACCCAGTAGTTTGAGTCAGCAAGGATACAATCCTAAAGGGTCGGATTATTGAAAGATAATGAATTAAGTTATTAATGCAAATTATGGTAGGCCCCGCTTTTGGCGGTGACGTTACCCTCGGCTAAGTAGTCTGAGTCAGCAGGGATACAGTCCTAAATAGCCGGGTTATAGTATTAATAGTAGTTAGCTTATGAGGGGGTCAAAGAGTTTGGATCCCCGCCATCCAATACCTATGGGCATTGAAGGAGATCCTACTAAATTTGACCCAGTTCCCAAGCAGGACCTCTAAACGCTGAACAAGGGCAAGACCTTTACCAAACCGTTCCCTTAACCCCCGACCAGGTAGCCAACATACCTCCATATAGACCGTGGAGATATGAATGGTGAAAATCTTTTATTTTATATAGACAGTAAAATAATGCCAAGACACCACGGACAAACGATAAGGAAAGATCACCTTCAACATAAGTAACTAGTTATTAAAGTCATTAATACAAAACCAAATAAAAAGTGCAAAAGATTAAAAATAAAAAGTATTATACTAAACACTTGTCTTCACCAAGTGATGTAAGAGACTTAGGCAAACATGGCCTTGATTGTCAAGAACTCTTACGATCAATCTTGGATCCCGAGACGACTCACACACTCTACGATGGACAATGGATGATGGTGGTGGATGATGGTGTTATGGTGGTGGTGGGTGGTGGATGAGGTGTGAGAGAGGTGGTGTGCCAAGGGATGAGAGAGAATGAAACCAAGCTCCTCTATTTATAGGCTGGACAGAACGCTGGACACGGCCCCGTGTCCGCTGGACACGGCCCCGTGCCCGTCTGACACTCTCTCTCTTCATTAATTGTAATTGCGAATTACAATTAATGCGCCTGCTGTACTTTCAACACGCCCCCGTGCTCGCTGGACACGGCCCCGTGCCCAGCAATAGAAGCTTCTACTGGTTTGTCTTATCTGCTGCTTCCTGGGCACGCCCCCGTGTTCGCTGGACACGGGGCGTGTTCAGGCTCTGTTTTCTTCTCTTTGTCTTGGGAGGTGCCGTTGAGGGTCCGGGCAGTCCACTTTTGTTCCTTTTCTTGTATTTATGGTAGAATTAGTGGTCTTTTTGCTTCTTTTGTGATTTTGAGCTCATTTCATCCTGAAAATACAAAAGGAAGACAAAAACACTCTTTTTCCAACATTAGTACTTAAAAAGGGTTAGTTTTATGCCTTAATTGATGTGTTTTATATGTTGCATTTTTCACACATCAAATACCCCCACACTTGAACTTTTGCTTGTCCTCAAGCAAAACTCTTTTAATGTGGCTTACACTCCCAAATGGAATAGGTAGAAGAGAAGTTTTTTTTTTTTTTTTTTAGCTTGTCCTAGAGTGTCGGGAATCCAAGGTTTGTATAGGTTTTATTTTTATTTTATTTACAATCCTATTCGTCATGATTTATTTTGAACTTTTCATAAGATAAACTACTTATTTGGGCATAACATGCCTTTTTTTAAAATTCCATTTATATACAAGTTCACATACCTCACGGGAGATCACTCAATCACTCGGCCGAAGGTGTATATTTAAGTGAATCGCTCGAGAGCGACACGGACTTACGTTTTCCATAGGCTTGCCAAGCGATCAATCCTCCTCCTTTTTAACTTTTTACCTTTGTAAATATCAAGAGGACTTTTGGGGTGAAGGCTTGGGTTTAAAGGTGGGTAGTTGGTTAGTGGTTAGTAAAAAGGGCGAAAATCGTAACAAGTGTCGGTTTTCATAAAATACCTTATTTTTAGTGACATTTATTTTTGAAGTATTTCTCCAAACAAGCTTTTGTAGCTTTTGTTTGTTTTTGACTTCATTATTCATATTTTTTTTTTTCGTCACGTAAAGGGTATGTTTATGAAAAACCGAGCTTGTTACTAAAATAAGGGTGAAAAAAATGAAAAAGGTTTTTGGTGGGTAAAAAAAAATTGTTTTGGGGGTAATGAAATGAAAGGTTTAGGCTCAAAGGGGTTTTTCTAGGGGGATTTTGGGTAGGTAAAAAAAATGAAAAATAATGGTTTTGAAAGAAAAATAGTTAGTCCTAATGCCTCCATCATTTACTTACTTGGGTTTAAGTTGGTAAGGACC
The DNA here is from genome assembly GCF_002127325.2 of Helianthus annuus. NCBI lineage: Eukaryota > Viridiplantae > Streptophyta > Magnoliopsida > Asterales > Asteraceae > Helianthus > Helianthus annuus. The sequence goes on along the minus strand of NC_035436.2, from coordinate 38,816,399 downwards.
GGGAATGTATCGTCGTGGCAAGTTCTAGATTTGTAAAGACCGAGCGGCTATTCACACAAGAAACGAAAAATGAGCATTTAATCTAAATATGTATATTTTTATGCTCAATAAAGGCTCAAAACTCACTTTTGTGGGAATGGGTTTTTAATGTGACCAAGCATATATAATCGAATTTGTAACTAGACTTGTTATACCGTTTCATAATTTTCTTATGTTAGTTCTTTTTATCACGACGCTATCGGTTGTAAAAAAAAAATATAACCCTTTTATAACTTGTTATTCCCAACTTAAACTAAGACAAGTAAATAAAAAAAATGAAAAAGTTTTTGAAAAAATTTGGGGTGTTTAGCGGTTCCAATAGAGTTTTGTGTAAGGCTTGTTTTAGGATTTTGCAAAATTTCAAGGTTTTAGCATTCCCCCCCACACTTAAATTACACATTGTCCTCAATGTGTCCAAAAATAAAGTTTTTGGTTGATTAGAATATGTAAAAGTGTGTTTAAAAACAAAGTTTTGTGTTACTGGCGCTCTGGACACGGCCCCGTGTTGACCGGGCACGGCCCCGTGGTCAAGTGCCAGTAACAAAAATTATAGAATTGAAACAGAAGCCTGGACACGGGGGCGTGTCCGCTGAACACGGCCCATGTCCAGTTACCTGAACTGGGTGATTTCCTGCAGGGGGCTCAGCACGGGGCCGTGTTGGTTGGGCACGGCCCGTGTGGAGCCTTCTGTTATGGAGATTTTTGTCGGTTTGTTCTGTTTTTCTGCATAGTTCCATTTTTTCTCGTTCCCTTTTTCATCCATTACCACCATGAGTCCATAAATCATAAAAACCATCATAACATTGCCAATAGAGAGACATTACATAAAGATAAAAAAAAAATTACATAGATATTAAGCTTATGGAGTTCTAGCCCTATGTTTTATTTTAATTTAGCAAAATTTCCAAGAATCTACTGATCTTGGTTAGATAAGGCTTTGTAGAGCTCCACCTTTCGGGTGCATTTCTCCTCATATGTCGGCAAGCCACTCCTCTACCTCCCTTGGAAGGAGGAAGGAGGGCTCGTTTGCATTTGTTTGAGGAGTTTCAACTTCCGCCGGAACTTCTTGTGGGATTTCCATAGGAGGTTCCGCGGGGAGGTCTCCCCACCCGGTAGGGTTGTTAATACCGAGTGCTAAGTTCCAGTCTTGCTGTGGAAGAACTGGTTCCATAGGAGGTGCCACCAAAATGTTTAACCTTTGGTGCAAAAGGTTAATCTCTTGGAAGCTGCTTTCCAATCCCATTGTATGATCGTTAATACGGTCAATGAGGACCTCCTCCACAGATGTCATTTCGTCGAGAGCTTCCCTTAGCGCTATCACGTAGTGCACAAGTGTAGCTTCAACGGAGGGCCTCCTTCCCCTTCGGCTGTTTGAGGAATGAACGGATGATGTTTCGCTGTTTTCACTCGCCATTCTACGAAAAATAAACCAAAAATAGTTTATAAGACGAAACAGCTTCTGGACACGGCCCCGTGCTCACTGAGCACGGCCCCGTGTTCATCTTTCTGCAGAATTTTGGAGCAAGGAATTTTTGGTTTTTTAAGTTATTTTCTGAGTTTATGCAAGTTTTTTGACAGTAAATAACTCTAAACAATGTTACATAACATGTTTTTACCAAGATTCCATGACCAAAACTCCTTGTTTCCTACCATAAAGATTGAAAATTCAAACTTTTCATGGTGGCTTTTGAAGAAAGATGAAGAAGAAGGAAATGTCTAGAAGAGGAAAGGACAAGATGAGTTGTTGGAAACTTCTTTTAGACTTACCTAGGATTGTTTGAGAGAAGATTCCTTCAAATCTCTGTCCCCAAGTTGGTCCAAATGTGCAGGATTTTTGGCTGCATTTATAGAAAATGACAGCCTGCTGAACACGGCCCCGTGTCCGCTGGACACGGCCCCGTGTGCAGAGAAAATTCTGACACAGTTTGTCCGTATTCTGACGTCATGATCAGAGGGGAATCTTTTGATGGACACGGGGGCGTGTTGGCCGAGCACGGCCCCGTGTCGGAAAGCTGACTTATGAAGTTTTGTCTTTAAGGAGCTAATTTGTATCGGGTGGCTCCTGACTTGTTGGAACAACCCCAAAGTGCCTAAGATACCTTAATTGTCCTATACTAAGGCGAGAACGCAAGAGGTTGTCGGTGAGGGTAATTCCTATTTTTATTCTAGGTGGACAAGTCCAACCCTTTCCCGGGCTCTCGTTAAAGAAGGTGTATGCCGAATCGCTCAGGTCTATGTATGCACCGAACGAGGTCGATGGGGAGTCCTTCACGGCACAATCGGCACAGGGACGACTATCGTCCGTGTCTTGTTTAGGAAGAAAGGTATTTTCGGGAGTAACGGGGTCGTCGGAATGCGGTTCCAACATTTCCTCATGGTCATCATTTTGGGATGGATCTAAGAAATCCTTCCTAAGTTCTTTTGACCAATTTAGAAGTAGTTCTTCTAGTTGAAATAGCTCGTCAAGGAGCATTTCTCCTAGAATATCTGGCTGGGCGCATTCGAGGGAGAAATAATGTTTATTTTTACTTTCGCCCCTCTTAAGGTTACAAGGAATTGGTGGGTCTATATAGTGTGGCCTATAAGTGAGGAAGAAGCATTTTAATTCCTCATGTTCGCCTCCACATATTCGACACCACAAACCATAAGAGTGCCGAAAGTAAAAAGAATCATTATCACTCATGTTTGTATCAGAAATTACCAACCGCCGGGATCAAACGGTTCTGTTTTCAGCAACTGAATCTTGGGCACGGGGGCGTGTTGAGTGGACACGGCCCCGTGTTCAGCCTACTGTCTGATATAAAACAGGATTGCCAGTTCCAATGATTGGGCACGGGGCGTGTTCAGCGGGCACGGCCCCGTGCTGAGCTCTGCAGAAGCTAAAAAATCTAAAAAAAAAATCCTAAAAATTAAAGAAAAATAAAAAGATGATTAGGCCGTTGATTCCTAACTTTCTTAAAATCCTTGTGTCCCCGGCAGCGGCGCCAAAAACTTGATGCGTGTCAGTGTGTATATGTTTTTAATAAATAATTAAGCCCTTTTTACACTTTTAACCAAGTTTTAAATTTATAAAACACGATATTCACTAACACTAAACACACATATGGGCAAGTGCACCCATCGTGGACGTAGTATAGTGTTGGTAAGATACCGAGGTCGTCCAAGGACACAAGAGCTTTTAATACCGGTTTATCCTCAACGTCTAACCAAATCAAAAATGTTAGAAAAATGTTTTAAACTAAGAAAAATAAAAACTAACTAAATGCTGAAAAATAAAATAAAAATAAAAACAGATAGACAAGATGAATCACTTGGATCCGACACGTGTATTAGTATAACCTTTGATTATTTTTGCACTTTTGCACTTGTTTAAGAGATTATCTTAGTTATTGTAGTAGGCCCCTCTTTTGAAGGCGACGTTACCCTCAACCCAGTAGTTTGAGTCAGCAAGGATACAATCCTAAAGGGTCGGATTATTGAAAGATAATGAATTAAGTTATTAATGCAAATTATGGTAGGCCCCGCTTTTGGCGGTGACGTTACCCTCGGCTAAGTAGTCTGAGTCAGCAGGGATACAGTCCTAAATAGCCGGGTTATAGTATTAATAGTAGTTAGCTTATGAGGGGGTCAAAGAGTTTGGATCCCCGCCATCCAATACCTATGGGCATTGAAGGAGATCCTACTAAATTTGACCCAGTTCCCAAGCAGGACCTCTAAACGCTGAACAAGGGCAAGACCTTTACCAAACCGTTCCCTTAACCCCCGACCAGGTAGCCAACATACCTCCATATAGACCGTGGAGATATGAATGGTGAAAATCTTTTATTTTATATAGACAGTAAAATAATGCCAAGACACCACGGACAAACGATAAGGAAAGATCACCTTCAACATAAGTAACTAGTTATTAAAGTCATTAATACAAAACCAAATAAAAAGTGCAAAAGATTAAAAATAAAAAGTATTATACTAAACACTTGTCTTCACCAAGTGATGTAAGAGACTTAGGCAAACATGGCCTTGATTGTCAAGAACTCTTACGATCAATCTTGGATCCCGAGACGACTCACACACTCTACGATGGACAATGGATGATGGTGGTGGATGATGGTGTTATGGTGGTGGTGGGTGGTGGATGAGGTGTGAGAGAGGTGGTGTGCCAAGGGATGAGAGAGAATGAAACCAAGCTCCTCTATTTATAGGCTGGACAGAACGCTGGACACGGCCCCGTGTCCGCTGGACACGGCCCCGTGCCCGTCTGACACTCTCTCTCTTCATTAATTGTAATTGCGAATTACAATTAATGCGCCTGCTGTACTTTCAACACGCCCCCGTGCTCGCTGGACACGGCCCCGTGCCCAGCAATAGAAGCTTCTACTGGTTTGTCTTATATGCTGCTTCCTGGGCACGCCCCCGTGTTCGCTGGACACGGGGCGTGTTCAGGCTCTGTTTTCTTCTCTTTGTCTTGGGAGGTGCCGTTGAGGGTCCGGGCAGTCCACTTTTGTTCCTTTTCTTGTATTTATGGTAGAATTAGTGGTCTTTTTGCTTCTTTTGTGATTTTGAGCTCATTTCATCCTGAAAATACAAAAGGAAGACAAAAACACTCTTTTTCCAACATTAGTACTTAAAAAGGGTTAGTTTTATGCCTTAATTGATGTGTTTTATATGTTGCATTTTACACACATCAGTCTTTACGTGGGAACGAATCGAAATCGCATTAGTCGAATCAAAATCGCGTCAATCGCTATCACTTATCAATCGTCATCTAACCCTGTGTGCCATATCAATGTTTCGTATGATCAAACTACTCGCACTCGCTATCAACGCTTTGTCTGCATCCAATTCGCTTCAATTCAAGACTCGGTCTAGCATTCTATCGCTTGGACCGAGGGATCGAAATTCTATTTGTGTCTTATCGGCGCGCGTGACACCGCCTCACGAAACAGAGGTAATATGGGCAAAACATGGTGGATACACTGCTGGTACTTCCTATAAATAAGTGTTTTAATCATATTAACAAACTTTCGTGGGAAAGTGCCACTTGGGGCTCGATGTAAATTATTTTTCCGTACTGTTAAAGAAAACCAGTTTTTATAAAATTTTGTTAAAACCGTTGGACAAGTGAAATTTCCTTACAACATGGAGAAAACACCGAATCAGTTTAGCTCCGTGCCCAATGGAAGTCTCCTAAGTCCGTTTTTTTTTTCCTTAAAACTTTTGCAATGACAAAAAGAAACCTTCCCGAAAACGACGGTTCGACAATCGAGTTTCAGCTCGAACTCACGTTGTAGGAAAATTTTCTTAAAACTTATTTTGCCGCCGAATTCTTTTAAAATGTATAACTCAAAATCTGTTATCAAACTAACCAAAAATCCTCCCCATAGCGTTGGTGTGGGCATCGATGCAGTTAGCGCCGCGCCATGAGGGGATTTTCCTAAATATCTTCGAAGATTAATCGATTATCGGTAAGTTTAAAACGTTATGGAATCGATTTTGTGTGTGTCATCACTTTTGGTTATTCGAATCGTATCTTCTCACCACTCTCGCTCGTCGAATTTTAATCGATCGCTCGCTTATCTAGACGCTTTTAATCGCTACTCTCATTCGCATCAACTCTTACGACACTACTAATGGATTAATTTTGGGACGAAATTTCCTAAAGCAGGGGAGACTGTAACAACCCGCACCTTCGTACGTTGTTACTACTCGATACACTCGTTACGCCTAGCACTAGAGATTCGGATCATAATGTAACAATATCAGATATATCGATAAATTGAAGTATAATCGAATAATTACGCATATTCTATCGCTATTACAAATCTATTTTCATAAATCATAACACTCACGATGATGTTGAGTGAGGGCTCAATCTACCCTCCTCGATACCCCTGAGGTGTCAAAATGTAATCAAGCAACGCTGACAAAGACTATCGGGAGAGTACCATGTCTCCAGCCATCGTGACGATGACGGCAATACGGGCAAAGTAGTACCCCGATAATCCTTGTGGCACATCACGTCGAAGAACGCACTCCAAGGCACGCGTAACTCGATCATCGCACCAAATATTGGATATAAAGATACGTATATACGGCCCTTTTGTGATTAATTATAATAAATAAATAATAATGTAAATATATGAAAATATGGCCCAAACAGTCGTAAACGCACCAAAAACGAGGATCGAAGGGCTTCCGTACGGACGGGCCAGCCAAACGGCTGGGCTGGTCGATCGAACGGACCAGCCGATCGGCTGGGCCGGCCGATCGAACGGGCCAGCCGATCGGCTGGGCCGGCCGATCGGACAGGCCAGCCAACCGGCTGGGCCGCCCGAAAGAACGGGCCAGCCGATCGGTTAGGCCGGCCGATCGGACAGGCTAGTCGATCGGTTGGGCCGGCCGATCGAGCGGGCCAACCGATCCAGCCCACTTTTTCTCCTTTTCCCTCCTCCCTTGCCTATAAATACCCCTCATTCACCCCAAACACTTGTGGTTACTACTGCTGCTCGACCAAGACGTTCCAGCCCCTTAATCTCTCGATTTCTCGCGATTCTCGTAAGTTTTTAACTCAAATCTTGTACTTCCTTGATCTATATGCATTCCTTCATCTTTCTACCTTTCAAATCTCAACTTTTAACCGTGAAATCAACGGATTTGGAGTGTTCTAGGGTGATGTCACCATGGAGTTCTTCAAAGGTGATGTCATCCCATGAAGAACAACTCAGATCCGAATGGTTTCCATACGATTTTACATAAATCTCGTCTAAATCAAGAAACTATGGGTTTGAGATGTTCTAGGGTGATGTCATCATGAAGTTCTTATGAACTCCAAGAGATTGGCCTCATTCCACCAAGAACGACTCGAATCCAAGAGATTCCGCAAGTATAATCAAGGTTTTCATATCAGATCTACTCATAACCACGAATAAAAGGATTGAAGGATGGTTTTCCAACTTTCTTTCAACTCTTTTACTCTCAAAATACTTAAAAACGGTAGAACCAGAGCTTGTACCGACCTTCTACTCATTCTTAGTGTCGTGTTGGGCAAGGATCTGATTCCTACCGAAGAGACGACCAATTTCGGGTTAAACACGGAAAAACCGCCAAGCACGGCCAGTTCTGATGGAACGGGGTGATTCCCGGCCGTTAGAACAGGTCGGAATTGATGGGATTTCAGTTGTTCAACACGTCACAACAGCGTCTCGACCAAAACCACCGAAAAACACGCGAAAATCATCGAAAAACAGCTGGACAGGCTGGCCAATCGAGCGGCCCAGTCGATCGAGCGACCCAGCCGACCGAGCGGTCTAGCCGATCGGCCAGGCTAGCCGATCGGACGGGCTGGCCGATCGGGCAGCCCACTCGATCGAGTTGACCATCCGATCGAACAGCCTATCCGAATGGGCCAACTTTCGGTCTAACTTCGTCCAATTTCGTGTATTCCGATACCATTTAACGCATAATCCAATACTCATGTAATCAGTCTGAAATTAGGGCATTCCCAGGCATCATCCCGTCAATCCAACCAAATACGCACTGTGAGTGTACTTGATCCCTTTTTATCGAATTTTGGGTGTAACATACGTTCCTTACAAATCGAACTTATCAAACGAATGATTCAATTGGTCAATTTATCACCTGCGAATAACTGTTTGCATAGATATACGTGATGCTAGTTGCATGTATGCTAGGACTTATACTCGTGACGTCCCACCACGACTATTATAGTACTATTGCACCCGACGGAGTCTAGTTATGCCATCGAAGAATTGAGCATCGAGGACTTAGCTGGTAGTATCAGTTTTGTGAGTATATATGTCGTGTATTACGTTTATGCATGTGGGAATTCGCAGCACTTTTAATCTACTATTACATATCAAACCTGTATACTCGCCAATACTTTTGTATTGACAATATTTTAACGTATGTTGCAGGTTTAGTCGAAGTCCACATCAAATCAAGCTAGGAAGTCTAGAAACTCATCTAAAATCTAGGTTGTCGGATTTGAATTGTTCGAGAGGACAAGAAATCTGTAATAACTTATGTGATTGTATTGATTGTTAGTATGGGATAACAAATGTAATGAATATTATCGCAATATAGTTGTTATGGATTCTCTTGAGCAATCTGATTCGCCTAGTGCCGTGCCCTGATGATTCCGCCATCGGTTGGGGTGTGACAGGATGAGGTTGGATTTTTTTTGCCTAAAATATATACTAATTTTTTTTCTAAGGGGTGCGGCCGTCCACCCTGGCCAAAGGGTAGGTCCACCCTTGGTTGCAGCCTCTCCAAGTGTTCTCCAATTTTGTATTGAATGAAGTTTGTAGAACACGAATACGACTGAGATGGTGATTTCTTAGATGCGATGGACGCGTTTTCATTGTCTTCTTCTATTGACATGGTGGAGTCTGCTCAGATGGCCGAACAGAGTGCTAGTTTGTTGGCGGCTGAGGCTATGGGGTATGGGGCTTGGGTTGGGGCGTGTGTTGGCTGAAAACGCCCAAGACACCACCCCGGGGGCGTGGGTTGGGGCTTGGGTTGGGGCGTGGCCCAAGAGGCGTGAGTTTGAAGCCGGGCGTGGGGCGGGCTAGCAAGGTGACATGGCGGGGCTCTCAATGGCCAAACCAAACTAGCCAATCACATGCCCCCAACCCAAGCCCCCAACTCAAGCCCCACCATACCCCACGGGCGTGGGTTTGGTTTTGTTTTCCACGTGTCAACTCACGCCCCCAACCCAAGCGCCACCATACCCCATGGTCTGAGCTTTGGAATCAAAATTTAAATGATGTTTTTTTTTTATTGCAAATTATCAAACCTAAGAGCAAAAGATGTAAACCAAAGAGTTTATAGTTTTAATGTATCAAGATGGGAAGGAAAGACGTCCCTGTTACAAGAGGTTTAGGTATGATTTTATCGGTATAGAAATTTAGAAATATTTGAGAATCTCTGAGTTCGTCTGTTAAAATAATAATAATTAATAAAACCAATATATATATATCCAAAGGAAAAAAAAAAAGTAGTAGATTACTATATACATTTGTATATACACTCTTAAAAAAACTCAAATAGACTCATGTTTGTAACATATAGGTTAGATTCTATGATTGGTAGTTGATATTGGAATATCATCAAAGTAGTTGCAATTGTTTTTTCAACCACGTTGAAGTACATTTTAATATGTTTCTATCCCTTTTACCAAAATAAATAATATTAAAGTTTGCAAAATATAGTTTATTCCAAAATTTTGTTCATATTTTGTTGGGAGAGGAGGAGAGGGTTGTCCCAACTTCAAACATTGGACCACTGGCGGTCACCACTAACATCACTTGGACGGTGTTAGCAAGGGGTCCAATGTTTTACAAAATGTTAAAAGTTGGGACCGTCAGTGGCTATATTTGAAGTTGGGTCCGTTACCGACCAACTGGTGAAAGTTGAGATTATTCAATTCCATTATTCCATTATAATATTAGAAACTTGTAAACTTATCCAACCAACATGCAATAAATGACAACAAAACGAAGCCACTAATCACGACAACAACCAAGACGGCAAATTTGACCACCCAAAAAAATATTTTTCTTCAAATATTATATATTTTTTAATGTTTACAGTCAATTAGATTTGGCGGCAAGAACCTTCTTCCCACCTTCTTTAACTTCAACTTGTCACTTATATTAACCATCAAACCATCATTGATGTTTTTGTCAAGTTCTTCACAAACAAATTAACCAACATGGACGTTGCACCAGCCATTGATTTCAACTTCAATGCATCACCACACAGCGGTTACTACACTAGTGCTCCATCAAGCCCCACAAGACTCACCGAATTCTACTGCGAATTCGATGAATTGTTGATTGCGGCCGGAGCTAACCCGGGTGGTTCTCGGGCCGCAGTTCCATTTGCTTGGGAAGAAAAGCCGGGCGTCCCAAAGACGTCCACGGATTTATTCGAAGATGATTTCTCATTCGATGTAAGTTGCGAGTTGGGAAGAGATTCGGTTGCGGCCGAAGATTTATTCCAAGGGGGTGTAATTAGGGCAGTTAATGATTTTGCGCACGCGCATATTACCTACACATGTGAAGGTAATATTAATATTTCAAGAGGAAGAGAGAGAGGGTTTTCGTCCTCTCGTCTTCCTTCTAGAAGTAGAAGGACAAGATCTTTGTCCCCACTTGGGGTTTCGGATTATCGTAGGGACCCACAACCGATAACTACGAGTACAAAACAACCTTCCACTCCATCTTGTTCGACAGAAAGCGTGTCGAAAAGATGGAGTTTTAAGGATTTGTTTTTGTTCCGAAGTGCTTCGGATGGGCGAGCAATGGAAAAAGACCCCTTGAAGAAATACTCGACCGTTGTCCGGAAAAATGTTCAAGATATCCGAAACTCGGGTGAATCTGGCTCGGTTTCGAAACGAAGGGGGCGTGTATCGGCTCATGAGCTTCATTACAACTTGAACCGTGCAAATTCGAATGAGATGAAGAAGAAAACATACTTGCCATACAAGCATGGTATTCTAGGAGGATTGTTGTTCAATCCTTAAGAAGTTTGGAAACATCATGCATTTGATTTATTGTATATAATTATAAGCTAAGGCACCAGCTACAAGTCCCAACTAGGAGAGAGGAGAGGGGTCTAAAGTTTGATTTGTTTTTTGAAGAAAAAAAGATGTGAAAAATGTGAGATTGATGCAATAAAGATTGTGCTACAAATCTCCAAAACATATCAAATATTGTTAAAAAGTTTTTGATATATTAGGATAGTTTAGCGTGGTGGTTATTAAATTTTTTTATAGCTTTTGTATGTACAAATATGGATGAAGAGTATGTAATATATTATCAATCAATACTATCCTAATTTACTCTTTAAATCCAAGTTTTCTTCTTGTATATTAGTCACTACAGTTTATATTAATATTTATGTAACAAATTAAGGTGATGGATATGACTTTTTCTTTTTTCATGTGGTCAAGATTCAAATGGAGACTCCATTGTAACAAATATTTAACCGTTAAAAAAATATTAAAGTTTGTGTGGAATCGTTCACGTCCAAATTTAGATATATGTTCGGATTTTTTTTGTCCTACCATAGTTATTACATCTTCTGACAAGTGCATTAAATAACTTATAATGTGATATGCATGGATATATCTACGTCACGTAATGCGTAGTGGGGCGCGAACCAGGAGGATGTGTGACTGATGGCGCCTCCATAGCGCCAGACATACCGTAACAGCCGACCCTATGGGTTTTTTTTTATGAAGCGCGATCTTCATAGCGGCGTGTAGAGGAAGCTTATTTCAAAAATATGACTATTGAACAGTCAGAAATTAAAAAAAAATAATTAATTTTTAATATCTATAAATACTCCCCATATCTCCTATTTTTTTTTTAAATTCATCACACTCTCATTCCCTCTTCTCTACCTTTTTTTTATAAAAATCTAGAAATTACTCCCACTTTCTTCTAAAAAAATAATGGGTTCCTGATGCAGGCCCAAAGATAGAGGATCGGACCATGACATTTCTGAAGGCCTATGATCGAGCTTCCAAGGGTGTTTTACGAAAACGAGCATAACTTTGGCTACGGGTCTCCGTTTTGGGCGTTCGACCAGTCAAATCGAAAGGGGCCTTGTCCAAGTTTCGGCCCAAAAAAACGCGTTCTAATGGCAGTTTTGGACACTTTTATGTTTTTTTCGGTGTTTTATGCATTTTGTTTTTGGGCTTGTGTTTGGCTCATGGCCTTTTTGTGGCCCATTTCGAATTTATGTCTTTATTTATATCTTTCTCTTGTAAGTTGGATGGTCAGAAATCAATTTCGAGTTTACTCACTTTTCACTTCAAATTCTCTGCCATTTGTGTTGAATTATAGGGGTTTGGGGAAGATCATCAAGGGTATTCGCAGAATCAAAGTGATTTGTTCTTCGTTATCATAACACACGCTACATCAGTTCCCCATCGGAAGATTCGTTCACGGATATTTACCGAAGATTTTTTTCACCCGAAAAAATCGCGAAGTAGGAAGAAGCGTTTACGAGTGCATGTACTCTCACGATACAAGCAATGAAACATGTTCGGTGTTCTCCTCCACACCCCATTTTGAGGCGCACCTTTATCTTGCGAGATCGTGAAGCCGCGAACGAGCGTTTGATGAAAGACTATTTTGATCCAACACCGGTTCACGGACCCAATGTTTTTAGACGACGGTTTAGGATGAGGCAAAGGTTATTTTTGCGCATTAATAATGATTTGGAAACTAAGTATGACTTCTTTAAGCAAAGAATGGACGAGCGAGGATATTTAGGGTTCACCTCAATTCAAAAGGTAACTTCTGCTTTACGCATACTAGCCACGTACGACATCAACGAAGAGTACTTGAAGATGGGGGAGAAAACAACACGAGATAGCGTGGAACAATTTTGCTATGGTATTTTTTTACTCACTTTTATATATTTATTTTTATTTTTAAGTACATCACTAGTAAAACTTTTATATATTTAATTATATTTTAGGTATATGCCAGTTATATTATATGGAAAACTTTATTTGAGAAATCCCACTTGGAACGACCTTAAATAAATATACGAGGTACATCTAGAAAAAGCATGTAATACCCGGCATGATTGGTGGCTTGGATTGTCGTCAATGGCGTTGGTATAATTGTCCAACCGCATGGCGAGGTCAACATACACAGGGTGACCAAAAAGGGCCAACTTTGGTTTTACAAGCGGTTGCGTCATACGACCTTTGGGTTTGGTCAGCTTTCTTTGGTGTAGTCGGGTGTATGAACGACATTAATACCTTCGAGTGTTCACCATTGTTAGAGAGCTACCGATACCAAAGGCCGGTTTTCATGCAAACGGGAACGACTACGAGCATGGCTACTATCTGGGCGATGGTATATACCCAGAATATTTGAATATTGTTAAAACGTTTTCTGGAACGTTCGATGCAAAAAGACAGTATTTTTAAAACTACAAAAGTCTTCGCGAAAGGACATCGAGAGGTGTTTTGGGGTTCTACAACAACGATGGCATTTTATTAGAAATCCTTGTCGTATGTGGCATAAGGATAGAATACGAATGGCCATGTATGCTTGCATCATTATGCATAATATGATCATAGAGGATGATGGAAATGCGATATGCCAAAACTATATTCCGGAAGATGTAGTTAAAGGAACTAGGGGTGTGCACGGGTCGGTTTTTACTATTAACCATAACCATAACCGCTAGTTCGGTTATGGAGTTTTGGTAACCATAACCATAACCAAACTTCGGTTATGGTTAATCGGTTATGAAGTCGGTTATGCTTCGGTTTTGGTTAATTTCGGTTAAGTAACCAAGCAAGGTTTGAAATAAATAGGGTTGTGCACGATTTGAACTTAGCTTGAGCCTATTTTATAAGATAACGAAGACTAAACTTTTTGGTTAAACTACCGATTTAGAGTTCTTTTTAATAAGGTAATTCTCAAACAAAAACAATTATGGCCATAACACTATCAAAATAAATGACATCTACACGAAGATCATTTTATTACTAACATACTTTTATTTTAGTAAAAACCCTCTATATGGTTTTGTAGAACACAAATCTATTATATAAAGTTAACATCACAACTTCGGTTCGGTTTCGGTTATATTCCGTTAACAAAAGGTTCATAACCATAACCATAACCATCACCGATTGAGCGGTTATACAAAGTTTCATAACCATTGGTTATATTGGTTATCGGTTATTAGTGGTTCGGTTATGTCGGTTATGGTTCGGTTATCGGTTATGGTGGTTAATTTGCTCACCCCTAGAAGGAACTGAAGCAACAATGGAAGAGAGACTCGTAAATGCTCAACTATTGCGATCTAAGGATATACATAATGCGTTAAAGGCGGATCTAAAAAAATTGAAAATTAATTAATTGAATAATGATGAGGTAGGAGCTTTATGACTACGGGCGCTAGTGATATAACGCCCCATAAAACCCCTATGTGATGTGGCGCGACACATGTTGCATAACGCACCTAAAGAGATTTTCTGACTATACATGACCTAATAAACAACTAAATTAAAAGACATCTGTTTCCATTCATGGGTCTTAGAAAATTAGTTTTTTCCCTTCACTTCTGTTAAATAATAATGATTAAAAAATATACTTACAGATATCTAACATATATTAATTTTGGATAGTTATTATTAATTATGAATACTTATTATACATTAAGGGCATGTTTGGCTAAGCTTATTTAAGTTAAAAAGGACTTTTGGGAAAATGACTTAGGCGCTGATTGTTTTTCTCAAAAAGGTCTGCGCAGCCTCTTATGTCTGCGCCGCGCAGACCACGCGCAGACAATGGCCCCTACAGACTGTTTGTTTTCCGGAAGATGTTTCATTAAAAAAGGTCTGCCCGCCCTCTTCTTAGGGCAGACATGGACCAACCTCTTTTTACCTCTTCTCCTCCTCTTCTACCCTCAAACAACAAAACCCTAGACTCCTCCCACTTCTTCACCCCATCTCCTACACCACCTCATCACCCTCCCAGCGTCCGTCCGCCACCCACCGTCCGCCACCCACCTCCCTTCTCTGCCTCCACCTTCTCCGCCGTCGACCTCCACCATATATTCGTATTTGCATTCAATTTCCGGCTGTTTTTTTTCTGCCGTTGACCTCCACCTCCGTCGACAGCACACAACTGACACCAACCTCGTGAACCACAACCACATCATGCCGATGAGATAGACGCTGGATGTGGATCTGAGATGGGGGTTTTGAGGTGTTTCTAATGTTAGGTTTTGTTATATTTTATTCTTATTTTGGAGGATTAATTGTTGAATTTCATGTCCGTACTTTGAATGATTTGAGTTTTTTTATTTATTTCTAATCTTCTATATGATGAAAGTTTGATTAATGTTAGTTTATACATTTCAGACGGATTGATTTTTGGATTTCATGTTCATGCTTTGAATGAATTGAATCTCTGTTTAAATTAGGTTTCTAGTTTTATATTAACATCAGTATTAGGATTGGATTTGATAGTGTTATTGAGTTGGTGTATTTCGAGTTCAAGATAAGTATGTGCAGCTAGGTATTTTTAGAACTAGTGTGATTGAATACGGTAAACAAGGAGGTTTACTACTTCTATTCGAAACGAAAAGAAACGACTGATTATCTTTGGTACGAATTGATATGATTGTGTTTAAATCAAGTGGTTTAAGATTGGGAAGAATTATCAGTTCCTTTTGGAGCTTCGGTACTGGGAAAGAGGTTATGCGTTCATTCTGATGTCAGGTTTTGCAATAGTTCTTCTCAATGTTTAGCTTGCAGAAAACAAACAGTCTTCTTCTTGCAGACTGCAGAGGTTTGGTCCACCTCTTCAGCTATAGACGTCTGCAGATGTGGTCCGCAGACTGCAGACGTTTTACCTCTGAAAAAACAAACAACACCTTATTAACTTATGACTTTTTGAAAAGTAGTTTTTTAAAAAAAGTATTTGGATTAGCTTATGGGGTGGGAAAAGCCAATAAGTCAATAAGGGGGTGTTTGGCCTAGCTTTTTTATCTAAGCTTATAGCTTTTTTAGCTTATTTTTACAAAATAAGCACTAATGGATGTTTGGTTTAGCTTTTTAAGCTTATGCTTATTAGCTTATATAAGCTAATTCCAAGAAGCTTATGGAAACATGGTTTTTTAGCTTATTTGAATAAGCTTATTTGAAGAAGATGGTTTTTTACTCATTACACACAATGATATTATACCCCTTCCCATAATACAAAATAACTTAACAAACAACTAAAGATTAATTATTAATTATCAACTTGTAGAATATAAGCTTACCAAACACTTAAAAATTGCTTATTAAATGAAAGAAAATAAGCATAAGCTACTTTAAGATATAAGCAAAAGCCAAAAAAATAAAAGCTAGGCCAAACACCCCCTAAGTTGTTTTTTAAAAAGTGTTTGGTTTAGCTTATTGATATAAAATGACTAAAAGCTAATAAGTCAATAAGTTAATTCAAAAAGTCACAACATTCTAACTTTTCAAAAATGACTTTTTGATGACTTTTTCTCATTCTCAAAAAGTCATTTTGAAAAGGACTTTTGCATTTGGCAAACACTAAAACTCCTTATTGGCTTTTTGATTAAGTAAATAAGTTGGTTGAAAAAGCTTAGCCAAACATGTTATAACTAATCTTTATTTCTTGATTTTGTAGGTGTATTTATATATTTATAATTGCAATTAAACTAAGTTAACTATACAAAAAAGATATCAAGAAGACTAAGGTGTTGTTTGTTTTTTTCCAAAAAAAGTTTCCTGACCTTTTATGTCTGCCTCGCGCAGACCACGCGCAAACCTTTGAGTCTGAAAACTATTTGTTTCCTCGAACATCTTTCATTAAAAAAGGTTTGCACGTCCTCTTTTTGGTGCAGATGTGGGTCAAGCTCTTCTTAGCGTCGCCGCCTCCCTCCTCCCTCCCTACTGCTACCGGCTCCTCCTCCCTTCTCCACGCCGGCGCCGCCTCCTCCTCTCCGGCGACTCCTCCCACCGTCTTCCCTTCATCGCCACCGGACCTCCTCCAGCCGCCACCCACTACACTGCCCAAACATACCCCATTCACCTTTCTCTCTTCTACGGTTTACCCCTTCAACACACACAAACACACAGTCACCATTGTTGCAGACAAATAACAACAATCTTTATCAGTTTCGCTACTTCAATCAATCTTTTTACAAATCCCAGAAATCATCAATCGAAAGTTTGACTTTTTAATAGGTAAAATTTTCATCTTGCTTATCAAGAATCAAGATTCCATTAAAGATCTATTTATTTTAGTTACGAACAACATTGGTTTATTATTGATTATTCTGCTTATTTTGGAGTTAATTAATTCCAATTTTAATTACTTATTGCGGTTAATTTTGCAAAAAGTTTATAACTTTATTCAAGATTCCACAATAATTGATGATTAAAATTGATTTTAGTGTTTTATTTTGCGTTTTGGAGTTAATTTTGCAAAAAGTTCATATCTTTGATGTTAGTTTTTCAATTTTTTTTAAGTTAGTTTTTAGAATTTTTGAGTTGCAGAAGTTAAAAACAAACAGTTTTTTTTTTCTTCCAGACTGCAAAGGTTTGGTCCATCTTTTCTGCTACAGATGACTGCAGATGTGGTTTGCAGACTGCAGACCTTTTACCTCTGAAAAAACAAACAGCATCTAAAAGTCCATTTTAACTAAATTAACATTTATGATATTCATAAAAAAGTTAAAGATATATCTTGACGATTGTATATGTAAGACTATACGGTGTGGGATGGCATGAAGTATAGGCATGAACTGGCATGTGGCAGTCATGTCAGCAAGGGACGTGGTAAAAAAAAACACGGGGTTAATAAGCATGAAAAGTGATGTTTTAAAAAAGAAGTAAAATTAAAAATATGAAACAACCAATTACAATTAACCAAAACAACAGCCAATCACAATTAACCACATCACCACCCTCATACCCTCCATGCCCGTGAGAATTCCCCCGCCCTTGTTACTACGCCGCCACCACGCTATGGGAAGGGTGGTGTGCCGATGTTCAGGGAGCCCCACGCCACCCCTTCCACGGGCACCGTGAGGTCTAAACATATACATTATAATTTATTCAATCAATGTAATTGTAACACTTCGCATTTTTGTACTTTCTTTATTTAGAAAGATGTAATCGTACGTACTTCTGTTTTTGGAAACTTGTAATCATATTGTATTTGTATTTTGTTTCCAACTTTGTAATCCGAGACTTTATTCGTAATGAAATTCATGTTTTATACATATGTGCCATACATACAATCAATCAATAAATATGTGTTTACTTGCAAACCGGTACATGTTATGCGTGCAAATACTCATACATACATCACGATACATGAATTATACTTGCATACGTGTTCTATACTTGAAAACATGTCAAATTACCAAGTTTTAGTATAAAATGATAAGGAATCAAAGTTCAGGGGCCAAAGTGTGAAAAACGAAACTTGGATGGCCAAGGTGGGCGCCGCGTCACGCTACCCCCTTCCATTTTCTTTCGCGTGACGCCATGGGGTGTAATCCGCATGAGTTGTTTCCCAGCTACGAGTTGATCACCTTTTTCCCACTTATTTCTTCCCCAATCACCTTTAAACTTCATTAACCTCTAAACCTTAATCCTCCATTATATAAGCAAGCTTCCTACACCTCTTTTTCACTTTTCCAACTCTCTTGCGCTCTCCAAACACTCTCAAATCAGTTGCAAACACAAGTAAAGGGAATAAAGTGAGTTCAAACTCACATTTCTTCATCTTTTTTTCACCATTTCTCCCACTTGAAAGCTTGGAACACGTATAGGAGTGTTTCCACAAGTTTACCATGGTAAACTAAGGTGGAACATCACCATTTTGAGCTCCAAACTTTCTGTTTTGGAAGAATCTTTTTGAATATGTTTATGAACTTGTTTTTACTTATTCAAACTTACACCCATCTTGCTTCTAACCAAAACTATGGTTAGGGAGCTTGATTACGGTTGATTATCAAGACTTTAGAGGTGCAAACACCTCTAAACTTTCTATTTTGACAAGGTTTAGACAACCTACAAGTGTTGAGACCATCCAAGTATACCATAGTTCATATGGCAAGACTTGTGTTTTGGTAAAGGTGTGAACCATCGAAGCCTTAGCCTTCCAAACTTGTTCCACCACCTCATTTGATGTTTTGTTCATGTTGAACTAAGAAGTTTTGTAGACCCAAAGTAAGTTAACCCCGCCTCGTCTCCAACATTTGCCATGTTGGGTATGACATGCTCGGATTGTTCTTATTTGGCTACTTAGTATCTTAGTAGATTAGTTTACATTATTATCATTCATGACCAACCGGGTTTACCAACTATGTTGGTAAACTTTGTGCTTTGGTGAATTTATACAATGAGGTTTAATGAATGCTAATCATCCTACCTCCATGCTTGACTGACATGATTTCCATGATTATATATGATGGACTAAATAATAACATAATCTATATACTATATAAGATATAACTAGGGCTGCAAACGAACCAAACAAACACGAACAAGGCCTTGTCCGTGTTTGTTTGTTAAGGAAAATAGGTGTTCACGAACACTTACCGAATGAGCTTTTTTGTTTGTGTTTGTTTGTTAAGGAAATGAAAATGTTCGTGTTTGTTTGTGAATTTTAGGTGTTAGACAAATGCGAATGCAAACGAACACAAACGAACGTTCATGAACGCAATCGAACACAAACAAATGTTCATGAACACTAATGAACGTAAACGAATACAAACAAGCATTCGTTAACAAAAACTAACACAAATCTTTCATCATAAACATGGCATAGATCTGCCCAAGATATACTAACCAATTATCCAAACATAATTGACATAAGATTGATACACAAAATTACCATAAAATAATGTTTCAAAAATATATCATATTAAACTTGAAGTCTTCATTTAATCCATCCAAAATAAACTCAAAGTCTTCAATTAATCCAACCAAAATAAACTCGAGCTCGTTGAACAATAATCAAGTAAGCTCAACACGTACGACATCATCATTTTCCTACAATATTAAAGAGAATAAGCATCATTCATAACCAAACAAATAATAAAGATGATAGAATAAGAATATTACCTTGGCTTTCTTTTTTTCTAACCCATAGTAATGACGATACCCATCGGCTCCACATATTAGCATATCTACCGTCTTAGTTCCTAAACAAGAACGATGTGGGTCAATAACCCTCCCACTAGCACTAAAGGCTGATTCTGAAGCAATAGTGGTGACTGGAATAGCTAAGACCTCATCAGCCATCTTTGACAAAATTCTATACTTCAGTTTGTTCGCTTTCCACCACCCCAAAGCATCAAAATACACACCTGGCTCACTAATGTACACCCCTTCTTCCAAATAAGTGGTCAATTCTAACTTCACACTTTCAGCACAATCAGCAGTTCTAATATGTTGAGCAAACTTAGCACTACCAGTCTTGATACCGTTGCCAAATCTAGAACTCATAAAACGAGAACCACTTCCACTCCCACTTGGACCATTCCCAACATTTACATTTCTAGGTGAACCCATATCTTCAACGACCTGCTCTTTAAAAGCCTCAACATACTCTTTAAACAAATCTTCCAAATTAGTTTGAACTAATGTGTTCTCTACCTTGGCCTTTTCCTCGGAATAAATTGTCTTGAAAGCCAAGTCAACTAACTCCATCTTGTATCTTGGATCCATAACAGCACCAACTGAAATAAGCAAATTACAAGAACCCCAATACTTGTCAAAAAAAAAATTCATCTCCTCAACCATACCTTTCATGCACTCATCATCATTTAAAGCTACAACATCCAGTGCTTCTTTTATCCAAAATAACTCACTAAGAAATAAATTGGATGTTGGATACTCGGAGCCTACAAGATAGAACCATTTGAAGATTCAAAACAATTTTCGAGATAAAAATAGTTTGTTATTTTGAAACATCATGAACACTAGAAGATAGTAGTAATACCTGAAATGAGTTCTGTTGCCGCATTGAAAAGTGCCAAGAATGAACATTCATCTTCAACTTTTTTCCAATCATCATCATTGGGCAAAGTATTGTATGTAGGTTCTCGATCAGCATAATTCACAAAAACTTTTTTAAACTCCAGTGTTGTAGACAACATAGCATATGTGGCATTCCACCGAGTACTGACATCTAAGATTAGATGCTTCTTTGACATAAGTAATTGCTTAGAAAGCTCAGAAAACTGATGTAATCGACCCAGAGAGGCACTCACGTGTTTAATACTCTCACGAACATTATGAATTATGTCTTTAATTTCCAATAAACCATCTTGCCCTAATAAGTTAAGAATATGCGCACAACATCGCACATGAAACAATTGTCCATCAATTGCAAGCTTGTTTTGGATATTCAAGTTTTCCATAAACTTTTTAACCACCACATCGTTAGTTCTAGCATTGTCAACCGTCAAAGAAGCTACCTTCGTCTCAATATTCCACTCTTTCAAACACTTGAAGAGACAATCATATATATGAACTCCGGTGTATGGTGGAGGTACATCAACGAAATTCAATATGTATTTATGTAGCTAAAAATCCGAGTCTACAAAGTGGCATGTCACTACCATGTAATGAATATTCTAAACTGATGTCCACATATCAGTTGTGATGCTAACACGGTTAACTGCCTTTAATAGTTTTTGAATTCTTCTCCTTCCAATTTGGTAACTAGAAACACAATCTTGCTTAGCTGTTGTACGAGATATTTTGGTAAATACTGGGTTAGCTTCCTTCATCACCACATTAAAGAGGTCATACTCAACAAAGTTAAATGGCAACTCATGAATCATAATCATATGAGAAATAAGTTCCCTAATTTTAGCATTCTCAAACTTCCAGTTTTGAACCGTTGCTGAATCTGATTTTCCAAGTGGAATCTTCAACTTCAACTGACCTTTTTGCACAACTTTTAATTTTGGGCAATTGAAATCAATATGCCTATTCATTGGTGTGGTTGTTCCTTCTTTACATTTCTTGACTTTCTCCCCACAATGGATGCATTCATTTATTGTAGTTCCACCATTCGATGATACCTCACGAAAATGTTCCCAAGCCCTAGAAGTTTGCTTTCTTTTCTTTCTAGTGAATGCTTCAGATTCATTGTTGGCTCCATTTGCTTGTTCTACACCAGCAGTTGCATCATGTACAGCTTCATTGGCTTCTTCTTCAATATTAACAACGTTTGCATCATTTTCCATTGCTGGAGAATAAACAAAAGCATTAATGATATAAAATTGAAGGAGAATAAACATTATAAAAAACCTAGCCACTTTGGTTCGATGTTAGGTCTACTCGAACAACAGAACAAACATTAATAAACAAACACTATGAAATTAACAAAACCATAACCTTAATATACAAATAAATAAGTAAGTGAAAACGATATGCATGTATAATTTGAGAAATAAATAAGAGAAAGTGAATCTAATACAAAAAAATTTACAAGATAGTCCAACAGGTAGAGAAGACATTCTTTAACCAATACATCATTGCCTCCAAGCCTAACACGGCTAAACTATATTTGAAACTAACACGGGTAAAATATATCGGAATTCACTATCTGCAACACATACAGCCTCTGCACAAGCAAATCATATTCCAACTGTACTACAACCCTAAAAATAAGTAACCAACAAAAAAGAGACCTCTTAGGTACAACCAATTTAGACTGCAATTTGCAATATCACTGAACATACAAATACTAAAACTACCATATTAAATCAATTGATGTGGCATAAAACTTCTCAATTTTTTATGATTGGGGAGGTTAACGACATCTAAAAATACATTATTTAAAATATTTACTGAAACTATAAAGTCGAATGATAAAACTAAGCAGCATCATACAGTAAGGATTATCATTTATCAATGCATCATGTAACAACCACAACAAATAGCATGATCAAATTACCAAGAACCCTAACATAAGTTTCATCCTACTCGAATTTTCAACTATTAAACACGAAATCGGAAGATCGTTACAAAACGGAGTAAGAATTTCAAAGAAAATAAGTTATTTTTACCTATATTGTACAAAGAATGATGACGTAAAAACCCTAATCGGACTGGAATGAGAGCGAGGAGTGGAAGAGTCTTTCTCTCGAAGCTTGGAATGAGAGCTGGAGAACGACAATTTTTTTAATAGGGTTTCACGTTTGATATAACTGACTTATACATTATCATTTATATTAAATAGTTTATTTATTAAATAATATATCAATGCTAATTTTGATGTGTTAAGTAAAAATTAATTCTTAATATCCCAAATAAACTAACAAACAAACGAACCCAAGCAAACATAAACAAACATAAACGAGCATAAACGAACACGTTACCGAACGTTCGCGAACATAAATGAACAAACGCGGCATTTGTTCATGTTCGTTTGTTTAACTAAACGAACGAAATTTCTTGTTTGTGTTCGTTCATTTATTAAACAAACGAACACAAACGAACTTCCCGCCGAACGGTTCGCGAACTGTTCGGCAAACATTTGGTTCATTTGCAGCCCTAGATATAACTAAATTCTTGATGATAACTAGATTATGGTTATATGTCATGAACATAGGTTAACTTATCTTTGTTCGAAATTCCTCGTTTATGATTCTAATGGGAAAGTTTGGACCCATCAAATAACATAAAATCTTAGTGTCAAAATGACTGTTTAAGACAAGATATATATTTTTGTACACATACTTTTGTATACTTAAATTCCGAATCCGAATCCTTCACCAAATCCGAATACTCACACACCTTCTGTCACAGCCCCGCCCCCGACCCCTACCCCGGGAGCGGGCGCCACGAGTGCTCAGAGCGGGCGGTATCGGTGTTTATAAATTTGGCAGCGGAATTTAAACATCAGGACCGTAGTTAGGAAATATTTATCAGAGTCTAAAACACCAAACTTTTATAATAAATAAAGGGGATAAAACCCAATTTTCCATTACAATACATTTATAGGGATAGACCCTAATTTATTGAAAACAAATTCTCCTTTTTATTTAGGTAACTTTTATAGCCACATCTTTAAGCCTTCAGTGCTCTCCAGCTGGCTTCTATTAGCTTCACATTAAGTTACCTGAAACGCGTTTTAAAAAGGTTTTATCAGCAAGAAATACTGGCGAGTGCATCCCAGTTTAATTAAAACAATTTTACAACTTTACAGTATTAAGATTTACAATGCTTATATCTATCCAATTATTCAATACAGTATTGCTACTGGGCAACCTTTGTCCCCCGTGCTTGCGGTCATGCTACTATTCGCAATAGTAACGAGTGTCAAGTAATGTATACAAAACCTCACATACTGATGATAATTGTAGAATTACAAAAACTTAATCACTGTAAGTATCTTGATAAACATTTAGGGTTTTGTAAAATATTTGACTCACAAAAAGGTGACAAAAAGTAAGATGTACTCACAAAAAGAATTTATAAAAGGGGAATGACTCACGTTGCAGATTTAGATAATACTATAGCTTCCTGATGGTTCTCCTGGTTATTATCTATTAAAATTTAATAATGCACACGTGTTAGTAAGATAAACCAAATCACATTAGCCACACAACACGGGACAGAACTCCAACGATTGAGTCAGGCAGAGCCTGGACATGCGTTACGAAGCCCTAGATCAATCGGGTAGGGTAACAAATACGTGATCGGGGGTTATAATACTTACAACGAGGCAGAGCTTCGCTTTTTAGGGGGTATTATTCCCGAGTATAATTGCCTATCAGAGAATTGAGAAAGAATTTTAGAAATGAAAGGTGAAGAAATGAGGCCGAGACCTCAATTCGCCTGACGGATGACGGCTCACGCCCCGCGACGGCCCTCTCTGTTTCCTTCGTGGCCCACGAGGGACCTAGGGTAGGTCCTAGCTTGGTCGAATCAAGGGTGTAGGCTTCACACGCATGAGGACACGTGGCAGCCTATGGGCTCGCCTGGTGTCACTACGTCGCGCCCCGCGACAGATATGAGGGTCCGGGTCGCGGCCCACGAGGCCCTCATATTTTTGTTTTTATTTTACTTTTATTAATATAAAGGTATTTTAGGCTCGTTAACGAGTATACGAGATATATTAGGAACGTTAGGGCTATGTTAAGGGGTTTTAGGGGGTTGTTATACCTTCGTCTCCTAATGTACGGTAACTTCGGTGTTCCACTCTCAACGCTCATCAAATTCTCGATTACTAGGAAAGCTTTGCAAAACTGTGAGTGTACATAACCCCTTTTACTTTTCGTCACTTTGGGTGCAATACGTATACTTTATGAAACTCACACAATCACATACTTTATGCTTAAAACACAAACAAACAATCCAATATACATGCTTAATACGTTATGCTAGGAAGTCATACATGCTAGAAACTTATTCACAATATACTTTGTCATTAACTTTGATCAAGCCTCTCGTAACATGTATAGCGCTATAGGATTAACGCACAGCTCGTATTCTTGAGGTCATTTTAAGTTAAACAAAATGGTCTTGTCGTTGCTATGATAAGATTACTTTAGCGGGAAACTTTGGGTTGACAAGTAGGAGTTGTATGCTAGTATTGCCATGATATGTTCTAGATTACGTTTATGCCATGTGGATTCGTTTAACCATTTTTATACTTATGCTAGTACCAAAACTTGTATGTTCGCCAATACTTTATGTGTTGACATGTACTTTAATACGCATTGAAGGAAATTGATGATGATGATGATGGTGATGATGAACGAAATCTAGTAGGGAGACTAGAAATGCACCTTTAAATTTTAGTACTTGTAATTTGATTTCTTGTTACATGTTGTCGTAATTTGGTTTCAAACGATGTTCTTTGAATTTAGCAATGAAATGAAATTTTGATTTTATTCGATATTATCACAAATAGTGCTATATCTCTTGTAATCTCGTTTTCGTCTCACTCCGATTTTTCCGCCACCGGATGGGGTGTGACGGTAATACACAAATTTATTTAACCCATATAATACCAGTAGTTTTTTTCAATGATATAACTCTTTATTACTAAGTATATAATATTACATTTTTTAAACTAGTATAATACATGAGTATCTAGGCTAAGAAAACATATATGTGAAACAGACATATAAAGCATACAAGTGTGCGGCCACATATATAGTGAAAATGTGAAATTAAGCAAATACTTAGATGGAATTGGCCATGATTCAATCAAATATATTGTTCCATCTAAATTTTAACTACTCGGCTAAGAAAGTAAATCTACATTTTAAAATTTTAAAATGGAATAAGGAAGAGAACGCCCCGTGAAATTAAACACAATGCTATTCGTTTGAATCATGCGGTTGGTTGTATTTTATATGACACTTGTTAAAGATGTGTTATAATATCCAAAACAAACTAAAAATCTGTTAAATGCACTCATGGTATTACAAGGAGACGATGGATTATGTAATATTTTATTTGTATTAAACACCCTTTTTATATTGGTTTAAATGGTCTATGGATCTCAAATCTATTGTAGTGGAGGAACCTTCCACGTTTGTAGACAACATTAGAAAAGTTTAAATGTGGCCACATGACCTTTTATATTCACATGTTTCTCAATTAAAAATAACACGCGAATAAAAAAAAAAAAAAAACCATTTGCTTTTGAGAATCTAAAACGTAAGATATGAATTTGGTTTCCTAAAAAATATTAACTGAATGCAAAATAAATAATAACAAAGTTTAAGATTTTATTTAATTGTTCTGTGGTTTGCTTTATCAATTACTGAGAGAAAAAAAAAAGGTTGGTTCATGAGGTAGCGCTAATCAAAATTATTTATTTTTAACTTAAATATTAAAACTAGTACGGGTAGTAAGGTCGTCTCCATAAGAAATATGTGGTTAGTATTTATTTTTAACTTAAATATCAATACTAGTACGGGTAAATAAGGTCGTCTCCAAGGGAATATGTGGTTAGTGTTTAGCGATTGTCCCTCAACAACTTGATTGCCAAAGTTTATCATTCACCGTAAGGGGGGTGGGGGCGCTCCGTGGTGGTGCGTGGTGGTTGTCCGACCGCTCGTGGAACACCGCCGACACCATGGGTGACCACGCGTGGTGACCAAAACACGTTGTGGCCATGAGCGTGAAGATGGAATGTGAACGTTGGTTTGGTGACCGTTGGAGGGTGTGGTGAGTGATGGGCACCCCTAATAAAATCCATCACTAGTGATAGAACCAAGTTCGATGATGTGACGTTTAATGATTGAGTATGGTTAGTGATGGAAAGTGGAGCACCCCACCCCTGATGGCAACCATGAATCATAAATTGAAAGGGATAATTAAAGATCACAAAATAACACTAATAATGATAATATGGCCCTTGGAGTGTAGTGGCTTCTATCGCTCAATTAATCGTTTAGAATTTAAAAGATAGGTAAATCATGAGAATAAGCATGTTAACAGAATATGTTAGTAAAATAGGCATTGACTTTTATATTTGTGAAAATAGATGTTGAGTTTTCTCAGTGTGGTCTATGAAAGTGTCAGATTGTCAGTGTGTGGGCTATGGAGGTCTCGGCGGCTCTAAGTGTGGGCTATGAAGGTGCAAGAGTATTTCAGTGTGGGCTATGGAGGTGCCTGCAACTTGGAGTGTGGGTTATGAAGGTGTTGGAATATTGGAGTGTTGGGTTGTGGGCTATAGAGTTGCCAACTTGTCAGAGTGTGTGCTATAGAGGTGTGGAATTATCCGAGTGTAGGCTATGAAGGAGTCAGATTATTGGAGTGTGGGCCATGCAAGTGCGACTCTACTTATTTATTTGTCATACTCTGGTTGGTTGTTCTAGATTCCTTTTGCTAATATGTTTGGTCAACTTGACTATTCTCATGATTTTCCTTTTACGGACATAAAATATGCAATTTCAAGTTGGGGAAGCAGCTTATATCCTTAAAGGATGTGACAATAACAATCGTGTGTCTTTGTGTTCAATTGAAAAATACGAGTTTGGCGTCATGCACAAGGAAAATGTAAGTTAGTTCAATCACAATTGCTCAGTTTCCTAATGAGGAGCATTTTCAACATAAAACTATCGTATCTTAGGAATCAGCAGCTGCAGTTTTACATTTATTGTTGGAAGAGCTTGTAGATGTATTTCAAACGACATTAGAATGTATGTTGATGATGATGCTCCAATAACGGTTATCTGAACTAATCAAGACCACTATGATTTTTGTGTTTAGCAGGGTAGGGTTTGCTATTCAGAAGGGGGTAGCAGCGCAACTTGTTGCTCGTCTACCTGCCATTAGTTTGTAATGGTCTCTGTTTTAAACAATTAGTAAGCAAATTGTCTGGCTTTTTTTTCAAGTGTTTATGCGTATGATCAAAAAGCTGAGAGAGAGGCTTCATGATTCTCTTACATCATGTATTGACTCTTCAATTCAAAAGTCCAACAACAGATCCTATGTATTTCAAATCAATCGAAACAACTGTCCACATTCCCAAACTTCTGTTTTCTAGCTCACTTCCCCTGTCTGTCAAACTTCTGTAGTCATCGCAACCACATGGTTCAGCTTGTTAATCACTGACCCAACAAGCCATGAAAAAAATAAAGAGATGCAAGTCAATCGAGGGGTTTTTTTACCCATGATCTAGTGGTTTGGTGTAGGGGTGCTAAATGGGTCGTGTTCGCGGTTTCAACCCGACCCATAAACACTTACCGAACAAGCTTTTATATTTGTGTCGTTCATTAGGCAAATGAACGTATCCGTGTCCGTTCGTTATTTTTAGGTAACGAACACAAATAATCACAGCAAACGTTCATGAAAACAGAAAGAAACACAAACGAACATATATTAATTTTCAAATAAATTTATGCAATATCTATTAAATATTTTATTAGTATGAATTTGGAAATATTTAAATAAAAAATTAAAATTAAAAGCCTTAATCAACTATCAAACACAAACAAACATAAACGAACACGTTATCGAACCTTCACGAGCAGAGCCTCTGTTCATGTCCGTTCATTTGATTAAACGAACAAAATTTCTTATTTGTGTTTATTCATTAATTAAATGAAAAACACAAACAAACTTGCTGTCAAGCAGTTCACGAACTACGGTTTGCAGTCCTACTAAAAACAAAAAATACCTAAGGCTGTGTGTTGTGGATTGGCGCCCGCATACCAAATAAGTATGGGAGCGCTAAACACCACGTCGAGACGCCAAGTCGCCAATGGAGGGCGTTAAGGGCGAGTCCACCATTGCATTATCGGGCGCTAAGCCCCTTGAGAGATGGAGTCCACCCCTTTTAGTCAAGCATGTCTTTTCAACTTTTATTTTGCTCGCGATAAATATGTTCCGTATGATGTTGAACACCCAAGCACTCCTCCTTTCTGTAGTCTTGAATCCTATTTTGATCGTTCAGGTGTTAGCATCGTGCAATCTTGCAATGGGTTAGTACTTTGCTGAAATATTGGCAATGTACTTTGGAGAATCTAGAGGCCATCCACATTTAATAGTATGCAAGAAGTTCCAAGACTATAGTTTACACTTCAATGTGTTGGAGATGTTGAGCGATCATTCGGGTTGCTTTGTCAAGTATCGGCTACAGCTTGATGAACTTCCGGGTGCTTTCTTCTTGGAGACGGTCTCCGGTTATTGTGATCTTGACGTAGTCGATGTGGTTAGAAGCAAAGAAGAAGAAGAAGAAAACACATTCGTGGTGGTGAAAACTCCGGAAAAGTTTGTAACATACAATGTTCATGACAAGAGTTTTAAAGAAATACTTAGTTTCAGCAGGTACTCCTATGAAGGCCCTTCGATATTTCATCGTTACATTGAAACCTTGTCGTCTTTCTAAAAGACAATTCCGTATGTTATATCATTAACGTTTTCGAATGTGTGTTTAAAAAAAGTTTATAGGCTATTTAATTACGTCTAGTCAATTGTTCGAATATTGTGACTTTAAGTCGTAACCTATAACCTTGTTTTGCAACCATATATTACCCACTACAATAAAAAAACAGGAAGTTATATTTGCTCTTGTTTTTTTTGACCTTTTTGTAAGTAGTTTTCAATTTTCATCTACATTTTGAGTGTGATTATTCTACTGTGAAAACAAGGTAATTATCTTGTGCGTCAAACAACGAAGTGCATCCAGACACTGCAACCTGTTTTGTGTTTGTCGAAAACTTTGTTTATCAAGAAGCGGAAATTCATTTACTTGCAAATTTATATTTTGGCATAATTGGGTCGCTGACGACTGTTGTGTTGTGTATATGATAACTGTCTTAGGTAACAGATTATGTAGAGACACATGTTGGTGAGGTTTAGCAAATGTTCACTTTGTGGTATTTGTTGAGGTCATTGCTTGTAGTCAGGGCCGACACAAACCCAAGTATTTTGAGGCTTGGGCTTTAGGTCTTCAAATCAATAGGGCCTCCAACTTAAAAAAAAAATTATATATGATATTTGGGTTGGGCTAAACTTATCTTTACACATACAAAAAATATATAAAAATACAAAAACAAAAATTAAATTAACTTCGCCACCAATAAACCTTTTAGTTTATTTTGTCGGTCCCAAGCCCGGGTAAAGGAGGGTTTTTCTTTGCTTTAGGCCAACAAAATAGTTGAGCCAGCCCTGCTTGTAGTCTTAACTTACTCGTACATTTGCATTGGAGGTGTTGTGTTGACGTCACCACCATGGGTCTTTGTTGTTGATTAATCAATCATCCATCTCGTTAGTTTGATTAAACTTAGTTAGTATAGTCAGTGTCTATAATGTAATTGTCGCAAATATTAGGGTTAGTTTTGAATTTGTTGTAAAATAAACAAAACGACGTCTTGGTTGTGAACAATCATGTCGGTTCCGATGGTGGTATTTTGTCGGGTATAAATACCCCATCACTGTTCATTTGTAATCAATCCAATATCAGAAACTATTAGAAAAAAAAAATCGTTTTTCATTCAATTGCTCGTCTTGATTTCATCGTCGTCGTGTTCATATGATCCGATTAAGTCCCGTCACTTGTGTTATCTCTATTAAGAATACAACTTGATACAGAAGTGTTGCTCATTCCTTTAGTTTACAGAGTATTTTACTCCTCAAGGTTACATTGCTATAAAAAATATTTAACAACCTTTTACAATCCTTAGTTGATTATTAAAAAAATCAATTATGACAATTTATAGGCCTTCTATACATCCAAGGGAAATAGTATTAATGTTTTATAACAACTTATTGATAAGCAATCAAAAAATTACATATTTATTTCATAAGGGACTAGTTGTGACTTGTGACTTGTGAGTCATTTTGAAACTCAAAACTAAAGCCCATTTTTATTGGACTTAAAGGCCCATTGTGAAAAAATAAGTTAAGCCATCATATTTCTTAACTAAAACAATTTCTTTTATAAGAACAAAATAGAAATATATGTATCATTGTCATAATTACTATTACTAGTTGGTAGAAAGTAGAAAACGACGTCATATGGTACAACAATAAACCAACACAAGAGTATGCTTTATTGCACAAAAGGTGTTCTCATACATCTAGTTTTGAGGTCTTGTGAACTTTTTATGTTTCATAACAAGTGTTTGTTTTTATACAAAATGTGCACATAAATGTATGCTTTAACTTTAGTTAGCAATAAGAAGAAAACAATGGCCGAACAAGAGGGGTCCGAGAGTCGTCGACCATTTCATCAACCAAATTTTCTATAAACAAGGGTATCTAACGCCGTCACTTTCTTATAATCTGACCCTGTAAATTTTGACAACTGGCATATTTCAAGCGAATGTTAGAAAACTCTATTGTGAACCGATTTGAAAGTTTCCTTTTCCATCACTTAGAAGGAGGTAGAAACTAGCATATGCTACAATAAATGGTCCATTGGTACAACCATTTTCATTAAATGTGTAACCTTTTATCAACATGAATCAAGAACCACTCATCCCACTTCATTCCAGAATCACTTAGGGTCTGTTTGGTATGGGGTAATGGAATAGATGAGAGAATGGAATGGACGAGGTAATGGAATGGACATCGGAATGAAATGGATCATTCCATTCCATTGTGATGTTTGGTTACTCATATATGAATAGAATGAATCATTACTTTGTACAATTTGATAAACAAAAAAAAAAGATGAAGTAAACTCAACTGTATTAAAGCGACAGAAATATAATTGACTCAATAATAATAATAATAATAATAATAATAATAATAATAATATATTAATGATAAAAAATTAATAATAGATTTTTCATATATATTAATATTAGTTTGAATATTAATAAATATAAATATAAATAAAAATAAAAATAAAAGTATAATAATAATAATAATAATAATAATAATAACAATAATAATAATAATAATAATAATAATAATAATAATAATAATAATAACAACATAGTTCTTTCCATTCCTTGAAGGAATAGAAAAAAAACACCTATATGCCAAGGAATGGAAATTGTTATATTTGGAAGGAGTTACATTCCCTTGGAATGCTCCATTCCATTACCAATGATAACCAAACATGTTTATTTTCATTCCATCAAAATGATCCATTCCATTCCACCTTCCATTCCTTCATACCAAACGCTACCTTACTTTTGACTCTGAAAGAACAATAGGGGATGCCCCCACTGCTTTAAAAATATCAAAAGAAGACATCACTTTTTGTTCTTTGCTTCAATTTGGATGTCATTGTCCTTTAAGGACCACTTCTATTTTCCCTTTATTCTCTTCTTTTGCCATTATATTTATGTATAAATATAATATATATTTGAAAATAATGCAACTCAAAGGCCAAAAGAGGGCCTGGAAATAACACTGAATCCCATTTTATGCATTCAATATATACCTTCTTGTTATAAAATCCCTACACTACATCACACTCAATTTGCTTTCACAACAAATATCTTCAATAACAAGCTCATAAATCCACAAAAAGCAAAAATAAAAATCTATATAGATATAAATAATATACCAACTTAATGAATAATACTTACAATGGGTTGAGTTGATTATATATCTACTTCCATTATGTATAATAATTTGTCTACAAATCTATAACTCAAGAATCTTTGAATGAGACCCGCGAAAAAAAAAGATTTTATTTGTGCAGAAGATACCTAAAACGAAACTCGTAAGGGATTACCCGAAGACAATGTGAAAGCGGTACGCTTTTATTTCTCTCAAGGCACTTCATTGCTTCTTTGCCAATTTCATTTGGTAATTGAAGGCATACCCAATCCAACAATGAGTCCATATCTTTAGCAAAATCAAGCATATACCAATCCAATAGTTTCGGAATCGCCACCATTTTCTTTGTAGTTGATATCGCGATTGCAGCTTGTAAATAATCTTTTTTCGCGGCTTCAAGCTCGGTTTCGACTTGAGATCCCGTGTAGATTCTCACCTTTATTTTTTAGATCATGGGTATGAATCAGTTTTGATATATGCTTTAATTTTAACAAATATTATGCAATTAGTTATTTTACAAAAAGATCACAATCTTTAATCATATTTTTTTATGCATCAAGATTGTGTTTTAATGAATATTAACTACAACTTACAGCAGGAGAGGACCAGCTTCCACATGAGAGAGCAAATGTTACTAACGGTTCTGATAATTCCAACCCGAATACGCTTCTTGCAGTTATCTCATCATTCTTTACACCCTTTGCAAAAGTCTAATATAATAGATCAAGAAATTATACAAATATTAACCCTTGGTGACAAATATATGGATCACAAAATGGAAAATATTTATTTTTTTATTTTTTATTTTTTATGTTTACTTACATATTTTGAATGATAAGGGAGTCTCAATATGAAATGTTCAATGGTGATTGAGTTTAAATAATAGCCTCCAACATTTATTTTTGCCTGTGTAATAAAGAAAATAATCATATAAAAATAATTTATACATTTGAATCTTATATATGTGCTGGAAATTACATTACCTTCTGCATTAGTTGAACAACCATCTCTGGATTTTCTGGTATCCCATGTTCAAGAAATGCCTGAAAATTTAGCATGATTTAAATGAACTTAATTTTATTTTTTTTAACCAAACATGTAGAAAGTTATCAAAGTCTTAAACACTTACATTCATCATGCATGAATTGTAAATGTTGATCCAGAAAGCAAGCTTCTCTTGATGACTTAGGCTCGTTAATTCGACCGATGCAAGTTTTCCAAGCAGGAGCCTTGAGAAGTAAGAATTTAGATTAGAACTTGGTTAAAATTAGGGGTGTGCATTTACGACATTACATGAACATAATACGAAATTTTAACGGTTTAGGTTTAGTTTAAACTGGTTTAAGACAATTTCTTGTCGAACCTGTTTATATATATTTAAATACTTTTGAAAATATGTTTCCGCGATAAATTAAACTAGTTGGCTATTTTATGCCAATAGTTTAAAAAGATATTGTCACCTGGCTAATTACTGTTTTCGTCCCTGTGGTTTGTCAAAAATCACTATTTTAGTACATTAGTTTAAAAATTGCGATTTCAGTCCCTGTGATTTCACTTTCGTAATCATTCCAGTCCACCTCGTAACCATTTCAGTCCCTGTACTTAACAGAATAATGGATTGAAATGGTTACGAAAGTGAAACCACAGGGATTGAAATGGTTACGAAAGTGAAACCACAGGGACTGAAATCGCAATTTTTAAACTAATGGACTGAAATAGTGATTTTTGACAAACCACAGGGACGAAAACAGTAATTAACTCATGTAA
Source organism: Helianthus annuus (assembly GCF_002127325.2). Lineage (NCBI taxonomy): Eukaryota > Viridiplantae > Streptophyta > Magnoliopsida > Asterales > Asteraceae > Helianthus > Helianthus annuus. The sequence continues at coordinate 38,782,057 of NC_035436.2, read as the reverse complement.
TTGTTTTACATCCATATGTAGTTTTGATTGTACATTTGTAACTTAAAGTATTAATATGCAAAAAAAAAAAAAAAAAAAAAAAAAAAAAAAAAAAAAAAAAAAAACCAGAAGCTGTATGTTCGTTTTGGGTTCGACCCACAAGCCCGCGAACACAATCCATTAAACACCATGTAGTTAAAAGGATAAAAGAAAAAAAAGTAAAGAACTTGAAAATATTAAACACTTACTTTAATCTTTGTATCAAAAACACAGAATTTGTTGTTCGGTTTTTGTTGATAGAGGTCGCTTCAATGGCATAAAAATTCTTATACGGGCCGATGTCTCTTTTCTCAAATTCGAAACAGATGTCATAAGGATCCCTAAACTCGGTTTCTTTGTCGCTTTCACTTTTTGTCAATGAAGTTGGCATTTCCGTCATACTTTTACTCCTTGTTGAACTCATTCGTACGAAAATGTTCATCAAACATTTCAAAATACTTTCGGAAATCTTGTTTGGATCATCATCCACATTTGCAACCTCCATTGTTCTTCCTTCAAACTGTTTGTACACAAATTTAAGTAATAGATGATATAAAACCATATTTTCAAACATAAATAAAATTATTTAAACTAGATTCACCTGTAACTTTTTAGGACCTAAATGCTTCCCTGGTGACTTCGAATCAACCGGCGGTCTTCTAGCTAACGAATCAATGGTTTGCGCTTTTGGATTTGGCGAACGATGCTTGTTCTTAGTGGCATTTGATGACTGATTCTCTTTTGCTACCAAAATTATCAAACAAAGATAAAAACTAAAAATTAGATTTTTAATTTTTTTTTTTTTCATACTAGTTAGTTGTATTTTAAGAAGAGTGAATTTCAAAGATTGTCCTTTATCTTTATACATATTTTCAGGCGTTGTCCTTTATGTTCAAAATTGACAAGTTTTGTCCTTTATTTTTTCATATCATACAAGTTTTGTCCTTTAGGCCTAACCCAATTAGTTTTTTCAGTTAAATCTGGTCATGTGCTTTGCATGTGAGGGCAATTTTGTCAATTCAAAGGTTGCAGAAGCTTTGAGCAGTAAATCTGCCGTTGAACTTACCTTTGAATTGACAAAAATGCTCTCATGTACAAAGCATATGACCAAATTTAACTGAAAAAACTAACTGGGTTAGGCCTAAAAGACAAAACGTGTATGATATGATCATATGAAAACATAAAGGACAAAACTCGTCAATTTTGAACATAAAGGGCAGCGCCTGAAAATGGGTATAAAGATAAAGTACAATCCTTGAAATTCACTCTTTTAAGAATGATTAAAACTACCTGAAGCAATGGGTGATATTTCAATAGGTGTTGATGATTCGGTCTCGATTTGAGGTGATAACTTGGAAGCTTTGTGTTGGCCATTTGTTTGTTCTTGAAAATCAAGTGAATTTTCAAGATTTCTTTTTGAGGATGATATGTAGACTGCTTCATGATATAGGTCTTGCCTAAAATGCACCACTTGTTCTTCAAGCCTAACAACTTCTTCTTCCAAAACAGCAACTTCTGCTAGAAGCTCCAATGTCTGCCAATTGTTATTAAAATTAATATCCAATAAAACACATTTTAAATCTATAAAAAAATAGATAACATTATTGTTAGTGATCAAAGTACTAACAGAAGGAGGGAGATATGGAGGCAAGCGCGGAAGAGCTCCTAACGGTCTAGTGAACGCACGTTCTAAAGCGCGATGAACATTCTCTTCGTGTCGAAGCCTCTTCCTTAGCTTATCCACCTGAAATAAATTACAAAAAAAAAATAAGAAATTAATATTTCAATAATAAAAGGGATTGGCTAAACGTAACGCATTACTGAATACACCCCTATTGATTTGACTGATTTTAATTTATTTATTTTTAGATAAAAAAAATACGGACCGTATAAGAAGCAACATACAAATGTTGCCAGTTTATACGGACCGTATAAGTAACATTCACCCTTTTATACTGGCCGTATAACACCTTATTTCTCAAGGGGTACGTTTAGTAAAAACAAATCAGATGTACGTTTAGCGCAACCTAATTAAATACCATAAAAATATGAAATTAAAGTCAATGGTGACATCAATGAATGTACATCTTGTTGCAATGCCATTTTTCTCTCTCTCACTGATCCTCTTCTGCAAGTGCTAGTGCTAGTGCTTGTTTTCTCAGCCTCCATTTCCATTTGCAACCCAATCTTTTTTCATATTTAAAAAATAAATAAATAAATAAATAAATAAAGTAAATAAAGAACATCACAATCATCTTCCACAAGAAAAGTATCAAAATGCAATAAAGAAAATCACTCAAACATTTCAAAAGGATAAGATTTAACTGACCCACCTCTTTAATTTATCCAAAAACCACTTTTAAGAATCAAAATCCAAATTGGATTTGATCCAAATTTGAAATAAAAATAAATAAATCAATAAAAAAACAATTGAATTAAAAAAATTACCTTTGGATGTCTGAATGAAGTTTTCATGGCGCTTAAATTCTTCTTCACTCTGGTATCCATCTTTATAATCAATAACAATCACAATCTACAACAAACTGCAAATGATCAAAAGAAAACAGAGTATTTAATGAAAAAAGTAGAAAAAACAGAGGAATCAGACCTTTAAAGAGATGGGTTCTTCAGTTCCCCAATCAATTTCATTCTTTTTACAAACATTAATTGCTACAGTTGGATTAATTGGGTGCTTCTTGCTTGCTGATTTTAGTTACAACTATATTAATTAAAACAGAGTGAAAACAGAGGAGAGAGAGAGAGAGTTTTTGTAAAAAAGGGTAGATGTGATTTGGGGTGTGTTTGAATATATATAAAAAACAGAGGATCATAACAAAGATTTATTGAGATTTTGGGGTGACACTGAAGTTCTTGTGCGCCATCATGGACTAACGTGCGCGCTCCTTCTTTTTTCAGTGTAATCATATATGGACCTTTTCTTACACTTGGTTAGGATTTAAAAGATTTTATTATATTTATTTATTTATAAATAAATAAATAAATAAATAAATAAACTATAGATCTCATTTGGGTAAAAGATTTTGGTATGTGTGGTTTATCAGTCTTGAAAGGGCATTCTAATGGTAAGGTGTATCCCATCTATCTAAAAGACGAGGGTTTAAATTTTATAAGGCGAAAGTATAGGTGATTAATAGGAGTAGATTAGGATTAGAAGCAGGTTCAACTCTCACTTGGTGCAGAGTGGGTTACTGGAGGGTAATGATAGGAGATCCAGGGAAAGTTGAGTTTGATCCTTGAGCCAAACAGATTTTACCGGTAATTTCACCGTCGTGCTTACGGACGGGTGGGTTACCGGGTTTTCCCTAGAATTGGTGGTGGACTCAGGTTACTCTTGGAGTTCTCTGTTTGGTCCAGTGGGTACCCCAAGAGTGCTCGGATTAATTTTGTTGGCGGTTAAAAAAATTAGCATTAGGAGCCAATTAAGCAGATTTTGGATTTACAGAATATTGTACACTTGATTCAAAAAGTCGGACACATAGTATTTTATGGGGGTAATTTTGGTTCGTCTATTTAAAGACAACGTCAAAAAGAGATATAGTTTTGTCTAGGTATTTTCTTTTCTCATTTCACTTGCACACCACCATCGATGCGTTCAAGTCTTGAATTTGGAAAGGGTTTATGTAAGAGTTAACGACCAAGTTACAATAAGAAAAGTGTAAATAGCATGTACTAACTTCCATGGAGCATTTGAGTATTTCAAACAAACCATGTACTACTAGTTAGCAAGCAGGGGAAGTGATGATTTTGTTTAGGTCACATTTAAACAATTTAAAACAAGTTAAACAAACCTAACTTTAAGTATGACAAGATCAAGATAGTGAAGGTATTCACTTGGATTAGAGCCCTTCCAAGGTTTTTTCATGCTAACGATCCGAAAATATGACCACATGGACAGGTGACCTTAAGGTAGAGCATGTTATTCATTAAGTTACCTAAACCCACAACTATTGTAAAGTTAACATGAATGTCTTCGTCACTAATCACAGTTATTCATGACTTAAGCTCCATCCATTGTCAATAAACTTTATAAAACGTAACAACTATACTCATATTAGACTCAGTAATTATCATAAAGCTCTTTATGTTCATCCACCTTAGATTTTTAGCAAGTCTAATTCACAATCAATTACACTCATTTAGCTAATATAAACATTTAATACAAGTTTATATCATCCATCAACACTAACTTCAATCATTAATAAGATTAATCCAATAACTAAGCCTACTCTCATGCCATGAACACCCAAATCAAGTAAATGCTCATGAATAAAGAATCACACAATATGAAGTTGGTGTTACATGATATGTATGAATCATCCATGGAAAGATCCAACAAATATTAATAAAAATGTGTGGTTGAACGAAAAACACTTAGATTATGTGTAGTGATTTAGCTAGAAAGTGAAAAAGTTCGTGCCACGATACTGCCACGTAGGCAGTTGGGCTTTAACTAAACCACACTTTCACAAGAGTGTAGTGGTTCACGTAGTAAATTAATAAAAATAAAAATGAATGTGTGTGTGTGCATGTGATTGGTGGAAGGGGTGGAGAGGAGCTCAACGCTCGTTATGTGGTTAACGAAGAAGGGGGCTAACGTCCCTTGGCGCCACACCGTAATGGTTCAATGGTGGACCAGTGATGTGGAGGGGCTTGGCGCCTACTATGGGTAGCCTTATAACACAACTCAATTGTAAATAAATGCACATCAATAATCGTTTACATAGAAACTAAAACCCTAAGCGTTAGAGTTATGAGTTCATCATATCCACATGAACCGGCAAAAGATTTAGCCCGTAGCTAGGGTTTGAACAATCCGAAACACAATCAAAATTCAAGATTTAACATTTCTAAAAATTCAAGATCTCACATTTCCATCTATTGAAAAATTAAAAAAAAGGAACATTGACCAGTGAAAATGACATGAACCGATTAAATTCACTTTAAAATTATACATGTTCAAATAATAATTTAAATATGTAATTAAGTTAAGTAATAATCGATGGTTCCATTTTTATAGAAGTACGTTGTTTAGTTGATAGATGATATAAGTTGACTTTTCTATTATAAATATATCATTGATCCATACTAAAATTTATTTGCAATAAGAAATAGCTAAGTAGACAGTTTTTGAAAAAGAAATTGTGTATCTTAATGGCAACATATTTTATAACATCCAAAAGAAATATTATCATATTCTCTCACATGCAAAAATTTTTAGAACTGAAGGCTACAGTATCTTTGAGATCAATGTTATCCAAAATATTTAATTAAAATATTAATGTAGATTCATTGGGATCCATCATTTTATGAAATTAAAATGTTAAAATAGACTTTCTTTGTTGGATCTTGGGAACGTTTTTATTGCCGCACATCTATAAAGGGAAGTGCCCATATCAAGTACATCAACTATGTTTATTTTAGTTGGTGATTAAGGTTGAGTAAAAGTAATTTTCACTTATTGATTTAACTAGTTATAAAAACCGTCGCCGCCGCGTTGCGGCGAAATTTTTTTGTTATTTAGTCTGTGTTTATATATGTTTGAAATCACTACGAGCGCGTTGCACACGGAACCGCTGACAAGAATAAAAAGAAAATGTAGAAAAAAAACACTAAAAAGTAACCGAAATAAAATCAACTAAAAAAGTTGTATGGTAATGGTAATGATGTTGTTCGGTAGAAACCCGTAGTCAGAGATGAGCAAATAGTAATGGGTACCGGTACCGAATTTCCTGAACCGGAAGATCCTAAGTACCAGTTCGGTAACGACTTTTGGCGTTCCTAGTACCGGTTTTTACCTTCATATACCGGTACCGTAACCGATACTTTCGGTATCAATACCGATTCGGTATCAGTTGGCATCGAGCTCATCCCTACCCCTGAATCTAAAAAAAAAAGTTGTACGATACCGTTGTTATTCGTACGGTACCCGTGATCAGGGATGAGCTACTGGAACTGGGTAGCAGTACCAAATTTCTCGAACTAAAAGATTATCAAACTCAATCCGGTACCGACTTTTGGCGTTTTATGTACCAGGCTGGTGTTGGTTTTTACCTTCATGTACCGAACCGGTATTTTCGATACAAGTACCGGTTGACACCAAACTTATCAAACTTAAAAACTAAAAAAAATTATTATTATAATATTAAAATAATAGAACTATTAAAAATCTGTATATAAAATCTTATTACATTATATTAGAATATATTTAAAATACATTAGAATATATTTAAAATACTATATTTTATTACATTATAATATCTTAGAAATAATGTTCAATAGATTTGGTTTTTAATATATGTATAATTATAATAAATAGGTTGAAATTCTGTATCTTGTTGTAATACCCTAAGGCCTAAGTTATAATATATGTAATACACTATTTTTAATTTGGACCAAGACCTCTGTTAGAGACCCATTTGATTGTTATGTACTTATATTAATATGGATAGTCAATTGAGTTGGTTGTCATACATTAAATTAGACCTTATGTCTATTTCTAACATTTAAATGGTTTAAAAGAATATGTGCATATTGGGGCACTTATGAGTTCTGTGTGAGGTGAGGTGAGAGAATACGACAAGTCGCCGGAAATCAAAAAACATCCGATCGTCGGTTGGCTCGACGAAGTGAAGCGGCTCTGTTTAGCGAGTGAGGTTTGTTCGATCTGGCATATCGTTTGCTAATCTGAACTCACCTTCCTTTCTAAATCGGCCCCTTCATCTTTCCATTCGCCGGCCGGGCTCGTGTTTTCCGGTAAAAAGAGAGGTGAGAGAACACGAAAAGTCGCCGGAAATCTAACAACATCCGATCGTCGGTTTAGCTCGACGAAGTGAAGTCGTTCTGTTTAGCGAGTGAGGTCTGATCGATCTAGCATATCGGCTGCTAATTTGATCTTACCTTCCTTTCTAAATCGGTTTCTTCATCCTTCCATTCGCCGGCCGGGTTCGAACTTTCCATTTTCGCGACTGCAACATTTTCTATTAAACTTTTATAATCCTGTGTGTCTGGTCTAATGGAAAGAGAGGAGGGAGAGATTGGAAATTCCGGAGAATATACGGATCACTATAGAGAACAGCAAGTGGAAGACCAAATGAAAGAGAAGGCGGTAACTTTTTACGTTTCTAATATACATCCACAAATCTCGGATGGTGAACTATGGACGGAGTGTAGAAATTATGGGCAAATCGTTGATGCTTACATTGCGAAGAAACTGGATAAAAAGGGTAAACGATTCGGTTTCCTTCGATTCGTTAAAATTACTGATACGGATAAAATGGTGAAGGCTTTGAACCAATTAACTTTCTATGGATGGAGAATCAGAGCAAACGTGGCAAGGTTTGTGAAGATAGTAAAAAAAGAAAAAATAAATAAAGGTAGCAGATGGATACCAAAAGAGCATAAGGTAAACAGTAAACCGGTACCAAAAAACAAGTCATTCCTGAAGAATGGAACAACCTGGGCAGGGGTGGTGGCTGGAGAAAAGATACAACAACAAGAGGATAATGCGCTCACATTTGCAAATGAGTCAATGGCATACAGGAACTGGAGAGGGAAATCAGTACTGGGGGAACTTCAAAAAGTGGAGCATCTTAGAGTAATTAAAAGGATGAGACAACAGTTAGGTCTCAGGAATGATCAAGTAAGATATATAGGTGGGGTGAATGTGTTAATTGTATACGATTCAGAGGAAGATATGAAGGCATCAATCTCAAAAGATGAAGAAGCCTGGGTGTATTGGTTTAACAGTCGGAAAATATGGAACGGGGAAGACATCCCATTTCAAAGAATAGTATGGCTCAAAATAAGAGGCGTTCCTATGCAGCTATGGATTGACGGTGTGTTCAATTGCATTGGTGAAAAATATAGTAAGGTGGTGAGACCATCAGTTGCAGATGAAAAGGACCTTAGTTTCAATTATGACTCGATCGGTGTACTGGTAAATCACGGAGCTACGATAAACGAGAAGATAAAGATAACATGGAAACATTTCCTGTATGACGTCTGGGTAACAGAAGATAATCAGTTTTGGGATCCAGATTTTATAACTGAAGTTGATAAGGAAGAGGAAAGAACACCAGTCAAACCTGCAACTTCGAATCAACGTGACGAAGAACACTCGTCAACAAAGTCGGTTACCAACAACGGGGATGAGGAACGGCCGGGATTGGTAAAACCCCCGCCGGAGACGGTGGTGGGTAACGAGGAAGGAAGTAGAACAGCCGGAAACAAGGTAAACGAGGAGGCAGCTGATGTGTCTCCGATGAGAGAGACGAGTCCCGAGAAAAATGAATTTAATGTGGATTTGAATCTTGGCGGCGGTGAGTCACAAGGTGCCAACAAGGACAATTCAGACAAGGTCAACATGCAAAGTAATAATGGGCCAACTGATGAGACTAGGGGTGATTTTATTGGGCCAAGAATAAGGGCCCAAAAAAGGAAAAGAATTAACTTGGCTGAGGCCCGTATTGCAAGTCTGAAGCCCAACGCAGACATTAGCAAGGGTAAAATACCCGATCTTAATCTAGATTTATCTGACGATTCAAGGATAAGATCTAAAAGGATGAACCTGAGTAAAAGGGGAAGGGTGAATAGGAGAAAAAACAAGATCAGAATAAAATTCTTAGAGAGAGAGATTGAAGACCTACAACAAGAAGAAGGGGGTTTGGAAGATGACCTAGAATCTGACTGGGAAGAAGGATCTATTTCAGAAGAGACCCAAAATAGTACAGAGGTACCAGAAACTCAGCCGACTAGGGATCAACATGAAAATAACGAAGCGGTTATCATTGATGAAGTCAAAGCCACAAAGGAATTTGGGGAGAAAATAGGGATCGATTTATCGAAGGCAGAGAAGATGATAAAGGAAGCAGTCATAGATGATCAGGTGGACGCAGGGCATCAATGAATATTGGTTCCCTAAATATCAAAGGTGCAGGGGGGCTGGGAAAGCAGTGAGTGTAAGAGGACTTCTCTCGAAATTCAACTTATCATTCATTGCTCTGCAGGAAACTCAGTTTAGTAATTTACCAGAAAACAAGATTAGGAAGTTTTGGGATAATTCGGAGTTCGAGTTCTCTAAAGTTGATGCGGATGGTAGATCGGGTGGGATTTTGTCACTTTGGAATCCAGGTATGTTTAAGAAAGAAATGGAGATAAAAAACCAAAATTTTTTACTATTAAGGGGCCGAGTTACAGGGGTTGAAGAGGAAGTGGTAATTGTAAACGTATATGCATCAACGGTCTTGGCTAATAGAAAAAGATTGTGGGATGAGCTGCTGGCAATAAAAGATGTATTATCGGGTCTTTGGATTTTGATAGGTGACTTCAATGAAGTAAGGGTACCATAGGACAGGTTCAACTCTGTCTTCGACGCAAATGGAGCTTTGCAGTTCAACAACTTTATTAGCAATGGAGGCTTTGAAGAATACAACATGGGAGGTATGAGATATACTTTTTTATCAGGTGACGGGTCTAACCTGAGTAAACTTGACCGTGTCCTAGTCTGTGAAAATTTTATGATGAAATGGCCAAATGCAACATTATTGGGGTTAAATAGGGAAATTTCAGATCACAGTCCAATCATTTTTACGATAGTTAATAATAATTTTGGGCCGTCCCCGTTTAGACTTTTTAACAGTTGGTTTACACTTAATGGGTTTGATGAAGCGGTAAGAAAAGGGTTGGATAAGGTTTGTGAATCAAGGTTCAAAGACGAAGTGTTAGCTGTGAAATTAAAGGCTGTGAAAGACGAATTAAAAACTTGGCGGAAACGGAAAAAAGAAGAGGATGAAAGAGAAATGGTAGAGGCACAGAACAAATTGAAGGTATTGGATGGGCAAGCTGAAAACAGAATTCTAACGGAGTCAGAAATATCAATATGGCAGGAATGTAAGAAAGTGATAAGTGAATGGCACAAGGTCCAGGCAATGGATATGCAACAAAAGGCAAGATCAAAATGGGTGGGATTAGGTGACGAAAACACGAGTTATTTTCATGCTATCGTTAATAGTCACGTCGCCAGGAACAAGATTAGTGGATTATGGATAGAAGGGGTTTGGGTGGTCGATCCAAATGTTATAAAAAATCATTTCGTAAAGACATTTCAAACAAAATTCAAAGAGCCGGTGAGTGTCAGACCCAGAATCGGTCCAGAAGGATTTAAATGCTTGAACTCCGATGAAGTGGCTGGTCTAATATTGCCCTTTACCACGGAGGAAGTCCGAAATGCTATTTGGGAGTGTGGTGAAAGTAAGGCCCCGGGCCCCGATGGAATCACGTTCAAGTTAATAAAGACATACTGGGAAGAGCTAAAGGATTTAATAATGCAGGTCATGTCACAATTCTTCACACATGGGTCTATACATCATACCTGTGGAGCTTCGTTCATTGCAACTATTCCGAAGGTACCAGATCCTCTATCTTTATCCGATTTCAGACCAATATCGCTAATTGGTGTGGTTAATAAAATCATATCTAAGGTCTTAGAAAATAGAATGAAAGGGGTTATAAAAAGTGTGGTATCCAATGTACAGTCGGCATTTGTGTCAGAAAGGAATATAATTGATGGTCCATTGGTAATTAACAAAGTAGTCGGGTGGGCAAAAAAGACAAAACACAAGATTTTCGTTTTTAAAGCAGATATAGAGAAAGCATATGATACACTTAACTGGAAATTCCTAATATCTATTTTAATGCATATGGGGTTTCCACCAAAATGGAGGAATTGGGTTATGGGAATATTGTTTACGGGAAGAGGTTCGGTCCTAGTGAACAGTTCCCCAACGGGAGAGTTTAATTATAAAAGGGGATTGAGGCAAGGCAATCCTTTATCCCCTTTTTTATTTATAGTGGCGATGGAAGCACTCCATGTTATGATGGAAAGGGCGAAAAATAAGAATGAGTATTCGGGCATAAAGTTACCAAATGATGGACCATATTTAACCCATATGTTATTCGCGGACGACTCTATCTTTTTGGGGGAATGGGAAGAGAATAACGTAAAGAACTAAAAAGGTTACTTAGAATTTTTTACCTTCTTTCGGGCCTAAAAGTGAACCCACGGAAGAGCCAGATTTTCGGAGTTGGTACCACTGTTGAGGAGATTACACAGATGGCTTCGGTTTTCACGTGTAAGGCTGGGAAACTGCCCTTTACGTACCTAGGGTTGAAAGTCGGGGCAAATATGAATAGAATAATACACTGGAAGGATATTATTGAAACTTTTAATAAAAGATTATCAAGTTGGAAGGCTAGGCATTTATCATTCGCGGGTAGGGTAATACTGGTAAAGGCTGTACTCGGGAGCCTCCCAAATTACTACCTGTCCCTATACAAGTGCCCAGTAACTGTGCTGAAAGTGCTCGAAGGAATTAGAAGGAAGTTCTTATGGGGAGGGTGTAGTTCAGTTAACAAGATCAGATGGGTTAGATGGGAAAGAGTGGTAGCATCAAGGGATTTCGACGGACTCGGAATAGGTAACATAAAAGATCTTAACTTAGGTCTCTTACTAAAATGGTGGTGGAGACTGAAGATGGAACCGGAAAGTATATGGGTCAGAACAGTAAATTCGCTGCATAAAAATCGAAGGAACTTGAAGACGGTTCCGGTAAAGAAAGTTTTATCAGGAGTCTGGAAGAACATAGGGGAGATAGATAAGGATTTCTTGAAGTATAACGTGGACGTCAGCTCAAGACTAAGAAGTAAAGTTGGTACCGGGGAAAAAACGCTATTTTGGTTAGACACATGGCTTGGGAACGAGCCGCTAAGAAAGAAATACCCTAATCTGTTTCAACTGGCTGCAAATAAATCGGCGAGAGTAGTGGATTCATACAGATTAAACAATGGAAGAAGATTATGGGACTGGGCGTGGACGAGTATTCCGGATAGTGAGGAAGAAAGAAATGAGATGGCCGATCTGACAAATATGCTGCAACAACATCAAACTTCATCAGACGGGGATTCTTGGCTCTGGTGTGGGTCGGAACAGGAAGGTTTTCAGGTAAAGGAGGTGAGAAACACACTTAGCCAACAAATGAACCTAAACGAGACCGCCTCCAGTTTCGTTTGGGATAACTGGGCAACAAAGAAGAGCATGATGTTCGTATGGGGAGCTATCGACGAGAGAATTCCAACAGCTACAGCCCTTGTACGAAGAGGAATCATCACGGTCGGGACAATATGCAATACATGCGGGGCAGCGGAAGAATCAGCAGCTCATGTCCTTTTGCAATGCAATTTCGCGAAGCGGGTGTGGGAGAAAATAACAACGTGGACCAGGATTCCGATGGTAAATACCGACGGCAACTTAAAAGATTTACTAAGTGATCTGAACGATCTAAACCGGGGTCGTAGAATGAAAAAAAGCAATACACGCAATAGCCATTCAATCGATGTGGATCCTTTGGTGTGCTAGGAACAAGAAGATCTTCGGTGAAGGACAAAACTCGGTGCAAACAGTTATGGCAATGATAAAGGAGACAACTTTCCAAGGCATGAAGATGAGATCAAAATATAAGAGTATCACTCAACAAAACTGGTGGGATTTTAATATAAACTGGTAAAATATGTAGTTAGATTGTTGGCGAAGTTTTTGTTTTTGTTTTGTTTTTTGTTCCCTTTGGATACGTTGTTGAATTACTAGCTCTTGGCTGGTTGGTTCAGTTTGGTGGATAATAAAATAGTTCCGTTTGCTATTAAAAAAAAAATGGTTTAAAAGAAAAACCAAAGTATAATTGACAAATGACTTAGGATGAGTGAAACAATACACTTTTTTACCTCCATCTACCGGTCTTTCTGGGCGGTGGTCACCAATACCTTGCCTCTACCACAACGGTCGTAAATCGCCACCACCTCCTTTTGTTGCCACTAACTGTTATAGAAACAAATACAACAAGTACATCCCATGCGAACCATCCCATTTTATTCCGCACCCAATTGACCTATTTTTTTATATCGGCTCTTTTTGATATATTACACAATCCTTCTCTACCCTTTCGATTTACAATTTATATTTTTAGGGTGGTGTATGATCTGCTTAATTAGTCGGGTTAAGGTACTCAAACCATCTAAATTTTAACCTTAAAGGTAAATATACGCTGCTAGTTTTTTAAAACTCTTAAACATCTCTCTCTGTCTTCGTGTGTGTATATGTAATATGCTACAACATATATTTTAAAACTTACTTATTATTGTTGTTGTTGTAAGATATCGTTTTTTACCACTACCAGATATGCTATTTAAAGGTATCAGTTTTATTACAATAAACTATGTATTTTATTTACAATAAAGTTTAACTATGAATAATTATTAGTTTTAGTTCTCCTCTTTTGTTATAAGATTTTTGTCATCTGAATTATAAAATAGTTTAGAATAATAATAAAAAAATATATAAATTATGTTTATTTTGAAGGAATAAAAGGCTTCACACACGTATAAGGATATATCAGATACAACATCCAAGTGGCTACAACTTTCATAAAACCGACTACATCACTATTAAATCTGGTAACTGAAAGCAATGCCTAGGATATTTTATAGTAAAATAATCAATCATATGACTTCTTTTTCGTCCTAATTCATGATGGTAATTTTAACGGTCATTATTCGGTTTTGTTTTATTAAAATAATCACATGTGATTTAGCTAAAAAGTAAATTGATGTTTTATAGATACTGTCATGTTCTATAAGATGTGGTCCTGACTCTTAGACCATATGTAATGGGGCTTTATAAGGGCATTAAAGATTTTGATAATGCCCTTACACCATTACTCATGGGCATTATAGAGGCATGAAGAGTGAGGGGCATTTCTAGAATAATGCCCAATAAGAAGGAAAAATAAGGAAACTAATAAATAAAAGGGCATTATGAAAGTCTTAACCATTACATGAAACATTATGATGGTGATGTGGCAAAAAATGCCCCTTAAGGGGCATTAATCATTACCCATGGTCTTATGACTACTATGACTCTCTACATCAGTACCATGTCATCTACCTTTAATCCACAATTCAAAACTACTACCCTAAGGGTGTGGTCATGACCCAAACCACTATCCCTTTATTTATTTTAATTTATCTTTGTCTAATGAAAAAGGAAATGATTACTTGAAAAATAGAAATGAGAATCATGGTTGACATAGTATAATCCATGCAAACCATGGTGGATTAGGGAAGGGGTGATATAGCCTTCCATTCATGTTCCTACGTGGTGAATCATGTTCCTACGTGGTGAATGATGTTCCAACTATAACCCCAAACCCTTTAGCCTAAGTGAACATTAATTAAATATTTATCATACATTAACTTCATGGTTTTTAAAGTGATTAATTGTTTAATTTGGAAACTATCTTTTTCTTTTAAATTAGTATATATGGTTTAGTACTCAAAATTTAGTAACATATAAGAATCCAGATTCGATATTTATTGATCTCATTCCTTGGCGAACTTTGTCGTCTATGATCGACATAAAGACCATGACGGGAGAAGTAGAAGACCATCAAAGTTTTTGGTACAAGAAAGACATGTAACAAAATATGTTTGTAATCATAAGATACCTACTTATAACATTTATAATCATAAGATACCTAGTTATAGTATGTAATCATAACATACTATTTAACAATTTTCTTAGGGTAAATATGAAGTTACTTAACTATAGCAACTCCAATCACTTTGAATCGGTTAATCGTTGAAGGGGTATGGTCCCAAAAAGTCGCGCAAACCTCATAACAGGTTGCACGTGAGACCATACTCCTTAGCATAACAACTTGATAATAACAACCTCGCGCAGCTCACATCACATTATGACTTACCCCTGCGCGAGGAAGAGCACATAATAAACTCAGATAGCAACACTTAGCATAAAAACAATGGTATAAGTGAGCACACTAGCCCCGCGCGGGTTAGTTGCCATCAAACAAAATCCTCTCCATAGGAAGACGCGCTGTTACCTACAGAGGTACACAGGGTACAAGTGGCAGTAAAAAGAGCCAATGAGCGTCCAGCAGGCTCTGTTCAATCGTGCGCCACGATCTTCTGACGATAAGTACACAAGGACGCCTACATGGCACCAATCAAGAGACGGGGACAACTGTCCCACGATCTCCACTTGTCTGCTGATGACAGAAGGACAACAAGGCCGACAACAATGACACGTGGCTCCAATCAAGGTGCGCCAGCACCGACGAGCATCTAGAAGCCACTAAGCAGTCGAGGCCAGCGAGGCAAAGAGCATATTCGTTGTTGTCCGTTTCTGGCCCAAGGCCCATCAGCCCACTACCTCTTACACCTCTCCGGCTATAAATAGAGACCTTCATTCCTCAGGTTAAACATTCTATTCCCTTGGCTCTCACTCTTTACACTTAATTACTCTCAAAGCAGTCGCTTATTCTCACGCCGGAGCCCGGTTAAGAGGGAAACCCCCACATTCCCCTCTTAACGAGTAACGGTGTTCTGTTTTGCAGGTTGATTTACCGGTCGGAGCTCAAATACCTCAAAGAAGATTAACCTCTATGATAGGAACATAAACCCTTCTAATTAATACCATAATTAGATCACTGTTTCTTCATTGGCGCCCACCGATTTTTTCTATAACCACCCTCATCTTCTTTTATTTGAGCTTTTGACAACTTTTCCTTCGACTATGACTGGTCAAGGAATCATCCCAGAGTTCGGTTTCGGAACCAACTCTAACACGGCGTTGGGTGAAGGAGTCCAAACCTTCCAAGCCCAACAAATCGAAGAAATCGGCGAGGTTGAAATCAACAATACTGGGGGTCCGCGCGGGAGCTTCACCCGCATCACACAAGTGGTCACCCCAGGAAACGGAGAGGGACCTTCGAACACAGCGCCACCTCAAAATGTATCTGCATTACTTGGCTTACCAGAGGGCGAAACCCCAGCCTCGTGGTATGCCAAGAACATCGCCACTATCAATGCAGCATACCAATCGCTCATCGCGCAGCAGGCAGTTTTGACGGCAGAACCGTCCTTGGTCACCCCTCCGAGTTAGGGGGTGCGCCAAATGCCACCACCAGCCAATATACAAGGCAGAACCAACAGGCCTCCCCCTACAAGACGTTTAAGCGTACAAGACACGCGCGATACAAGAGGGGAAACGGATAGTTACTATGAATATCCGTCGAACCTTCAACGAGGCCCTGTTCACAGCCGGCTCACGCCGCGCAACATGAACAATGAATGGGAAGAAACCGACCCATATGATCCTACATGGGAAGGTGATGAAGAGTCATCAGTCTTTAATCGTTTACCAAAAAACCATGAGTACTATAAGCCAAGACAACACATTGGCTATACAGAAGAGGCTGAACGAGATTTCCGCCTGGCATACAGACCAGCGGAAGCTGCGGAACACTCCAAGTTTATCCCGAAAATCGCACTCGCACCACTCTCACGAGAGAAGCTACCCCCAACCGTTGGGAAATTCAATGGGTTGACTGACCCAGACGACCACGTCAGAACATTCACAAGTGTGGGCTGCATGGGAGGTTGGAACATGCCCATGTGGTGCCACCTGTTCATTCAAACTCTTACCGGAGCGGCTCGCGCCTGGTTTGACAGCCTTCCGCCCGGAAAGATTAAGTCATGGACAGATTTCAAGACGCAGTTCTTAAGCTACTTTAGCCAACAACGTCGCTACCAACGTGACACAGCCGAAGTAGAAGATATTTGGAGGAGAGATGGTGAAGGTCTGGAGGACTTCATCACGCGTTTTAACAAAGAGTGCCTGGAAATAGGCGGCGTCAGTGAGCAACTCATGCGCTGTCACTTTAAAAAGGCTATACGCTGCGATAGTCTCATTAGAACCATCACAGGCAAAGATGGAATGCCGAAGGAGTGGGATAAACTGATGGAAGCCGCAAAAATCGTCGCGCAAACTGAGGAGTCCCTTGCTGGTGGAAAGGGCTACTACCCAGAAGATCGATTTTCAAGAGGAAGTACGCGCGACAACAACAACAAGCGCAACAAGTACAAGAGTCATGACTGGAAGTCTGAGAGACCCAGAGGCCGTGACGGCAGGCCACGTTACAGAGAAGATGCGCGAGATACGATTGACCGAATCGGTTACAAGAAAGCAGTCAGAGACGACAACCGTGACAAACACTGGACTCCGCTCACAAAAACTCCAAAGGAGGTATTGATGACGGAGAATGTCGATTTCAAGGCGCCAAGGCCAATGACAAACAAGAAAGGGCAAGACCCTAACTTGTACTGCGATTTTCACAAAGATTCAGGGCACCTAACCGACGACTGTTACAGCTTGCGCCAAGAAATCGAGAGAGCGCTCAAAAGCGGCAAACTAAGCCATTTAGTGAAGAATGTACGCAAGGAAACCCGTCAACTCCAGCGCCATGATGAAGGTAACCACAAAAAGGTCCGACGACTAGAGACTCATATGGTCAACGAACCCAGGTACAGCGCGAAAGAGAAAGGCAAACGCCCTTATGAACCTTCGTGGCAAGAGCAGCAAGTTGTATTTCCAGTAGTTCGCGGCGGACCTCGCGCCACACGTCCTGTGGTCATCACCGGCATACTCGGGCATTATGAAACCGACTACATATTCATAGACCCGGGAAGTACTGCCGACATCATTTATGAGCAATGTTTCAATCAGCTGGATGAAGAAGACAAAGCGCGACTCGAGCCTGTCGATTATCCTTTGTCTGGATTTTGCAACGAGATGGTTTTTCCTCTCGGACAGATCAGTTTCCCCGTCACGCTCTCTGACGGGAAACACTCAAGAACAACAAATGTGAACTTTATGGTCATTCCAGTGAAATCGAGGCATGATGTGCTTCTTGGGAGGGAAACACAAGGCGAGCTAAACATGGTGACGTCAACGCCTCATTCTGCAATAGGTTTCCCAACCAAAACAGGAGTAGCAATCATATACGCCAAGAAGGAAGTAATGTCAACTGACGAGCTGTGCCCAACAAAGGCGGCAAAGATCTCCACGACTGAGCCGGAGAAATGGGTTTTAAACCGAAAATACCCCGAGCAGACCGTGACAATTGGCCACGCCATTTCGTCAGACATCAGAACACGTCTAAAGCAACTGCTGTTTCGAAACATGGATATATTTGCCTGGACGCCGGCAGACATGACCGGTGTCCCGCGCAACATCACCGAGCATTGCTTAAACACGTACCCATCTGTCGAGCCAAAGGTCCAAAGAAGGCGCAGCCTAGGGTCAGACAAGACAAAAGCAATGAACGAGCAGGTATGTGAGCTGCTCAAAGCCGGGATCTTGCGAGAGGTAAGATATCAGAGTTGGGTGGCGAACCCTGTGATGGTAGAAAAATCAAATGGCGGATGGCGCATGTGCGTAGACTACACTGATCTCAACAAGGCGTGCCCAAAGGATTGCTATTCCTTGCCTGAGATCGATAAAAAAATCGATTCTCTCGCGCCATACCGATGGAAGTGCTTTCTGGATTGCTATAAAGGATACCATCAAGTGCAGATGAAGCTAGAAGATGAAGACAAGACAGCATTCAGAACAGACCTTGGAATCTTCTGCTACACAAAGATGCCTTTTGGTCTGAAGAACGCAGGCGCGACATATCAACGCTTGATGGACAAAACCTTCGCAGGCGACATCGGAAAGCATATTGAGGTTTATATCGATGATCTAGTGGTGAAAAGTCCCGAGGAGGACCAAATGTTAAAAGACATCGAAAAAACGTTCAACTCATTGCGCAGCGTCAATATGAAGCTAAATCCAGCCAAGTGTTCCTTTGGCATGGAAGAAGGGAAGTTTCTGGGCTTCATTGTCACAAACGGCGGTTTCAAGGTGAATCCAGAGAAGGTACAAGCTATAGAACGAATGCCATCACCGAGAAACATCAAGGAAATGCAACGACTAGCCGGCCGGCTGGCCGCGCTAAATCGTTTTCTCTCAAATCACGCCGCAAAGTCGTATCCCTTCATTAGCACGTTGCGCAATTGTGTAAAGAAGCAAGAGTTCAAATGGACACCGGAAGCCGAAACAGCTTTTCAACAAATGAAAGCGTGTCTGATCGAACTCCCTACCCTGACGACACCATTTGAAAAAGAGCCCCTTGTGCTGTACTTGTCCTCCTCGGATAAGGCAGTAGGGTCAGTATTGTTGGTAGACAGGAACGGAGTGCAAACCCCGATCTATTACGTCAGCAGGGTACTCACAGACCCAGAAACAAGATATTCCACAATGGAAAAGCTGGTTCTTGCGCTACTACACGCCTCCCGAAGATTGCGCCGATACTTCACAGGCCATGTGATAACTGTGCTTACAAATTTCCACATTGGCACTATACTACAGAAGCCGGAGACATCAGGCAGATTGGCGAAATGGGCCATTGAACTGGGCGGCCATAACATCTTGTATAGGCCGCGCCCAGCCATTAAGGGGCAGGTCCTCGCCGACTTCATCACAGAAGTGCCGGCCGATAAAGTCAAGGAGTGCGAGCTGGTAGAGACTCCCGAAGAAAATACAACAGAGACTTGGATGCTTTACACTGACGGGGCATCAAATGAAGATGGCGCGGGAGCAGGTTTACGTCTAGTGAGCCCAGAAAAGCACGAGTTTACTTACGCCATTAAGCTCGACTTCAAAAACACCAACAATGAAGCTGAGTACGAGGCTTTTCTGGCAGGCTTACGCCTCGCCATCAAGATGGGAGCAAAAAACTTGCGCGCACATGTCGATTCACTCCTGATAGCCAGTCAAGTAAATGGCATATACGACGCGAAGGGAGAAGTCATGGCTTTATATCTGGAACAAGCGAAAGAATTGCTCCAACAATTCAAAACCCACGAAGTCATACATATCAATCGCTCAGAAAACAAGCCCGCAGATGCCCTGAGCAAACTCGCCTCGACTTCCTTTCAACATCTCGCCAAGGATGTAAGGATAGAGGTACTCAAGAACCCGTCAGTATTGCTGCGACAGGTGAATGTGATCGAAACAGGGCAAACATCGTGGATGACCCCCATCATCCAATACTTGCAAGAAGGGGTGCTTCCCGAAAACAAAGCGGAAGCAAGAAAGATCCAAAACAAAGCCCTACAGTACGAAATGAACAGCGGTATCTTATACCGAAAATCCTTCCTGGGACCACTACTGCGCTGTGTAGACCCCCAGGACGCGAATTATTTGATAAGGGAAATCCACGAAGGGATTTGCGGCATCCACTCCGGACCAAGGATGGTTGTCGCGAAGATCATGAGCGCCGGTTACTACTGGCCTGGTATGCATGTTGACGCAATGAAGGAGATCCGCAAGTGTGACTCTTGCCAGAGGCACTCTCCAAAAACGCTGCGTCCTAAAAACGATCTTATCCCCGTATCCACCGCATGGCCCTTTCAGCAATGGGGAATTGACATGGTGGGACCCTTCCCGGATGCCCCCGGCGCCGTAAAGTTCATCATAGTAGCTGTCGACTACTTCACAAAGTGGGTAGAAGCCAAAGCCCTTGCATCCACCACAGCTATGATTGTGCGCAAGTTCATATGGGAGCACATCATATGCAGATTTGGCCTCCCGCTCAAGATCGTGACAGACAATGGCACCAACTTTGCTTCGGACGATCTTAAGAACTGGATGAAGGAGATGAACATTGAACACACTTTCACCTCTGTTGCACACCCACAAGGCAACGGACAAGTGGAAAGTGTGAACAAATGCATCGTCGAAGGGATAAAGGCCAGATTAGGAACAAGGCGGCGCGGATGGGTTGATGAGCTCCCAAGCATTTTATGGGCTCATCGGACCATGCCAAAGACGAGTACCGGCGAGACCCCTTTCAGCCTGGTTTATGGCTCAGAGGCGGTAATCCCGGCGAGATTGGCCTGCCCTCGCCACGCATGACAACGGTCAACACGGTTGACAATGAAGCAGAAAGGCGCCTAGACTTGGACCTGTTAGAAGAAAGACGCGAAATCGCGAGAATCAGAGAGGCCAAGTACAAAACCCAGCTGGAAAGGTACTACAACACAAGGGTTCGCATTTGTACCTTCAATCCAGGGGAATACGTCTTTCGCGACAACGAAGCATCAAATGCGGAACGCCCAGGGAAATTAGCACCTAAATGGGAAGGCCCATATCTGATTCATGAGGTCCTAGGCAAAGGGGCCTACAAATTGCGCACCTTAGATGGCCACATCTTACCAAGAACTTGGAATGCGCAACAATTGCGCAAATGCTATATGTAATCTTTTCGGCCTTGCGCCATCTTTCAATTCACTACGCCGGCTACGAGCCATTAGCGAATATGTATGAAGGCCTAAGAGCCAACTTCTGACTTGAATGAAAACATACGACATGTTTTTCTATTACATTTTTTCGTTACAAATGCATGTTAAACTTTTGATTAGCGCGAAAACACTCCAGCATTTCAAGGTGGTTCAAACCACCTCCAAGGTCCTCCGCAAATAAAGCGCGAGACCGGGTGGCCACCTTAATACTTAGAAAACGCTTCCATTTATTCGAGCTAATTTAACATAAAGTTTTTATAACAACGCAGTAATTGCAACAGAAAAAACAAAAGGTTTCATTAACAACTTGCGCAACTGCGCAGCATCATACATAGAGTATCAAAGAAATTACAAAGGCACCAATGCCTATCAACTACCTACTCAACAAACTATCCTATTCTTCGCGACGATCATCACCATCATCTCCGTCGTCTTCACCATCATCGTCATTGCCATCATCATCACCGTCGTCACCGGCAGGCTCTTCGTCGGACAACTCGACGGTAACTGGTGGATCGAGGATTGCCTTAAGACGCTGGCACCAGTCGTCTTTCTTTAACGATTCAACAACCAACTCCATGATAGGCAAGGAGAGGTTGTCATAGGAATTTTCAGCACTTGCCAGCGCAGCATCGGCATGTTCTGTCACTGAGCAATGACTTGTGTCAAATTCTTGCCCAAGCATTTGCTCAACATGATCAGCACACTCCAGGTAGCCTCCCCGATGACCCACCGCACGCGCCGCATCTGTCAGAGCCGCTACGGCACGATCTAGCTCGTTCGCATTTAGGATGGAGTTGGCAACCTTCAACAAAAGATAAGCATTAAAGAAAACTCTTAAAACAAATTAAGAAAAAAGCATAAGGCACTTACCAACACTACTCCACGAGTGCGCATCCACTCCGCTTCTGAGACAAGTGTATCAACGATACCTTGAGCCTCAGAGTAGTTGGTTTGGGCCACATTCAGCGCGGCAGTGCTCACAGCACGCGCCTCCTCCGCATCAGCGGCCTTGACCTTCTCAGCCTCAAGGTCAATCTCCAAAGACTCGCATCTGTCAATTTGATCATTCAAGCGACGTTTGAGTTCCGCAATCTCAACGTCCTTGGCATGGAGATCCTTGTCCTTGTTGGACAATTGCACCCTGGCTTCAGTCAGCTCAACCTAAAAATTGGCAAACGACTTGAGAATTGACTTAAAGAAATCTCATAAACAAAAAAGAGAAGAGCGGGAGTCAGTAGAACTAACCTCCATCTGTTGCTTGGCAGCTTTTTCACCCTGCGCTTCCTCCACCTTTGAGGTCAAGTCCGCAACTTTAGCCTCAAGATCAACGATCTTCTGTCGTAGCGCATAAGCACGATCGTTGTCTTGGGCGCATATACGCTTAAACTCGGCCTTCTCCTTGGCCAGTTGCTCCTCAACATTGTGGAGTTTTTTCTGCAGCCCCTCGCGGCCCCACGCTTCAGCCTTCTTGTCAGCCTCAAACTTGGCCCTCTCCTCACCAAACGCGGTTTTAGATTTTTCGAATTCAGCAATACGTTTCAGCATACGCTCGCGATAAGCCTCCCAGTCGGCGCGCTCCCTAACCATCGTTCGCCATTCGCGAACTATTTGATGGTTGGCAGCACGAGCGTTGGCCTCACCAAGAATATAAGTACGATACAACATTTCGTGAGGTTTCGCCCTTTGCCGATGGACTTCAGCAGGTGTAAAGGAGTTCAGGAACCACTCGCGCGCAGGGCTGAACTCGATGAAAGTATCTTTCTGTTTTAAACTCCAGGGGGCCTGATGAGGAGCGTCCCCACGCTCTTCTTCGGTGTAAGTTTTGTAGTAAATATCCCCAACGGTGTCTTTCGCACCTACCACATTGGGGTTATAACCCCCAGCTCCACCAGAGCTCGCGACGCTTGAGGAGAAGCGGCTGGAATCCTTGGAAGTAGTAACAGGACCGGTGTTGGTTGGCTTGACGACCTCAGGGCCAGGAGGTTTAAGAGGCTGATCCATAGCCTTTTTCGCCAATAGCTCCTTCTCCAAGGCCTGCTTCCTCGCCACTTCAGCCAACCTCTCCTACTCCACCCTCCGCTTCCTATCCTCCTCCTCCTTTTTCTTCCTATCCTCCTCCTCCCTTTTCTTCCTCTCCTCCTCCTCCCTTTTCTTTCTCTCCTCCTCTACCTTCTTCTCTTCTTCTTTCTTTCTCTTCTCCTCTTCTTTCTTACGCGCCTCCTCCACCTTTCGCTGCGCCTCAGCCGGCTTCGCGGCGTCCTGGGCTGCAGTGTCAGTGGACTTGACGGTTATCTTGGGCCTCTTTACCCCAGCTTCACTGAATGTAACCGCCTTTTCAGGGGTCTTCTTCTTGATCTCTGCAAAATAAGGCAAGTGTATGTAAGCAAAGAGGTTTTTTAGAAAAGAGAAGAAAAGAAGAACATACCAGGAGAAAATTGGTACAACGAGCGCAGCCTGCTTGTCTTCCCTATCGCGGGTATCACCACAGATGTAGGCGCGGAAGCCACACCAGTCGTAGCCTCGCTCCTACCCCTCTTACGCCCAATAAGTTGGGCACCAGCATCTTCCTCCTCCTCTACATCTTCGGGAAAACTGGGGGTCGCGCCAGCATCTGGGTTACGAGAACCCGCGCTCCCAGAACTCTTTGACCCACCAGCACCAGCTTTTCCCTTAGCTGCATGTGATAAACCTTCATATGAGTCACTGATTATCACATAGTCGCCTAAATCACGTTGACGAAGGCGAAGAGTACCTTTGACAGCAGCAGATGTTGCGCGACTAGGGCCGGTGCCCTTACTGGTCACCTCAGGCTCCACCTTCTTCTTCTTCTTCACCGGCTTTTTCTTCTTCTCCTCGGGGTCAATCCCCAGGTCGCGCAACACACCTGCAAAGATTTCAGACCAAGAGCTTAGCTCGCCGTTGGAAGAACCTACAGACTCCTCGCTGGAAAGATAGAAAGTTTCTTTCCCAGCGAGAGTCACAGAGCGCAATGGACGAGGTTTTGAGTATTGCGCACCTTCAGTAGCAGTTGGCGGCGAAGCGAAGGCATCAGCAGCTGGAAACATGAAGTTTCCTTTAATCTGGTCATACCAGCTTTCTTCATCATCGCGCACTGGGCGAACGCCCATGGAGCCACCAAACGTGGAGAAGGCAGCTTAATAGAGTTGCGCTTCTGCACACAAAAATAAGTAAGTAACAAGGTAAAGCGAATACACTTAGAAAAGGAGCAAAGAAAAGTCTAACCTTGATCACCGATCTTCAAGACCGGAACCTCCTTGCTGCTAGGTGACCACTGGTCACTCATCTTAGCAGCAACCAAAACACTTTCCCCAAACACCCGGTTAGGGGTTGGGGTTAGCTGCTGGTACCACCGAGCAGTCTTCGGGATCGGGAGATCTTCCTTGGGTATGGCCTCAGTCCATTCCCTAAAAGGCATAGCGATTGGCAAAACTTCTTCCCTGATGAAGAAGAACTTGGGTTTCCAATCGTGGAAACTCTTAGGAGGGTTCAGCAGAATCTTCTTCGCCGCACCTCGGCTCGCAAACGAGAAGAACCCCATCGTTCTCTGCAACTGGTAGAAAGCACGAAACTTGTCTACCGATGGCTCAATGCCATGAGACCGGCACAGGAATTCAAAGTGCCGCACCCTCACCATCCCGGGTGGGCTCATCTGGGATATATGGAAGTTATAGTAAGAGAGAATACTGCCCAGGAAATTGGTCGCCGGCAGTCGGAAGTTCCCTTGAAGAAAAAAGTCTTCATAAAGGGTGATATAACCGGGTGGTGTATCAGCCGCGGTCTGGCCCTGAGCCGGATACCGGGCATCCCACTCCGGTGGGAATCTAAAACTACGAACAATCTGTTCGAATAGACCTAAGTCCCATCTAAGGACAGGAACCGGCCCCTCCTCATTAACAGGAGCCCCTTGGTGTTCTTCACTCATGTTTTTTTTTAAGATCTGGAAAAAATGCTTGAAGAAAGTTTGAAGATTTGAAGAAATCTTGAAGAAGACGAAGAACACTTTGAAGATTCAAAGAGTTTTGAGAGAAAAGTGGAGAAGAAACGAAGAGAAGTGAGAATCTCTCACCTTCTCTTCGGATATATATACCCATCGCATTTAATGCGATGGGTAACCGTGCCGCGTTCGCCGCTAGGCTAACCAACGGGAGGTTGCCACGTCAAGCGGAAAACCAGGGGTGACGGTTACCACGCGCGCGTGGGCCTCACTCTCCTGACATGAAGTGCAACCGCCGCAGGCGGCATGATGACACCCGTGCCAGGGGTCAACTCAAACGTCGCCCTCAGCGACTTATCTCACCAACCTGTCAGAGGTTCAAATTTCGAAGTTTCCCGCCATAAAACGCACAAGTAACTTCATGCAGAAGTTACATGAGCCGCGCCAGATATAGATAACCTATTATAATCTCGCGCGCCTAAAAGGTACAATAACAAATCACCCAACACCTGCCTTGGGCCTGCGCATGAAGAACGGCAGTTTTCTACATGCGCCTTACAAGTCAGGACCAAAAGGACAACTTCCCCTTCTCTTATTTTTATTAAGTCCAGAGCTCCAACCACTTGCGTTGCGCATGGTGCAGCACTGGACTGGGGGGACTTGAAGGGGTATGGTCCCAAAAAGTCGTGCAAACCTCATAACAGGTTGCACGTGAGACCATACTCCTTAGCATAACAACTTGATAATAACAACCTCGCGCAGCTCACATCACATTATGACTTACCCCTGCGCGAGGAAGAGCACATAATAAACTCAGATAGCAACACTTAGCATAAAAACAATGGTATAAGTGAGCACACTAGCCCCGCGCGGGTTAGTTGCCATCAAACAAAATCCTCTCCATAGGAAGACGCGCTGTTACCTACAGAGGTACACAGGGTACAAGTGGCAGTAAAAAGAGCCAATGAGCGTCCAGCAGGCTCTGTTCAATCGTGCGCCACGATCTTCTGACGATAAGTACACAAGGACGCCTACATGGCACCAATCAAGAGACGGGGACAACTGTCCCACGATCTCCACTTGTCTGCTGATGACAGAAGGACAACAAGGCCGACAACAATGACACGTGGCTCCAATCAAGGTGCGCCAGCACCGACGAGCATCTAGAAGCCACTAAGCAGTCGAGGCCAGCGAGGCAAAGAGCATATTCGTTGTTGTCCGTTTCTGGCCCAAGGCCCATCAGCCCACTACCTCTTACACCTCTCCGGCTATAAATAGAGACCTTCATTCCTCAGGTTAAACATTCTATTCCCTTGGCTCTCACTCTTTACACTTAATTACTCTCAAAGCAGTCGCTTATTCTCACGCCGGAGCCCGGTTAAGAGGGAAACCCCCACATTCCCCTCTTAACGAGTAACGGTGTTCTGTTTTGCAGGTTGATTTACCGGTCGGAGCTCAAATACCTCAAAGAAGATTAACCTCTATGATAGGAACATAAACCCTTCTAATTAGGAAGATCACTGTTTCTTCAATTGTCTAATGATCATGTATTTATAAATAGTCGCTCGAAAAACTCTTGTTCAAATCCTTATATGCATTAGATTGTAATACGTGTACATTTAAAAAAAATGATCTACATCAATTTAAATACAAATTGTTTGAATCAAAACTTGAATTACTAACATAAATTGAACCTTGTTAATTCGTGAAGAAAAGATAAAGCCATAAATCTAATCAATTCAACGAATTATTCATATGTTGAAAAAGAAACCATATTTAATTTTATTTTGTTTAACTACATTATATTTGTTGCATTCTTGCATATGTATATATGCAGTGGCGAAGGATAATGGGTGCCCGGGGGTGCACCCGCCCACCCCAATGTTTCGGTTAGAAGTGTATATGGTCCGATTTTTCGTCCGAAAATTTTAAAAATTATATAGGATCGCCCCCCGATTATTTTTCCTAAATAATGGATATTTGGTAAATATATTTTAACTCTTATTTTATTTGTTTAACCCTTGATTACCGACCACACAATAAAATTAATATCTTACAAATAGCTTCATGATTTACATAGAAAAAGAAATTGCTGATAAGTTTGATTCGGGAGATATATTAAAGGTCGCCAGGCTGAGTTGTAATTTTTCGTCCATGTTCCATTTATCTCGTATCATTATATATATAGGTCTTTTGTTTTTTATACAATATTTAGTTTTTCTATGTGCAAGAACAGATCCTTTGAATGAATGATTTTCTTTTTAGTTTTATTTGAAACTATTATTATTTGACCTGACCTGAATCGAATATCCGACCCGACCCGACCCATAACATAACGATAGGAAATTTTTTTTGGGTCCCATCAGTTTACGCCCCCTCAGAACTTTTGGTCAAGCTCCGCCACTGTGTATATGTGACGAAAAGAAAGTGCAATATGATGAATGATAGAGAAGTAATGTGCAAAAGCTGCCTAAGTAACTTGATCACATGGATGCCAACTAAGGAGCTTTTAATTCTACCTTGAACAATACAAGACAAATAAATGAGCCAAGATTTAAACAATTTTAAAATACCAACATTCAAACATAGTTGGAGTTTTGGATCGAACTCATATACTCGTATATTAGACTACCCGTAGTGGCTGCCCAAGAGGTGTTTTTTTGGCTCAATCTCGCTCAATCACGCCGACCAACCACTACGTATGGGCGTGTTTGGCCTTTTTCTTTGTTTTGGCGTGTTTTGAATCACGCTGTTGGGGCAATTTTTTGGCCAATCACATTTGAGCTTCCTTTTTTCGACCAATAGCTTTTTTGGTTGGTTTTTTATTTATGTTTAATTCTCTACACCCTTTTAACATAATGTTCACATCCCCACTACACCCATTTTAGAAAACGCCCAATAATGCCCGTTGCTGACTGTACTACCACATGGCGGAAAATGCCCAAGGGTGGAGACATTATTCACCCTTAGACCAAGCGTAATGGGGCGTTTTTTTTTTAAAAATTGCCCGAAAACGCCATAAAACGCCCACCCCCCCATTACAGGGGGCGTTTTCCGGCGTGATTTTCGAAAAAAAATGGGTCCGGCGTTTTAAAAATAACGCTTAATTCGTGTGGGGCCACCAAAATTCGACCATTTTCAAACGGTAATATTCTTTTTTTTTTAATTTAAAATAATTCCCACTATATATATTTAACCCACATTCACACCATTTTTTATACAAAAACTCACTATCTCTCCCACTTTCTTCCAACTTTTATAAAAAAAAAAAACCCACTATCTTCTAATTTTTATACAATCATGCATCCATTCCGCCCTCCTTTTGGTGTCCCCGCTAGACCCGCAAACCCGAACACAACCCAACCGCAAACCCCATACAACCTTCAAGACATGGACCCGAGCTTTTTAACTTACGCGGCTTACTTGAGTGGCGCCCCTCCGTTTGTTCCTCCAACTTTCGGCTATGGTCAAGCCGGCGGGTCTCAACCGTCACAACCCGAAGCCGAACCCGATGTGGAAGTCGTACCGGAGACGCAACCCGAACCGGTGCAAGAAACATCGAAACGCGGCAAAAGGTCGCATAAGAAGAAGGATAAGGACGCACCGAGGCGTACAAAAAATATAATCAAATGGACGAAGGAAGAGGAATACGCGTTGACTCGGGCGTATGTCGACATTTCGGAGGACGAAGAGACCGGTAACTATTTTATATAAATATTATTTTACTTAGTTTGTTATTTTATTTTTTAACAAACAACTTTTTTTTTTTTTAGCAAACTTTCAAACGGGCCCGGTTTTTTGGGATAGGGTTCGTGCACTCTTCTTTAGCACGTGGGGGCCAAGGCGAACATCGGGACAAAGACTCCATTTCTAGCAAATGGACCGACATCAACAACAAGTGTCATGGGTTTCAAGAAGTCTTCCAACGTAACTACGATAATCGGCCGAGCGGTGAAGGTGACGTGGGGGTTTTAACGAAGAGTTTGGAGGAGTTCGAGAGGACAAAAGGCCCTTTCACGTACTACAAGTGTTGGGAGCTACTTCGAAAAAGTCCAAAGTGGGCGGTAGTTAACCCAATGACGTCTAGTAGTAGACGTCGGGCTAAAAGGTCAAAAACATCATCCTCCGTTGACCCGTCAACTCCGACATCGGATGCCCGCAATGTTGATTTAAATGAGGCGGTGGACGAGGGCATTCAAGAAGAGTTGGCCCGACCCGGCGGTAGAAGAAAGGGAACCGGGAAAAAAACGCTCGAGTCGTCTTCCGATCTCGAGTTAAAGGATGATTTCGAGGAGATGAACCGTCGTCTTCAAGACATTCGAGATCTCGGCCACCAACGTTATGAAATTATGAAGGAACGAGTGGCCGAAACAAAAAAATTTAACGAGATGCAAGAGGCGAGGCAAATGGAAAAGGACATCGAGTTTTTGTCCAAACCTATCGACCACCTACAAGGCGATGCGTTGACCCTTGCGCAAATGCGTCGCCAAAAAATTAAAGAAAAATATGGACTATAGATCATATTATTTTTTTTATGTTTTTTTTTTTTTTTTTTCAGTTTTTTTTCGGTTTTTTTTTTATTTTCTGCTTTTTTTTTATTTTCGGTTTTTTTTTAAGTTTTATTTTTTATTTTTTTTCAAGTAATGTAATTTTATTTTTAAATTAATGAAGGTTATTTTATGTTTTAAATTAAAAAAAATAAATGTGAAATGATTGTAAAATGATTGAATGGGGCATTATGGGGCATTATACCCACTACACCACTTTTGCTATAATGCCCCCTTGCTGACTAGGACGCCACATGGCGTAAAACGCCCCATGGTGGGGGCATTATAGTGTTCTACCACTACACATGGTCTTACCACTACGCATGATCTTATGAAGTATATAAAACGCTGAACTTTTTTCTTTTCATAATATGAAATTTTAGTAATCTTGAGATGGTGTTTGAATTTGCGGTTTCGGGTCGAGAAAATAGGTACGAATATAATACAAAATAGTTGTTGTTTAAGTATATTTTTGGAGAGAAAATCATTGAATTAGTAGTTTCTATACAAAAGTTAAAAAGGAATTACACATATAATGAAGTATGTGAATTCACGGCCATACGTCTGTTTGCTTACGTAACTTACTTTATTCCCATTAAAACAGGTTTAAAATCATGTTACACATGAATTCACTGTCGTCCATCAAACTTTTATTTGCATACCATAAGTAAACGTACCTCTTTAGATAGATAGGAAATGTAGTTCGTTTTTTAGGTCTATCCTATTTGATCATTGATATTCAAACATTGTTCTCTTTCTTTTGTTCTAGTTCATGATCTGAACGAGTCGCACATACACCCTAGTACATGTTCCTCGACGCTGAGGGCATCCCCGAAGCTCGGGGGATTTTGTGACATTTCTAATTGGTTGTCTTGTATTTCTAATAAGTTGTTTAATCGTTGGCACGTTGCATTATATACATAATGGGCTGGTTTAGATCGATCATAACCAGATGATTATGAATTACTCTTATTCAATAGAATATAGAATAATAAAAAAAGACATAGAATATTAATATTAAACTCAGCAGGGTGAATTTCAGAATTGGCATGACATACATATGGTGAGCTACAAAAATGGTTAAAGAGCCTAACATAGCCAGGTTAAAAGATAATTGAGTATGCCGCGACGTTGTTAGGCTCTCATATAGGACTTTATGGCCCTGGCCTGTAAATGGACCTTTATGAGCTTCTAAAATATCTTTTAGACCATGACCAATGCCTCAGTTGGTCCTATACATGTGACCCGCTATAAGAAAAAGAATTGCAATAGTTAAATGATAGTGTGCAGTATTGGATAGCTATAGACCTCGAGTTACGGGTCTTCCCATTCTATCATCTGGCTTATGTTCTTCATGTAGTATTCAGACCGAATGACTCTAAGAAATTACGTTGATACTTCCACATATTATGGGTAACGTAGGAGACGTCTCTACCCCCCCCCCCCCCACCGGGAATCGTTAGAATTACCACTGCTTAGCTTTCAATTTGCCTCTGACCATCAAATGAAATGTGAATAACCCGTCCTCTTCTCTTTGAAAGAATGGGCACTTCCGGTTCTGTCGGTGCTTGAAACAATTTTGTCTTCTTCATATTACTATATCTCTAGAGTCAATAATTTTATATGAGCAACAACTGAACTCAATCACTTGCTGCCGTTACTATTCAGTTCTGTTGAGGTCTATCCTGTAGAGGTACTCAAATTGGATCAGTGAGTGACCGATTTCTAGGTTTCGTCGTAAACCTAATTGGTTACTTCCAATTACGTATGGTAGCTAGATATCCAAGTTCAATCCATATGCGGACGGATACCTAGATTTGCCAATTTTTTCCAAGTTTTTTTCCCAAATCCACACCATTTCCTTGATTCTTTTTCTTTCTTCACTCCGTAATCATCACTATTCCTCACTTCTTTCCTTTTGCTCATAACTACAACTTGAATACTAATTCCTTCTTCCAAACACTCACCTTGATTACAAAATCATAATTGATATCTCATTTTGTCATTGTCATCATTGTATCCATTTCTCGATTATTTTTATCTTGTATGGTATCATTGCCATCCTCCTATATATGGCAGCAGAACTTTTCATTTGTTCTTAGATGATATGTTAATTATAGGAAGTGTATATTTTGCCCACTTGGAATTTTATATGAGTAATTTGTCTTGGCAGCAATTAGATAATTTGAGTCAAAGAATGATGATGCCCGTACCCAATAATCTAAACCAAATAACCGTAATGAAAATCAGTACTTCGACTCACACCAATTCTCTTTTGAAGGCCCGGGCTATTTAGCTTTGGCAACAAAACTAAGATGGTTGAAAAATAGGATTAAGGAGTGGATTCAAACAAGAGGCGTAAGAAGGAGGAGATATACAGGTTCAGAAAAAATCGCGTGACTTTTCTAGAAACATTGGTGGATGATAGACCATTAAACCAGTCGGAGTTGGAAATGAGATTTAGTGACATAGAGTTTATTATGAATTTTGATCGGTTGATAGAAATGGCTATGAAACAAAAGTCACAAGTACGGTGGGCGTTTGAAGGAGACGAGAATATGGGGTACTTTCATAGTGTGGTAAATGCCAATATAAGCTCAAACCGGATTAATGAGTTCTCAGGAACGTTGAATGGGTGACAAATCCAGTTATGGTTAAACAAGAATTTTTTGAATTTTATGAAAATCTTTTTTCTGAACCTATGTCAACTAGACCACCAATAGTATGCCCGAACCTCGCAATCTTATCTATTGAAGACGTCATTCACTTATTTGTCCATTCTATTTGGCGGAGATGAAGGATGAGGTGTGGAACTGCAATGGTGACCGGGCGCCGGGACCTGACGGGTTTAATTTCAAATTCATTAAGCATTGCTGGAGTGGTTTGGAGGGGGACTTTGTCAAGGTATTTGATGATTTTTTTAATAACCCGTCTATTAACAGAAGTTGTACTTCTTTTATTGCATTGATCCCTAAGATTAATGACCCGTTAAGGCCACCGGATTTTCGACCTATCAGTCTTAGTGGGTGTATTAATAAGGCTATTTCGAAGGTCTTGGTTAACCTCCTTAAGCGAGTAATTGGTAAGGTTATCTCTGAAGAGTAATCCACTTTTTTGGCGAGTAGGAGCATTACAGATGGACCACTGATTCTAAACGAGCTACTTGCTTGGATGAAGAATTCTAAAAAGATGGACATAATTTTTAAGGTCGACATCCATAAGGCATACGACTCACTTCATTAGAGATTCCTTAGATCTATCATGGATCAAATAGGGTTCCCGGCTAAATGGTGCAAATGGATTATGGTGACACTTCAATCAGCACGGGCTTCCGTATTAGTGAATGGGTCACCGACATCGGAATTTGATTGCTCTGGTGGGTTTTCGGCAAGGTGATCCACTCTCCCCCTTTCTTTTCGTTATGGCAATGGAAGCTTTGACCGGTATCATGAAGAAGGCATCTACGGTGGGCTTGTACCAAGGCATCCGGTGCAATACCTATGGGCCGGTGTTGTCTCACTTTTTGTATGTTGATGATGTTGTGTTACTTGGCGAATGGTCTACTATAAATGTTCTTAATTTAAAACGGATCCTTAGATGTTTCTACTTGACATCCGGGCTTAAGGTGAACTTATTCAAGTGTAGCGTATATGGTGTTGGAGTTAGTGATCAAGAAACTAGCGGTATGAAAAATATTTTTCATTGTAGAGCTGGCTCATTCCCATTCCGCTATCTTGGTCTTTTAGTGGGTGCAAATATGAACTCGGTCAAGAATTGGGAGCCCGTGGTAAAAGTGTTCAAAAACCACCTCTCAATTTGGAGGGCAAAAAAAACTTTCATTTGGGGGAGGAATAACCTTGTTAAAATCGGTTCTTAGTGCTTTACCGACCTTTTTTTTCTCTCTATACAAGGCCCCGCTATAGGTTTTGAACCAACTTGAGAGATTAAGGAGGGTGTTTTTTTGGGGAGGTTCGGAGGAAAAAGGCGAAATCAAATTGGATGGCGTGGGAAAAAAACCATTGGTCCGATTGAGTATGGCGGGTTGAGGATTGGTTCCCTTCAAGATGCCAATTTGGCCATGCTCACGAAGTGGTGGTGGAGGTTTAAAGTAGATAGGCACGGGCTTTGGAGAAAAGTGATTTGGTCCATTCATCAAAGTTCGCGGACCTAGAGTTTCATCCCTATAAAGGTTTCCATAGCGGGGCCTTGGAAGCATATTGTTAATAGCACGAAGGTTCTGGAAACAAAAGGCTTAAATCTGTCAAAGTCCATTACTTGGTCGCTTAGGTCGGGGTAGATATCGCTTTCTGGATTGACAATTGGATCGGGCCAGACCCATTGTCTGTGGTTTTCCCAAACCTTTTCACCGTTGAAAAAGAGAAGCTCTGCTTAGTGGCGTCTAAGGTCCGGGATAATGGGGCTGCTAACTAGGTTTGGAAACGTCCACCAGCAGGTCCGATTGAGCTTGGTGAGTTGCAACAGTTGACATGCATGCTGACTTATGTATCTCTTTCTTTAGAGACAGATTGTTGGTTGTGAAAGCATGATTCTCAGGTATCTTTTCAGTTAGTAGTGTAAAAAAAGCAATTCGAGATCATAACCGGGTGATGCCGAACTATGTTGTACAATGGAACCACTGGGTGGCGCGGAAAGTCGGAATCGTTGCGTGGGGGGCTGAAGGTGAGAGGTTGCCTACAATGGCTGCCTTAGCCAGAAGAGGGATTCCTGTTACCTCGCTAGCATGTGTGTTGTGCGGCGAAATTGATGAAACGTGTGAACATTTATTTATGTCATGTCAGTTTGCTCAAACCGTATGGCAAATTATTGGGCAATGATGCAAATACCTTTGTTATTCACTTTCTGTTTCAGAGACATCTTGGACGCGCATCTGTGGGCTCCGGGAGGTAGTAGGAAGAAAAAAGCGTTTCATGCGATAACGTTGATTACCATCTGGTGCATATGGAAACATTGAAACGAAGTGGTCTTTGGCGAGAAATCAGTATGTGTGGCTAATGTGATTGAGGAAGTCAAGTCCAAGGGCTTTTTATGGATCATGACTCGGGCAAAGGAGAATGTGATTACCTGGGATTCATGGCGGAAATTTGATGTTTTCTAGATGTAATTTTTCTGTTTTGTCTGGTGTATGGCTGCATTTTTGTAGAGCTTGTTCTGGTGTATGCTCCACTATGTTTGTATGTATTTTGGTGCTAGCCTCTTGCTGAAATGAATAAACTCTTATGTTGGCCGTTAAAAAAAAAGACTAACATCAATTCCCATTCCTCATGATAATCACAAAAGTTAATTAAGAAATGTCTATTAAATACTATATGATAAAATGTATCAAAGTAGCTAAATTGATAAATATGAAAAAAAATCATAATTTAATAATAACCATACTGTTTTGTAATTTGAATTTAACTAGGTTTTTTTCAGTCGAGCGTTGCGGCGAAACGGAGCAAATGATAATGTAAAATAAACGTTATTTGAAAATGTAGCATTATGTTTAGAAAGTCAAACCATTAGAATCGGTTGAGTTTATCATCGTATCATTTTACGATAGCAAATAAATAATTTATTTTTTAATATAAATTCGTTTTAATAAAACTTATACTAATCGAGGGTAAAAATTAAGCTCAACTACGTACTTAAGTTTTTAGAAAAAAAGTTTAACGAACATAAGTTATTAAAGAAATATCAAATTAATTGATAAAGTAAAGATAGATTTAAAAAAAAGAAAAAAAATATTATTAAAAACAAAATAAATGATAAAGGAAATATGGTTTTAGAAAAGGAAAAAATAAAAATACGTTAAAAGATAAAAGTAAATAAAAAAATAAAATATATTAAAAGTTAAAAGTAAATATTAAAAATATATTAATTTAATAAAATAATAAAAAGCTATATATTATTATTTTAAATTTGAAATTACTATTTATGATCCTTCGAAAACTATATATATGTAACTAGTGGAATTCCTTAGTATATTGCGTTGGAAATTCGGTTGGTAATTGGTTCCTTATGTTATTGAGTAAATTACAAAAATCGTCCTTTATGTTGATACTATATTGCAAAGTGTGTCATTTATCTTCAAAAAGTACAAAAAACGTACTTGATGTTTGCAAACCCCTACACATTATGTCCTTTATCCCTAACTTAGTTATTTTTCATTGTTAAGTGGGTGTGAAATGACCTAAATATCCTTATTGTTAAATAAATAAAAAGTTAAAAAAAATATAATTAATATTTAAAAATTTATACGGGACCCACCACCCACCCCACCCTCTTCATCTTCCTCAATCTTCACCACCTCTAAATTGTTAAATATTAATTATATTTCTTTTAATTTTTTAGTTATTTATTTAACAATAAGGGTATTTAGGTCATTTCACACCCACTTAACAATGAAAAATAACTAAGTTAGAGATAAAGCACATATGTGTAGGGTTTGCAAAAATCGAGTACGTTTTTTGTACTTTTTAAAGATAAAGGACACACTTTGCAATTTATGAACATAAAGGACGATTATTGTAATTTACTCTATGTTATTTGTATGGTACCACTAGTTGGTATAGCAACAAAAAGAGTAAATCCAAAGGATAAATTGTTATATGCTCAAAAGGATATTAACATGTATTTTACATCGATTAAAAACCATAAAAACGAATATCAGTGTCGGTTTCAATAATACAAATACCAGTACCCATGTTGGTCGCTTAGAATTGATTCGACTCATAACTGTACCAACATTTACTATAGCTTAAAAAAACTTTGTTTTCAACGAAATTTATATCAGAATATTGAGGAACCTTATTTAACACAATGTTGTGTTCATGTGTTTAAAAAAACGTTTACAAACGCAAATTATTTGAGAAAAATCAAATCATATAAAAATTAAACAATAAAAACGAATATTATTTGGAACTCAAAATATTATTTAAAAAAATAATTAAATTACATTTTTGTAAACCTATTGTTTTTACATATTACCAATGAATGTCAAAAGATTATATATTTTGTGAAATCACCAGCTTCAGTCGACATAATATAAAGTTTTTGATTTGGTCAAAACTTTATCATAATTAAAATATTAAACAATAAGAAATAATAACCTTAAACTAAATAGCACCCCTGTTTTCATCCCGTTGTTTCTTCAGCGAGGCTTCTCGTGTGAAGGCAGTACGGTTTCAGGGAGAACGCCGTAGCAAAGTCTGATCAACACAGCGCGGACCCGGTTAAGACAACGTAGTCTGGGCAGATCTTGGCTAGGGCCGCCGTTTAGACGGTATGAATGTATTACATTGGGTCACTCAAAAAAAATCACCGTTCAAAAAAATAGCATATGTCCAAATAATTACTTCTAAATTAGGTGTTTAATATTTTTTTAGCTCAATGATGTGAAGAAGATGGTGTGATACGGAGGTAGACATTATGATGGGCGGTAATTATCATAAGTCCGAAGGACCACCTCGCAACCACATGACCGTAAGAGACAAATTTACAAAACAACACTTGTATTTTAATAACTACGCACATAACCCCTTTATTTTCATAAACGACACAATGGCCCCTCGTTTTCAAAATTATTTTTATTTTTGAACGTTTTCTTATTCTTCATTCCTTTAAGAGAGTTAGAGATAGGTGGGATGATATTAGTTTTTAATTAATGAAGAATATTAAAAGCCGATGTTAAGTACTAAAGTTGTATATAATAATAATTTTAAATTAGTAAATATAGCTTTAAGGTTTTGATTTACAATAAGAACAACCAATAAAAAACAAAATAGCATTATGAAATTCTCCTTTAGGATGTACTTTGCTCTCTAACCACTCTCTCTTTGTAATGTTCTCTACTCTCTAACCACTCTTTCTTTAATATTCACCACTTTATCATCAACTAAAACCACCCAAAAAAAACAAAGCAAAAAGACTCATTATCCATGTGTTATGTATTGCAATTACACACAAATAACGTCTAGTAGTTTTCATACTATAAATTAAGAAAATCTTGGTGCTTTATGAAGTTGTACATTAAGTATTGAGAGTTTTCAGAAAAAAAAAATTAATTTTCCACTTCTAGCCCAAATGTTTTATTTTTTGTATTCTAACCCCTTTGATTTTTTACTTTTAACCCAAAACTTTTCATATTTGCAACTTAATTCAAACACTTTTTTATTTTCAATATTGATCCCCCATGTTTTTCATCTTTTGCAAATTTTTCGTTTTATATTTCGTTCTAAATTTTGCAAGTGAACACGCCGCAACGTGCGTGCGGGGTTCAACGTTTTTTTGTCTATTTTTTTTCCCGTTTGACGGGCTCATCGCAAGTCGCAACGCATCTATTTTCCCTGGTTGACAGGTTCGTCGCAACGCGTGGGGTCCTATATCGACGTAGTTATTCTTTTATATGTTTTACATTTCAGTCTAATTTCTTCGCATTAACACACCACAATGAGTATCCGTGGTTCAACAATTTTACGTCTACTTTTCGTTCGGTGTTATTTTGCCTTTTTCTTTATTTTGTTTTGACTGGTTTTTTCGTGTAGTATTGGTGCTACTTGACACGGTTAACGCCCCCGCCGCAACGCGGGGGCCTTAATACTAGTCTACCTTAATTAACATTATTTTTGTACTTAAAAGGCTATTAAAGTATTGGTTGTCTTTTTCTAAGCCTGAGAAGAACAAAACTTGAAAGAACCTGCCAGAATAGGTCATGAGTTCGTAAACTCAAAATCACCATCGTTGATCAAGTTAATGTACTAAATGACCAAGTGCGTATATGTATGAGCTATATAAGTATATGTGTG
This sequence comes from Helianthus annuus, assembly GCF_002127325.2. Classification (NCBI taxonomy): domain Eukaryota; kingdom Viridiplantae; phylum Streptophyta; class Magnoliopsida; order Asterales; family Asteraceae; genus Helianthus; species Helianthus annuus. Next base: position 38,743,457 of record NC_035436.2, on the reverse strand, counting down.
TATGTAGAGAGGGAGGGATTGGTAAAGACGGTTCCCCAAACATTTGGGAGGAGACTAACGAGTCGAGAGTTAAGTAGGAGGAAAGAAGCTCCTAGTCAAGTGGTTGCGCCATTATATAATTGACAGGATGTAGTGCGGGTCGGATTAGGTCTAACGGACCACATGACAAACATTAAGTGTTGAATAAGCTTAGACATAGGTCTTTAAATACGAGCATTAAATGGAACTAGTTGATATAAATTAGAATTTAGCCTAGCCGGGATAAAACAACAACGATATATATTAACATTAATTGTTAACAAACTTAACACAAAATTTACAATCAATCAAGTCACTTTAACTATTACTACTACTACTAATATATATAAGCCAAATATTTTTTGTCAACAACGTTAGGCATAACATAATGTGTGTAAAGCACGCCAACAACGATTTATAATTCAATTTGTTTTTCACGTATTTTCCTATTACTATTACTAATGTATATAAGCCAAATATTTTTTGTCAACAACGTTAGGCATAACATAATGTGTGTAAAGCACGCCAACAAAGATTTATAATTCAATTTGTTTTTCACGTATTTTCCTAACCCTTTCACTTAATTCGTTAAGCTTCTCGTTAATACGCCTATCAAAATCAACGTCGTCAAGAAGTGCCGCTAGCCTTTGTAAAACATACATGTTGTTGTTGTTAGGGGTTGACATTCCAAACACACAAGTTTACATATTATTGATGGTTTATTTGTACTATACATAAACAATAATTAAATAATTCAGAGCATTTACAAATTTTAAAAAGTTTGACGCAAACACATAAGTTAAGCAAAATGCTATTTTGATGTCGTATTTGTCACGATAACCATAATAGCAATTGATTCGTCATTGCCTAACAAGTCGTAACCTGAACATAAATAAAAAATAAAAAAATAATGTATGCAAAAATTGTAGGATCGTTTGCACGACCAAAACGAGTCGTTCAGAAGAGTTCTTGTCAATACGAGAGGCGGAAACTAACGTATCGACTTCGAGACAGCTAGATTTTCACTTTAATTGTCTTTTTGATTGATATAACAACTTTTTACAGCGAGTAGACACTTCGGCAGCAGTTCGGCTCCGGAATCAGATCGTTTCAAATGAAATGGACAAGGCTTGTATTTATAGGCAGATCATTTCGTACGAAATGGGTATGTGCCATTTCGTGCGAAATGGACTCTTGTCCATTTCGTGCGAAATGGTTCCAACCTATAAATTTCATGTTTTTCTCGAACAATGTGCCCTGATCTTTCTAATCTATTACAAGACTCGATACAAGACGAAGTCGACAGACATATGCACCAACAGACTCCCCATTGGATGTTGACGAAGTCTTCAGTGTCGAGTCTTCGAAGCCTTCAGTCTTTATCAGTCTTTTTGCTATTTCCAAAATGTCTGAAAATATAAGCATCCTCAATCTTCTCTCTTCTTTTCTCTCTCTTTCTCTCTTCCAAGATCTCAATCTGACTCTTCATTCTCTTGATCAGATCTCTTGATTCCTTAAGTTCATCAGCATCAGCAACTAATCTCCCCCTTGGATGTTGATCTACTAATCTTCAAACTCTTACTCAATCTTTGTAACCTTCACAGGTTCAGAATCGTAGCCTGGCTCTTCTGTAACACTTCGAATCAGAAACCTGGCTAACCTGCACGTTCTCTACCTCAAAATAAATTTCACAAATTTAAAATTTGACAAATTTATTCTCTGCTTATCACATGTAGAAACAAAATCAAAACATGATTTGTCATTTATAATCTTAGATGACCACTTGTAGGCATATAATTTTTCTTTTCCAAACAAACTCTCTCAAAACTGTTCATCATGATTAGCACTTGGAACTTTGAAAATAAGCTTTTCATCATCAGTTGTCGAAAATAAAAAAAACTTTTTGAGTTTTCAAAATTTTATGCTAAAACACACTGAAAATCTTTTTGGATTTTCTGATTTTAATGAAAAGATGTAAAGAAATATTTACATACAATATATTTGTGAGTTTGTGTAAGAGGATCATATCAGTTTATGAGACAAATCACTAACACCGTTAAGCTTTAAACATTTTAAGTTCTAAACGATTCACTTAGATTGTCAGTATAATGGTCCACTTAACTGTTTCGAGATACGAGATTAGTGTTTTAATGAACTTAAACTTATTCACGTGTCCCACCTCAGAATATACTCCCGTATCCAGACTTCTATATTTAGTCTTACAGGTGAATGTACACTAATGATATTTGTAAACGGGTAATGCGAGACCATGAGAGCTCAGGTTAGAACTTCCTTTCAGACAAAGAAATGATGGCTCATCTTTCGGTGTGTCCCGTTTGGGGATCTTTTCTTCAACGGCACATGATTAGCATTTTGCAATGTTTCATCATTTTTATGCTGAGAGTTGGCTTTAAGATTAAAGTAATGCAAAGTATTATACGAGGACTAGGCTATTGCTCCCGCAAAATCAGAAGTCCTGGTATAATACCCCAGATATCATCACGCACAAAGACCTAGTATGTTAGAAATAGAAAGTCTTTCAAACAAGATTTCGGGGGTTACCCATATATCCGAGAGATGTTCCCCACGAAATAAGAAAGTATTTGATTTAGGTTTATATCTCGAAAACACTCTACTAAATGTATAAAAACCTACTAGCACATCCTCAGTGAGATCGCTTATCACATTTGACTTTTCAAATCTTTAGCGTGCTGTGATAGTCCACTGATGTACTATCATTTCCTCTTTTTCACAACAAAACTCATTTTTGAATTTTTCAATGTTTTTGGCTTTTTTTAAATTTTATCATGTTTTTGGCTTTTTCAAATTTTTGAAATTTCTAAATTTTTACTCCCCCTAAAATCAAAAATATGTTTCAATTTTGATTTTCATGGAAAATTTGAAAACAAACTATACAATAAAATGACAACTGTTGTGAATTGCTTCAATTCGCCATCCACTTGGCATAAACAATCAGAACTCCCCCTGACAACAAACTATTTTCCCATTATGATTTCAAAACACTTAAGTTTGTTTTAATCAAAATGGTTTTTCGGGAAAATAAGTTTTGTTGAAATACACAAACCATTTGTAGGTTAGGGGATAAACTCATCATTTTGTTCATTTTTAACCACTTGTAGGTTCACTTTTCTTTTACCACTTGAATGAAAGTTAAATCAAGTTCAACTTAATGACCTTGATTAACCACTTGTATGTGAAAACCTCTTTTTCAACCACTTGTAAGATGAAATATGACAGTTTTAAATTTTGAGAAAGATGCCGATTCCTGCTCCACGATTACCAACTTGGAAGCTCCGGCAAGTCAGGATTTTTAAGTATGAAATACTGACATCCAAGCCTGACCAAACTTGGATGTGACCTTTTCAGTTTCACTCGGGGTTTCAACATTTCTTTTTTCTTCATAGAAATCTTTTACCCCTTTTGCGTTTCCCTCAACCATTTTTCCAAAAATCTTTTTAACTTTCCCATTGAAAACTTTTTCGACATCAAATTCTTTCTTTTCAGAATAGAATTGATTCGAAATTTCCACTTTCCCAACCTTGGATTTTAAATTTTCAGCCCGCAATGGTGGAAAATTAACATCATTCAATGGCGGTACTGAATTTCCATTCTTAACCTCAACTTGTGGCTCCTCTGACTTTGACGAGTCAGATTCATTGCCATATTTCACATCTAATTTCTTAACAACCCATGTTTGATTGTTAAGATTTACTGTTCTCTTGTAAAACCTTTTTGAACATTCACCAACTTCATATGTTGAATTTTTGAACACTTTGAATTTTTCAGTTGGTGATTCAGTTTTATCAACAATCTTTTCTTTGAGTTTAGAAACAACTTCCTGTTTTGTGTTGGTAGCCACTGGACAATTCCAGGCGATGTGACCAACTTCTTGACAACGATAACAGGTTCTTGTCTCATTTTTCTGATTAGCTCCATTCCTTTCAAACTTTTGCTTTTATACAAGAAATGTCTTATTTGACTGCTTCCAGAAAGAACTCTTTGCTTCTTCCCCAGAACTTGACCCTGAAACAAATATTGTTTTTGTTTTAGAAATTTTCTCAATTTTATGATTTTTCGGTGGAATAAATCCTAAGCCTTTCTTTTTTCAATTACTGTTATGGTTTGGTTTCTTTTGAAAACCAGAACCAGAACTGTAACCCTTTTTCTTGTTTAACATTTGTTGAACTCTTGAGGTATATTTTTTAGGTTTTTCAGAAAGATTTACATCTTTTATTTCAGAAATATTAATTTCTGTTAATTTGAAAACCTTTTTGATCATATCAATTTTAACACCTCTTATTGGAAATTCCTCATCAGAATATAATTTGTCTAAATCACTCAAAGTATATGCCACTTTGATTGATTCATCATTCAAATTAGATTTTGATAAGAGGAATTCTTTATTGTAAACTCGTTTGACTAACAACTTTGGACTGTCAACTGATGAACTTGAACTTTTGGATTCGGATTTTGACTCTGACTCCTCATCTCTATCCAACACCTGATCGACCACTTTCTTTATTAACTCCGACTCATGATCAGTGTCATACGATGTAAACGTGACGTCAATGTTGTCTGGTAAATCAGCAGTTGTTTCAGACTTCAATTTTATATTAACTGCCTTTTTGACTTGCTCCTCATTTGGTTTTCTGGGAGAATAACCTTCCCAGATCGGAGGCGGACACTTGTTATAACTGACACTCTGTTTCTTACCAGTATCCTTCTCTTTTGGCTTCTCATCTTGAAATGCTTCAAAACCTGCAACAGTTGGATAAATTCTGTCAATCAAATAATCAGAACTTGAATAACTTTGCAGTAATCTTCTGATTCTTTCATTCTCTATCTTTTCTGTCTCCAACTCCTGCTTCAAATTTGCACACTCCTCAATATAGGGATTGATAGCCTTTTGCTTAGACATCATGACTGCATTCATCATGGTTAAAGCATCTTCTCTTTCATAATTTGTCTTTTGCAGACTATTTACCGTTCTGTTCAACACATCATACGATTCTTTCACGTAATTCACATCGAACAACAATTTTTCTTTCATCTTTTCAAGTTCACTATACTTCTCATCTTTTTCTTCACAATTTTTGCATGGTTCCAAACATTTTAGACAAGGTTTTTTGATCTCAACAACTTTTTCAACTTCGATAATCTTTTCAACTTCGATTATCTTTTCAACTTCAACTACCTTCTCAACTTCAACCACCTTCTCAGCAATTTTAACGTATTCACTTTGTTCAGACTTCTCTTCCCGAGTAACATTCTTGCATTTTATTTTTTTCTGTTCTTTTGCTGCTCGCTTCTCCTTTAGTTTCTCCAATCTATCTGCAAAATAAAATTTAAAACTTTCAGGAGATAATTGAGTTTTCCAATGTTTATTTGTATTTCTTCTTCATCATCATCACTGCTATCAGTTGATGATTGATCAAACACTTATGTCTGTTCTAAACTGTCATCTGAAGAAATAGACTCTTCATCTTGTCTTTTTCCATCATTATTGTCAAACACCTTCATCCATTCTTTCATCAAATCTGGTTCTTGAACTATTTGTGCAATGAATGCTCCTAACTTTGAATTAGGTGGAATGTATTTGTCCCAGCTAAAACCTTCTGCCACTTTTTCATCATCTTGATCTATTATACCATAAAAAGCTTTCTTTGATGATTCTTCGATCGCCTTCTTAGCATGTGCAGTTTAGGGTTCTTGTTGTTGATACGGTTGTTGAGCAACTTGTTGATATATAGCTTTCCGATAATAATCATTATTCCCGAACGGATTCTGAGCTCCTCCTGCTTCTCGATTAGTACATTCCCTCTTGAAATGTCCTTTTTCCCTGCATCGAAAACAAGTAACTTTAGATTTATCAAATCCTAAAGTAGAAACATTAGCATCACGGAAGTCATCTCTTCCTGTAATCATCTTAAATTTCTCAGCTCTTCTCAATACACTCGCTAAACACCACTTAATATCCATAAACTCCATCTCCTCAGCATCGATCTGATCGTAATCCTCTTTTGTCAACATAGGATTTCCGATCCTTCCTGCAACCAATCCCTCATATGATTCTAATACTGTAGCAAGTAATGCCATATGACCTTTAGCAATTTCTTCAGAAAAATTTTGACCGTTCTGAAGATGCAACGCGATGTTGCAGTGTAATACATGACCATTACTGCTGTTTGAGTTTTGGAACTGATGACTTGAGGTTGAAACATTCGGACTAACACTCGAATACGAAGAAAATCCGCTGTTGCTGATTGGACTTTGATTAACTGATCCAGATGAGTTTTCTGCACTGAAAGCGGTTTGGACCTTCGGACTTGCTTCAACACTCTGAACATTTCCTTTATAATACATCTTGATGTCTTGTTGACCACTTGGATTGTTTATTCTAGCAATATTCTGTTGTTCAAGATCTTGTCCTTCAAGTTTTTCAATGATCTGAGAAATTGTCAATTTATCATATTCTCCAGTGTTTTTTAAGATCATCAGATATGTACCCCATTCTTTTTGAGTTAAAGCATCAGCTATTTTGTCAACCCATTCTTCTCGATCTTTGTTGATATCTAACAGTGACATTGAACGCACTAAGTGACAATGTCTCTCAATCAGTTTCTTTGTAGTTTCACCCGGCAAACTAGTAAACAGATCAAACTCTTTCTTTAATAATGATTTCTTACTCCTGATCATCTTCTCACTTCCTTCAAACTTAATTCGAAGTGCTTCCCAAATTGAACGTGAAGTATTATCGTGTTGAAGTAATATGAAGATGTCTTCTTTCACAGCTTGCTGTAACAGACTAATATCATCTTTTCTGCTTTGTACATGTCTCGTTCTTGGTCCGACAACTCAGAAATAGTTTTGATAACACCCACATCTGTACGAGGTTTAACATACTTCTTTTCAATACATTCCCAAGATCTCAAATGATTTGCTTGAACCCAATTTTCGAACCGGTCTTTCCATCCATAATATTCTTCAATGCCCATTAGCTTCGGGGGTTTTTGCAAAGTTCCAGTTTCATTTTCCATGTTCACACTCTGAGCAATGGTAACAGGAGCACTAGGGGCAGTAGCAAAAGCATTGTAAAACTCTTCTTCCATGATTCGGTAATATTTTAACAACTCAAACACTTTCAAGCGAAATGAACCTCTTCAAACGGAATGACCCCTTCACACGAAATAAACTTCTTCAAGCGAAATGCCCTGTTCAAACGAAATGACCTTCTGGACAACTTCAAACGAAATGATCCACACGAAATGGAAACTTTCACACGAAATGGATGATTACGTGCGAAATGAACTAAATCTCAAACGAAAAGGTGATTTCGTGCGAAATGAACCAAATCTTCAAGCGAAATGGACTACCAAACTTATTTCGTGCGAAATGATATACCTATTCCGTGCGAAATGATGCTGACGTCATACTCTCGGCCATATTTTTGTCAAATTGATCAGTTTTTAGGTTGATTTTAGGTCTAATTCTTTCAAGGCTTTGTTAAAACAGTGTTTCGCTTATAATGTGAGAAAATCAAGCCATTTTAACCAAGATTTCATGGTTAATTTTGAAAAGAAGGTGTAGAAGCAGAAATTTTGATGAAATCAAGCTGAATTCGGTAAGAACTCTTCCTCCTGAGCTCTGATACCACTTGTAGGATCGTTTGCACGACCAAAACGAGTCGTTCAGAAGAGTTCTTGTCAATACGAGAGGCGGAAACTAACGTATCGACTTCGAGACAGCTAGACTTTCACTTTAATTGTCTTTTTGATTGATATAACAACTTTTTACAGCGAGTAGACACTTCGGCAGTAGTTCGGCTCTGGAATCAGATCGTTTCAAATGAAATGGACAAGGCTTGTATTTATAGGCAGATCATTTCGTACGAAATGGGTATGTGAAATTTCGTGCGAAATGGTTCCAACCTATAAATTTCACGTTTTTCTCGAACAACGTGCCCTGATCTTTCTAATCTATTACAAGACTCGATACAAGACGAAGTCGACAGACATATGCACCAACAAAACTAACGTTCACGAGTCATTTAGTAACTTCTATAACTTTACCCATTACTTAGAATTTTATTCGGTTTCGCTAGATTTAACGAAACATTCTCATTTGGAATGGTTTTGAAAGGTGTAAACCCAATTCGACTAGTTTATATATTTATATTATTTAAACTAGTTGTTCGTGTAATTACGACATCGGGTGGTCGAATAGGTCTATGACGAGTCTGTTATGTCGAAACACATTTTAAAATATTGTATGATCAGTTTTGAGGTCAGGTTATATGCCCCATAGGTTTTAAAATCATTTTTATGCTGTAAGGGCATTTTTGACATTTTTAAAAGTATATATGGTTGACTCGTCAATTAACCCTTCAAATGATATGACCCAAAGGTAGAAACTCAGAGGGTTATTCCCTATAATATTATGGTCACATTAAAATGCCTTGATTGAGTTTCAAAGTAGACCAAACGGATCAGAATCGAAAGTCAAAGCAAAAGTCAGCTGCTTTACTTCCGACATGGAATTGAAGGCTAAACTGAAAATGACGAGTTGGACATGCCAAAATAAGTTTTATAATGTTGTATAAAGTGTTATGATGTTAAAACTTATAGTTTAGATACTTAAAAGATCATTCGTCGTAAAATGCAAAGTTTATGTTTTTTACTTTTATTTAATACATGTTTTACTCATCATTTCACCTAACAAACGTGATGATCAGAGGGTATAATCAGAGGGGATTAATACCCTCATTATTATTTTCAATTTAAACTTTGACTTGACCAAATGGTAAAAAACGAAAGTCAAAGTCAAAGCAAAAGTCAATTTGCTTGACTTTCGGCTAATAGCTAACCAACAAATTGAGATAGCCTAGAAAGAACACTTACTAGTGTTAGAAAGGAAGTTTAGAACTAGAGAGAGGAGAGTCCTAAGCAGAAGCAAGCTCCATAAGAAGTTTTTAGAATAAGAAGTGAATGGCGTGAATAAAAGTGAGACTAAGGTGGGTATTTATAGTGTCCAAAGGTTCATGTGAGCAAGACAAGTGTCCTATGAAGCTCTAATGGAAGGATTAGTGTCCTAACATATGGTATAACAAGATTAAAGGTGACAAAAAGGAAGATAGGTGTCATGAAGTGAAGAAAGCTGTTGACCAACAATATATCTGCTGTCAGCGAAGGTCTTACGGACCGTAAGAGGTTATGGCTTACGGTTCGTAAGGACCTTGGGCACAAACATCTTTTGAACACCCCTTACGGACCGTAAGGGGTTTCTAGTTACGGTCCGTAAGGACCTCCTGAAAACTAGAATTTTTCCTTTAGGGCAGATTTAGCTCCTCAACTTCTTTCAATCCCTATTTTTTTTTTATAAATTTTATCCCCCTTCTTCCACATATTGGAATTTTACGAAGGGTTCAAACACGTGTCACTATAGGATACAATAAAAATATCGGGGTGTTACAATTGGTGTATAGGCATTATTGCCAAGTGGAGATGGATATGATCGGGTGGTTCCGCTGGTGGCACGATGATACTCCAGTGGTCTGTCAGTAATTCAAATTTGTCGTTCAAAATACATTTTGCTGAGTGGGAAAAGATCAAATAGGAAGTTAATTTTGGCTAGGAATGATAGGAAGCCATAGGATTATGACATGTGGCAAATTTTAAAATAAAGAGAAAGGGTATTTTAGTCAATCTCATCATTTCTTCTTCCTTCTTCTCCCCAGTTACTTCAAAACCCACCATTTTCAAAACCCACCATCTCCAACCTTTTCTTCACTTACTATCTCAATAATCACTACATTATAGTGTGATTTTCGTCATCAATCAATGATTCAACCACCCGATCAACGTGTTCTTCAGCTTTTTTCGAAGAAAACCCAGTTTAATTTCATTCAAAATATCGTTTTTTTCTGGTGATTTTGAAGATAATCACTCGATTTGTTCGATTCAATCGCTGATAAGTGTTTCTATCATTCAAATTTCGTCAATTGATGAAGAAACCGGCTTCGATCCATGTAAGAAATTCTTTAATTTCATTTTCACGATCTGGGTTTTTATTTAGTCATTGCGTTTTACGATCTTGGTGGGGGTCCGGGGGCGGCAGCCCCTGATAGCGGGGTCCCAGGGGCGGCAGCCCCTGGCGGGGTCCAAGGGGCAGAGCCCCTGGCTGGGGTTGATTAAATTGCTGTACTAAAAACGCATCAGAAAAAATAATTTTCTAGAAATTGGCTCATTTCGAAGACAGTAATTCGTAGACAATTCAGACAGTTCACAGACAATTCACAAACAGTTCACAAACAGTTTTATGTGTCCATTGCGTTTTAGAAGTAAGAGAGTTTTATGTGTTTTCTGGCTATTGCGTTTTAGAAAAAACACATTTTAAGTATCTTTAGTCATTGCGTTTTAGGTAAAACACATTTTTGAAGTGTTTTTAGTCATTGCGTTTTAGGTAAAACACATTTTTAGGTGTTTTCAGTCCATTGCGTTTTACAGAGAACACTTTCTTTTGTTTTTTTAGGTCATTGCGTTTTAGAAATGAGACATTTTTAAGTGTTTTCTGGCCATTGCGTTTTACAAATAAAACATTTCTTTGTGTTTTCTGGCCATTGCGTTTTACAAATAAGACATTTCTTTGTGTTTTTTGTGCATTGCGTTTTAGGTAAAACACTTTTTTATGTGTTTTCAGTCCATTGCGTTTTAAAAATAAGACATTTCTTTGTGTTTTCTGGCCATTGCATTTTACAAATAAATCATTTCTTTGTGTTTTTGGTGCATTGCGTTTTAGAAAAATGTCATTTTTTAGGTTTTTTTTTTCATTGCGTTTTACGTAACTGGTGGTTTTTCTATTGCATTTTACACAACTGGGTTTAAATTTTTTTTAAATATAGCAATAGTATACTCGTTTTAAAGATAAAAAAACGCTCGTTTTTTGGTGCAATTTTTATAAAAAAATAATGTCGTATGAAAGAGTTATTAACGTTTAAAAAATGGGGGAAAATTTGAGGAGAGAAAAACTATTGGCTTGGATTGACTAGAATGCCCTTGAACAAACTCACGCGTCTCTTTTCTTCCTTTCAATTTCCCTGATTTAATCTTAGCTCTTGATTAACTTAATTGATGGTCAAGATCATTTCCTAGCTTTTCTAGCCAAATAAACTTCCTATTGTATCTCCACCCTTTGTGAGTAATAATTAAGCGACATAATAATTGAAAGGACAAGTATCAAAATGGGAGAAATAAAGATTTTTGTAGGGCATGAAGAACCCTTCGTTGAACACACCCAATGCAAAAAATCTTATGTATTCTACTTTGTTATCCAACTTTGATGATCCGTCTTCGTTAGCTTCTCCATACAAATCATCTTCAGTGACGCCCTTCATTGTCTGATTAACATATTTGTTACAAATTTATATTCTCGTTTAGTTACTAAAAAAATCCCCTCCACCTGCTCCGACCCTAAATTTACTGCATACAAGGATTTAACAATGGGTTAAGGCTAAATTGGTAAATAGAGAAAGAAAGGGTTTAGTCGTGTTAAAACCTAAAGATAATTTAAATTTAGATTGCAAAGTTTTAAATGTTATAATTATAATTGACTTGTTTAAAACAAAACACTATAAGATGAAAAAGATGTATGATACCTTTATGAATTAGTTATAGAGCTAGCTTTAAGAGGGTAGTGGTGGTGTAGCGGTGGTAGTGATGATTGTCGTGTTCTTAGTAATGATAGTAGTTGTAGTAGTACTCGTTGACTCAGTCTTAGTAATAATAGTAGTTGTAGTAGTCGTCGTCTAAGCCCAAGCATTATCACTAATAATACACACTGTTCACTTCAGCTAAGTATATAATTTAAGAAAACAATATCTCACATTAATATTTTTTACATAACTATTAACATAGTTATTAAAGGCGCATAGGTCTCGCCTAGGGCCTTGGCGCAAAGCGCAAAAAAAGCGAGAGCATTAGAAAAATTAAGCGCATAATGAATAAAAGTTAAAAATATATTATGTATTAAAAAAAGAATACTATTCTTCAAACAAAATAAAAAAAATTCTATTATATAAAACTATATATCAACTATTTAGAACCAAAAGTTCTAAAAACATTAGTGTATTAGTGTAGAAAATTAGTTTTCCTTATACAAAATTAGAAATCTAGCTAGAATGTTGTCGGAATTTAGAGAATTTGGCCGGAAACTATCCGGAATCTAGGAATCTCGCCGGAATGTGCGCCTGAATGATCACATGGAGAATTAAAGCGCAATTTCGTCGACTTAAAGCGCAACTGGCTCGTCTCGCCTAAAAATTGAGCCTAGACGCTGGAGACGATGGCTTTTAATAACTATGACTATTAACGAAACATCTATTTTGTAAATGTATGACGTGTTATAAATTAGAAATCTTATCTGTAAGATTCAATAATTAAAGGTTGTTTTCAAAACTTCATGGAAAATAATAAAGCACGAAAGTCTCAATCAAAATCATCAAACAATTATGACTAGTGGTCTATTTTTAAAACAAAAAAGAAACGTATAATTAATAATATCATTGTATTTCTAACATTATTACAGAAATTTCGTAACATAAAGACTTAAGAAGATTTTATTAATCAAAAGGCATAATTCAACGTTTATATATCAAATGATTATATTAAATACAAGAAAAACGTATTTTATGATAGAATAAACCATTTTTAAAATCATTGACAGGCACATTTCTCTTAATTAGGGGCGAACCTAGAGTGATAGAAGGGGTAACCTTCGTTGCCCCTTGAGTCCTTGACGCTCTAGTAACGCTCTGACGATAGTGTAAATTTTAGAAAAAAAATACGTTTTTTCGATTTCGTTACCCCTTTTTTTATTGAAACGTTACCCCTATATAGATTTTCTAAATCCGCCACTGCTCTTAATTAACCCGTTACACATTTACTACATTATCACTAACATATACAAATAAATTATTTAAGATTGTCATGTATGTTGAGAGTTAAGATCGTTTTGTAGCGTGAGATAGAAGACAAATAATGTGGCTTGATTCGTGTTCATCATAATTATAACAAGGCACGCCAAAGGCATCGCTCTCTCCGTGCACGGAAAGTTGTGATGCTTAAATATAACTCTTTCTCAAGATTTATTTATTATTTATTATGGGTGGAGATATAATAGGAAGTTTATTTGGCTAGGAAGGCTAGGAAGTGATCTTGACCATCCATTTACTTAATCAAGGGCTAAGATTAAATCAGGGAAATTGAAAGTAAAAAAAGAGGCGCGTGACTTTTTTCAGTGGCAATCTAGTCAATCCAAGCCAATAGTTTCTCTCTCCTCCAATTCCCCCCATTTTTTAAACGTTAATAACTCTTTCATACGACATTATTTTTTTATAAAAATTGCACCAAAAAAACGAGTGTTTTTTTATCTTTAAAACGAGTATACTATTGCTATATTTTGAAAAAAAAAAAATTTAAAACCCAGTTGCGTAAAACGCAATAGAAAAAACCCCAGTATCGTAAAACGCAATGAAAAAAAAACCCTAAAAAATGACATTTTTCTAAAACGCAATGCACAAAAAACACAAAGAAATGACTTTTTTGTAAAACGCAATGGCCAGAAAACACATAAAAATGTGTTTTACCTAAAACGCAATGCACCAAAAACACAAAAAAATGACTTATTTGTAAAACGCAATGGCCAGAATACACTTAAAATGTCTGTTTTCTAAAACGCAATGGACTGAAAACACATAAAAAAGTGTTTTACCTAAAACGCAATGCACCAAAAACACAAAGAAATGTCTTATATGTAAAACGCAATGGCCAGAAAACACTTAAAAATGACTCATTCTAAAACGCAATGGACTGAAAACACCTAAAAAATGTGTTTTACCTAAAACACAATGACTAAAAACACTTAAAAATGTGTTTTTTTCTAAAACGCAATAGCTGTCTGTCACTGTGAACTGTCTGTCACTGTGAACTGTCTTATTTCTAAAACGCAATCAACCCCAGCCAGGGGCTCTGCCCCTTGGACCCCGCCAGGGGCTGCCGCCCCTGGGACCCCGCTACCGGGGGCTGCCGCCCCCGGACCCCCGCAAAGATCGTAAAACGCAATGACTAAATAAAAAACCCAGATCATGAAAATGAAATTAAAGAATTTCTTACATGGATCGAAGCCGATTTCTTCATCAATTGACGGAATTTGAATGATAGAAACACTTATCAACGCTCGAATCGAACGAATCGAGTGATTATCTCCAAAATCACCGGAAAAAACGAGATTTTTTTATGAAATTAAACTGGGTTTTCTTCAAAAAAAAAGCTGAAGAACACGTTGATCGGGTTCTGAATCATTGATTTGTGATGAAAATCGCACTATAATGTAGTGATTATTGAGATATAAAGTGAAGAAATAGTTGAAGATGGTGGATTTTGAAAATGATGGGTTTTTGAATTTACTGGGTTTTGAAAAAGGAAGAAGAAAGAGTTGGATTGACTAAAATACCCTTTCTCTTTATTTTAAAATTTGCCACATGTCATAATCCTATGGCTTCCTATCCTTCCTAGAGAAAATTAACTTCCTATTTGATCTTTACCCTATTTATTATTATTAATAAAATAAAACTACCTCTTACATAAAATAGATATGATATCCATGAATTATAGGACTTGTAATTATAATTTATATGAGAGAATTGATTTTATAAAATATGTTTACTTTAGAAATATATTTTTTTTTGTGTGTTTTTAGGATGACAAACTAAAAGATTTTCTATATAAAAATCACTTATTTATTTGACATATTTATTATTTTTTTTGGAAAAAAAATTACATTGTTCGTAATAGAATTACTATGAAGTAGTTTTTAAGAATAAGTGTTCTTTCGGTTTCAAAATCTGTTCTTGAATATTTAAAGTGTCATTCAAGATCTTTATGTAATCTTGAACAAACATTATTCGCTACCGTCTTAATTCTCTACCGTTCGCAAAGGAGTGAGTTATTAAAGACTACCTCTTACATAAAATATGCTATGATCTCAAATTGAGTTGAGCTAAGGTTGGCTTTAGCTGGACACAAGCTTCGATCAATAAACCATTTATTGCACTGTCTACTTGTCAAATTAGGTTACTAGGCCCACCTAAAATTGTTGGGATATTATCAGAACCAAATAATATAAATGATTTATTATATCGGACATAGGAAAGTGGGTTCATTTAACCAAAGCACAAAATACAAACGTTATAACCATATGAAACCACTTTTACAACTAAATTGGATGTAGCCAATTTTATTTGGCGGAGCTTGACTAAAGTTCTGGGGGGGGGGGGGGGGGAGGGGAGTTATGTTTAGACAAAATAATTGCAGAGGGGGAAGATCTTTTATAATTTTAAAATTTAAAACATTCGGAAGGGGGGGGGGGGTTGCACATCCGGGTTTCCACTAAGCTCCGTCAATGAGTCCTTCAATTTCAACTATATTGTCCCTTCATATGTGAAATTCTTGTTTCACTACCATAGATGCATGATCTAAGATCACAACCAATTCCAACAAACATTAGATGATATCAAGTTATCTATCTAAAAACATCACCACTCAACAAATATCAAGAATGAAGAATTTGAAAATATGAGAGATCTCAACATTATTTGTGTTAATAATAAGTACAACAATAACAATAGCAATAATAATTTGTGAAAAAAATTTTGTCGCATACTAATATTTTTCGACACATTTGCATACCTTATCATAAAAATCTTATTATGACAATTTGCGACGACTTATATTGCGTCACTCTAGCTGCCACATCGGATTTATACAAATTCTTTATTAACACCAGTTCTCTCTCATGTTACGTCCATTTTCAAACACTTTTTTTAAATATATTAAAATTATATATGTATATATATACTAAAATTAGTGGTCGCGTTTGATTATCCGAATGAATACAAACAAAATCCAAACGGGACGTTTTCCCCCGTGGCATCCATCCGCCAAGTAGGCATCTAGAACCGGCGTTGGAGATGCTCTTATGATCAATGTATATTTCATGTTAACAAATTATTTACATTTCGACTACAGGCTGTTTGACAACTTCTGAATAGTTAAGTGCTGGATCAGTAAGAGGTCTGGACTATTAAGTGCTGAACCAGTAAGCTGTCTAAACCATTAAGAGCCAGTATAATGCTTAACCGTTCAGAGGCAAATGTCCGACCAATTCAGATTGTAGGTCTGAACCATTAAAAGCCAGTATAATGTTTAACCGTTCAGAGGCAAATGCTTGAACCATTCAGACATCTGCTCATAAAACAAACAGTCTGAACCATTAAGTATTAAATCAGTAAGAGGTCTAAACCATTAAGAACCTCATTAAGAGCTAAACTAACGGCCCCTAATTGAATTTAGTGATGTTGACAAGAAAGTCGAAAAATAGCAATGTACAAGTAAAAAACTTTTTCAGAAGAAGTTCAATGTCATCCGCATAGGTTTCTGGAGCCCATATCGGAAATTGGAGATACGGTGGTGATGTGTGGTGGAGCCTGGTGGTGCAGTGGTGGCCTTGTTAAGACCATGATAAAGTGTAAAAGCAACCACATGCTAGAAGCAACATAGTGGCCTCCTTGTCCCGTTTTTTTTTGTATTACCCATCACCTTCTTCTGATCATATACTTCTTCACAATCCCCACCCCACTGTCCTTTTGTTCACAAGCCTTTGTCCATATAAAAATTTTGTTACATAACAGAAATTGGCCAAACAATTCCAAAGCAAATGCTAATCAAGTATCCTTAATTCTCTTTAGAGTAAATTGCCAAAATTATCCTTGAGGTTTGGGCATGTTTGCCAATTTCATCCAAAACAACTTTTTTTGTACCATATTACCCTTCACTTTTGGGATTTTTTGTCATTTTCATCCAAACGTTTAACTTTTTTTTTTTTTTTGCGAAAATCATCCCTGAGATTTGGGATTTTTTGTCATTTTCATCCAAAAGTTTGACATAAAAAATAAAGCAAATTAGACTTTTGGATGACAATGACAAAAAATCTCAAAAGTGAAGAACTATTTAGTACAAAAAAGATGTTTTGAATAAAACTGACAAATATACCCAAACCTCATGGACGATTTTGACAATTTACTCTTCTCTTTATTATTTAAGCACGTGAACCCAAAGCCACATCTAGTTTTCTTTTTGGCTAAGTTTTATATTGTACATGTTTGAAGCGTATTGAAGGACATGTGGCCTAGTGGTAACAAGGTGTGTATAAAAGATGTGCCTTCTTATGGGTTTAAGTCTCATTGTGGATGAATGTGTAGAATTAGAGTAGGATTAGAGGGTGTGTGTTAGCTGTTAAAAAAACATGTTTGACGCATTACCAATACAGTTGATACGGAGCCAGAAAAGAGTTAGCTAAGTCCTAATGAGATTAGTTAGATAGAGGAAAGCGAGTAGCAGTGGCAGACCTACCCACAGTCGTGGGTGGGCGGCCGCACCCCTTGAACACCCCTTGAAAAAAAATTTAGTGTATATTTTAGGCAAAAAAACCCGACCGCGCCCCTTTAAAATATGGTTGAACGTCTCATCCGCACCCCCAGCAAATAATTTCTGGGTCCGCCACTGGCGGGCAGATAAAGCCCAAACATAAAACGGTCATAACTTAGGCTATAAGTGGAGTTATGGAACCCATAAGGGCACCCGGGGTGGTCCGTGATACCACCCCATCACGCGTTATCATCCACAAAACACCGCCGCCGCCTCCTTTTCTTCACGCGTGAAAGATAAAACGCGTCAAAAAGACAACGCGTTGAAGTTTTAAAAATCCGACCGTTTTGTATTTTTTGACCGTTTTTTTAACGTTAGATTAATTAAAAAAACTTTAAACAATCTATATATACTTCACAATTTTTATACCATTTCACCCACACCAAAACACGTTATCACACATTCTACATATTTCGCAAATGGATTTTCCTACGGATTCGACGTTTCTGATGGACAGCGATAGCTATAGCCAATCGTCTTCCGACAATGAGACGCTTGAATTTTTCGTGTCAGTGTATAACGAACTTGAATCTAGTTCGAATCGCCCAAAGAAGAAAACGGTGGATCATGATCGTATACATGCCAACGAAGTGTTAATGAAAGATTATTTTATGGAGAATCTGGTCTACAATGACGAAACATTTAGAGATCGGTTCCGTTTACCAAAAGAATTATTTTTAAAGATTGTTGGAGACATCGAAGCAACTGAAGAATGGTTTCAAGAAGGTTACGACGCGAGGGGCAAACCAACTTTTACGCCGATACAAAAATGCACGCACGCCATTCGCCAACTAGCGATAGATAACCCTCCCGATTAATTTGATGAATACCTAGCTATGTCGGACAGAACTTCGCGTGAATGTCTACAATTTTTTTGTAACGCGGTCATTAAATTGTATGGTAAGTAATTTTTGCGTAAACCAACGAGACACGGCATCTCACGTATTTACGCCGCGCATGAGGCAAGATGGCATTTTCCAGGTATGCTCCGTAGCATCGATTGTACACATATAGAAACGGCCAATATATGCTGTAAAAACCTGACAGTTACAAAGCACAAAATGAAATAAAGCTAAAAAATACAACTTATGTATATATGACATACCTATTTTCTTTTTTCTTTTTTTTTTATTAAGGCGAGTGAAAAGTCACCTAAACGCTTGGCCAAATCCCCACTCTTTCAGAATCCAGCCCGGTTATGTAATTGATTACTAGTTACCCGATAGATACCTGACGGGTTTTAGGTCAGGTATACCTAATGGGTACTTTCTTAAATTAACAGGTTTACTCAAAACCCGCTAGTATACTCGATACCCGACAGATATTTACCCAATAGAAACTCGACAAGTTTGGAACAAACTTATTTAATCGGATTTGGGGTTATGATTACCCAAACCCGTCCTATGACCATCCCTACATCTAGCACCATACATCGTACATTTTTTAGAGTTTGTCTAAAGTCAAGAGAAGGGAGTAGGTGAACCATACATACGTGCATGGGGCAAGAAAGTGATGCCCACACATATCAACAGGGATGACATTTATAAAACGGGGTCCAGTGGGGTGTAGCCAGCCAGCGTGCCAATAATTTAGCAGGTGTCAACACCATGATAGCAACTTGTTATTTCTAAGCATCCATGGTGATAATGACAACACAACACAATGGCCTGATCATAATTGAGGTCACAGGTGAGACGAACCAAGTACCGGCAAACACAGTCCGACCAATGGGTATCCACTATATGTTAATTAAGAGGCTTCCTTACAGAATTTTGGTTTTTTTTATGTTAGTTCTTGATGGTGAGGCTTGTTCTCATTTAGCTCATTGATTGAGCAGTTGAAGTATGTCATGAATTCAGGGTTGGGCTGATTGTATTTGGGCTTTCATCTAGTCCAAGCCCGTCCTTTTAGCTCGTCTTCGATTGAACTTTGTGAAACATGGTTTTTGCAACTATGGTTTAATAGAGAAACAATTGAACTTTAGATTTAAAAACCAGAAATGGACCAAAAAAGCCAAACTTTGAAGCTAGCGTGGGTCCGGTTAAGACAACAAAGTCTGGCCATAGTGGGGCAATACGAGGCTCTCCGATTGGAGAGTGGTAACCTTATACATGAAGTTCACCGTTCAAAAAAAGGACCAGAAATGGATCAAACTATAAACATAAGTTACTTTGATTAAACACCGAGGCAGAGAAGTGCGGCGCGCTAAGCCGTTTAGCTCATTACCTCTCCATTAGACCATGTTTAACATCAATCATTTATTATAGCTCCCTAGTATATGGTTTGTTATATGATTTATCTACTTTTATAGGTGTTTAGCTTATAGAAGTCAACTAGTTATATTACACTTTGATTTTCTATATATAAGTGGTTAAGCTATATTTAATATATGTTACAAGTTAAGTAGCTAGTATACTATTATGTTTTTGTACCTTTTTTTCACTTGGCTTTAAAAACATTGTGAGGTGCTTAGGTCTTAAAAGCTGAGGTGAGAGGCGAAAGTTTCACACAATGTTTTAAAAAGCGGTTTAAACCGGCCAGTTGTACCGGTTGAACTATCTGGTACAACTGTTTAAAACGCCCGGTACACCTGGTAGAACTGGTTCGGTTGAACCGTCCGATAGACCTGATTAAACCGTTTCTGAGCCAAATCCAGTACGTTATAAAAACCAGATTTAAAAACATTGGTTTCACGTATGCATGGCGCCATGCATTAATATGATATCTATAATGAAATTATAGATACAATTTAGTACTTTGTCATTTTTTACACATCAAACATTTTATATATATAGTTTTCGATGGACTATGAATAGTAACTTCAAATTTAAAATAATATATAGCTTTTTAATATTTTATTATATTATTATATTTTTTTAGTATTTACGTTTAACTTTTTAATCATTTCAGCCTTTAAAAAAATATCTACAACCTTAAGCAAATAGATCATATTTTATATATATAGTTTTCGATGGACCATGAATAATAACTTCAAATTTAACATAATATATAGCTTTTTAATATTTTATTATATCATTATATTTTTTTAGTATTTACTTTTAACTTTTTAACATATTTTATTTTTTTCTATTTACTTTTGGCTTTTCGAAGGATCATAAATAGTAATTTCAAATTTAAAATAATATATAGCTTTTTAATATTTTATTATATTAATATCTTTTTTTAATATTTACTTTTAACTTTTAACATATTTTAAATTTTTTCTATTTACATTTAGCTTTAAACGTATTTTTATTTTTTCGTTTCTAAAACCATATTTACTTTATCATTTATTTTGCTTTTAATAATATTTTTTTTTAAATGTATCTTTACTTTATCAATTAATTCGATATTTCTTTAATAACTTATGTTCGTTAATTTTTTTCTAAAAACTTAAGTAGGTAGTTGAGCTTAATTTTAACCCTCGATTAATATAAGTTTTATTAAAAACGAATTTATATTAAAAAATAAAGTATTTATTTGTTATCGTAAAATAATACTACGATGATAAACTGGTCCGATTCTAACGTTTTGGCTTTCTAAACAACATACTACATTTTCAAATAACGTTTTTTTTTACATTATCATTTGCTCCGTTTCGCCGCAACGCGCGACTGAAAAAAAAAGCTAGTTTGAATTATAAAACAACATATAAAAAATATATAAATAATCTCTATCTGATATAGAAATAATCGCTATGTACAATCATACAAACTCCATTTACAACTAAAGTATCACAGAATAAGAAATAGACCATATAGGGATGATACCTATAGGGACAACATGTCAATTCTATAGAGTTTTGGTGTCTTTTTAAGCTTCTATAGGGTTTTTGTGTCTTTTTAAGCTAGGTAACCGTATAAAGATGACATGTCGTCTCTCTATGGTGAAAGTATTTTTTTTATTCT
Organism: Helianthus annuus; assembly: GCF_002127325.2. Classification (NCBI taxonomy): domain Eukaryota; kingdom Viridiplantae; phylum Streptophyta; class Magnoliopsida; order Asterales; family Asteraceae; genus Helianthus; species Helianthus annuus. Next base: position 38,721,973 of record NC_035436.2, on the reverse strand, counting down.
AATTTGATAAATAAGAAACCCCGACAAATGTTTCAACTTTCTACAATTTTAATTTTCTATTCTTTCTCTTTTATTAATAATCCAAACTATTAGCCGTTGGTCGACAACGGTCTCAGCTTTAAAAATAACTAGCGGTGGTCCCACCTTTTGACATATTGTAAACTAATGGACCTTTACTAACACAACCTTAATTTCTTTTTGTCCCCTTATCCTTTTCGGTTTAGTAGAGGTACATTGGTCTACAATATATAAAAAGTTGGGACGACCACCGGTTATTTTTTAAGTTGGAACCACTGTCGGTTAACGGCTAATAGTTAAGATTATTAAAATCTATTATTCCATTATAAAATAATAAAAAATATATTTTAACTTATAGAGACGACAAGCCGTCTTTACAAAGTTTAAATGGTATAAAAAAAATTTATGGGCGGTAAAATTTCTCACCATTCTGTAAATAGGGATTAAACGTTTTTTATTTTTTTTTATTTTTTAAAACATTCCGCCATTAGAACTTAAACGTTTTTTAAAGTTTTTTTTATTGAAAACTGTAGAAACGGCGCTTAAATATTTTTTGTAAATGTTTTTTGTATTTAGTAAATATTAGTTATGTTTTTAATTATGTTTTAGCTCAAACTTGTAGAGACGACATGCCATCTCTACAAATTCTTATATAGCAACGATGCTTATAGGGATGACTTTTGTGGCATATAGAAACGGAGCTATCGAGACAAACTTTATAAAGACGATATGTCATCTATATAAATTAAAAGCTTACAAAATATCTTTCCTACACGATTAATTCCTTATAGTGTAAAAAAAGCAATACAATAAGAAAAGCTTTATGTACAACCTAAGATTAGCTATACAACATAAGAAGTTATATGTATGAACTAATTAGTACATAAAGCTTATGTATATACAACACAACCTGTTTTGTACAACCTCAAAAAAAAAAAAAAAAAAAGATGAATAAGAAAAAGGAAACAAATTAGGAAATTAAAAAAATATAATAAAAACAAAGAAAAATCATGTGTCCAATCGGTTGTTGTTACTTCAAAAGGACTCTACCAGTTGTTACTTCAAAAATGGTTGGGGCGTTTCAAATAAAACGCCGGGTCGATAGTTGTTGGGCCAATAAAATTTTTTTGATGGGTTTTTTTATTTAAATTTAATTTCAATTTCAATGTGTAATCATTGCAATGAGCATTTGTTTTGTTTCACTCACCACACATCCATTTTTAACTTCAAGCCTCTTTGCTGACTAGGAGTCACGTGTCGCTTCATGCCCAAAGATAAGACATTTGTTTCACTCACCACTACACGTGGTCTAAAGTGTGGAGTTCTATTAAGGCGTGGTTACAAATAGTTGTTCCACAATCGGCCAACACTCAAGAAGTACTATTGTGGATTGACCAACTTGGTTTTTACCAAAAAAGAAAAACCAATTGATTGGAGGCATCATTTTTACTTCACCATAGAATTTTGACCATTTTCAAAGCTAAAGACATCAAGAAAGAACCGTTCTTAGATAGCATTCTCCATTTTTTATGTGGATCTTTACTAGTAATAAAAACCTCAAAATTTCTTGGACTGAGTGGATTAGAATTCCCCTCCTTTTTACGTAATCGTTGCTTTTTGGGTTCGATTAGGGTTTTCTAACCTTCATCCTTTTTATATAAAATCATCTTTGTCGTAAGAAAATAAAGATTTTTTATACAAATCATCTTTATCGTAAAAGAACAAAGAAAATTCAGAATAACTAACAGCCTACCGTAAATCAAGGAGTTGATTTACGTATATATATTTTGTAATTATTGTAATTAATCCCTTTTATTTAGTTTCCTAGTATAGGGATATTTGTTTGTGTATATATTGTATTTGTATTCTCAATAATAAACCAATTGATTGAGTTCTATATGGTATCAGCCAAATAAGGCGATCCTAACTCTTCTCCTTTCTTTCTTTTTCGATCCTGCTGTTCCTTGCCCTAACCTGTTGCCGCCACCTCCCTCTGCTGTCATCTCCTTCTTCATGGCAGACTCTTCTTCTTCGAACCCAAACCTTCACTCCCTCCTTCACTTCATCCCTCACAAACTTACCTCCTCCAACTACCTTGCTTGGAGTCAACAACTTACCCTACTTTTATCTCTGCAAAAGCTGAACGGCCATATCGATGGCTCGACCACCGCCCCTGACAAAACCATTACTGTCAACGAGAAACCCTCCCCTAACCCGGACTATTCTTCTTGGGTGACCAATGATAAAACAGCCTGCCTTCTCATTCAATCCTCTTTATCCGAGGAGGCCATGTCTGAGGTCATTGGACTGACTGAAGCTCGTCCTATCTGGCTGGCCTTGGAATCAGCCTACAGCCATCGGTCCACCGAACGCATGCACACCTTGCGTGATAATCTCCGTCTCTTGCAAAAAGGGTCGTCCACTGTTGCTGATTATGGACGAAAATTTAAAACCCTTTGTGACCAACTTGCTGCCATTGGTCATCCCGTATCCGAAACCGACAAGTGCCACTGGTTCCTCTGTGGCCTTGGTCCCACTTATGAGACCTTTTCCACTACCCATCGTGCTGTGGGGACCGTTTCTTTTCGTGATCTTCTAGCCAAGGCAGAAAATCAAGAAACCTTTATGCAGTCTTTGCATGGTCAGCCTCAACCGTCGCCCACTGTTGCCTTTGCGGCCCATCAATCGCGTCCGGGTAACTCTTCTCGTTCTAGTTCCAGTTCTTCTTACTCTAATCGTGGTCGTAGTCGTGGTCGTGGTGCAGGTCGTGGTCCATCTCGTCGACCTCCTCATTGTCAACTATGCAGAACCAATGGTCACTATGCAAACTCGTGCCCCAATCTTGCGAGCTTTGCTAAACAGGCCGTCCCTTCTATTGATGCTAATCTCGCACATGCTTTTCACGCTCAGTGTCATGTCACTGATGAGGACCATCCTGATTGGACTGGTGATACAGGTGCGTCTGCCCACATGACCCCCTTTGTTGAAGATCTTGATACTTCTTCAACATTTAGTGGTCGTGACTTTGTTCGTTTTGGTAATGGTCACACATTACCAGTAACGAATATTGGTACAAAATCCCTTTCCAACAATATTCATTTAAAGAATGTTCTCGTTGTACCCCATCTTACCAAACGTCTCTTATCTATCAGTCAGCTCACTCGTGATTCTCCTGTTGATGTCTTGTTTTCTAACAATTCTTTTCATGTTCAGGACCGAACAACCAAGGAAGTGCTGGCAAAGGGCACGTGTGAAAATGGCCTCTATGTGCTTCGAGAAGGACAACGTGCTTTCATTGCCTCTTATTCGACTCCTCACCTTAAAGCCTCTTATGAAACGTGGCATGATCGTTTAGGACACGTGTCTTTTGATATTATTTCTAGACTACACAAACATGGTTTTTTGTTTCTTACTTCATTATTACCGAAACCTAATGTTTGCACCTCTTGTCAATTATCTAAATCCCATCGCGTGCCATTTACTTTAAATCATAAACGTGCTGTGAATGTTTTAGATTTAGTGCATTGTGATTTATGGGGTCCTTCGCCTATTACCTCATCTAGTGGTTATCGTTTTTACGCTATATTCATTGATGATCACTCTCGCTTTACGTGGTTTTATCCACTCAAGCGCAAGTCTGATTTTTATGACGCCTTATTAACCTTTGTGCCGTTTGTTCAAAATCAACTATCTTCTAAACTTAAAGTGTTTCAAAGTGATGGTGGAACTGAATTTACTAATCATCGTGTGCAAAAATTTTTTCAAGAACTTGGCATTCACCATCAAATGTCTTGTCCTCACACTCCGGAACAAAATGGTCGTGCTGAGAGAAAACATAGACATATCACCGAAACAGGTCTTGCTATGCTTTTTAACTCTCATGCTCCTGCTACCCTTTGGTCGGATGCCTTCGCCTCAGCCACATTCATCATTAATCGTCTACCTTCTTCGGTACTCGGTTTTAAATCTCCTTATGAAATTTTGTACAATCGGTCGCCTACATACTCAAATCTGCGTGTTTTTGGCTGCCGTGTCTTTCCTTACTTACGGGACTATGCCAAACACAAACTCTCTCCTCGTAGCGCTGAGTGTGTCTTTATTGGCTATGATGCCAAGTACAAAGGATATCGTTGCTTGGACGTCTCTATCCAACGTGTTTACACCACTCGTCATGCCCAATTTGATGAGGCAAATTTTCCCTTCAGCGGTCATACTTCACCTGTTGATGAGGCCAAGCTCATCTTCTCAAACTTTGATGAATTCTTACCACCAGAACCTCTCCCCAATCCAACTTTTGCTCCCACCATTTCGGTCTCCCCCACTTCTGCTTCAAAACATTCGGCCGCCACCCCTCCTTGCTCCATGTGCTCCAAACCGTTTCAACCCAGCCCAACCCCACCTGCCCAAACCGTTTCAACCCAGCCCAACCCCACCTCACCTCCTACATCGGCCCAATCCACCTCTCCTCCTACATCGGCCCAATCTACCTCGCCCCAAACCCCTTCCACTACACCCTCGGCCTCTGTTACATCCCAACCCAACTTCCCCATGGCCCATTTTCCACCTCAGCCCAACTTCCCCACGGCTTCGGCCCACACTCCTCCTTCGTCCACCGCCCACCCAACATCTCCTGACCCGTCCCCTACCCAAAGCATTCTCGGACCTCCTCCACCCGTACCCACCGCTCCCGAGGAAGGATCGTCTACTGGGCCGATATCTACACATCCTATGAGAACTCGATCAAAAAGTGGCATTTACAAACCCAAATATTTTGCTAACATGTCTTTGTTTTCAGGTGCCTTACATTATGCTTTACTTGCAGCACAGGATCCTCGCGGTTATAAATCGGCTGCCAAACATGCTAAGTGGGTAAAAGCTATGGAAGAGGAAATACTTGCATTACAACAGAATAAGACTTGGGAGCTCGTTCCTCGTCCACAGGATGTCAATATTGTCGGTTCAAAATGGATTTATCGCACTAAGTTCAAGGCTGACGGCTCCATTGACCGATACAAGGCTCGTCTTGTCGCTCAGGGGTTTACTCAGGTTCCTGGTATTGATTTCTCGCATACCTTTAGCCCTGTTGTGAAGGCCTCCACTGTTCGTGTGGTACTTGCTTTAGCTACCATCTATGGGTGGTCACTTCGTCAGTTGGATGTTCGCAACGCCTTTCTAAACGGCAATCTCACTGAAACCGTTTACATGGAACAACCACCTGGGTTTATTAGTTCTCAGTTTCCGCATCATGTCTGTCGCCTAAACAAGGCTCTCTATGGTCTTAAACAGGCACCACGGGCTTGGTTTCAACGTCTCAGCGCATTCTTACTCTCAAATGGTTTTCTCTGCAGCAAGGCCGATACTTCTTTGTTCATCTACAAGAAAGGGGCTTCTATTGTCTATCTCCTTGTTTATGTGGATGATATTATTATCACCGGCAGTGATCCCCAGCTTGTTCAGTCTTTCATCACCAGATTGAACAAGGAGTTCTCGGTTAAAGATTTGGGTGTCTTGGGATATTTTTTGGGACTTGAAGTCACTTATTCAGACACAGGACTTTTTCTTAGTCAAGCCAAGTATGCTCATGATATTTTAGCCCGTGCAGGCTTATTAGATTCCAAGCCAGTTGACACCCCTCTTTCCACCACTGATACCTTCCATCGTACCGGTGTCCTTTTCCACGATCCTACACTTTACCGGTCTTTAGTTGGTGCTCTCCAGTATCTCACCATCACTCGTCCGGATCTCTCTTATGCTGTTAATCAAGCCAGTCAGCATCTACAGTCTCCTACCATTTCTCATTTTCAGTCTGTTAAACGCATACTTCGCTATGTTAAGGGGACACTTGCTTATGGCTTAACTTTTTCTAAACCACGCACTACCACCCTAGTCGGCTACTCTGATGCTGATTGGGCTCGCTGCATTGAAACAAGACGATCTACTTATGGTTATTCTATCTATTTGGGTGGTAATCTGGTTTCCTGGAGTGCCAAGAAACAACCAACTGTCTCTAGATCGAGTTGTGAATCTGAGTATCGGGCTATGGTGAACACTGCTGCAGAAATTATTTGGCTCACTCATCTTCTTCGTGAGTTACATGCTTTGCCCATGGATCGGCCTACTTTGCTATGTGATAACAAGAGTGCCATCTTTCTGAGTCAGAATCCTGTTTCTCACAAACGGGCTAAGCATATTGACATTGATTATCATTTTGTTCGTGAACTTGTTTCGTCGGCACAACTTCACACCAAATTTGTTCCGTCCAATCTTCAGGTTGCAGACATCTTTACAAAAAGTCTTCCCAAGCCACTCTTTGAAAAATTTCGTGGCATGCTTCGTGTTGGTCCTCCACCTGTTCGATTGAAGGGGGGTAACAGCCTACCGTAAATCAAGGAGTTGATTTACGTATATATATTTTGTAATTATTGTAATTAATCCCTTTTATTTAGTTTCCTAGTATAGGGATATTTGTTTGTGTATATATTGTATTTGTATTCTCAATAATAAACCAATTGATTGAGTTCTATAATAACTAGTAATATGACACGCGGACGATGCGCCACGAGCCCTTTGTAAACATTGTATGGAAATGCGTGTTTTAACGTATTTGATTTCAATCAATGTAACATATATAAGCAGTGCAGTTGGATCTAAGTTGCGGTGGGACCGCGTTCAGCATCGCGTTTGCGAACTTCGTTACACTCGTTGCGACAATGTCATTAATGTGTTTAAGTACATATAAGAAAACATATTAAAACCATATATCTCCTACATCACGACTTTATAGAATTTAAAAAGTATCTTAAAAGACCATAATTACCTCTCGCGCATTGTGGCGAGGCCCTTCAATGACATTAATGTGTTATGGGGCGCATTTGTAAACTTCAAAACCAACGTCAAAACGTTGTTGCGAACCCGCTTACGACTATGAAATCGATGTGGCTAGACAATTAAAGAGAGACGTATGAAGTTGAGTAGGTTCTGTTATGGAATCCTGCACGTATAGGATAAAAAATTGGAAGTAACAAAAAGTTTGAGTTGTATGATGCTTATTATGAAACACGAATTCGCCTTTTTTTACCTGTACGTTATGAGTTATGACCTAATAATTTAAGAAAGTAATCTAATTAAAAAATATACAAAAAATTAAAGGGAAAAAAATAGAAGAATAATCTCCGTCCCATTAAAAGTGTCATATTTTGAATTTTCAAAGTCTTTATTTATAAACTTTGACTTTAATTATATATTTTTTGTGTTATATAAAACTTGATGAAAATTAACCCGATAAAAACACTTGTAAAACACACTCAAATCATATAACTTTCATCAAGTATTATATAACACAAACAAAATTATTTAAGGTCAAAGTTTATAAATAAAGACTTTGAAAATTCAAAATAGAACACTTTTAATGGGACGGAGGGAGTAATATGTGTACATGAATCGAAACCTAGTGACTACCAAAATCAAGTAACCACCAAATCAGTTGTTCTAAGAAATGGTTTTGCAAAACCAGTTGTTCTAAGAAATTGTTTTGCATAGGTAGCACTTGGCAGCATGCAGATGATATAAATTATTAATCAGTGGTGGTTGGTGGCAACATTTGCGTTTAAGAAATTATAGAATAAGGTTGTGTTAGTTTGACTGGGTATGGAGAGCCTCATCTCTAAGGGGATGGGTTGTCACGTCACCGCCATGTAGGAGGGGCTTGAAAGGGATGGACGTAAGGGGTGAGGGATGAATTGAACCCCTTATATATATATATATATATATATATGTATGTATAGGTATATAAAGGGAGGCACATCGAGACCGGCGAGTGAGAGCCGTTTGGGACTAGCCGTACCTAGGGGGGCGGTGTGGGGGACCGGCGCCGGGCCTCAGCGCCCCAAACCTTCTGGTCTTACACGTTAACTTGGGGCACCTGTTTAATGCTTATAATATTTATTTATTATTATATTATACAAGGACAAGGTTACGTTTCCCAATGCCTAGTATTTTCATTTAAGATTAGGGTTTCTACCATGGAGTTACTCTAGATAGGTAATGGAACTTCTTCCTTTCTTTAGTTTCATGTAGCTACTCTAGAAAGGTAATAGAACTAAAGTTTGTCTATGAAAGTAAGTTCACTCAACTTTAAAGATTTTTTTTTTTTTTTTTTTTTTTTTTTTTTTTTTTGTGTGTAATAGAAGCCAAGATATTAAATATGCAAAATACGCCGCCTCAATGCCTCCACCACATCGACGAAGCGCCACCTCACAATCTCCTTCTGTTGTAACAATGATACCACAAGCATAGTGTGTATAGTGTTTTGATAGTTGATTTGTTTTCATAAAACATAAGAGTATGAGATGGTGTTTTGATACACCTTTATCAAAAAATAACATAAGAACATTTATAAACACACCAAACAAATGTTTTATCTTTATTCAATCAGTCTATATAATAAAGCATGGGCGACGAAACTAGAAATGTATGGAGTCTACAACCATCAAAAGTTTCTATTACTAGCACCGTCGTTGCTCTCTTGCCTCTCTTAAATGGTCACCGGTATAGTAGTTAAAAACAAATGAAAAAGAAATTATATTATGACCAAGTTGAAAGGTTTTAGTTCCGTCACGACACTTTTGAACCCAACTCAATAATTTTAAGACACTATCTTTGGATATACCAATAAATCCAAAGTCAATCTTCAAAAAATCCAACTATCTACTAAACAATCTAAAATCAAAGAAACGTGTAGACATAGATGCTAATAACGAATAGCGGACGATAGCCACAAGATACTTGTACATTACATAGTGATAGAGATCAAATAGCGGGCACTATATTTTCATGTTTAGCAATACACTAGAAGAAAATTTTGTATGTATATTTTACCAAAAAAAATATAAAAAAGCTAAAAATTTTACAAAAATCTCGCTATTTACCGCTATTTGTCGCTACCAGCTATATAGCGACACATGAGTGCTACGCTATTCGCAATAGCGGGCGCTATGCTTCAATTGGGAACTATATCAAAATATGAGCATATATAGAGAAGTTACCATATAAGATTTTGTGATGAAGTTTATTAAGATTACCAAGGTCTTACAGTTAAAATCCCACACATGAGAAAAGAACACATGTTTTAAGTTTTAACTGAACCCTACAAAACTACCTCATGTAGTCAAAATTCAACCACCACTCCATATTTAGAGGGAAGGAGAGAGTTGGGCACATTCTAGACTGCCAAAGAGACACTAAAAGGGTTAAATGGAACACAAGTTTGTTACCATTTTTAACTTAATGCTATCCAGCTGCTGATTGAACTCTTTTTGAGGCAGACCTCTATACCTCCATTAGCTTACTTGTTGTTGATGAATGCCATACATTGGATAAGCCCCATAAGCTGCAGCATACATGCTCGGGTCATGTGGTGGCGTCATCGCATACTCATACCCATCATAAATATGCCCTCCATAGTATGACCCAGCCCACTGGTTCCCAAAATCACCTCTCATCTGCAAAAATTGATATAAATTGTGAGAGATTGGTTTAAAGAATGTGTTGATGGTGACAACTTCAGTTAATTTATATGAGTATGGTTGAATTGTCAAACAAGTAAAATGCAGAAAATTAGCTACAAAGAAATGAGGCAAATGTGCCGAATAGGTTTAGGGCCTAATGTGTAAATGCGTACAATGTCCTAAATCATTTTATTTAGAAAAAATAATGTTACACATACATAACATATACATTGTAAGTATTTATAAGCTAAAAAAACAAATTGTGGAAGCGCGCACACAATCCGTTTTGACACACCATCTCTACAAATGTGCATCATGACGTATCACCTAAACCGGTCAAGCGCCTTTTTCGGGTTCCTTTCTATTTTTATTTTTTTAGAATTTAAATTATTTTTAGGGGGGGGGGGGGGTACCTGCTTGTTTGCCGGGTTACGACCCCAAGAAAGGCGCACAGTTTGCTTGCCAATTGTGGTGCCATTTAATTTCTGAAGTGCCTCTTCAGCATTATTTCTGCAAATGTATAAGAGAAGGGAAGCAAAACAAACATTAATAAACCTCTTTTTAAGTACTCTAAGTCACATACTTGGTGCACCAGGCCTCATGCCTCCAAATTTCAAGGAGTATGACTCAGACCAAATGACCTTTTTGTCACAAGTTATTACCTTTATGGGTTACATCAATGATCTTTTGATTAAAGAAACAAATATCATAAAACAAAAGGATGTACCTGTTGGCAAATTGTACAAATCCACATCCTTTTCCAATGGGTATTTTCACAGAAACTATCTCACCATACTCCGAGAAAGGCTGCCTAAGATCCTCATCACTTACAGTTGGGTCAAGCCCTCCAACAAAGATCTACGACCAATCAAGGGTTAGCCGCGAATAAAAGAAAATAATACCTCGATTCATTTTCACTAAATATATGAACATGCATAAAATCTATACTGACCGTAGTGTTATTAGAATCTCCATCAGAATGAGAGCCACCATTTGACATATAACCACCTAACAAATAGCAAATAAATAAAGTCTGAAAATGTATCATTTGCATCCTACAAAAGTAGTTTAGATCCATAGTGACACATTGTAAGTCTACACTACACTACAATGTATCTGATTCATTCATAAGCACAACAATGATATATATGTCATATTTACAAGCACATAAAGATCACACAAATCTATATTTATGTAAAGATTATAAAAGTCCCAGGCTAACAAGTTAATAAAAAATAATTATATTGATCAATAAAAAAAGATATGAAGTTTAAAGAACTATTTATAAAAAGAAACTTCCAAATAAACTATCCACATTCCCATGGGACAAAATAATGCCAATAAATATCTTTGAAACATGCTCCCCAAATGGAGTTTTAGAAGTAACTCATCAATGCATGCTATCAAATGTAAGATTTTTTTTTCCAAATTTAATAGAACTAAATCGTTTGTTTGTTTTAACAAACTATATAGCCGTCAATGATCCGCTTGGGAATATCCCAGTGGTGTAGGCGAGTTAGATAGAGTTTAGGATAGGAGAAGGTTAGGGGTTCAATGCTCATGGTGTGCAAGTTTAGCCATTAAAAATATATATAGCTGTCAATGTAGGGTTGTAAATGAACCGAACGAACACGAACAAGGCTATGTTTTTGTTCGTTCGTTAAGGAAATTAACATGTTCGCGAACGCTTACCAAACATGAGTTTATGTTTGTGTTCGTTCGTTAAAGAAATTCAGTTGTTCGCGAACAATTCGTGAACACAGGTCTCGAACACAAATGAACGCAAACGAATAAAAGAACATAAATGCAAATTTAACTTGAAAATAAAAAATGAAAACATTTTTAACCTTAAACAGTGGATATAAGTAGTTAAATACAACAATCAAATGATATATCAAAACACAAAGAATCTACTACAACCATCAAAAGACGAATCAAGTTTAACTACTTAGACATAATTATTCAAAGTTTAACTAACTTAGACATAATTATCCCAAAAACGTCTTAAAATGTCCAAATTTTAGCTAACTTAGAAAAAAAATAGGATTTCAAGTTTTCAAATGTTTAGATAAAAGGTTTATTATTTATTGTTTTTTTAATATAATCAAACGAACACGAACGGACGTAAACGAACAAACATGAACAAACGTAACCAAACATATTACCGAACATTCATGAACGCAGTCGAACGAACTAGACATGTGTTCGTGTTCGTTCACTAAGCTAACCGAACGAAATTTTTTGTTCATGATCGTTCGTTAAGCTAATAGAACGGTTATAAACAAACTTCCCGTCGAACGGTTTACGAACTGTTCGCTGATCGTTCAGTTTGTTTACAACCCTACGTCAATACGTTATGAAAAACATGAAGATTATAAGCTATAAGATATAGCCACACTTTGACTGTAGATATTTACAAAATTTATTGATGTTTGTAAGTCTGGAGACTTAAAAGCATATTATTGCAAAATATATTTAACTCATATGATATAAAGGGGGATGATGGGTCATTTGAGGTTCATGGGATTCTTAGTTGATTATTACTAAATGCATAATACACCTCTTGATCCAAAAATTAATAACAAACCAGACTAAATTAAATAAAAATGTACCTTGTGAACCATATTGTGGTTGGTAACCAGATGATTTTCTTGGAGTAGCAGCACCAATACGCATGGGCCGGCTGGAACAATAGGTTCCATTCATTTCAGTCATTGCTTGAGTCCTCTCACTATCATCTCCAAACCTAACAAAGCCATAACCTTTGGACCGGCCCGTATTGGCATCAATGACAACTTTAGCAGCTTTAACAGACGGATATTTGTTAGCAAAAGTTTCATGTAATAAAGTATCAGTTACATCCGCAGCTAAATCTCCTACAAATATCGAAAGATCAGAACCATTGTTCGAACGCTTATCCCCCATGCTAAATGTGGCCCAGTTCAAACGGAAAGGTTGTTCTGTGTTAGGCATTGCAATGCTTGTATAAGTCTGCAAAACCTTTTCGGCTGCAGCATGTGAATAAAACTCCACAAATCCATATCCTTCTGAGAAACCAGTTTGTTTATTGCGGATAACCTTAATTGAGGCAACCTGAAACATAAGTTAAGAGAACAATGATGTTAAGTTTAGTAACATATGTAATAACAAATACATATTAGATTGTGCACTTTACATGATCTTTTATCACACATATATGTGTAGCTCATTGATTAATTATAAAAAATGTAAGGTAGAAAAAAAACATTAACTTCTCACTTATACTTAAAAGAATGATTGCTCAAAATAACAACAAACTTCTAAATTTTACTAACAAAATCGTCATGCTTTGAAACTTGAATAGAACTAGAGTGGATTCTAGCTGACCTAATTTTCTGTTAATGGAGTATCCATCAACCTCGTTTACTTTAGTTTAAAAACTCAAATCATCATCAGTAAACAGTTAAAATCTCAAATTATAATCATAAACAATTAATATGAACGTTAAAAGAATACTATTATAGCAGTTAAAAAGGTTCTTATTCCACAAAACTATATTAGCAAATTTAACCTTTTATTTAGATTTATAAGAAAATTTGTTAGTTTTTTACCACCAAGATGAACCTCATTCCACAAACTTAGAAGGAAGGATGCAAGTAGTCAAAGTAGTTCTCCTTTTTAATGAATAAGTTCTTATTTTGGGCAATTAATATTCTCTTTAATTAACGCATTGATTAACTTAGTTGACTTCATTAACTTTACAACATGTACTTTTGAAAATTAGAACATGTACCATATATTCATTTGATTATCCTAAATGATGATATTTATGATAAGGGTCACTTTCAATTCACCAACAACAACAGTGAAACACAGGTGTACATGCATTGATTGCCACCAACTTGGCAAACATGGTGGTCTCCACACCGCCACCATCACCATCAGCCACGGCGGCCATTGTTCATCAATCAATAAAGATTATAACTCAAATTGTAACTTCAATTATTATCATTTAAAAACATTAAACAACAAATAGATTGTTCCAGTTACACAAAAAAGTCAATCATAAACCTTTAATTATGTAAAGTGGTTTGTCACATGATTGAAAAAAATCAAAAATCAATGTAAATACAAAAAAAAAAAAAAAAAAATTTGGTGCACAAAGCTTCCACATGCTAGGGTCTGGAAGATGTCCAGAAAGTGAATAAAAACTCCCAACCACATATTTTTGTTGGAAGCTTGTCGCAAATTTTTCTCCACAAAAAGTCTTTCCGAAAAAATCATTTTTCGTCGAATAACGATGTTTCCTACGCATTTATAACGATTTATAGCGTACGAAAACACCCGGTTTTCTAGTTTCTAGTAGCTCGAATCATAGCCTAAGATTTTACGAAAAAGGATTGTTTCCTACGCATTTCTGACGAATTTTGGAATACGAAACACTCAATTTTCTAGTAACTAACAATAATATGTCACGGTCGGTCACATGACAACAACTTTACTAAGATTAGCCTTTCTCAAAAATCAATGTAAATTATAATAAAAAAAATTATACCTCGCCGGTAGAAGCAAAACAGCTCCGGAGGTAATCCTCATCCATCCAATTATGTAAATCACCAACCCAAACAGTCCGGTTCTCTCCTGCGCCACCACCTGCCCCAACCGACGTCTGTTGAGCCGCCGCCGGATGAGGAAGGTGGTGTGGGTGGTAGGGCATATATGGTGCCATCGGGTAATGCCCGGGCGCCATCATAGGATGCTGCATTACCATCGCCGCAGGTGGGTACTGCATCGGCACCCACGGCTGCGGTTGTGACCCAACCGCAACCACCGCCGGCGCCGCCGTTGTCGCCACCACTGCAGGCTGAGTAGTCTGAGATTGTTGCTGAGGATCAGAGCCACCACCGTTAGTATTTGATTCCATCTTTAAGAACACAAGCAAAGTGTTGTTAAAGTTGGAAAGGGTGTTTCTATACGTGCAGATTTATGTAAAGAAAACGGCGAATCTGAGAGTTTCGAGAGAAAAAGAGATAAGAGGTTATGGAAGGGTTCATGGGAAGCCCTACTTCGTGACGCGTAGGATTTGTAAGTCGTTGGATTAAATGGTGTTTTGTAATTTGGGCCGTTGATTTGACATGATCTGAGGTAAGCATTGGGAGATAGCTATTTCAGCTAGCGGCCGCCTTTGATGATTTCCTTCTTGTGGTATTATGTTAAGAAAAAAGTATTTTAATTTTTATAAAATAAAATCCAACACTAGTGTATTTTTTTTAATTTTTTTTTTTGCAGACTTTTGTCTAATTTACATATGTATAAAAGCCAACACTCTTGTAATTTTTTTGGAGACTTTTGTCTAATTTGTATAAAGAAATTAAATAGATATTTGGATTAAAAAATTTGACGTGGCAATCAAAACCCGAACCGTCTCTGCACCAACATGTGAATGCTTGATTTAGGGTTTGCATTTGCTGACAGAGATTTAGGGTTAGCCTATGCTAACTGAGGTCGACGCATCGTGATCAATTGCAATAGCAATGTCTGGTTTTGGTGCTCAACTTTAATCAAGGATCGATTTGAGGTTTTAAAAGGACGAAGCAAGAATCAATCAAGGTTTTAAAAGGATGAAGCAGGAGATGATTTTGTTGAGCATGAAAGGATCTGAGAGAGTTGATGGAGACGCATGAAAAGCTTTTTATCAATTTGTGGAGACGTGTGGCAGGGGACACATGTAGGGATCCCATGGAGACTCATAGAAAGTCTTTTTATCGATCATGTAGAGACACGTGACAGGGGACGCATGAAGGGATCCCGAGGAGACGTGTGGTAAGGACACGTGAAGACACTATTCATACGGCGTCGTGAATCATATATGTATAATTAAATACGAATTTAGTTGCATTATCCTATTAATTAACAATATCTAATTGTAAAAGTGGAAAAAATCATATGATGTAAGTAGTAGTAAACAATTCAAAACATTTATATGCTTAAGATGAAGTGTGTGAAATGATTATGAGCATTTCATGTAGCCAATAGCTAAACCAGAATGTTTTATCAAGGGTCATCATAAGGTTTTTTTTTTTCTGACAACTAAAATTGTATAGTTTAAATCATGTTTTTTTCTAGAAAAATCTCATATAAGCATATAAAAATTCAACAAATTTATGTGGCTAGGGAAACAATGGACCTTCTTGACCCCTCCTCCTTCCTTCTAGTTTCACATCTCCATGTACCAAACAAACTAATCATTTAAAACTATATTCGCTTTGCTTAATGTTATTAAAGCTATTTATAAATGGAAACATATCTACAAGAACATTTGAACAAAAGAACGAGTTAACACATACACCAAACACGTGTGAACACATACATGCCAACAAGTGTGAATGATACTAGAAGTGTTCATCGAATCGAATAACAAATTTTCGAATTATTCGATTTTTTTTTATGTTAAACTACTACAAATTAATTATATTCAACATTAAATATAAAAACCTGTAAAATTAATTAACTATCAATATGTCAAAACACCAAAATTTAGAAGATAGATTGGTTACTAGCTTGTAGTGATTTAAGTTAGCTAAAAACTTACATAAGTAGTATGAGTTATTTATCAGTAGGTTTGGTAATGTTATATAACAACCCTCAAAAACGTCCTAAAACACTCCGTAATCGAAAAACCGAACTCGCGTAACGCTATTTAGTTGAAAAATGAAAAAAATAATAATTTTGTGTCTGTCGCAGGTCGCAACAGACTAAGAGAAACCTATCGCGGGTCGCGAAAGGCTTATAACTTTTCGGACACGCCTAGGGACACGTGTCGTCCACGTGGCAAGCCTACACTGGTGACTAATCACACCTAAGCCCTAGCTAGAGGGTATCGCTGTGACAACCCTCACTAAACCAGGTATCCGTACGATTTAATTAATAATTAATTGCTGCTTAATTACTGTGCTTACTTGAAATTACTGATGAACTGCTACTTGACTGTTGATACTTGTACATACTTGCATCATACTCTATTTGCTGTCACTACATTATTTACATGCTGAACTCTAGTGACAAACATGATGCACAAAAGCACAGTAGCACTATGAACGGAGAACCTATTGAACATGCTGATAAAGCCAGCATCAGGCAGATACTGCCTCTAAGGCCTGTATGAGCCAGAATTATTTTACTACACCCATAGTGAGTGTAGGGATACAAGGGTTGTAGAACTGCGTCTCTAGGAATAAGTTACGATGACTGGATGTGCCTAAAACATACACTGAGCACAAAACACAACACTTTAATTAACATTTCAGTTTCTGGCTAGCTAATAAAGTGCCAAAACATGAGAAAAATATTACTAGACACTTTCCAAAGTGCCAGGAATAAGTTGTGTCACTAAAAATGGTACTTACGACACTTAAAAGCTTTGTTAAGTGCTTTAACGGATTACTATCCAACCGAACAACCGCACTATACCCGGGACATAAAAATATTGACATTAATATTATTGGTCTTTTTCTGAGCCAGTTAGGGTCCCTGAACACCCTAACACTCGCCATAAAGCACATCACACCACTAACCGAGTTAATCACTTAACTTAACTAGATTAACCTAACTAAACATCAACTAACTAATGGTTGGATTCGAACTAGGTACCCCCCCCATTACAAACCGTCCCCATGTAGGGGGACACCCCTTGTACTTTGTAGATTATAATAATCTATCTTGTCTAAAATCAATTAGACACAAAGTCCATTGGATAAACATGTTGAGATTGTCTATAAGTACTAGTGATGGCACATTAGAACTTACACTCCATACAACATCCACCAAACTCTCTCTTCCCCTCTCTACAACTTACGGCCGAAACCCCCTCCCCCTCTACATCCATTTTCGAGTTTGATCATCCTCATTCCAAGCATATACAAGTGTTACGGGTCACATACGAGGAGCCTTGGAGCAAACGGAAGACGAAGGACCTCTCTATCTAGCTTTTATCCACGCATTTTTCGCATAGATTCTTCCCTAGCCTCGAGCTAGAGGTATAATGCTTAAAACACTCTCTTGAACTAATCTAAGGTGGTTAATATGTGTTGTAACGGTTAAAACTCGAAATCTTATAAAATCATGCATTAAAGTTTACTAAAAATGCAAGTATTGTTGCTTAAAAGCTCATAAGTTGTGTAAATGTTGTAGTATTGATTTTGTGTGATTATCTAGACCCGATCTATGTTGTGGTAGCTCGGATCATCATTTAACCCGGTTTGGTTAAGGTCATGGATCTTGACATAAGCTTGTTTTGAATGAAACAAGGGTTAAAGGGTGAAACTCTACCACACGCGAAACATGAACTTGTGTAAAAGTGTTTTACTTGTAAACTAGTGTTTAAAACTAGCAGATCTACGTATCTGCAAGTGGTATTTTCAAAGGACCGAGTGTCAAGAAAAATCATGTTTTCTAAAAATAGATCTTACACTTACAAGCATGATTTTTATAGACCACAAGTGTGTAAACACTTGTGAAATGAAAAGTTTCGACAAAATAACAATCTTTGGAAAAGATGACGGGAAGTTGTAAAGGCGGATTTACTTTAAAAACGAGGTTTTTACGAGATCGAATTACTTTATATAAAGATCCACAATATATAATGGGATTTACACTATAGTTTCGGAAAAACTACAAGTTCATGTGACTTATGCGATTTACATACTTGTCGACTAGTTTGTTGTGTCGGAAATTGTTTGATTGAATAAAGAAGTTGTTGAAATTGATTTTGTAAAAGAAAATGATACGCTTGAAAGCGTGGCCACCTCCAGTTCCAGAGGAAACTCTGGCGAAATTTTTCTAAAAACATAACACTTAGAATTATTTTCACTATAAGTGTTAGAAATATCTTTTCGACATGTTTTCAAATATATATTTCGCCACGACTTTATTTACAAAATATCGGAGGTGGGATTTTCACAAAAACTAAACGTGATAGATATATATATTTAGTAAATATATTTTCACCACACTGTTTATGATTATTTTGTGAAAAATACATAAATATTATTTTTAGAGTAAAAATAATATTTACGAATGTTAACAGATCCAAAATAATACGAACGCCTCTACGATAACTATATGAGTTACAACGGTAATTACTATTACCACTCGAACGCTAAAACGTAACTTACGCATTATACGGAAATATTTATGAACACGTATTTTATCGACGTATTATTTTTGGGGAAAATTATGTGAAATGGAAATATAATATTTTTAAGAAAAATAGTTATATTTTGGAATTAGAAATAAAAATATATTAAGTGAGACTTAATGTTATAATTCGAACGCACATGTATTAAATCCCCCATCCTTGGGAAGGAGATTAACTACCAAGTATATACGAAAAGTAAACACGGAATAGTTGTCTAACTATTTCCCAAAAACTTAAACTATAAAGCTAAGGCACGGCCGTCCGTCTAATAGAATTAGCACATGTAGGTCGTTGCACAGCTGCCTGATTTGGAGTACTTGGTAGAGACGCACCGACTGTGAGTTCATGTCCCCCTTTTCTCTTAACTGTTTTCAGTTTTCTAAACTGCGGGGGTGAAATACATGTTACTATGATTACGAGTACTTTTTACATGGTATGGTTAGCGTAAGGAGGGTTACTACTTAGATCATGTGAGTGGGTAGGCGGGAACTGGAGGCCATTAATCCTCATTGTAGGACCGAGGGACGTAAGCGGTAGATCTATCTGGGTGTAGCGAGCCCAACCCCAGGTCCAGCATAACGGACCTCGGGGTGACTTTGTGCCCCGACGCAAAATCACAAGGGTTGAGTCTTCCTACTTGCACTTCACACGTATCAATGGCCTTGCAAACCATTGGTGATCTCTTTTTCCTTATTTGCTACATACCAGGATTTTGATAAATACAAAGGTTTATTTACTCACCTTCGCATGAACTCGCTCAACATTATTGTTGATTTTTCAACTTACATGTATTTCAGGGAATTAAAAGATCTGGCACGGTATGGCACGTTTTCCCGCTGCACTAGTTTCCGAGGTCATCCGGGGTTTAGGGAATGTGACTCTTTCCTGGACAAGTCACAGTCCTTAAACCATGTTTATGTTCTGTTTGTTTGTTGAACAATGTTATGGTTGTTAGGGTGTTTTCCCGTTAAGACAATGGTATTGTATTTGGTTTTTAAACTTAATGGATGATCTTGCATGTTTTTAACTCATATAGCTTTGTTATGATTAAGCTTTGGTATTAAGAAGTCACACCAAATTAACCACGCTTCCGCAAAGCCAGGGTGTGACAGCTTGGTATCAGAGCTCTGATCATAGCGAACTAGGATTCCTTCTCGAGTCTAGACTATGATCACTAGGGCTCTCACGAAAACATTTTTACTGCATACCACTTAAGTCCAGATCCAAAACCTTTTTATAAACAAATGTTGAGCACATTTTATTATTTTTAGGCTCAGTCTTGGAGGCTGAGGCTCGGTCTTGGAGGCCGAGGCTCGATCTTAGAGATCGAGGTAGATGATTATTCTTTTAGGCTCAGTCTTGGAGGCTGAGGCTCGGTCTTGGAGGCCGAGGCTCGATCTTAGAGATCGAGGTAGATGGCTAGTGAGACTAGGAAGAGTAGGCTCAGTCATGAAGGCTGAGGCTCGGTCATTGAGGCCGAGGCTCGATCTAGGAGGTCGAGGTGGATGATAGAGCAGTCTTAGAGACTGGGAAGAATTTGGCTAGTGGGACTAGGAATGTCAGTCTAGGAGACTGGGAGGCTAGTGGGACTAGGAGGATTATGTGATTTCTTACTTGGTGACTTATGTGATTATTTGCTTGTATGACTGATTATTTGTGCATATTTGTGTATATGTTACTGACATCATGAATCGCATGTGCCATGCGACATGTTTATGCGTATGCAATTCGGACACCACCGGACCTATACCTGTAGTATCTGATGACCTCCCATCCTCAGAGCACGAGGTGCACACTTCTGACTACACCAGCACCGACGAGGACGATTTTCAGCCCTTCGCACTACCTGAGGGTGCTGATGAGCCTGCAGATGGCCCTCCCGTTGAGTACCTACCACTAGTAGAGATTCCGGCTCCTATACCCTTAGCCGTTTATCCTGCGTATGACTTACTTCTTGACGCCGAGGCTGACGACGATATTGACCTGTATGACGATGAGCCCATAGAGGATGATGATCTTCTCGAGGATGAGATCCAGGACGCGGCCCTTCTTCCTGCTGGTGATCTTCTGATGATAGCTGATGCTCCCGCCGAGGATTCGCCTGCGCATTCTCCGGTCCCAGACTCCTTTGAGTCTGTGGCATCCGCACCTTCCCACCCTTTGAGCGCACAGCACTTTTCGCATGGTTCAGATCCTGACCAGGCATCCTCAGTTGCTCCTATTCCCAGTTTTGCGTTTGACCATGATGACATAGAGGATTCGGATCCTATCTTTCCTCCGGGATTCGACCCGGATCATGATATAGAGTTCATACCGATGGATCAGCCCATGGAGGATCCAGCTGACCCAGTCGATCCTATTGACCCCGAGTTCGATTTCGAGATGGCTTTTGATGACCCTGAGCCTGCCTTGGCCCCTGAGCAGGAAGCTACTCTAGACCCTATGCCTGAGCATGACCCCATACATGCTGGCATCCCTGTTGAGCCTGTTCTAGCTGACCCGCCTGTCGATGATCATCTGGAGGGTGATCATGTTATTGCTGCCGACCCTGTTGTTCCCCCACCTGTTGTTGATATACCTGTTGACCATCCTGTCGATCACATTGCACCCGTTCACCCTATTGTTGCTCCCCCACCTGATCCCGTTCCACTAGAGCCCGAGCATGCACTGTTCGCGGCACACATGGATCCACCGGACGAGCACGCACAGCACGGATGGATTCCTGCTGATGAGGATGTTCCACCTATTCCCCCACACCACACTGATACACGACATGTTGATTTCTCTTTTCAGGTTCCTCAGTTTGTACCTCCAGCGAGACCTGGAGAGGGCTCGTCGGCCCATCCCTTTGGGCATATACCGACATCTGTTCCTGTTTTGCCACAGTTTCCACCTGTTGTACCCCCTGTCTCTCCTTTTC
The DNA here is from genome assembly GCF_002127325.2 of Helianthus annuus. NCBI lineage: Eukaryota > Viridiplantae > Streptophyta > Magnoliopsida > Asterales > Asteraceae > Helianthus > Helianthus annuus. The sequence goes on along the minus strand of NC_035436.2, from coordinate 38,700,354 downwards.
ATGTGGCACCTTTTGATCCCACCAGTACGCCATTCCTTTGGCCGTCATCGTCTGTCATGCCACCTACTGATCCTTACCATCCGTTCCATGTGGGACACACTATAGAGGACGTTTTGATGTCTTTCGTTTTTCAGCATGAGTCACACACGCAGCGTATCCAGGAGCTTGAGAGAGCTCAGCTGCCACCATGTTCGTGCCATGGTCAGACACACTCTCCTTTGCAGCCATTTCGACCTGTACCCCCAGATTATGTTGCACGCCTCTTTGCTTTAGAGCAGCAGGTCGCTTCTTTCATCCGTACTCAGAGAGCCATGGAGGAGGACTGGCTCCAGTTACGTCGTTTGTTTTACACACTCACTTTCCCCCTCCTCCACCGCCATCTGAATAGAGCTCATCAGTGCTGTTGGGTAGACGTTGGTGAGAGGACCGCGATTGCTTTTGACTGCACAGCATTTTTGGAGACTACATGATGATTCTGACTTTTGTTGACATATATTTGATGTATTTGACACTGACTTGATATAGTTTTTGGATAGGGGTGATGTAGCCCCTAGTTGATTGATGATTGTATGACACAGTGATGTACTGATACACTTACTACGTGGTCTCGATATATGGCAATCGCAGTATTCTCATCATATTTGATTCGCTTGATTGCTTATTTATATTTTTATGACAATGGATGTTGTGTGTATAATATTTGTGACATGGGATGTTGTGTGATTAGTATTTGTGATATATTGATAACATGAGATGTTATGTGCTATTACTATTACTATATACGTACGCTTTACTATGGCCTGACCGACGTAAACACATCTTTAGAAGACGCCGCCAAGACGTCAACAACAGCAAATGCCTACGACTCAGGAAGAACTACAACAAGTCATTGCTGCTGCCATTGCTCAATATGCTGCCTCTCAAGGAGGAATGAGTGGAAGCAACTCTGGCAACACTGGCAATAATAACAATCCACCTCATGGTAACCCTAAGTCATTAAGACATACCATGACCTAAATGGATTTCCTTAGCGAGAATGCTAATGCCAGATGTATGTTATAATGTATGTGCAGGGTGCACCTACAAGCAGTTCTTGGACTGCAAGCCCGTAAACTTTGATGGCACAGGAGGTGCTGTCGCCTTTGTCCGCTGGGCTGAGAAAACAGAATCCGTTCTTCGCATGAGCAAATGCGCATTGGATCAGCAAGTCACCTATATCTCTGGGCTATTTTTGGATGGAGCCCTATCCTGGTGGAATTTGCAAGTACAGACACTTGGAGAAGCTGCTGCCTACGCACTGACCTGGACCGAACTGAAGGAACTCATGCGCAAAAAGTACTGTTCCCGCGCTGAAATCCAGAGATTGGAGACCGAGTTCTGGCATTTGAAAATGGAAGGTCCAAAGATAGCAGAGTATGTTTAGAGGTTCCACGACTTGTCGCATGTGGTACCCTACATGGTCACTCCTGAGTTCAAGAGAATTGAACGTTTCATTTGGGGATTAGCTCCTCAAATCATAAGCATGGTGACCTCCTCCAAACCTGCAACTATCACTGAAGCCATTGATTTGAGCGTGGCTCTCACAAAGGAGGCAATTCGTTTGAACAAGTTTGATGAAGTTGAGCCAAAGAAGAAAGAGACTCATGTGGAGTCATCAGGAGGGAACAAGCGGAAGTTTTCAAACTTCAAGCAGGGCACCGGGGTGGTGGTTAAGAAAGGGGAATCAAGTATGCCAGCTCAGGATACAGCTGGTGGTAGGAGGAAAGGTAAGGGATATATGGGTGCACATCCCAAGTGTAACTCTTGCCAACGCCATCACTCTGGTCGATGCGGGCCAAAAGTATGTGAAGCTTGTGGAAAGACTGGTCACTTGAAGGATTCCTGTTGCGCTAATGCTGGCCGGGGAGGCCAAGGAGGATTTGGGAATAGAAATAATCGTGGTGGTAATGGAAATCGCCCCCAAGGGAACAATGGAGGTGATGGGAATCGGGTCAATAATGCAAACCAAGCGGGCGCCATGAATCGTAATTAGAGAAACAATCAAGCTGGAAACGGTGGTGGAAATGGGCAGAGACCCGGATGTTTCAACTGTGGTGATCTTGGGCACTACAAGAGGAATTGCCCGGAATTAAACCAAGCCCGCGGAAGGGTTTTCAACATAGAAGCAAGGGAAGCGCGCCAGGATCCCAATGTTGTCACTGGTACGTTCCCTGTAAACCAACGCTATGCATCCGTTTTATTTGATACTGGCGCCGATTATAGCTTCGTGTCGTTAGAATTTAAGAATATGCTTGGTTTAGCCGCTAGTAAGTTAGATATTCCGTACTCGATCGAATTGGCGAATGGGAAGTTAGTAGAAGCTAACGAAGTGATTCGAGGTTGTGTGATCGAATTGGGAGAGCGTGAGTTTGCTCTAGATCTACTACCAGTCCAGTTGGGAAGTTTCGACGTGGTGGTAGGAATGGATTGGTTATCAGGCAACAAGGCAGAGATAGTTTGTCATGAAAAGGTCATTCGTATCCCGACCGAAGATGGTGAGACCATTGTCGTTCACGGAGAGAAGCGTGAGACGCCGTTGAGGATTATTAGCTGTCTGAAGGCAAGAAAGTGCTTGCAGAAAGGATGTGTTGCTTTTCTGGCACACATTGTGGATAAGAAAGCTGAAGAAAAGAAGATCGAAGACATCCCTGTCGTGAGGGAGTACCCCGAAGTCTTCCCAGAAGATTTACCTGGCTTGCCGCCTCAAAGGCAAGTGGAGTTCCGCATTGACTTAGTTCCAGGCGCCGCGCCTGTGGCTAAGGCACCTTACAGACTTGCTCCGTCTGAGATGCAGGAACTGTCGACGCAACTAGAAGAGTTGTTAGACAAGGGATTTATCCGACCGAGCTTCTCGCCTTGGGGAGCTCCAGTTTTGTTTGTCAAGAAGAAGGACGGTAGTTTTCGGATGTGCATCAACTACCGGGAGTTGAACAAGCTGACGATCAAGGTAGATGGCTAGTGAGACTAGGAAGAGTAGGCTCAGTCATGAAGGCTGAGGCTCGGTGATTGAGGCCGAGGCTCGATCTAGGAGGTCGAGGTGGATGATAGAGCAGTCTTAGAGACTGGGAAGAATTTGGCTAGTGGGACTAGGAATGTCAGTCTAGGAGACTGGGAGGCTAGTGGGACTAGGAGGATTATGTGATTTCTTACTTGGTGACTTATGTGATTATTTGCTTGTATGACTGATTATTTGTGCATATTTGTGTATATGTTACTGACATCATGAATCGCATGTGCCATGCGACATGTTTATGCGTATGCAATTCGGACACCACCGGACCTATACCTGTAGTATCTGATGACCTCCCATCCTCAGAGCACGAGGTGCACACTTCTGACTACACCAGCACTGACGAGGACGATTTTCAGCCCTTCGCACTACCTGAGGGTGCTGATGAGCCTGCAGATGGCCCTCCCGTTGAGTACCTACCACTAGTAGAGATTCCGGCTCCTATACCCTTAGCCGTTTATCCTGCGTATGACTTACTTCTTGACGCCGAGGCTGACGACGATATTGACCTGTATGACGATGAGCCCATAGAGGATGATGATCTTCTCGAGGATGAGATCCAGGACGCGGCCCTTGTTCCTGCTGGCGATCTTCTGATGATAGCTGATGCTCCCGCCGAGGATTCGCCTGCGCATTCTCCGGTCCCAGACTCCTTTGAGTCTGTGGCATCCGCACCTTCCTACCCTTTGAGCGCACAGCACTTTTCGCATGGTTCAGATCCTGACCAGGCATCCTCAGTTGCTCCTATTCCCAGTTTTGCGTTTGACCATGATGACATAGAGGATTCGGATCCTATCTTTCCTCCGGGATTCGACCCGGATCATGATATAGAGTTCATACCGATGGATCAGCCCATGGAGGATCCAGCTGACCCAGTCGATCCTATTGACCCCGAGTTCGATTTCGAGATGGCTTTTGATGACCCTGAGCCTGCCTTGGCCCCTGAGCAGGCAGCTACTCTAGACCCTATGCCTGAGCATGACCCCATACATGCTGGCATCCCTGTTGAGCCTGTTCTAGCTGACCCGCCTGTCGATGATCATCTGGAGGGTGATCATGTTATTGCTGCCGACCCTGTTGTTCCCCCACCTGTTGTTGATATACCTGTTGACCATCCTGTCGATCACATTGCACCCGTTCACCCTATTGTTGCTCCCCCACCTGATCCCGTTCCACTAGAGCCCGAGCATGCACTGTTCGCGGCACACATGGATCCACCGGACGAGCACGCACAGCACGGATGGATTCCTGCTGATGAGGATGTTCCACCTATTCCCCCACACCACACTGATACACGACATGTTGATTTCTCTTTTCAGGTTCCTCAGTTTGTACCTCCAGCGAGACCTGGAGAGGGCTCGTCGGCCCATCCCTTTGGGCATATACCGACATCTGTTCCTGTTTTGCCACAGTTTCCACCTGTTGTACCCCCTGTCTCTCCTTTTCATGTGGCACCTTTTGATCCCACCAGTACGCCATTCCTTTGGCCGTCATCGTCTGTCATGCCACCTACTGATCCTTACCATCCGTTCCATGTGGGACACACTATAGAGGACGTTTTGATGTCTTTCGTTTTTCAGCATGAGTCACACACGCAGCGTATCCAGGAGCTTGAGAGAGCTCAGCTGCCACCATGTTCGTGCCATGGTCAGACACACTCTCCTTTGCAGCCATTTCGACCTGTACCCCCAGATTATGTTGCACGCCTCTTTGCTTTAGAGCAGCAGGTCGCTTCTTTCATCCGTACTCAGAGAGCCATGGAGGAGGACTGGCTCCAGTTACGTCGTTTGTTTTACACACTCACTTTCCCCCTCCTCCACCGCCATCTGAATAGAGCTCATCAGTGCTGTTGGGTAGACGTTGGTGAGAGGACCGCGATTGCTTTTGACTGCACAGCATTTTTGGAGACTACATGATGATTCTGACTTTTGTTGACATATATTTGATGTATTTGATGTATTTGACACTGACTTGATATAGTTTTTGGATAGGGGTGATGTAGCCCCTAGTTGATTGATGATTGTATGACACAGTGATGTACTGATACACTTACTACGTGGTCTCGATATATGGCAATCGCAGTATTCTCATCATATTTGATTCGCTTGATTGCTTATTTATATTTTTATGACAATGGATGTTGTGTGTATAATATTTGTGACATGGGATGTTGTGTGATTAGTATTTGTGATATATTGATAACATGAGATGTTATGTGCTATTACTATTACTATATACGTACGCTTTACTATGGCCTGACCGACGTAAACACATCTTTAGAAGACGCCGCCAAGACGTCAACAACAGCAAATGCCTACGACTCAGGAAGAACTACAACAAGTCATTGCTGCTGCCATTGCTCAATATGCTGCCTCTCAAGGAGGAATGAGTGGAAGCAACTCTGGCAACACTGGCAATAATAACAATCCACCTCATGGTAACCCTAAGTCATTAAGACATACCATGACCTAAATGGATTTCCTTAGCGAGAATGCTAATGCCAGATGTATGTTATAATGTATGTGCAGGGTGCACCTACAAGCAGTTCTTGGACTGCAAGCCCGTAAACTTTGATGGCACAGGAGGTGCTGTCGCCTTTGTCCGCTGGGCTGAGAAAACAGAATCCGTTCTTCGCATGAGCAAATGCGCATTGGATCAGCAAGTCACCTATATCTCTGGGCTATTTTTGGATGGAGCCCTATCCTGGTGGAATTTGCAAGTACAGACACTTGGAGAAGCTGCTGCCTACGCACTGACCTGGACCGAACTGAAGGAACTCATGCGCAAAAAGTACTGTTCCCGCGCTGAAATCCAGAGATTGGAGACCGAGTTCTGGCATTTGAAAATGGAAGGTCCAAAGATAGCAGAGTATGTTTAGAGGTTCCACGACTTGTCGCATGTGGTACCCTACATGGTCACTCCTGAGTTCAAGAGAATTGAACGTTTCATTTGGGGATTAGCTCCTCAAATCATAAGCATGGTGACCTCCTCCAAACCTGCAACTATCACTGAAGCCATTGATTTGAGCGTGGCTCTCATAGAGGAGGCAATTCGTTTGAACAAGTTTGATGAAGTTGAGCCAAAGAAGAAAGAGACTCATGTGGAGTCATCAGGAGGGAACAAGCGGAAGTTTTCAAACTTCAAGCAGGGCACCGGGGTGGTGGTTAAGAAAGGGGAATCAAGTATGCCAGCTCAGGATACAACTGGTGGTAGGAGGAAAGGTAAGGGATATATGGGTGCACATCCCAAGTGTAACTCTTGCCAACGCCATCACTCTGGTCGATGCGGGCCAAAAGTATGTGAAGCTTGTGGAAAGACTGGTCACTTGAAGGATTCCTGTTGCGCTAATGCTGGCCGGGGAGGCCAAGGAGGATTTGGGAATAGAAATAATCGTGGTGGTAATGGAAATAGCCCCCAAGGGAACAATGGAGGTGATGGGAATCGGGTCAATAATGCAAACCAAGCGGGCGCCATGAATCGTAATTAGAGAAACAATCAAGCTGGAAACGGTGGTGGAAATGGGCAGAGACCCGGATGTTTCAACTGCGGTGATCTTGGGCACTACAAGAGGAATTGCCCGGAATTAAACCAAGCCCGCGGAAGGGTTTTCAACATAGAAGCAAGGGAAGCGCGCCAGGATCCCAATGTTGTCACTGGTACGTTCCCTGTAAACCAACGCTATGCATCCGTTTTATTTGATACTGGCGCCGATTATAGCTTCGTGTCGTTAGAATTTAAGAATATGCTTGGTTTAGCCGCTAGTAAGTTAGATATTCCGTACTCGATCGAATTGGCGAATGGGAAGTTAGTAGAAGCTAACGAAGTGATTCGAGGTTGTGTGATCGAATTGGGAGAGCGTGAGTTTGCTCTAGATCTACTACCAGTCCAGTTGGGAAGCTTCGACGTGGTGGTAGGAATGGATTGGTTATCAGGCAACAAGGCAGAGATAGTTTGTCATGAAAAGGTCATTCGTATCCCGACCGAAGATGGTGAGACCATTGTCGTTCACGGAGAGAAGCGTGAGACGCCGTTGAGGATTATTAGCTGTCTGAAGGCAAGAAAGTGCTTGCAGAAAGGATGTGTTGCTTTTCTGGCACACATTGTGGATAAGAAAGCTGAAGAACTGAAGATCGAAGACATCCCTGTCGTGAGGGAGTACCCCGAAGTCTTCCCAGAATATTTACCTGGCTTGCCGCCTCAAAGGCAAGTGGAGTTCCGCATTGACTTAGTTCCAGGCGCCGCGCCTGTGGCTAAGGCACCTTACAGACTTGCTCCGTCTGAGATGCAGGAACTGTCGACGCAACTACAAGAGTTGTTAGACAAGGGATTTATCCGACCGAGCTTCTCGCCTTGGGGAGCTCCAGTTTTGTTTGTCAAGAAGAAGGACGGTAGTTTTCGGATGTGCATCGACTACCGGGAGTTGAACAAGCTGACGATCAAGAATAGATATCCTCTGCCAAGGATTGATGATCTGTTCGACCAACTTCAAGGTTCAAGCTTCTAATCGAAGATCGATTTGCAATCTGGATACCATCAGTTAAGGATACAGGAGGAGAGTATTCCAAAGACAGCCTTCAGAACTCGTTATGGGCACTACGAGTTTCTGGTTATGCCGTTTGGGTTGACAAACGCACCTGCAGTATTCATGGATCTAATGAATCGAGTTTGTAAGCCGTACTTGGATAAGTTCGTGATTGTATTCATCGATGATATTTTGATTTATTCAAAAACGAAGGCTGAGCACGAGCAGCATTTAAGAGCCATTCTGGAATTGCTGATGAAGGAACAACTGTATGCCAAGTTCTCTAAGTGCGAGTTTTGGCTACGAGAGGTGCAATTCCTTGGGCACATGGTAAATGGAGATGGAATCCACGTGGATCCAACCAAGATCGAGGCGATCAAGGATTGGGAAACTCCAAAGACCCCAACCCAGATTCGGCAATTCTTGGGTTTGGCTGGCTATTACCGAAGATTCATTGAGAATTTTTCAAAGATCGCTCAACCATTGACGCTCCTCACGCAGAAAGACAAGAAGTTTGATTGGGGAATCAAACAGGAAGAAGCGTTTCAGGTATTGAAAGATAAGCTTTGCAACGCGCCAATCTTAGCCCTACCAGAGGGTATAGATGATTTTGTGGTATAATGCGACGCATCGCGTCAAGGATTGGGTTGTGTGTTGATGCAACGCCAAAAGGTTATTGCCTACGCGTCACGCCAGTTGAAGGTACATGAAAAGAACTATACCACACACGATTTAGAGATTGGCGCAGTGATTTTTGCATTAAAGATCTGGAGACACTACCTTTATGGTACGAAGTGCATAATCTTCACAGATCACAAGAGCCTCCAGCACATATTCAACCAGAAGGAGTTGAATATGAGGCAAAGATGATGGGTTGAACTGTTGAATGATTACGACTGCGAGATAAAGTATCATCCAGGGAAGGCGAATGTGGTCGCCGATGCCCTAAGTCGAAAAGAGAGGATCAAGCCCATAAGGGTTAGGGCTTTGGAGATGATTATTCAGACCGATCTTTCCTTACGCATTCGTACAGCGCAGCAAGAAGCTCTCAAGGAAAGAAACCTTGAAGAAGAGTATCTCCGTGGGATGGAGAAGTTATTGGTACCAAACCAGGAAGGAACGTTGTGTTTTGAGAAAAGGATTTGGGTTCCTTTGTTTGGAGGTTTAAGGAGGGTTATTTTCGATGAAGCTCACAAGTCGCGGTACTCTATCCACCCTGGAGCGGATAAGATGTACCAAGATCTCAAGGATTATTATTGGTGGCCTAGGATGAAAGGCGATGTGGCTGTTTATGTGAGCAAATGTTTAACTTGCGCTAAGGTTAAAGCGGAATACCAGAAGCCTTCAGGACTTCTGCAACAACCAGAGATTCCCAAGTGGAAGTGGGAACAAATCTCCATGGATTTTATTACGAAATTGCCAAGAACGCCAAGAGGCCATGACACCATCTAGGTGATAGTGGACCGATTAACGAAGTCAGCACACTTCTTGCCTATCCGAGAAAAGGATAATACAAGCAAATTGGCTGAAATTTACATGAGAGAAATTGTTACACGCCATGGAGTACCTCTCTCGATTATCTCCGATAGAGACGGAAGGTTTGTGTCAAGGATATGGCAATCCTTCCAAGAAGCTTTTGGCTCGAAGTTGAATATGAGCACCGCGTTTCACCCGCAGACCGACGGTCAAAGCGAGCGGACGATTCAGACGTTGGAGGACATGCTGAGAGCATGTGTTATGGATTTGGGCGGTAGCTGGGATAAGCATTTGCCTCTGGTAGAATTTTCAGACAACAACAGCTACCACACCAGTATTGGTGCCGCGCCATTCGGAGCTTTATATGGGCGCAAATGCAGATCACCGCTTTGTTGGTCTGACGCAGGTGATAGACAGTTGGTTGGTCTTGATGTAGTCCAGGAAACCACAGATAAGATTGCACAGATACGAGAACGCATCAGTGTGGCTCGTGACCGTCAGAAAGCCTACGCGGATCGAAGCAGGAAACCTCTAGAGTTTGAGGTAGGTGATATGGTTTTGTTGAAGGTATCACCCTGGAAGGGTGTGGCACGCTTTGGGAAGCGTGGAAAGTTAAATCCGCGATATATTGGTCCGTTCAGGATTTTGGAAAGAATGGGGACCGTAGCTTACAAGCTGGACTTACCTGCTGAGCTAAATGGAGTTCACGATACATTTCATGTATCCAATCTGAAGAAAAGTCCAATACAAGATACCGTTGTCATTCCTACCGACGAAATTCATGTTGACGACACGCTCCACTTCGTTGAAGAACCCGTTGAGGTCATGGATTGGAAAGTGAACAAGACCCGCCGGAGCAGTGTCAAGCTCGTCAAAGTTCGTTGGAATGCCCGCCATGGTCCTGAGTTCACCTGGGAGCGTGAGGACTGAATGAAAGAGAAATACCCCCATCTATTTCCCAAGAACCCTGCTTCTACAAGCAGAACTTAAATTTCGGGACGAAAATTTTCTAACTGGGGGAGAATGTGACAACCCTCACTAAACCAGGTATCTGTACGATTTAATTAATAATTAATTGCTGCTTAATTACTGTGCTTACTTGAAATTACTGATGAACTGCTACTTGACTATTGATACTTGTACATACTTGCATCATACTCTATTTGCTGTCACTACATTATTTACATGCTGAATTCTAGTGACAAACATGATGCACAAAAGCACAGTAGCACTATGAACGGATAACCTATTGAACATGCTGATAAAGCCAGCATCAGGCAGATATTGCCTCTAAGGCCTGTATGAGCCAGAATTATTTTACTACACCCATAGTGAGTGTAGGGATACAAGGGTTGTAGAACTGCGTCTCTAGGAATAAGTTACGATGACTAGATGTGCCTAAAACATACACTGAGCACAAAACACAGCACTTTAATTAACATTTCAGTTTCTGGCTAGCTAATAAAGTGCCAAAACATGTGAAAAATATTACTAGACACTTTCCAAAGTGCCAGGAATAAGTTGTGTCACTAAAAATGGTACTTACGACACTTAAAAGCTTTGTTAAGCGCTTTAACGGATTACTGTCCAACCGAACAACCGCACTATACCCGGGACATAAAAATATTGACATTAATATTATTGGTCTTTTTCTGAGCCAGTTAGGGTCCCTGAACACCCTAACACTCGCCATAAAGCACATCACACCACTAACCGAGTTAATCACTTAACTTAACTAGATTAACCTAACTAAACATCAACTAACTAATGGTTGGATTCGAACTAGGTACCCCCCCCATTACAAACCGTCCCCATGTAGGGGGACACCCCTTGTACTTTGTAGATTATAATAATCTATCTTGTCTAAAATCAATTAGACACAAAGTCCATTGGATAAACATGTTGAGATTGTCTATAAGTACTAGTGATGGCACATTAGAACTTACACTCCATACAACATCCACCAAACTCTCTCTTCCCCTCTCTACAACTTACGACCGAAACCCCCTCCCCCTCTACATCCATTTTCGAGTTTGATCATCCTCATTCCAAGCATATACAAGTGTTACGGGTCACATACGAGGAGCCTTGGAGCAAACGGAAGACGAAGGACCTCTCTATCTAGCTTTTATCCACGCATTTTTCGCATAGATTCTTCCCTAGCCTCGAGCTAGAGGTATAATGCTTAAAACACTCTCTTGAACTAATCTAAGGTGGTTAATATGTGTTGTAACGGTTAAAACTCGAAATCTTATAAAATCATGCATTAAAGTTTACTAAAAATGCAAGTATTGTTGGTTAAAAGCTCATAAGTTGTGTAAATGTTGTAGTATTGATTTGGTGTGATTATCTAGACCCGATCTATGTTGTGGTAGCTCGGATCATCATTTAACCCGGTTTGGTTAAGGTCATGGATCTTGACATAAGCTTGTTTTGAATGAAACAAGGGTTAAAGGGTGAAACTCTACCACACGCGAAACATGAACTTGTGTAAAAATGTTTTACTTGTAAAATAGTGTTTAAAACTAGCAGATCTACGTATCTGCAAGTGGTATATTCAAAGGACCGAGTGTCAAGAAAAATCATGTTTTCTAAAAATAGATCTTACACTTACAAGCATGATTTTTATAAACCACAAGTGTGTAAACACTTGTGAAATGAAAAGTTTCGACAAAATAACAATCTTTGGAAAAGATGACGGGAAGTTGTAAAGACGGATTTACTTTAAAAATGAGGTTTTTACGAGATCGAATTACTTTATATAAAGATCCACAATATATAATGGGATTTACACTATAGTTTCGGAAAAACTACAAGTTCATGTGACTTATGCGATTTACATACTTGTCGACTAGTTTGTTGTGTCGGAAATTGTTTGATTGAATAAAGAAGTTGTTGAAATTGATTTTGTAAAAGAAAATGATACGCTTGAAAGCGTGGCCACCTCCAGTTCCAGAGAAAACTCTGGCGAAATTTTTCTAAAAACATAACACTTAGAATTATTTTCACTATAAGTGTTAGAAATATCTTTTCGACATGTTTTCAAATATATATTTCGCCACGACTTTATTTACAAAATATCGGAGGTGGGATTTTCACAAAAACTAAACGTGATAGATATATGTATTTAGTAAATATATTTTCACCACACTGTTTATGATTATTTTGTGAAAAATACATAAATATTATTTTTAGAGTAAAAATAATATTTATGAACGTTAACAGAACCAAAATAATACGAACGCCTCTACGATAACTATATGAGTTACACCGGTAATTACTATTACCACTCGAACGCTAAAACGTAACTTACGCATTATACGGAAATATTTATGAACACGTATTTTATCGACGTATTATTTTTGGGGAAAATTATGTGAAATGGAAATATAATATTTTTGAGAAAAATAGTTATATTTTGGAATTAGAAATAAAAATATATTAAGTGAGACTTAATGTTATAATTCGAACGCACATGTATTAGATCCCCCATCCTTGGGAAGGAGATTAACTATCAAGTATATACGAAAAGTAAACACGGAATAGTTGTCTAACTATTTCCCAAAAACTTAAACTATAAAGCTAAGGCACGGCCGTCCGTCTAATAGAATTAGCACATGTAGGTCGTTGCACAGCTGCCTGATTTGGAGTACTTGGTAGAGACGCACCGACTGTGAGTTCATGTCCCCCTTTTCTCTTAACTGTTTTCAGTTTTCTAAACTGCGGGGGTGAAATACATGTTACTATGATTACGAGTACTTTTTACATGGTATGGTTAGCGTAAGGAGGGTTACTACTTAGATCATGTGAGTGGGTAGGCGGGAACTGGAGGCCATTAATCCTCATTGTAGGACCGAGGGACGTAAGCGGTAGATCTATCTGGGTGTAGCGAGCCCAACCCCAGGTCCAGCATAACGGACCTCGGGGTGACTTTGTGCCCCGACGCAAAATCGCAAGGGTTGAGTCTTCCTACTTGCACTTCACACGTATCAATGGCCTTGCAAACCATTGGTGATCTCTTTTTCCTTATTTGCTACATACCAGGATTTTGATAAATACAAAGGTTTATTTACTCACTTTCGCATGAACTCGCTCAACATTATTGTTGATTTTTCAACTTACATGTATTTCAGGGAATTAAAAGATCTGGCACGGTATGGCACGTTTTCCCGCTGCACTAGTTTCCGAGGTCATCCGGGGTTTAGGGAATGTGACTCTTTCCTGGACAAGTCACAGTCCTTAAACCATGTTTATGTTCTGTTTGTTTGTTGAACAATGTTATGGTTGTTAGGGTGTTTTCCCGTTAAGACAATGGTATTGTATTTGGTTTTTAAACTTAATGGATGATCTTGCATGTTTTTAATTCATATAGCTTTGTTATGATTAAGCTATGGTATTAAGAAGTCACACCAAATTAACCACGCTTCCGCAAAGCCAGGGTGTGACAATCGCAGGCCGTGGCGGGATTAGCTAAGGGTACCGCGGGTCGCGACGAGGTCTTAAAACATCTATAAATAGAGCGTTTCACCTGCAGTTCAACTCGTTCAAAATTTTCTTTCTCTCAACATATGCACGAACAATATAACAACCCTCCTAAAAATATTATGGACACCCTATATGTCCCTAAATATACCCCGTACGCGAGAAACGGACCCGGAATAACCATATACTTATAAAAAACAACAAAAATCAAGTTTGGTAGTCTCTCGCGGGGCGCGACGAAGACCTCAGTGGTCTGTCGCGGGGCGCGAGGCCTTATAACTTGCCGGACATACAAAGCCGCCACGTGGCAAGGCTAGTCTTCTGACTAGTCAAAGCTATCGCGGCCTTTCTGGCGCTCGCGGGCCGCGAAGGCCTAGGCCTTGGCTATTGCAGGGCGCGACAGACCCCTCGATCAGCCTATATAAAGGGGGTCAGGGCTCATTTGTTCCTCGTTCACTTCTCGATTCTCTCTTAAACTTCTTATAATTAGAATTTCTGCTCGGGCATAATACCCACTATAAAGCGAAGCTTTGCCTCGTTGTAAGTACTATAACCCTGCTATTACCCTACACTATTGATTTAGGATTCCGTAATGCATGTCGGCTCTGCCCGACTCCGTTATTGGAATTCTGTCTCGCGTGTACACCCGATTGATTTAGGATTCCGTAATGCATGTCGGCTCTGCCCGACTCAGTCATTAGAATTCTGTCTCGACTTGTATGGTTAACTTGAATTGGGTTATTTTACTAACATGTGTGCATTATTTGATTTAATAGATAATAACCCGGAGATTCTCAGGAAGCCTTAGTATTATCTAAATTTGCAATGTGAGTACATCTGCTTTTTGCCACCTTTTTATTTAAGTCAAAATGTTTTACCAAAACCTCAAATGTTCTTAACTTACACTTAATAGTAATTGAGTATTTGTGATTCTACAATTACTGCCGGTATGTTGGGGTTTTGTATACAAAATGTGGAAAACGTTATCATTGGACAAAGAGTTAGCCAATGGATAATATGACCCACAAGTCAGGGTTTGACAGTACTGAATGAGTAATTGATTAGATATAATCAAATGTAATTGCGGGTTGCCCTCAACTCTGTAAAAGTGATAAAACTGTTTTGATTAAACTAGGATGCACTCATCAGTATTTCTTGCTGACAAAATGTTTTAAAACGCGTTTCCGGTAACATAATGTGAAAGCCAAATAGAAGCCAGCTGGAGAGCACTGAAGGCTTGGAAAAGTGGCTTTAAAAGTTACCTAAATAAACAAGAAGTTTTTATTTTCAATAATTAGGGTTTATCCCTACCAATGTTTTAACAAATGAACTTGGGTTTTATCCCCATAAATTTTTATTATAAAAATTTGGTGTTTTACTCTGATAAAATATTTCCTAACTACGGTCCTGATGTATTCCGCTACCAAAATTAGTAAACACCGATACCACCCGCCCTGAGGCTCGCAGCCGCCCGCTCCCGGGTAGGGGTCGGGGGTTGTGACAGAAGGTGGTATCAGAGCTACAGTCACTGGTTTAAGCCAAAGAAGTGTTCTGCTGACACTGAAATTTCAAATTCTGTGTTAGGAAATAACTGATGTGATTATGTGTTATGTGTTATTTGACTATTTGTTAGTTTACAGTATGAATGATCAAGGAACATCGGACGCTTATCGTCATTTAGATAGTTCACCGAAAAATGAGGGAACATCATCTCAGCCTGATCCCTCAGGATATTCAGCCGATACAGAAGAGGGAATATTTATCTTTAAGGCACAGTCAGAGGAACCTTTTACCACTAAGAAAAGAGGTTGGTTTAATAGAATGGCTCATGAGAGGAGGAAAAGAATGAAGAAATTACAGCAACAAAGGGCAATAGTCAGGGCCAATAGGGAGGCAGATGCACAGATTCAGTAAGTAGCTAGTAGATCGCCCAACCTGAAAGAATCCATGTAACATAGTGTTGTAAGTGACTACATTGGGTTTTAAACCTTTTACAGTCATTTCATGAAACATTTGCTCAGCCTTCTCAATATTCAGATTCTTGCAATACCCATTTAATAAACTACTATAAGTAACAACATTAGGAACGAGACCTCTAAGTGTCATTGAATCAAAAATTGTTTTTGCTTTGATTATTTCACCTCGAAGACAGTAACCATCAATAAGTGAGTTGTATGTCACTAAGTCTAGAGCCTTACCTCTCTCAATCATGATGTTGATAACATCAGCTTCTCCTACTTGACCTTCCTTGCAAAACGCATCAAATAATACATTAAAGGTTTGCACATCCGGAGAAATGTTCTCATCCTCCATTTCTTTTAGCATCTTTGAGGCCTCATCCCAACGACCTAACTTACAGAGACCACAGATTAAAGAGTTGTATGTTATGACATCTAGTAGAATGCCTTTCCAAAATACCATCTCTTTAAAGAGCTTGAAAGCATCATCAATCATTTTATCCTTCTAAAGACTATCAATGATGGTGCTATATGTTACAATATCAGGCTTGCAGTTTTTTTGCTCCATCAGCATGAGCAAAGCAAGTGCTGTAACGTTATTACCGAACTTGCAAAGCCCTTTAATCATTGTACTGTACGTAACGACATCATGTTCACACAGTTTTTACTTGATGAGCTTTTTGAACAACATCTCCGCTTCAAGAATCTTATCTTCAAGTACAAGTCCATCTAAGAGGGCATTATATCACATTGGGTGAAATAGCTCGTCTAAAGCAGCATCCTAGGAGTGCAAAACCGTCTTTGGTGCGATGCAGCTGACAACAACACTTGATTGCAATGCTCAATGTGTAATTACTATCAGGGACACCAAGGAAACACATTTGTTTGAAAAGGTCAAGAGAAGAAGAAAAATGTTTGATTTTAGTAACAGCAGTCAACAACTGATTAAACTTAACAACAGATGGCAAAGGCTGTCTGTGTGACATTTCATCGAACACTTTCAAGGCATCATTCAAGTTGGTAATTTTATGAACCAAAGAGGAAACATTGGAGTGAAGGGAAGCTGTGTGAGTACCGAATTGGAAAGATGAGAGAGAATGAAGAAGGAAGGAGTTGGTACCTCCTAATTTGATGAAAGTTGTGCGATTCATCATCGTCTCCGGCAGGGAAACGGAGTTGAAGCTTCAACCTAACTATCAAATGGCAGAAAGCATGTGTTTTTTTTTTGTATTTCTAAAAAACTCAAAATACACAGTCAAATCATTTTTTTAAGGTGTGAATTACTCGCAAATATAGGGAGGTCTAGCATACGTTGTCATAATCGGGTACGCACTATAGAGGCCCCTCAGAGTAGATCCCAAAACACACTCAAATCATGAAAACCTCGTTTACCTACTTGATAGTCTATAACCTTTTTTTATGAATAACCAACAAAAGCCCAATCATCCGAGTAAGTCTAATAGCAAAAGACCATCAACGCCCGTGAATACAGACGTTGCTGGTGACCCGACACACCGCCCAAAGACACATTGTGGTAAAACATGGTAGACCTAATGGCAAAAGGCCACCCACGCTCGTGAACGCAGACGACACTGGTGACATCGTACAGTTTCGACTTGTACCATTTCAACCCGGACCTTTTCGTCTCAAACTATTTCGACCCGAATTGGGATGGTGAGGGTCAGAGTGATAAATTCCAATTTATTTGAGAACAAACACATCAAAAATGGAATTGAGATTCCAATTCCAACAATTTCTATTTCAATTCCTATATAAATTCCAATTCTGATTCCAAACATTCGGTGAACCAAACATATATTTAAAGTTTATTTTGTTCGTTTAATAACCTAAAAAGTTTGGACCAAATAAAAGCGTGAAGTTCATCTATTATTTTCCGGTTGAAATTTTTTTATATAGTAATATTAACAAAAATAGTAATTCAACTAATATTTTAAGTTATATCATAGGCTTTAATAAAAGCGTAAAGTTCATTTGTTATTTTCTGGTTGAATTTTTTTATATAGTAATATTAACAGAAAAAGTAATTCAATTAATATTTTAAGTTGCCAATGAGATGGTGGTGGAGTGTTAAGGGAGAGACTTGGTGTTCTAAGGGACTCAAATTTGATTCCAGCTCTCCCCGTTATTTTCTGCGGCACCTGGTGATGATGGGAGACTAGGCGAATAGGTGGAGATCACTACTTCGATCCTTGAACTGAGCGGGTTTTACCTCACCGCACTGTGGTGCCTTAAGGCGAGTGTTAACGGGCTTCGGCCCTAGGTAAAGGTTTTCCCCGGTTCGGAGGTGAGTGTATCCCGATGTGGTGAATTTCGACAGTAACCCATTTGTAGGATTCGTTGGCCTTTAAAAAATATATTTTAAGTTATATCATAGGCTTTAATGCTTGCTAAATCAGGTTGGGTCCACCCCAACGCACCAATCAAACTTTTTTTTTTTTTGTAATTTTTTGTTAAACTACAACGTGACAATTTAATGATGGGTTAGTTAAAGTTCATTATGTGCATTAAAGACTAGTGGCTTCTTGGGGTGAGACAAGGTTTAGGGACCATCAGGTCCTGGGTTCAATTCTCACAAGTGTGGTTTTTCCCAGATTTATTGGGTTTACTCCTGAATTGGTGTATAGGCATTGTTTCCTAATTGAGATGGATATGATCGGGTGGTTCCGCTGGTAGAATGAGGATACTCCAGTGTTTGCCGTTAAAAAAAGTTAAAGTTCATTACGTATGTGGCAGTGACATACCAGGGCGTTATGTTATACCACAACACATGTTATTATGATTAGTAACTCGAAAAACTACAACTGTTGAGGGCAAAGTTCATGAATCTATTTGACATATTAACTGCTTGTTGCATTGAAGATGGTGAACTGAAAGTTATATAAACATACATCAACTACTAGAAGTCTCAATTAAATTCGTTACATGAAATATGTATCAACAGTGGCGCAACTTAGAGGAGGCTGGACCGGGCCTCGGGCCGTGCGGTTTTTTTCGCCCAGTAGTGTTAAATTTTAGGTTTTCGAGAATTTTTTTAAATGTGTATTGGTTCGGCCCAGGCTGATTTTATCTCCAGAAAACATCGGCCCATGCTGAGTTTTAGGTCAAGATCCGCCACTGTGTATCAGAGCTCGTCTAAGTAGACATTTTAGACACAAAAACTGTATAAAAACATCATTTATTCATTTATAACTCAAGTTTCAATCTTTCAAAAGCTAATCTAGGCCAACAGTAGATTTTGGTAATTGGTGTTGCTAGTCACGATATGGTCACCTTAATGACACATAAACCCCACTGTAGATTTACGGTAATATATGTAAAAATTCATGCACTACTGCGTTTTTAGCATCTCTCAAAAATCATGCATACAAA
The DNA here is from genome assembly GCF_002127325.2 of Helianthus annuus. NCBI lineage: Eukaryota > Viridiplantae > Streptophyta > Magnoliopsida > Asterales > Asteraceae > Helianthus > Helianthus annuus. The sequence goes on along the minus strand of NC_035436.2, from coordinate 38,681,477 downwards.
AATACCTGTACAATACCGGTTTCTTTAACCTTTCCTGATACTGAAACGATGCATGTCCTTCACTCAAACGGTACTATGATAAAATCGAGCCTTCCATGCACAAAACTGTCACCCTAAGTCGTTCCCTAGCTTGAATCTCATAATACCATTCCACACAATAAATCCACGCTATGCGTCTTCTCACTCAAAGATGCCATCTTCAGTTTCCTCAACCCATACTTGGTCCCCATATACAAACCTTTTATCTGTATGATTCAAAACATGAAAAAGGTTGCTCCTTTTATTTCACCTGAGGCACACAAACTATAGAAACCGTAATCTTTGGTTGCTTGGTGGACAAGTCACCCGCTGTTGTTGCAAGCCACGAACCCTATTCGCCAAATTGTCAGTGACCCCTTTGGAACTAGGGGCGTTCAGAAAAAACTGTAACCAAATAAAAACCGTAAACCGAACCGTAACCGTAACCAAATAAACCACCGATCCGAATAACGAATTCGGTTTTTGGTTTGGTTTCTAACCGAAACCGAATTCTGAATATGGTTTTTGGTTTGGTTTATGGATCCAAATTTTATTTTATTTGGTTTATTCGGTTTATTTGGATAACCAAATAAACCATTTAACTTAATTAATTATTAAATAAAAATAATAATATTTTATAAATCATCTACAATTTATTAGTCCAAAATAGTTATTTTTTTATGCAGCCTAAAATACCAAATGTAAATCTAAAAGCCCAACTCAAACCCACTCATTTCTAAAATAATAGGACTTCAAACCTTGAGTATAGAAGCTAGGGTTTAGTTGTGATGTTCGGAAGTTGGAACACAAACACAAATATAAATTAGGAAAAAAAAGTACTTAGGTACAATTTGGTTAGATTTGGTTTCTAACCGAAACCAAACCGAATTGAATTTGGTTTGGTTTGGTTTTTGGTTTGGGGTACAAAATTTTGAAAACCAAATAAACCAAACCGAATAAACCATAAACCGAACCGATGAACACCCTATTTGGAACATTGTCAACTTCTGCACGGAACGGAGCGATATCAGCTTCCAAATTGTCAATATTTTTGTTGGCCATAGTTGCAGAAATCAGAAAAAGATGTTTTTTTTCCATATACAAAAATCATTTTTCATACCAATTTAATACGAATCAAACTATAATATTACTGAAGAAAAAAAAAATAGTTCCTAAATTTTGAGAAGCAGGGGCCTCCCACCAAAGTCCAAGATTCACATATTTGCAACAATACTTAAAAAAACCTTGACCATAGAAGGAAATCGATCAATACTAGGAAACCAATTACTTAATAAAAAATCGTTATTTTTTACGACACCTGGTGATGATGGGAGACTAGGCGAATAGGTGGAGATTGCTAGTTCGATCCTTGAACTGAGCGGGTTTTACCTCACCGCACTGTCGTGCCTTCGGGCGAGTGTTAACGGGCTTCAGCCCTAGGTGAAGGTTTTCCCTGGTTCGGAGGTGAGTGTATCTCGATGTGGTGAATTTCGTCAGTAACCCATTTGTAGGATTCGTTGGCCTTTCAAAAAAAATATTTTAAGTTATATCATAGGCTTTAATGCTTGCTAAATCAGGTGGGGTCCACCCCAACGCACCAATCAAACTTTTTTTTTGTTGTTTTATTGTAATTGTTAGTTAAACTACAACGTGACAACTAAATGATAGTTAAAGTTCATTATGTGCATTAAAGACTAGTGGCATCTTTGGGTTAGATAAGGTTTAGAGACCATCAGGTCCTTGGTTCAATTCTCACAAGGGTGGTTTTTCCCAAATTTATTGGGTTTACTCCTGAATTGGTGTATAGGCATTGTTGTCTAATGGAGATGGATATGATCGGGTGGTTCCGCTGGTAGAATGAGGATACTCTAGTGTTTGCCGTTCAAAAAAGAAAAAAAGTTAAAGTTCATTACGTATGTGGCAGTGACATGCCAGGGCGTTATGTTATACCACAACACATATTATTATCATTAGTAACTCGAAAAACTACAACTGTTGAGGGCAAAGTTCATGAATCTATTCTGTCACACCCTGATTTTTTGCGGAAGCGTATGATGTGTGACTGGTTTAATATCATTGCATTCAATCATAATAAACAACTACATGATCAAACGATGTTCATCCATTCATAAAATTTGAGTATTACAAACACTGGTTATTTAAGTTTTAAAACACATCCTTCGACTAAGTTACAAACCAACAAAAGTGGATGACATCTAAACTTGAAGTCTACTTCTAGTTACGACACCCGCGCCCAAGATCCATCCTGACACCTGAAATACATGTAATTTTGGAAAACATCAACAAAAGTTGAGCGAGTTCATGCGTTTTGTATGAGTACTGTAATCTTGTAAATCTTTGAGAGACTCCTTTGTAATCAGGTATGAAAAGCGTGTATGAACATAAATGTTTTACAATGATATTAAGGCATGTGAGGACATAAGGAGCACTCGTAATGAGTGGACTTATACCCTTGTCGATTTCCCTCGACTATGTCGATTACCCTCGACTATGTCGATTACCCTCGACTATGTCGATTACCCTCAACTGGGACTCTGAAGCACTGCTTGGTACTAGTTGTGACCATGAGTGGGATTCGGCCGTACCCGTTAGATCTAACCCTCGTCCCTAATTAAGTGTTAATGGCTTTTCAATATTAAGTCTATGCTCACATGATCTAGTATTTCATAGGCATTTCATACCGTTTAAGCATTCGTAACATGTATTTCACCCCCGAGAGTTATAAAACCAAAAACAGTTAAAGAAAAGGGGGAGCATGAACTCACTGTTTTGCGTCTTCAGTACTCGTAACTCAAATCTCGTAAGCAAACACGACTACCTACAATGTGCTAGGGTCTATTAGACGAGCGGGCCGTGCCTTGCCTTAGTATTCATGTTTTGAGTTACGTTTCCTTTATGTCTTTAACATTATCCAAAGTTATAATACTTCTCGAGTATTTATTTTCGTATTTCCTTCCCAAGGATGGGAGTATCTCATACATGTGTATTTGTATTCTCGTATTTGTAGTTTCCAAAATACTATATTTTCAAGTCTTACTTCAGAAAATATATTTAAACTCATCTTGTCCAAAAATAATGTATTTCAAGAAAATATATATTTTTCCCAAAAATCACATATTTTCTAAATATACTAGGAAAATATATTTTTATCTCCCAAAAATAATATCTTTTCTTTTTGTCGAAAATATGATAAAACTTGTCAATATGTACAAAAATCATATTTTCACTCCTTTCGTTTCCAAAATAATATTTACCAAAAATATATTGTAACGGTGTTTCCCGGAATATTTCGTAAGTTACGTTTTATCGTTCGGCTTCACAGTATTAAGTGTATAACTTATTTTTCATTCCTTGTGATTTTTGGTATTATTTTGGAGTTGTAAACTCTTGGTATTTGTAAGTTATATTATTTTACCCTAAAATAATATAACTACTCCATAAAGTATACAAATATTCACATAAGTGTCTTAAAATATATATTCTAAATATATATTTATTCATTTTTATTTATAAAAATCAACCTCCAATACTTGTATTTTTGTTACAAAATTTATGGCAAAGTTTATATTGAAAAACATGGTTTAAGACATACTTGTAAACACTTGTTTAGAAAATATTTTCTGAATGTTTGTATTTTTAGAAAATTTTGCCATAGTTTCCCCTAAAAATGGAGGTGTCCATGCTATTTAAGCATATCATTTTCTTTTCAAAAATCATTATAACAGTCAACAATCAATCCCTAAACAATATTTTACTTACCAAGTGCAAAAAAAAAAAACAAGGTATCTACACAAAGATCATGAACTTGAGTTTTCATAAAAACTTGGTGGTATGTTTAGTAGCCTTAGTTACCTTCCAAAATGTATTTACTTCTTGATAAACTTCATTCTTGAAGGTTTTAGATGTTTACAACTTGTAAACATATTTTACAAAAATGTTTATTTATGACATCTTCTTGTTTCATAAGTGTTTATACACTTGTTTTTCCACTAAAAATAGTGTAGGTATAAGTAAGAATCAAGTTCTACTAAAAATCATATTTTGAACTTGGTTTTCTTGGAAAATCATTCATAAATCTTGAATCTATAAGTTTACTAGCTTACTTTGTTTATTATATCTTCAAGAAATCATTTCATTTATCAAGTTCATGTTTACACAAGAAGATGATTATCTTATGTTGTCACATAATCATCCTCTCACTTGCTAGATCATGTGTTTAATCACAATCTAGCAAGCTCCATGTGATGATCAACATCATATTCTCAAATAAACGACAACACATATCATACATATACTAAATAACATCATTTCACCAATATATCACCATAAATCAAGTTTATGTTAGAGTTTTATGTTCATGTCTTTTAATGTTCGTCAAGATAATCATAGTTTATCATCTTTTAACCAATCAAAATGGAAGTAACAAAGGTTATTGGGAGTCTTACTACTAGCTTTAAGCTAGGGAAGAACACTAGTTGATGATGAAGACAAAAGTGGTGGATAAAAGCTAATGATGGAGGTCCTTCAAGTTCTTCAAGCACCAAGCCTTCTAATCTTGCACCTTACACCTGGTGATAACCTTGAAATGCATGCACTTGAAATGAAAATAATGGTGGTGGTGGTGGCTATCTTCGGCCGTGAGAGGAAGAGAGAGTAGAAGAGTTGTGGTGGAGTGTTGTGAAGATGATGGAGGTTACTTATAATCAAGTTTTGAGTTTTACACAATGGTTCTTATGTCTCCATAGTACATTACATAATCTCTAGAGAATCAAGGAAGGTTTAATCAAGATCTTGGAAAGACTTAAAGAAATCTAATGAGGTGGGGTCACCTTGTGACCGTAAATTATGTGGGCGGGGGTTAATTGTAACTTTGAATGATAATGTAGGTAAATAGTTGGAGGTTAAGTGTAATAATCTAGTGTTTATGTGTAGGATGCATTATATAATGTATTAGGGTGTTCGGGAAACATAACTAGCTCAGAAAAAGTAAAACAATGCTTCTAGCAATATTTTGGTGTTCCGGGTAATGTCCGGTTGTTCGGTTAGATACCGGTTCGTTAAAGTGTCAAGTTATTCCGTTTAGTGTCCTTTAAGTACCCTTTTGTGACACTTTTAATTCCCGACACTTAGGAAAGCATTCAGGGCCATTTTGCCATACTTTTGCACATTACTAGCTTGTTAAAAAGCTGAATTTTGCTGAATTATGCAGAATTCTGCACTTTATCTGAGTTTTAGGCACTTCTCGGCACTTAAACTATCACTTAGGCATGCAGTTTTGGGGTCCTTACTTCCCTACACACTATACTAGTGTATCACTTGGTCTCTGGCTCAGACTGGGCCTCAAAATACTGTTTGTCTATGTACTGAACTTCGTCAGCATTTTTAGTTTGTCTGGTAATGGTGCCAATTTTGTTCTGCGTATTATTAGGACTATATCGTGTTGCATGTAGCAACGAATAAAGTCTTGCAACATGAAATGCCATTGTATGTATATAACAGTAATCAGAAATTCATTTGTCTTGTAAACTAGATCATGCACAGTCATTAAAGCACAGATTACTGTTCATTTGGTGTACGGAATGTACGGAAAAGTGACAGTTGTCACAGTCTCCCCCCGTTAAAAGAATTTCGTCCCGAAATTCAAGCGATGCCATCGGTCGCAGGGGAGTTGTGAATCAAATGTGGTCACTTAGGTGCAAGATTTGTCTTCATGTTCTCATGTACTCTGGGTCATGATATGAATTCTAATGTACTCAAGTAAATCAATTACGTCTTTTCTGTGTTTTGTGGACTCTTGGTCCGCAACCTTAACAGGTTCTATAGTAATTTTGTCGTTTGTCATTGACGTGAATCTTATTTGTGGGAACAACGACTGTTCCTTGAATCAGACTCCTCTAAAGACTAGACACATGGAATGTGTCGCGATCACTACTGATCTTTTTCTGAAAGTTTCAACTTGTGAGCAATGGTTCCGATCCCTACACCGGGGGTCCAACCTTTACGTTTTTCCAAATCACACCACGCCTTCTCTAGGCGAGGCTCCCATTAAAGCCATACTTCTTATTTCGAATTCCTACGATTTCCGCCGCTCATCGGCGCAATCTTTCAGTATTCCGCGGGCTGTCTTGATATGATCACATATCTGAACGATCTTGCCTCTAGTTTTTCCTGGAACAACTCGGGCCAGTAGATTGTTTATCTCCGGTCTCCATTCAACACGACGGGGATCAACTTATTATGTTCCATCTAAAGCTTCACACGAAGCGGTTTAAACGGCAGTGTGATAAATACTGTTGTAGGAAAACTCCACTAAGGGCAAGTGAGTGTTCCAACTTTTCATCAAAGTTTATCACACAAGCACGTATCATGTCCATACAGTCTGCATCGTTCTGTAGCTTAGTCCATCTACGTTAATATTCAAGTTTTTACGATCAACGGTGTGCTACAGCCCTTGTGATTAGTAAAGGTCGTGCAGCGTTTTCTTACAGGTAATGACGTCAAATTTGCGATGCGCAATCACTATATCTAGATCAAGGTTTCTTCTTATGATTCCTTAATCAATGTGCCGCGTATACAACGTTGTGGTCTCGTTGCATCGACGTGCAATCGAGACTTTGTCGAGAAGCGTCACATAATTGCAACTCTAACTCCTTAGCTCTTGATTGCAGGATTGGCATGATTCTCGTTCTTATCCACCATGTATCTTAAAGTTCTCACTTCGCGAATTCGAAATCCGCTTTTCGTCATCATAGCACATAACTATTCTTTCTCTAAGAGTCGCAAGATAAATTGCAGAGGTTGCTCACGCCTTCCTTGGTCGTTGGGCACATAAGAATGTAGCTAATAAATATAATCATGTTCTTATCCATGTATGGCTTGCACACCTGATTCATGAGGTCCATGAATATCGCCGGTGCATGTGCTAAGCCAAATGGTACGATAAGGAGCTCGTAACGCTCGAAGCGAGTCCTAAAGGTCGTTTTAGGGATATTTCCTTCTTGTATTCACAGTTGAGGACATCCTGTCCTCCAGTCGATCTTTGAGTGGTAACTAGGACCTTTCGATTGGTCTGTTCATGTCATCAATCCTTGGCAAAGGATACCAATCCTTGATATCCAATTCTCTGGAATTTATGCAAAATGGAAATTATCAACTTTCTCTTTGTGTCCTTAACTAAGGGTGTCATGTCCTTAATTTCCTCTGTCTAGCACCTCTTGCAGTTATATCGAAGGCTCATGCTTCGCGGACGAAGCTAGTCGGTAAGGCGTCATTCGGCACTGGTGCCGCTCCTGGCACGAGATTTATTCTAGACTCCTCTTGTCGCCGTGGAGGGGCATTCCTGGCAAGTCTTCAGAAAAGGCTTCTGGAACTCCTTCCATTACGGGGATGTTCTCAGGCTCTGGCTCCTTGGTCTCCTTATAGGTAACATGAGGTAGAAAGGCTTTGTAGTTTACTCGGAGGCATTTCTGTGTCTCTTCGACCAATGATAGATGTCGCAGATCCACTGCCTTGTGGGGTCTAGCACCCTTGCACCTATTGTAGGAAGGTTGCGTACTATAAATGTTTCATCATTCGCAAGAGGGATGCGACTGATTTTCTTATATCGAACGACTTCAGCTGTATACTTGGATTTCCGATCCATGCTGGATATCATATCATGACTTCCTAAGTCAATGGTAACAGAAGGTTCCGACCTTCTGAGTCCCCCAAAATATAATCCTTAATCACTTCGTCTGCGTAAACTAGCCTTCTATTCGCCCATTTCTAAAGAATACGGGATGCCTATTTTACTCGAAACTAGGCCAAGCAGTTTCTTAAGTTCTAAGCATGCAAGGTTAAAGTTGGTGCCAGTATTAATCAAAATAGATGCATGAGGTTGGTTAATAGGGAACATACTCGTAACCGCATCTGAATCCTGGCGTGCTTCACGAGCTTCGATCGTGAAAACCCTTCCTTGCTTGTTTCTTCCTAGGGCAATCTTTCCTAAAGTGCCCTGCTTCACCACACCTGTAGCAACCTGGTACTCTACCATTATCTCTTCCATCTGGATCCTTCACCCAACAGGCGTCCTTACTGTGCCCTTCTTTTCCACACTTCTCGCACTTAGGCCTCAGACATTAACCTTTATGGTAAAAATTGCATTCCTCGCACCTCGGCTTAATCCCCAAGTAAACCTTACCACCAGCCTTATTAGTGGTTCCATAAGCTTCCCTGCCACACGACGGGTTCACTTCTTTTCTTTTGTTTGCTTTAGAGCTTTCATAGCTGACTTCGGTGCCTATCTTTAGGTTTGCAGACTTCCTCTTCTTGTTGCCTGATGACTCCACATGAGTCTCTTTCTTGTTATCCTCAGATTCCAAAAATTTTCCCATGCGTAGAGCTTCTTCAGTAAGAGTAACACTCAAATCGACAGCCTCTGTGATGGTCGAGGGCTTTGAGGTAGTAACCATGCTCCTGATCTGAGGTCCAAGTCCCCAAATGAATCGCTCAACCCTCTTGAATTCCGGCTTGACTAAGTAGGGGACGACCCTAGACAAGTCGTGAAATCGTTGGACATATTCAGGAATCTTCGGTCCGTCCATTTTCAAATTCCAGAACTCCACCTCAAGCTTCTGGATTTCAGCCCTAGAACAGTATTTCTTCTCCATCATTTCCTTGAGCTCGTCCCAGCTCAGTGCATAAGCAGCATCTGCACCAAGGGTCTGAACCTGAAGGTTCCACCAGGAGAGTGCGCCATCCAAAAACAACCCTGAGATAAAGGTAACACTCTGCTGGGGTGAACAGTTACTCATTCTTAGAACGGAGTCAGTCTTTTCTGCGCAATGAACAAATGCAACGGCACCTCCTGTGCCATCAAAATTCAATGGCTTGCAGTCCAGGAATTGCTTCAGTTGGAGGGTTATTTCCGGTAGTGCCGTCGCTGTGCTTAGAGCGGAGGGCTTCATGTCGTGCTATTGCCTGAGAGATGCGTTCTTGAAGCTCGGCTTCTGTCCTTGGTAACGTACTGGTGTCTGTGTCGCATCTGGGCGGCATTCCTTTTCTGTCAAAAGGTATGAGGTGGGTTAGACAATATTCCATAATTGTCTACGGGGTACATAGTACCATATGTAAACGTGTAATCACCCAATATCACATGCATATAACATCAACAATGTACTAGCGAGGAAATAATTACTGAGCCTTCACATAGGCTTGGCAACTTGGCTTAAATATCGGTTCTCAACCGTCTCGTACTCAGGTGGAAGTGTCAGACACGAAGTAAGCAAAGACAGGCTTCCTACTTTATAAAGTGCTAAAGCAATGGTCTATGCATTGTCCTACCCGATGAAGGTGTGAACACCTATAGATTATTATTATTATTATTTTTTTGGAGGGATGGTGATCATCAACCTGACCCACAGAGTCCACCAGGATTTCCATGCACTACAAGTTGTTATTACGTAGGCCCCCGTAATAATAAGTTTTCTTGCACAGTTACCCCAATTTTCTCTCGTCCAAGCAGATGATCAATCAAGGAGGGGACACTACTGTCCTTATACCTCTGTCATGGAAAGGACCATTGCGGTGGTCCACGCGCTAACACTCGTTATCGTTACGCGCGAATAAGCACGATGATTAGATGAAACAGGAACAAGGAGAATTCCTAGTAGTTGGAGGGGCACCTTCAAGATGAATACTTCATCTTCCTTGTCTGGTTAGGTGTTATCAATCTTGCTTCACAAAAGCCGCAGGGATCTCGTCCTGCTGATTAAGAATTCGTTCAAGGTTGCCGTCTTTGCCTCGCCGTCACTATTGTATTCAGGCACCTTCATGATCGAGAGAGAAGAGCAGCCATTTTCTACGGAAGCAAGCTCAGAATCTCGTTTGGTAATTACTCCAGCCATGAGCTTTGCAAGGAATGTGAGGTCGATAGCTTCATCGTGCGGGTAAGTACAATAGTAGGAGTCGGAGTCGAAAGTATCTTATTCACGTCAATAATCATTCCGTACACTTATTTGTATGTATATATATATCAATAAACAAATATGTTACTTAGCATAAACAGGCAATTCGATGTATTATATCACGTATAACTCTCGTTTATTCTTTGGGGGGTCATTTTGTCTTTGGCAAGTCTAACTCGTGTAGACTATGCCTTAGTTGGCACCTTATCTTGAGGGTATTCCCTACTAATGTCCTTGCCTTGTCTCTTCTTTGAAAAATGTTTTACTCATGGAACTAGACGCTTACGTGAATGCAATGAAAAACCTTTTTGTAAAATGTTTTTGTGCGAGAACTCTAGTGATTGTAGTCTAGACTCGAGAAGGAATCGTAGTTCACTACAATCGAAGCTCTGATACCAAACTGTCACACCCTGACTTTTGCGGAAGCGTATGATGTGTGACTGGTTTAATATCATTGCATTCAATCATAATAAACAACTACATGATCAAACGAAGTTCATCCATTCATAAAATTTGAGTATTACAAACATATGTTATTTAAGTTTTAAAACACATCCTTCGACTAGGTTACAAACCAACAAAAGTGGATGACATCTAAACTTGAAGTCTACTTCTAGTTACGACACCCGCGCCCAAGATCCATCCTGACACCTGAAATACATGTAATTTTGGAAAACATCAACAAAAGTTGAGCGAGTTCATGCGTTTTGTATGAGTACTGTAATCTTGTAAATCTTTGAGAAACTCCTTTGTAATCAGGTATGAAAAGCGTGTATGAACATAAATGTTTTACAAGGATATTAAGGCATGTGAGGACATAGGGAGCACTTATAATGAGTGGACTTATACCCTTGTCGATTTCCCTCGACTATGTTGATTTCCCTCGACTATGTCAATTTACCATGACTATGTCAATTTCCCTCGACTATGTCGATTACCCTCGACTATGTCGATTACCCTCGACTGGGACTCCGAAGCACTGCTTGGTACTAGTTATGACCATGAGTGGGGTTCGGCCGTACCCGTTAGATCTAACCCTCGTCCCTAATTAAGTATTAATGACTTTTCAATATTAAGTCTATGCTCACATGATCTAGTATTTCATAGGCATTTCATACCGTTTAAGCATTCGTAACATGTATTTCACCCCCGAGAGTTATAAAACCAAAAATAGTTAAAGAAAAGGGGGAGCATGAACTCACTGTTTTGCGTCTTCAGTCCTCGTAACTCAAATCTCGTCAGCAAACACGACTACCTACAATGTGCTAGGGTCTATTAGACGAGCGGGCCGTGCCTTGCCTTAGTATTCATGTTTTGAGTTACGTTTCCTTTATGTCTTTAACATTATCCAAAGTTATAATACTTCTTGAGTATTTATTTTCGTATTTCCTTCCCAAGGATGAGAGTATCTCATACATGTGTATTTGTATTCTCGTATTTATAGTTTCCAAAATACTATATTTTCAGTCTTACTTCAGAAAATATATTTAAACTCATCTTGTCCGAAAATAATGTATTTCAAGAAAATATATATTCTTCCCAAAAATCACATATTTTCTAAATATACTAGGAAAATATATTTTTATCTCCCAAAAATAATATCTTTTCTTTTTGTCGAAAATATGATATAACTTGTCAATATGTACAAAAATCATATTTTCACTCCTTTCGTTTCCAAAATAATATTTACCAAAAATATATTGTAACGGTGTTTCCCGGAATATTTCGTAAGTTACGTTTTATCATTCGGCTTCACAATATTAAGTGTGTAACTTATATTTCATTCCTTGTGATTTTTGGTATTATTTTGGAGTTGTAAACTCTTGGTATTTGTAAGTTATATTATTTTACCCTAAAATAATATAACTACTCCACAAAGTATACAAATATTCACATAAGTGTGTCTTAAAATATATATTCTAAATATATAGTTATTCATTTTTATTTATAAAAATCAACCTCCAATACTTGTATTTTTGTTACAAAAATTATGGCAAGTTTATATTGAAAAACATGGTTTCAGACATACTTGTAAACACTTGTTTAGAAAATATTTTCTAAATGTTTGTATTTTTAGAAAATTTTGCCATACTTTCCCCTAAAAATGGAGGTGTCCATGCTATTTAAGCATATCATTTTCTTTTCAAAAATCATTACAACAGTCAACAATCAATCCCTAAACAATATTATACTTACCAAGTGCAAAAAAAAACAAGGTATCTACACAAAGATCATGAACTTGAGTTTTCGTAAAAACTTGGTGGTATGTTTAGTAGCCTTAGTTACCTTCCAAAATGTATTTACTTCTTGATAAAGTTCATTTTTGAAGGTTTTAGTGTAGGTCCCCTTGATTCTTATGGATCTTCACAGAATTGTCAATCCAATCAAGAGTGCGGAATCCTCTTGATCAGAATAAGCAGAAAACGTGTAGGAAACAGAAACAGCAATTCCAATCAAACTGGGTTTCTATTGATTATCAATCACAAGGAATACAATCAATCCAAAACCCTAACAACCCTAATTTCGTCCAAGACTAAGCTCTCACGAAATTTGCTCTCTCACAACTGTTTTTGGCTGATTTACTGATTAACCTAAACCCTAAAGCCTAACCTTGTTTATATAACACAAGGTTTACTATTTGGGCTAGGGTTTGCAACATGGGCAAGGCCCAAATCGTTTCCCCTTGACCCAAATGGGTTTAGTTTAGCCCAAACTCTATAATCTCACTATTACAAAGCTAAACCCGCTAACTGTTTATCGTTTAACTAAATACAAGATATCCAAAGACCAAGTCTAAGCTGTTGTCACAAATATGCACCAACAAACTCCCCCTTGACAATAGCTTCATAAAAACTTTGTCTTGAGTCAAAACTTTGTCTTCAGTCTTCTTGCAATCTTCAAGTAATCTTGCACTGTCTTTGGTCTTTGGATAGCTTCAGCTTCAATAGCTTCTGTCAGCAACAGACTGTCAGCAACAGACTCCCCCTAAGCTGATGCATCCAATCACCAAATCTTCAACACGTTAGCGTTTGAGTAAACTCCAGTTCAACATTTGCACAACAATCTTCAAACTCTTCAATCTTGTCTGCAATATAGAAAGGAGGTTCTACCATGCATCCAATCAAACTCTCATCTTCACACTTCACAACAACTTCTCAGCAACAACCCGCTTCAATCTGTATACTATAAAACAAATATCTCGAGAAACCATAAGAATTTTTCAAAAAAGTTAAATAAATTATTATTTTTCAAGAGACAGTTAAACTGTATCACAGATTAAGCATTTTCAAACTTATCACCAACACGCAAAACTTTTGTCCAACACATAAGAACCTGCAAGATGTAAAAATTTTGAACTCACTTTCTAACACCGTCTCCCCCTATCAGTAACAATTCCTCCAAGAATAACAGTTTTCCGTACGTTAAGAATTTTAAACAGAAAAAGACACTATTTTTGGATTTTTATATTTTTCTGAAAGCAAGTAAATACAAAACAATAAACACTCTATTTTTGTGAGAATCACTGGTAAGAAGATCATATCAGCACAATCAAACTGTTTTACACAATTATATAATTCTTTATTTAATTTTTCGTGAAAAGCAGTTCAAGACGATTACCAGTATGTTTGTCCTCTTAAACAAAATGCATGAACATTTCAAGTACCATTACCGTATGATACGTTAAGGTAATTTTATTACTGAGATATTAGCGTGTCCCACTTCAAGATATACCCCCACGATCAAGGTATGCACAAAGATTCATCGTAGTAGGTGAGTATACTGATGTCATCCTTTAAGATATCCTGACTGTGTCTGCATATAATCTGTTTTATCATGTTTTGATTTCTTAACTATGAACACCCAAATAAATACAAATCAAATCCTGGAAATATAAACAACACACTCTATCATGCAAGTATCTTCCCTACCACATATTTCACAAGTCCAATCCTTATTTCTGAAATCTTAACTGGGAATAGGTTGAGAAGAGAACAGAATAGATTTTTAGTAGAGATGGTATAATATACAGATCAAATGAGATTTTCTCAGTTTGATATAGGTTTCTTGGGTTTCTTTTGGGCACTTGAGGGCCTCTTTCGGGTGTATTAGATCTATAGCATGACAACGAACAGCTAGGTCAGCATGTATCTGGATGCAGCAGAAGCTGTCGTTGCCTAGCACCTCCAGGTCAGCATATATCTGGATGCAGCAGAGGAGGTACAAGACTTTTTTCAGAGAAGATTTCAGAATCAGATCAAAATTGTGTGTATCGGGAAATATACAGACATTCAAATAGAAATGAGCTAATTCCAAGTGACTATCTTTCCTGGGGTCATGTACAATTTTAGTTCTAACAGACAGACAACCAAGATATCCCTAGTTGAAACAACAGTATAAAGACCCAAAACTTCAGATTTTGGCAATCTATCAACGCAAGAATTAAGGTCATTAAACCATACACCACTAATGTGTTCCCCACTCATATTCAGTTCATTTAAGTTTAAATCACATTGGTAAGTTGATTATTTCATGCTTTTTGCCTACTGGTACATCATATGATGAAGCTGCTATCACACTTAAGCAATTTTGATTCAATTTCAGTGTGACAGTCTAACTTGCCGATGTACTATCACTTCTTCTTTTTCACACAGTGAAATCTCATTTTTGATTTTCTATTTTTTTTTTATGTTTTTGATTTTTCAATTTTTTTTTTGTATTTTTGATTTTTTTTTGGAAAAAGTAGTAAACTATTTACAAAATTTTTATGAAAAACCAGTTATTCAGGATTCCTCATCCCGTTGAGTTCGACTACATGTTCAAAGCGAGCCATGTCAAATGCTTTAGTATAAAGATCTACCAGGTTATCTTCTGTGTCGACTCAGCACTTTGAACTTCAATTTAAATCATTTAATATACATATATATTAACAATCTCACATCCCCCGTCCTGTGCCTGAAGCAGCCACTATCAACATAAGTTGATAATCCTCCTTAGCAGCTCCTGCACACACTAACTTAAGAAATTAGTTAGATTGGGGGACCCAAGCCTTAATGGTCTTGGGTCGTCCAAATTCACCAACCACCGGAACATCCATCCAATATCCATTACTCCTAACTGGAGTCTTGGATCTTAGACCTGTTGGAATTTGATTTTGATTTCCACTAGGTCTTTGGTCCTGAGGGTTCCTACGTGTGTTTGGACAATTTGACCTTTGGAAATTTTGATTTTGAAACCTTGAATTTTGATTCCAAGAAGCATTATTGTTATAATTTCTAAAGCCATTGTTATAAAAATTTCGACCACCAATATTTTGGTATCGATTTTGATATTAACCTTGACTTCTGAAATTATTTGAATTATAATTGTTCATTCTAGGTGAACTGCTTCTAGGTGTCTGATATCTGCCTGGTGGAGATCTAGGCTGAAATCTTTGTTGATTTCTTTGAAAACGTGGAACTTGTGGAGTTCCTGTTCCAGCCTTATCTACACCAACAGCAACTTTCTCTGGTTGCTTAGGAGCAGATTTCTTTGGAGAATTTGAACCTTTCTCCTCACTATCACCACTCTTCACTGGTAATTTCCCTCTCTGTTTGTCACTCATTTGTGCTTCACTATTTTTGTTAGGACAACAGCTAGCTACATGTCCCTTTATGTGACACCTGAAGCACGATCTCCTTTTCAAAGACTTCTTAGCAGGAGTCTCTGAGGTAGATCCCTTATCAGATGGTGATGATGCCTTGGAAGAATTTTGTTCAGTTTGCTTAAGTTCAGATTTTTCTATGTTTTTATTTTTAGCAAACTCTACATTTGATTCTTTTTCAATAACAGCAGTTTCATCTTTCATATCACTACCTTGAACAAAATTAATCTTTTTAACAAAAGTTTGATTTTTGCTCTTAGGAGGTGAATTTTTCTTTTTCAAAGATTCCCTATTATTGTTCTTCCTAGCATCACCATTCTCAGACCCTTCACCTTGACTTGATGTAGATGCGAAACTACTTGGTGCGGTTGACATATAGGCTGCTAGCTCATCTTCATCAGGGAGGAAAGAATAGTCATGACTAAGAGGAGGTGGGACTTCATTAAAGCCCTGGAAGCCCACAGTGGTCTTGTCATTACTTTTCTTTAACCCACCCATCATGTGTTTCATAACAAAAGACGAATCTCTGAATTGACTTAATTTCTGTTCAAGTTCAATAATTTTGAGTTGTGCATCTGACAACTCTTTGCATTTTTCAGAATTCTCTTTTGTTTTCTCAGCCATCATTTCGTGAGCTAAGTCTATTACTTGAAGTTTTTCGTTTAATTTGCATGTTAAAGCTTCGATTTCACTTTCATAACCTTCTATCTTCTTCAAGTATAGAGATTCATTTCTTTTAGCAAAAAAGTTTGACTCTTTTATGCTAGACATCTCGCTCACCAGACTTTGATTTTGAGCAGACAATCTGTCAACCTCACCCTGTAGTTCACAACACCTCAAACACACAGAATTAGATTGTACCTCTTTCTCATGAACTTCTGTGGTTTGATCAGCAACAACCTGTTCAGCTTCACTCTCTTTCTCTACTTCAGCATCCACTTTTGCTTCAGCATTCTCCACTTGAGATTCAGCATCACTCACACTAGTTTCAGCCTCATCAACTGGTACTATCTCTGCCATGAGTGCCTGAGTGACACTCTCATTTCCCTGATATCTCTTTTGTAATGCATCCCACATATCCTTTGAATTTGTGTACTTTGTAAAGGTATGTTTGATGCTATCAGGTAAGGATGTCTTTATTGCAGCTAAAGCTCTCTTTTCAGCATTAACCATAAGTTTCTCAGATTCATCCATCTTATCATAAGAGATCACTTTCACTCTTCCTTCAACATGACGTGTAGGAGCAACATATCCATCTATCATACAAGTCCACATCCTTGCATCCTGAGATTTAATGAAGGATTTGAAGCTGTTTTTCCAAGTAAGATAGTTCTCCACCTTCATCATCTTAGGAGCATTGAAGTTGGCCATGTTCGACATTTTAAACGTAACAGACTGGTAAAACCGTACAAAATATCTCCGAAAACAGTGGTTACCAAATTACACCTTTAGAATCGTCTTGAAAAGATGAGTCCGATGATATATAATGTCAAAAACCGAATTCGGGATTTTTCAGAGTCTTTTTTTTGTCCTAAAAATCACACGAATTCAACGGTGCAAGCGGTTCTGTCAAACGAGCAACGGATCAATTTCTATTTGCAAAACACTGAAATTTTTCCGACGCTTGCCAACTGAAATTCCACCACTTGTTAAATACTCCACGAATTTCGCTGCCAAGTCAGGTAATTTTGCTGAACAATTTCGCTGGGAGTACTTAATTTCGCTGGTCACTGATTAATTTTGCTAGTCTATTTCGCTGAAAAGTTCAAGTTCGCTGATCAGTCAATTTCGCTGGTTAATTTTGCTGCCAAATTCGCTATTTCGAGGGCTGACAAAGTCTCCGAAACCGAGATAATTTCGTTGTGGAAAATTAGTCGGTTACCAAAGTCGCCTTTGGATTTAATTTCGCCGATGATCGCCGATGATCGTAGGTATGTTAAATTCGCAGGTATGTTAAATTCGCTGGTCTGCAAATTTGGAAAGTTAATCTTTTCAAAATTCTGATTATTTCCTTGATTCTCCTAACACTTTCCTGCAGAATCAAAACAGCAAAAATATCAGTAATTTTCGAAAAACAATAAGAAACAGAACGAAGAACGTGAAGAACACGAAGAACAATCTTCGAATCTTCAAGCCTTTTCAGCCAAAATCCTTCAAACAGTCAATCAGAAACTATCCTGAAAACCTGCAAATCAGCAAACAAACAAACCAGAAGATCAAACAGCCAAAAAATTCAAAAATTTTATCAAACCAAACACACAAATTTCGAAAATTTTAAAAACCCTAATTTTCAGGTTTCAAAAATTTCGAAAAATCTCCCTGTTTCTGCAGCAAACAATTCTGAACCGAGCCTTCAAGAGCCTAATGCTCTGATACCAATTGTAAGTCCCCTTGATTCTTATGGATCTTCACAGAATTGTCAATCCAATCAAGAGTGCGGAATCCTCTTGATCAGAATAAGCAGAAAACGTGTAGGAAACAGAAACAGCAATTCCAATCAAACTGGGTTTCTATTGATTATCAATCACAAGGAATACAATCAATCCAAAACCCTAACAATCGTAATTTCGTCCAAGACTAAGCTCTCACGAAATTTGCTCTCTCACAACTGTTTTTGGCTGATTTACTGATTAACCTAAACCCTGAAGCCTAACCTTGTTTATATAAGACAAGGTTTACTATTTGGGCTAGGGTTTGCAACATGGGCAAGGCCCAAATCGTTTCCCCTTGACCCAAATGGGTTTAGTTTAGCCCAAACTCTATAATCTCACTATTACAAAGCTAAACCCGCTAACTGTTTATCGTTTAACTAAATACAAGATATCCAAAGACCAAATCTAAGCTGTTGTCACAAATATGCACCAACATTTAGATGTTTACAATTTGTAAACATATTTTACAAAAATGTTTATTTATAACATCTTCTTGTTTCATAAGTGTTTATACACTTGTTTTTCCACTAAAAATAGTGTAGGTTTAAGTAAGAATCAAGTTCTACTAAAAATCATATTTTGAACTTGGTTTTCTTGGAAAATCATTCATAAATCTTGAATCTATAAGTTTACTAGCTTACTTTGTTTACTATATCTTCAAGAAATCATTTCATTTATCAAGTTCATGTTTACACAAGAAGATGATTATCTTATGTTGTCACATAATCATCCTCTCACTTGCTAGATCATGTGTTTAATCACAATCTAGCAAGCTCCATGTGATGATCAACATCATATTCTCAAATAAACGACAACACATATCATACATATACTAAATAACATCATTTCACCAATATATCACCATAAATCAAGTTTATGTTAGAGTTTTATGTTCATGTTTTTTAATGTTCATCAAGATAATCATAGTTTATCATCTTTTAACTAATCAAAATGGAAGTAACAAAGGTTACTGGGAGTCTTACTACTAGCTTTAAGCTAGGGAAGAACACTAGTTGATGATGAAGACAAAAGTGGTGGATAAAAGCTAATGATGGAGGTCCTTCAAGTTCTTCAAGCACCAAGCCTTCTAATCTTGCACCTTACACCTTGTGATAACCTTGAAATGCATGCACTTGAAATGAAAATAAAGGTGGTGGTGGTGGCTATCTTCGGCCGTGAGAGGGAGAGAGAGTAGAAGAGTTGTGGTGGAGTGTTGTAAAGATGATGGAGGTTACTTATAATCAAGTTTTGAGTTTTACACAATGGTTCTTATGTCTCCATAGTACATTACATAATCTCTAGAGAATCAAGGAAGATTTAATCAAGATCTTGGAAAGATTTAAAGAAATCTTTTGAGGTGGGGTCGCCTTATGACCGTAAATTATGGGGGGGGGGGGAGGGGTTAATTGTAACTTTGAATGATAATGTAGGTAAATAGTTGGAGGTTAAGTGTAAAAATCTAGTGTTTATGTGTAGGATGCATTATATAATGTATTAGGGTGTTCGGGAAACATAACTAGCTCAGAAAAAGTAAAACAATGCTTCTAGCAATATTTTAGTGTTCCGGGTAATGTCCGGTTATTCAGTTAGATACCGGTTCGTTAAAGTGTCAAGTTATTCTGTTTAGTGTCCTTTAAGTACCCTTTCGTGACACTTTTAATTCCCGACACTTAGGAAAGCATTCAGGGCCATTTTGCCATATTTTTGCACATTACTAGCATGTTAAAAAGCTGAATTTTGCTGAGTTATGTAGAATTCTGCACTTTATGTGAGTTTAGGCACTTCCTGGCACTTAAACTATCACTTAGGCTTGCAGTTTTGGGGTTCTTACTTCCCTACACACTATACTAGTTTATCACTTGGTCTCTGGCTCATACTGGGCCTCAAAATACTGTTTGTCTATGTACTGAACTTCGTCAGCATTTTTAGGTTGTCTGGTAATGGTGCCAATTCTGTTCTGCGTATTATTAGAACTATATCGTGTTGCATGTAGCAACAAATAAAGTCTTGCAACATGAAATGCCATTGTATGTATATAACAGTAATCTGAAATTCATTTGTCTTGTAAACTAGATCATGCACAGTCATTAAAGCACAGATTACTGTTCATTTGGTGTACGGAATGTACGAAAAAGTGACAGTTGTCACATATTCGACATACTAACTGCTTGTTGCATTGAAGATGGTGAACTGAAAGTTATATAAACATACATCAACTAGGACTAGAAGTCTCAATTAACTTCGTTACATGAAATATGTATCAGAGCTCATCTAAGTAGACATATTTTAGACACAAAAACTGTATAAAAATATCATGTATTCATGGGGTATTGGATTTTAATAATCCCAAGTTTCACTAGTTGGCCGGTATTAATCCCATCTTCAAAAATTGCCTACAACAGTCCGAACTTGTAAGATTTTGGCCACCAATGATCCTTGTTTAACTGGGTTAGTTAATTGTGACGTGGCAGGTGACGTGTTTAAAAACTTAAATGTTGGAGGCCTATGTGGGTGCCACATGTATGATATGTGTTTACCACTTATAACACACAATTAAACACATCAGTCTTCACAATATGATCACACCTAACCCTAACACTCAAATCACTCTCTCTCAAAACAAAAGCGACGATTCCTTCTTCCATAAAAAAGCTCGATCCTTGAACCCTAAAACTCAAATCACTCCGATCGTTCGTTCCTTCTGAGTTAGATGGCAGAAATCATCAACGTCCGGTTATGGTACGGTGGTACGATTGAAGTGGCTACTCCCCTAGTGAGGTATGTAAGTGGTGATCATGAACTAATAAAGTTAGACATTGATAAGCTTTCTTGTTTTGAGTTAGTTGATTATGTGATGGAAACTGGTTCTTATGCATCAAAAGATTTCCATATTTATTGCAATTTACCTAGTAATGGTGGGTTGAAACGTTTGGTAAGCGATAGGGATGTTATTGAGGTGGGGAAGACGGTTGCTATGAATTCCAGGGAAGTACTTGATTTATACATCCAAGAGGGACCAATGAACAAGCCCACTAACCCCCAAGCCCAGCCCAATAAACCAGAAGCCCATAACAGCCAAGTAACAAGCCCAATTAAAAGCCCAGCAAGGTTCTCTAAGTCAACAACTAGAAGGGTTGCAACACCAGCAGTTGACACAGAAACTTGTTTGAACCTTAATCCAAACACAGAACTAGAAAAATGTGATAGAGAGGCTGCAATTGCACTCACATCTATTACGGAGACTTCAATTGAAAGTGAAGATGAGTCTGATAAGGAGGTTGCAGGAACAGATGAGTCTAATAAGGATGGTTTTAGTTTAGATGAATTTGATTATGAAGATGAGTTATACAGTGCTCGATCTTAGGAGGATGATACTAGTTTAGATGGTTATAAAATAGTGTTGAAGAGGTATTTGGTTGTGGCTCTGATGAGGAGGATGTTGAGTGGAGGGATTCAGTTGCCGCCATAAGGAAGGTTAACAAGGAAGATGCAGAAAGTACAAAAAAATTGGTAGAAAATTGTATACGAAATACAGTTGACAAAGAAAGTGGTATTCCAATTTCAGGTGGTGGTGGTCATACAGAAGTTTATGAGGACTCAGATGGTGATGTGAAAACACCTGGTGAAAGTGAAGAAGACGACATCCTAGGTAAAAAGTATGTTGTTGATGTTCCAATTGTACATGACCAAACAGATTGGAAGAAGTTTAACTGGTTGTACGAATAAGGTTCCCAACAAGGGAGGCTTTCAAACAGGCTGTTAAGAAGTATGCTGTTGCAAATGATAAGAATTTATGTGTTTCTGTTGGTATAAGTTGTGTTAAAAACTGTCCTTTTCATATCTATTGTTCTTTTCATGAGGCTAAGAGTTGTTATATGGTTAAGAAGGTAGTAAATAAACACAACTGTCTAAGGAACATGTGTAAGAATAGACAGTTGACTGCTGGTTTATAGCTACAGAGTTCTTGCCAGTTTTTAAAGCTAAGCTAAACTGGTCTGCTAAAGAGATCCAACTAGCAGTAAAGGAGAAGTATAAGGTTTTGATAACTAAGTGGTTGGCATATAAGGCAAAGAAGTGTGCACAAAGTAAGCTTTATGGATCAATGAGGGACCACTATAGTAAACTTGCTTCATATTTGGAGGCCTTAAGGGTAGCAAATCCAACTTCCACATTTGAACTTTTAACTGCCCCACCAGGCTTCATAAATGCTGATCCAAGTTCCACATGTGAGACATTTTACAGACTCTTTGTGTGTTCTGATATAAAGTGTGATGTTATTGTTAATAACATGGCTGAGTCCTTTAATGGTTACATTATCCAGTCCAGATACAAACACATCATCAACATGCTTGAAGACATCCGGGAAGCAATAATGACTAGGCTCACAATCCAACAGGCAGAGATGGTTAAACAAGACTTGATTGTGTGTCCAAATATATAGGAGAAACTTGAGAAAGAAAAGTCATGGGCATATATGTGTGAAGTTTATCCATCATCATTGAATGTATTCCAAGTTAGAGAGCTGGATGATGTTTCTGTGGACTTGAGCAGGAGAACTTGCAGCTGTAGGAAATGGGATCTGAAGGGTATCCCTTGTAAGCATGTTTGTGCAGTGGCTGGTTTCTTAAACAGGAATGCAGAGGAGTTTGTACATGAATATTATCACAAGTCAGAATACCTAAAGACTTATGCTTACACCATTCCTGCATTGCCTAGTGAGAAGTATTGGCCAGAAGTTGATTACCCTCTTGACCCACCTCCAATCAAGGCTGCTCTTGGAAGACCTAAGAAGAATAGAAGGAGAGATCCACACGAGAACCCTAAGAAACCAGGAAAACTGTCCAAACATGGTAATAAGATGAAGTGTAGCAATTGTAAGGAGAGAGGGCACAATAAGAGGGGTTGCACAAATGAGAAGCAAAGATCTGCTGAGGGTGTTTCTAATAACCCAAGGGGAAGGCCAAAGAAAGAAAGAGTTCAAGCGAGTCAAGGCTCACAAGCTGCCAGCCAACCATCCCAGGGTCCTCGTCAACGGAGAAGGACAAAGGGTCATGCAAGGGGAAGAGGGAAAGGGAAATGAAGCATGAAGACCTATATTGCAGTTTGTTGGTATTAGTAATTATGTGTTTTGTATGCTTTTGGTAGTTAATGATGCATGATGACTTTATAGTTCATGTTTTTTGGTTGTTCAGTTCATGTATAGTATGTAGTAGTAAGTTTATCGTAGAAAACTTCGTTGTTCTGTTTGTGGATTTTGGAATGTAATGAATCTTCTTACGTAATGCAAGTTCCTATATGTTAATATTGGTCGTTTTGGTCGAGTTTTGGTTCAGATTGACAGCAGTTTCATAATGGTCGTTTTGGTCGAGTTTTGGTTCAAATTGACAGCAGGTTAATATTGGTCGTTTTGGTCGACTTTTGGTGCAGGTTCACAGCAGTTTCATATTGGTCGTTTTGGTCGATTTTGTCGAGTTTTGGTTCAGATTGACAGCAGGTTAATATTGGTCGTTTTGGTCTACTTTTGGTTCAGGTTCACAGCAGGTTAAAAAAATTGATCGTTTTGGTCGAGTTTCGGTGCAGCTTCACATAAGGGTGTTGTTCAGTTTTGTTGAATAACACGAATTATGCTATAACAAAGATTGTGCTATAAGCACTACTTTTCATTAACACAACATTCCAATACATTATGCAATAAGCATTACATAACAACATACTCCCATAACTATTACAAAACCTAAATATTAACTCTTGCGACTTAAAACCCACCATATTGCCATAACTATTGCAAAACCTAACAGACATGAAGAATTCCACTTGTACTTTTCCATCGAAAGCCTCTGTCTCAGCTTTCTATTATCCTCTTCTAATATCTTGTTTTGTAACTTCAAATTTTCCATCTTCAAACCTTCATAACTTGGATTGTTGGCCATAGATGTGTTCTTAAAGACATTCTCCAAATCTTCTTTCCACAAAAAAAATTTGCAGTCCACTCTCTAATCAGATTACAAAATGAACACACCGTCAATGAAATTAACAAGTTAGAAGGAGAATCTTTAGGGCAATTGGATTTTAACACCTCAAACTTTGAAGAATTGGCCGATAACACCCGCAACTAACACTTTGATCTGTGACACCCAAACTTTTAATTTTGTTTGTCATTTCACCACTTAGTATAAAAATGAGTAACTGAGTTAGTCTTCCATCCTAGCTGGCATCCTACGTGGACTATTTTTGACAATATTAAATCCTACATGGCATTTATGACGTGGCACAAGACAAGATCCCTTAATATCAAAGACTACTAGTGACACAGAAACAATTTCACACATCCTCATTCAACTTTTTCAGATCTGTAACTTCCAAATAAAACATCAAAATTCAAATCGAGAATCGTTCGGGTTCTACTCACAACAATGGGGATCAGATTCATATTATTACCGACAATCTGTTGGAAAGTTGTTGCATCTGTATATCTGTGAAAGATCTATCCACCACCACCAAGAACCGACACCTTCAACCATCAAGAACCACCGCCCCTTTCTCTACATCTCTCTCTACCCCTCTACACCACCACCGTCAACCATCAAAAACCACTCCATCAACTACCACCGCCCACCACTGCCCCACCTTCCGCCATCGAAATAGACCCACTAACCACCATCATCTCCGGCGAAGGTTAATAGGGAACATACTCGTAACCGCATCTGAATCCTGGCGTGCTTCACGAGCTTCGATCGTGAAAACCCTTCCTTGCTTGTTTCTTCCTAGGGCAATCTTTCCTAAAGTGCCCTGCTTCACCACACCTGTAGCAACCTGGTACTCTACCATTATCTCTTCCATCTGGGTCCTTCACCCAACAGGCGTCCTTGCTGTGCCCTTCTTTTCCACACTTCTCGCACTTAGGCCTCAGACATTTACCTTTATGGTAAAAATTGCATTCCTCGCACCTCGGCTTAATCCCCAAGTAAACCTTACCACCAGCCTTATTAGTGGTTCGATAAGCTTCCCTGCCACATGACGGGTTCACTTCTTTTCTTTTGTTTGCTTTAGAGCTTTCCTAGCTGACTTGGGTGCCTATCTTTAGGTTTGCAGACTTCCTCTTCTTGTTGCCTGATGACTCCACATGAGTCTCTTTCTTGTTATCCTCAGATTCCGAAAATTTTCCCATGCGTAGAGCTTCTTCAGTAAGAGTAACACTCAAATCGACAGCCTCTGTGATGGTCGAGGGCTTTGAGGTAGTAACCATGCTCCTGATCTGAGGTCCAAGTCCCCAAATGAATCGCTCAACCCTCTTGAATTCCGGCTTAACTAAGTAGGGGACGACCCTAGACAAGTCATGAAATCGTTGGACATATTCAGGAATCTTCGGTCCGTCCATTTTCAAATTCCAGAACTCCACCTCAAGCTTCTGGATTTCAGCCCTAGAACAATATTTCTTCTCCATCATTTCCTTGAGCTCGTCCCAACTCATTGCATAAGCAACATCTGCACCAAGGGTCTGAACCTGAAGGTTCCACCAGGAGAGTGCGCCATCCAAAAACAACCCTGAGATAAAGGTAACACTCTGCTGGGGTGAACAGTTACTCATTCTTAGAACGGAGTCAGTCTTTTCTGCCCAACGAACAAATGCAACGGCACCTCCTGTGCCATCAAAATTCAATGGCTTGCAGTCCAAGAATTGCTTATAGGTGCAGCCAGTTGGAGGGTTATTTCCGGTAGTGCCATCGCTGTGCTTAGAGCGGAGGGCTTCATGTCGTGCTATTGCCTGAGAGATGCGTTCTTGAAGCTCGGCTTCTGTCCTTGGTAACGTACTGGTGTCTGTGTCGCATCTGGGCGGCATTCCTTTTCTGTCAAAAGGTATGAGGTGGGTTAGACAATATTCCATAATTGTCTACGGGGTACATAGTACCATATGTAAACGTGTAATCACCCAATATCACATGCATATAACATCAACAATGTACTAGCGAGGAAACAATTACTGAGCCTTCACATAGGCTTGGCAACTTGGCTTAAATATCGGTTCTCAATCGTCTCGTACTCAGGTGGAAGTGTCAGACACGGAGTAGGCGAAGACAGGCTTCCTACTTTATAAAGTGCTAAAGCAATGGTCTATGCATTGTTCTACCCGATGAAGGTGTGAACACCTATAGATTACTATTATTATTATTATTATTTTGGAGGGATGGTGATCATCAACCTGACCCGCAGAGTCCACCAGGATTTCCATGCACTAGTTGTTATTACGTGGGCCCCCGTAATAATAAGTTTTCTTGCACAGTTACCCCAATTTTCTCTCGTCCAAGCAGATGATCAATCAAGGAGGGGACACTACTGTCCTTATACCTCTGTCATGGAAAGGACCATTGCGGTGGTCCACGCGCTAACACTCGTTATCGTTACGCGCAAATAGGCACGATGATTAGATGAAACAGGAACAAGGAGAATTCCTAGTAGTTGGAGGGGCACCTTCAAGATGAATACTTCATCTTCCTTGTCTGGTTAGGTGTTATCAATCTTGCTTCACAAAAGCCGCAGGGATCTCGTCCTGCTGATTAAGAATTCGTTCAAGGTTGCCGTCTTTGCCTCGCCGTCACTATTGTATTCAGGCACCTTCATGATCGAGAGAGAAGAGCAGCCATTTTCTACGGAAGCAAGCTCAGAATCTCGTTTGGTAATTACTCCAGCCATGAGCTTTGCAAGGAACGTGAGGTCGATAGCTTCATCGTGCGGGTAAGTACAATAGTAGGAGTCGGAGTCGAACGTATCTTATTCACGTCAATAATCATTCCGTACACTTATTTGTATGTATATATATCAATAAACAAATATGTTACTTAGCATAAACAGGCAATTCGATGTATTATATCACGTATAACTCTCGTTTAAGCTTTGGGGGGTCATTTTGTCTTTGGCAAGTCTAACTCGTGTAGATTATGCCTTAGTTGGCACCTTATCTTGAGGGTATTCCCTACTAATGTCCTTGCCTTGTCTCTTCTTTGAAAAATGTTTTACTCATGGATCTTGACGCTTACGTGAATGCAATGAAAAACCTTTTTGTAAAATGTTTTTGGACGAGAACTCTAGTGATTGTAGTCTAGACTCAAGAAGGAATCCTAGTTCACTACAATCGAAGCTCTGATACTAAACTGTCACACCCTGACTTTTGCGGAAGCGTATGATGTGTGACTGGTTTAATATCATTGCATTCAATCATAATAAACAACTACATGATCAAACGAAGTTCATCCATTCATAAAATTTGAGTATTACAAACACATGTTATTTAAGTTTTAAAACACATCCTTCGACTAGGTTACAAACCAACAAAAGTGGATGACATCTAAACTTGAAGTCTACTTCTAGTTACGACACCCGCGCCCAAGATCCATCCTGACACCTGAAATACATGTAATTTTGGAAAACATCAACAAAAGTTGAGCGTGTTCATGCGTTTTGTATGAGTATTGTAATCTTGTAAATCTTTGAGAAACTCCTTTGTAATCAGGTATGAAAAGCGTGTATGAACATAAATGTTTTACAAGGATATTAAGGCATGTGAGGACATAGGGAGCACTTATAATGAGTGGACTTATACCCTTGTCGATTTCCCTTGACTATGTCGATTTCCCTCGACTATGTCAATTTACCATGACTATGTCAATTTCCCTCGACTATGTCGATTACCCTCGACTATGTCGATTACCCTCGACTATGTCGATTACCCTCGACTGGGACTTCGAAGCACTGCTTGGTACTAGTTATGACCATGAGTGGGGTTCGGCCGTACCCGTTAGATCTAACCCTCGTCCCTAATTAAGTATTAATGACTTTTCAATATTAAGTCTATGCTCACATGATCTAGTATTTCATAGGCATTTCATACCGTTTAAGCATTCGTAACATGTATTTCACCCCCGAGAGTTATAAAACCAAAAACAGTTAAAGAAAAGGGGGAGCATGAACTCACTGTTTTGCGTCTTCAGTACTCGTAACTCAAATCTCGTCAGCAAACACGACTACCTACAATGTGCTAGGGTCTATTAGACGAGCGGGCCGTGCCTTGCCTTAGTATTCATGTTTTGAGTTACGTTTCCTTTATGTCTTTAACATTATCCAAAGTTATAATACTTCTCGAGTATTTATTTTCGTATTTCCTTCCCAAGGATGGGAGTATCTCATACATGTGTATTTGTATTCTCGTATTTATAGTTTCCAAAATACTATATTTTCAGTCTTACTTCAGAAAATATATTTAAACTCATCTTGTCCGAAAATAATGTATTTTAAGAAAATATATATTCTTCCCAAAAATCACATATTTTCTAAATATACTAGGAAAATATATTTTTATCTCCCAAAAATAATATCTTTTCTTTTTGTCGAAAATATGATATAACTTGTCAATATGTACAAAATTCATATTTTCACTCCTTTCGTTTCCAAAATAATATTTACCAAAAATATATTGTAACGGTGTTTCCCGGAATATTTCGTAAGTTACGTTTTATCATTCGGCTTCACAATATTAAGTGTGTAACTTATATTTCATTCCTTGTGATTTTTGGTATTATTTTGGAGTTGTAAACTCTTGGTATTTGTAAGTTATATTATTTTACCCTAAAATAATATAACTACTCCACAAAGTATATAAATATTCACATAAGTGTGTCTTAAAATATATATTCTAAATATATAGTTATTCATTTTTATTTATAAAAATCAACCTCCAATACTTGTATTTTTGTTACAAAAATTATGGCAAAGTTTATATTGAAAAACATGGTTTAAGACATACTTGTAAACACTTGTTTAGAAAATATTTTCTAAATGTTTGTATTTTTAGAAAATTTTGCCATACTTTCCCCTAAAAATGGAGGTGTCCATGCTATTTAAGCATATCATTTTCTTTTCAAAAATCATTACAACAGTCAACAATCAATCCCTAAACAATATTATACTTACCAAGTGCAAAAAAAAAAAAAAAAAAAAAAAAACAAGTTATCTACACAAAGATCATGAACTTGAGTTTTCGTAAAAACTTGGTGGTATGTTTAGTAGCCTTAGTTACCTTCCAAAATGTATTTACTTCTTGATAAAGTTCATTTTTGAAGGTTTTAGATGTTTACAATTTGTAAACATATTTTACAAAAATGTTTATTTATAACATCTTCTTGTTTCATAAGTGTTTATACACTTGTTTTTCCACTAAAAATAGTGTAGGTTTAAGTAAGAATCAAGTTCTACTAAAAATCATATTTTGAACTTGGTTTTCTTGGAAAATCATTCATAAATCTTGAATCTATAAGTTTACTAGCTTACTTTGTTTGTTATATCTTCGAGAAATCATTTCATTTATCAAGTTCATGTTTACACAAGAAGATGATTATCTTATGTTGTCACATAATCATCCTCTCACTTGCTAGATCATGTGTTTAATCACAATCTAGCAAGCTCCATGTGATGATCAACATCATATTCTCAAATAAACGACAACACATATCATACATATACTAAATAACATCATTTCACCAATATATCACCATAAATCAAGTTTATGTTAGAGTTTTATGTTCATGTTTTTTAATGTTCATCAAGATAATCATAGTTTATCATCTTTTAACTAATCAAAATGGAAGTAACAAAGGTTACTGGGAGTCTTACTACTAGCTTTAAGCTAGGGAAGAACACTAGTTGATGATGAAGACAAAAGTGGTGGATAAAAGCCAATGATGGAGGTCCTTCAAGTTCTTCAAGCACCAAGCCTTCTAATCTTGCACCTTACACCTTGTGATAACCTTGAAATGCATGCACTTGAAATGAAAATAAAGGTGGTGGTGGTGGCTATCTTCGGCCGTGAGAGGGAGAGAGAGTAGAAGAGTTATGGTGGAGTGTTGTGAAGATGATGGAGGTTACTTATAATCAAGTTTTGAGTTTTACACAATGGTTCTTATGTCTCCATAGTACATTACATAATCTCTAGAGAATCAAGGAAGATTTAATCAAGATCTTGGAAAGATTTAAAGAAATCTTTTGAGGTGGGGTCACCTTATGACCGTAAATTAGGGGGGGTTAATTGTAACTTTGAATGATAATGTAGGTAAATACTTGGAGGTTAAATGTAAAAATCTAGTGTTTATGTGTAGGATGCATTATATAATGTATTAGGGTGTTCGGGAAACATAACTAGCTCAGAAAAAGTAAAACAATGCTTCTAGCAATATTTTAGTGTTACGGGTAATGTCCGGTCATTCGGTTAGATACCGGTTCGTTAAAGTGTCAAGTTATTGTGTTTAGTGTCCTTTAAGTACCCTTTTGTGACACTTTTAATTCCCGACACTTAGGAAAGCATTCAGGGCCATTTTGCCATATTTTTGCACATTACTAGCATGTTAAAAAGCTGAATTTTGCTGAATTATGTAGAATTCTGCACTTTATGTGAGTTTAGGCACTTCCTGGCACTTAAACTATCACTTAGGCATGCAGTTTTGGGGTCCTTACTTCCCTACACACTATACTAGTTTATCACTTGGTCTCTGGCTCATACTGGGCCTCAAAATACTGTTTGTCTATGTACTGAACTTCGTCAGCATTTTTAGGTTGTCTGGTAATGGTGCCAATTCTGTTCTGCGTATTATTAGAACTATATCGTGTTGCATGTAGCAACGAATAAAGTCTTGCAACATGAAATGCCATTGTATGTATATAACAGTAATCTGAAATTCATTTGTCTTGTAAACTAGATCATACACAGTCATTAAAGCACAGATTACTGTTCATTTGGTGTACGGAATGTACGAAAAAGTGACAGTTGTCACATATTCGACATACTAACTGCTTGTTGCATTGAAGATGGTGAACTGAAAGTTATATAAACATACATCAACTAGGACTAGAAGTCTCAATTAACTTCGTTACATGAAATATGTATCAAAGCTCATCTAAGTAGACATATTTTAGACACAAAAACTGTATAAAAATATCATGTATTCATGGGGTATTGGATTTTAATAATCCCAAGTTTCACTAGTTGGCCGGTATTAATCCCAACTTCAAAAATTGCCTACAACAGTCCCAACTTGTAAGATTTTGGCCACCAATGATCCTTGTCTAACTGGGTTAGTTAAATGTGACGTGGCAGGTGACGTGTTTAAAAACTTAAATGTTGGAGGCCTATGTGGGTGCCACATGTATGATATGTGTTTACCACTTATAACACACAATTAAACACTTCAGTCTTCACAATATGATCACACCTAACCCTAACACTCAAATCACTCTCTCTCAAAACAAAAGCGACGATTCATTCTTCCATAAAAAAGCTCGATCCTTGAACCCTAAAACTCAAATCACTCCGATCGTTCGTTCCTTCTGAGTTAGATGGCAGAAATCATCAACGTCCGGTTATGGTATGGTGGTACGATTGAAGTGGCTACTCCCCTAGTGAGGTATGTAAGTGGTGATCATGAACTAATAAAGTTAGACATTGATAAGCTTTCTTGTTTTGAGTTAGTTGATTACGTGATGGAAACTGGTTCTTATGCATCAAAAGATTTCCATATTTATTGCAATTTACCTGGTAATGGTGGGTTGAAACGTTTGGTAAGCGATAGGGATGTTATTGAGGTGGGGAAGACGGTTTCTATGAATTCCAGGGAAGTACTTGATTTATACATCCAACAGGGACCAATGAACAAGCCTACTAACCCCCAAGCCCAGCCCAATAAACCAGAAGCCCATAACAGCCAAGTAACAAGCCCAATTAAAAGCCCAGCAAGGTTCTCTAAGTCAACAGCTAGAAGGGTTGCAACACCAGCAGTTGACACAGAAACTTGTTTGAACCTTAATCCAAACACAGAACTAGAAAAATGTGATAGAGAGGCTGCAATTGCACTTACATCTATTACGGAGACTTCAATTGAAGGTGAAGATGAGTCTGATAAGGAGGTTGGAGGAACAGATGAGTCTAATAAGGATGGTTTTAGTTTAGATGAATTTGATTATGAAGATGAGTTATACAGTGCTCGATCTGAGGAGGATGATACTAGTTTAGATGGTTATGAAAATAGTGTTGAAGAGGTATTTGGTTGTGGCTCTGATGAGGAGGATGTTGAGTGGAGGGATTCAGTTGCCGCCATAAGGAAGGTTAACAAGGAAGATGCAGAAAGTACAAAAAAATTGGTAGAAAATTGTATACGAAATACAGTTGACAAAGAAGGTGGTGTTCCAGTTTCAGGTGGTGGTGGTCATACAGAAGTTTATGAGGACTAAGATGGTGATGTGAAAACACCTGGTGAAAGTGAAGAAGACGACATCCTAGGTAAAAAGTATGTTGTTGATGTTCCAGTTGTACATGACCAAACAGATTGGAAGAAGTTTAACTGGGTTATACGAATAAGGTTCCCAACAAGGGAGGCTTTCAAACAGGCTGTTAAGAAGTATGCTGTTGCAAATGGTAAGAATTTATGTGTTTCTGTTAGTGACAAGAATAGACATGGTCGTGTTGGTATAACTTGTGTTAAAAACTGTCCTTTTCATATCTATTGTTCTTTTCATGAGGCTAAGAGTTGTTATATGGTTAAGAAGGTAGTAAATAAACACAACTGTCTAAGGAACATGTGTAAGAATAGACAGTTGACTGTTGAGTTTATAGCTACAGAGTTCTTGCCAGTTTTTAAAGCTAAGCCAAACTGGTCTGCTAAAGAGATCCAACTAGCAGTAAAGGAGAAGTATAAGGTTTTGATAACTAAGTGGTTGGCATATAAGGCAAAGAAGTGTGCACAAAGTAAGCTTTATGGATCAATGAGGGATCACTATAGTAAACTTGCTTCATATTTGGAGGCCTTAAGGGTAGCAAATCCAACTTCCACATTTGAAATTTTAACTGCCCCACCAGGCTTCATAAATGCTGATCCAAGTTCCACATGTGAGACATTTTACAGACTCTTTGTGTGTTCTGATACAAAGTGTGATGTTATTGTTAATAACATGGCTGAGTCCTTTAATGGTTACATTATCCAGTCCAGATACAAACACATCATCAACATGCTTGAAGACATCCGGGAAGCAATAATGACTAGGCTCACAATCCAACAGGCAGAGATGGTTAAACAAGACTTGATTGTGTGTCCAAATATATAGGAGAAACTTGAGAAAGAAAAGTCATG
This sequence comes from Helianthus annuus, assembly GCF_002127325.2. Classification (NCBI taxonomy): domain Eukaryota; kingdom Viridiplantae; phylum Streptophyta; class Magnoliopsida; order Asterales; family Asteraceae; genus Helianthus; species Helianthus annuus. Next base: position 38,648,254 of record NC_035436.2, on the reverse strand, counting down.
GGCATATATGTGTGAAGTGTATCCATCATCATTGAGTGTATTACAAGTTAGAGAGCTGGATGATGTTTCTGTGGACTTGAGCAGGAGAACTTGCAGCTGTAGGAAATTGGATCTGAAGGGTATCCCTTGTAGGCATGTTTGTGCAGTGGCTGGTTTCTTAAACAGGAATGCAGAGGAGTTTGTACATGAATATTATCACAAGTCAGAATACCTAAAGACTTATGCTTACACCATTCCTGCATTGCCTAGTGAGAAGTATTGGCCAGAAGTTGATTACCCTCTTGACCCACCTCCAATCAAGGCTGCTCCTGGAAGACCTAAGAAGAATAGAAGGAGAGATCCACACGAGAACCCTAAGAAACCAGGAAAACTGTCCAAACATGGTAATAAGATGAAGTGTAGCAATTGTAAGGAGAGAGGGCACAATAAGAGGGGTTGCACAAATGAGAAGCAAAGATCTGCTGAGGGTATTTCTAATAACCCAAAGGGAAGGCCAAAGAAAGAAAGAGTTCAAGCGAGTCAAGGCTCACAAGCTGCCAGCCAACCATCCCAGGGTCCTCGTCAACGGAGAAGGACAAAGGGTCATGCAAGGGGAAGAGGGAAAGGGAAATGAAGCATGAAGACCTATATTGCAGTTTGTTGGTATTAGTAATTATGTGTTTTGTATGTTTTTTGTAGTTAATGATGCATGATGACTTTATAGTTCATGTTTTTTGGTTGTTCAGTTCATGTATGGTATGTAGTAGTAAGTTTATCGTAGAAAACTTCGTTTTTCAGTTTGTGGATTTTGGAATGTAATGAATCTTCTTACGTAATGCAAGTTTCTATATGTTAATATTGGTCGTTTTGGTCGAGTTTTTGGTTCAGATGGTTCAGATTGACAGCAGTTTCATAATGGTCGTTTTGGTCGAGTTTTGGTTCAGATTGACAGCAGGTTAATATTGGTCGTTTTGGTCGACTTTTGATGCAGGTTCACAACAGTTTCATATTGGTCGTTTTGGTCGCTTTTGTCGAGTTTTGGTTCAGATTGACAGCAGGTTAATATTGGTCGTTTTGGTCTACTTTTGGTTCAGGTTCACAGCAGGTTAAAAAAAATTGATCGTTTTGGTCGAGTTTCGGTGCAGCTTCACATAAGGGTGTTGTTCAGTTTTGTTGAATAACACAAATTATGCTATAACAAAGATTGTGCTATAAGCACTACTTTTCATTAACACAACATTCCAATACATTATGCAATAAGCATTACATAACAATATACTCCCATAACTATTACAAAACCTAAATATTAACTCTTGCGACTTAAAACCCACCATATTGCCATAACTATTGCAAAACCTAACAGACATGAAGAATTCCACTTGTACTTTTCCATCGAAAGCCTCTGTCTCAGCTTTCTATTATCCTCTTCTAATATCTTGTTTTGTAACTTCAAATTTTCCATCTTCAAACCTTCATAACTTGGATTGTTGGCCATAGATGTGTTCTTAAAGACATTCTCCAAATCTTCTTTCCACAAAAAAAATTTGCAGTCCACTCTCTAATCAGATTATAAAATGAACACACCGTCAATGAAATTAACAAGTTAGAAGGAGAATCTTTAGGGCAATTGGATTTTAACACCTCAAACTTTGAAGAATTGGCCGATAACACCCGCAACTAACACTTTGATCTGTGACACCCCAAACTTTTAATTTTGTTTGTCATTTCACCACTTAGTTAAAAAAATGAGTAACTGAGTTAGTCTTCCATCCTAGCTGGCATCCTACGTGGACTATTTTTGACAATATTAAATCCTACATGGCATTTATGATGTGGCACAAGACAAGATCCCTTAATATCAAAGACTACCAGTGACAGAAACAATTTCACACATCCTCATTCAACTTTTTCAGATCTTTAACTTCCAAATCAAACATCAAAATTCAAATCGAGAATCGTTAGGGTTCTACTCACAACAATGGGGATCAGATTCATATTATTACCGACAATCTGTTGGAAAGTTGTTGCATCTGTATATCTGTGAAAGATCTATCCACCACTACCAAGAACCGACACCTTCAACCATCAAGAACCACCGCCCCTTTCTCCACATCTCTCTCTACCCCTCTACACCACCACCGTCAACCATCAAAAACCACTCCATCAACTACCACCGCCCACCACTGCCCCACCTTCCGCCATCGAAATAGACCCACTAACCACCATCATCTCCGGCGAACAACAACAAAACACGAAACCCTAAATCAGAAATACGTCAATATAGAAACAGAAACAAAACATGAAACCCTAAAACCATTATCTCCGACCACCATTATATTCGGTTTTAGGTTCTTCGAAACGGAAACGAGCAGTGGGTTTTTTTTCCGATTTGCAGATCTGTTTGAAGGCTTGAATCGGAGGTTAATTTAGGTTTTATTTATGAGGCTGTAAATCGGTGGTTGTGGGTTTGGAGGGTGGTGGCGGGAGGTGGTTGTTGGTGAACCGATGAAGATGATGATGCTTCGAATGTGGTGGCTGTAAATCGGTGGTTGTGTGTAATGATAAACAGATGAAGATGATGATGATTCGATTTTGTATGGTGAACCGTTGAAGATGATGATGAACCGTTAAAGATGATGATGATGATGATGATGATGAACGATGAAGATGATGATGATTTGAGTTTTTATATTGAAGATGATGATGATTTGAGTTTTTATATTGAGCAGGGTTTTTTATTTGGGAGATTACCTATACATATGTATATATTAATTACAGTAATTAAAATATACACATAAGTCTCCAAATAATCCACCTCATCTTGCCATTTGCTTCTTATAACATGTGTTTGCCACGTCATGGGTGCCATGTAGGATTAATGATGCCAGCTAGGATGGAAGACTAACTCAGTTACTCATTTTTTAACTGAGTGGTGAAATGATAAACAAAATTAAAAGTTTGTGGTGTCACAGATCAAAGTGTTAGTTGCGGGTGTTATCGGCCAATTCTTCAAAGTTTGAGGTGTTAAAATCCAATTGCCCGAATCTTTAAGGAAAAACTTACAAGCAAGAGAGGGCAACCATAAAACTCCTTCCCAATTCGATCTCGTTTACGGCTTACTACTCGAAGATTTGCAAGCATATCATGATTACAGTAGATGTTTCCATCCAGATCGACTTTGAAGAACTTAGGGTTTTTGTTTGGGCAGCTTATTGAAGACAATGATGTCGACATTTCAGGGATTGGGTTAAGTTAGGGTTAAAATGCTTTTAAATAGGGGTGAGTGTATGTGTGTTGTACTCTTTAAACACATCAGCATCCACATAGGCCTCCAACATTTAAGTTTTTAAACACGTCACCTGCCACCTCACATTTAACTAACCCAGTTAGACAAGGATCATTGGTGGCCAAAATCTTACAAGTTGGGACTGTTGTAGGCAATTTTTGAGGTTGGGATTATTACCGGGCAACTAGTGAAACTTGGGATTATTAAAATCCAATACCCATTTATTCATTTATAACTCAAGTTTCAATCTTTCAAAAGCTAATCTAGGCCAACAGTAGATTTTGGTAATTGGTGTTGCTAGTCACGATATGGTCACCGTAACGACTCATAAACGCCACTGTAGATTTACGGTAATACATGTAAAAATTCATGCACAACTCCGTTTTTAGCATATCTCTCAAGAATCATGCATACAAAAATACATGTACAGAACCGGTTTCTTTAACCTTTCCTGATAGAGAAACGATGCATGTCCTTCACTCAAACGGTACTATGATAAAATCGAGCCTTCCATGCATAAAACTGTCACCCTAAGTCGTTCCCTAGCTTGAATCTCAAAATACCATTCCACACGATAAATCCACGCTACGCGTCGTCTCACTCAAAGATGCCATCTTCAGTTTCCTCAACCCATACTTGGTCCCCATATACAAACCTTCTATCTGTATGGTTCAAACCATGAAAAAGGTTGCTCCTTTTTTTTTCACCTGATGCACACAAACTATAGAAACCATAATCTTTGGTTGCTTGGTGGACAAGTCACCCACTGTTGTTGCAAGCCACGGACCCTATTCGCCAAATTGTCAGTGACCCCTTTGGAACATTGTCAACTTCTGCACGGAACTGAGCGATATCAGCTTCCAAATTGTCAATATTTTTGTTGGCCATAGTTGCAGAAATCAGAAAAAAGATGTTTTTTTTCCATATACAAAATTCATTTTTCATACCAATTTGATACGAATCAAACCATAATATTACTGAAGAAACAAAAAAAAAATATAGTTCCTAAATTTTGAGAAGCAGGGGCCTCCCACCAAAGTCCAAGATTCACATATTTGCAACAATACTTGAAAAACCTTGACCATAGAAGGAAATTGATTAATACTAGGAAACCAGTTACTTAATAAAAGCCACCTTATTAATCTTTAAAATGGCTTATGGGTACCCTTAACATATACATGTTTGCTGTACAAACATGAGCGTTTAGCTTGGTATACAAATTAGGTAAATCTAATATCATTAAACGTTCATGAAGTATCGAAAATTTACCCTTTGGAAGTGACTAGAATTTAGAAATTCCTAAGTTTAGCACCAGGAGGCATATCATTGTTGGGTTCAACTGCTCCTGCATCATGTCCTTTCTGGCTAATATTGCTTCTAAATTCTCATCATTCATGTGTCTTTTCAGACACCTTTCTGAAACTAACGCATCAAAAGCTAGGATCGTCCATTAATTCTTTTGGCACAAGCTTACCTAACAGCTTAAGCATACTTCTATCTAGTAAACCAACTGCGATATGATCTATAAATAACGATAAAGTCGAAGCACCAAGTGAGTAACCTCTATCAACCATTTCCTGTAAAAGCATCACCACATCATCATAGTGCTGGTTCTTTAGATATCCTTGGAGAAGAACACGGTAAGTAACATCATTTGGCGGGCAGCCACTCTCGTTCATTTTAAGAAACAACAACTTGGCTTCCCCCAATAGACCTTCCTGACAAAAACAACTTATCATCACAGTGTATGTACGAACATTAGGTTGCAAGCCTTTATCAATTAGACCTTGGAAAAGAACCCTCGCAATATCCACTTTCCCATATTTTCCTGCACCATCAATGAGGATATTGTACACAACAATATTAGAATTAAGCTTGCTGTTACCCACCAAATGAAACAGAGAGAGCGCATCCTCTACTAGATGGTTGTTGCAAAGGCCATCTAAAACTATTCCATAAGTGCATTCATTTGGAATTTGGCCTTGTGCATGCATCTCATCAAAGAGTTTGCGCGCAGCTACACAACGCCCAACCTGAAACAATCCTTGTAACATGGTGGTGTAAGTGACTACATTGGGTTTTAAACCTTTTACAGTCATTTCATGAAACATTTGCTCAGCCTTCTCAATATTCAGATTCTTGCAATACCCATTCAATAAACTATTGTAAGTAACAACATTAGGAACGAGACCTCTAAGTGTCATTGAATCAAAAATCTCCCTTGCTTTGCTCATTTCGCCTCGTAGACAGTAACCATCAATAAGCGAGTTGTATGTCACTATGTTTGGAACCTTACCTCTCTCAATCATGATGTTGATAACAGCCTCGGCTTCTTTTACTTTACCTTCCTTGCAAAATGCATCAACTAATGCAGTAAAGGTTTTCACATTTGGAGAAATCTTCTCATCCGCCATTTCTTTTAGCATCTTTGAGGCCTCATCCCAATGACCAAACTTACAAAGACCACAAATTAAAGAGTTGTAGGTGATGACATCTGGTAGAATACCTTTGTCAGATACCATTTCTTTAAAGAGCTTGAAAGCATCATCTATCATTTTATCCTTGCAAAGACTATCAATGATGGTGCTATATGTAACAATACTAGGCTTGCAGTTTTTTTGCTCCATCAGCCTGAGCAAAGCAAGTGCTGTAACATTATTACCGAACTTGCAAAGCCCTTTAATCATTGTGTTATACATAACCACATCAGGTTCACAAAGTTTTTGTTTGATGAGCTTCTTGAATAACATCTCTGCTTCAAGAATCCTATCTTCTACAACGAGCCCATCTAAGAGTGCACTAAATATGTAGACATCAGGTGCAATAGCTCGCCTAAAGCAACAACCTAGGAGTGCAAAACCGTCTTTGGTGCGATACAACTGCATGGGATTTTATCAAGAGGGACACCAAGGGAACACATTTGGTTGAAAAGATCAAGTGCATAAGTAAAATGTTTCATTTTAGTAACAGCATTCAACAACTGAGTGAATTTGACAACAGATGGGAGAGGGCGTCTCTGTGACATTTCATCGAACAGGTTGAGTGCATCATTCAAGTTGGTAATTTTATCAACCATAGATCGATTTAAGGAGACACTGGAGCGAAGGAAAGCTTTGTGAGAACCGAATCCTAAACCTAACCGGAAAGATGATAAAAAGGGAGATTCGGAATGAAGAAAGAAGCAGTTGGACCAACCTCTGAATTTGAAGAACACAGAATTTGTGCGATTTATCATCGTCTTCGACTCCAACAACGAAACTCACTTTTGTTTGGTTTTAGGGCATGTTTGGCTACCTTTTGTGAAAATGACTTATCGACTTATTACTTTTTGAAAATGAGTTTTTAAAAAAGTGTTTGGATAGCTTATAGAGTGGGAAAAGCCAATAAGTCAATAAGTTGTTTTTTAAAAAGTGTTTAGTTTAGCTTATTGATGTAAAACGACTAAAAACTAATAAGTCAATAAGTTGGTTCAAAAAGTCACAACATACTAACTTCTCAAAAATGACTTTTTCATGACTTTTTCTCCTTCTCAAAAAGTCATTTTGAAAATGACTTTAAGGTTTGTCAAACACTAAAACTCTTTTTTAGCTTTTTGATTAAGTCAATAAGTAATAAGTTGAGTTGGAAAAGCTTAAGCAAACATGCCCTTAGATGCACTAAGATCTGAAATCCTATCTTATAGGGGTGCTTGGGATTCCTTCTCAAAAACAACTTATTAACTATATAAGTAATAACTTATAAGCTAGAATTTCTAACTTCTCAAAAAGAACTTTTTCACACACAAAAACAACTTAAATAAGTTAAACCAACCACTATAAAAACAACTTATTAACTTTTATAAGTCAATAAGTTATAAGTTGCTCCAAAATAAGCTAACCCGAACACCCACTATATCATTGATTCATTTCACATATCTACCTTAACACTCTGTTCACGAGTAACATTTAGGGTAAATTACACTTTTCGTCCTTTATGTTTTTATCGGATTGCAATATATAACTTTTAACTTCAATAATTACAGGCACAGTCCTTTATTTGGAAAACTCGTTACATCTTTCGTCCTTTAGCATTAACAAGGTTAAAAATTTCAGTTAAATCTATTTGTATAAGGATACTTTGGTCTTTTACCAATCTAATTAAAATATTTTATAAATAAAACAAAAATCAATCAATAAATACACATTCAACTTCATCCCGTCACTCCAATCCACATCTTTTCTCTTCAGCTACATAAACCAACTCTCAAAATCAAAACTTTTTCAACAATACCCACTTTCACAGTTGCATATCTTGAACATCAATGGGTTCCGTAACCCACCACCCCTAACCACCACCACCACCTGTCACTCCTTCCTTTCGCCAGAAGACAAATAGATCTTGTTGGAATTAGATCTCAACGGTGACGGATCCAGCCCCTCTTCCATCGTCGTCGGCAAGCGGTGTTTGAATCTTGAATGGGTTTTCGGAAACTTGACCGGGTTTCTTTGAATCTTGATGGGTTTACGGACAATTTTCCGGTGACTTGTAACCCCTTCTGGTTGTTTAGATATCTTTTGAAGCAAAACCTTTAGTGGGTTTCTTTGAACACCAACAAGGTTTCTTTGATGAAATGCTTGACTCGTGTAGTGTGTTTCTTTTAATGGGTTTCTTTGAATACCAATAAGTGAGAGAAATGGTGTTTGCTTTAATGGGTTTCATGTGAAAGTGAATAAAAAACCAGAAGGTGTTTGACCGAAAACCTATTAGATCTGAACACCAACAAGTTTAAATCTTGATTTGGGTGTTTGTGTAAAGTATGGCCGGAGAAGTAGCGTTTGCTTAGGGTGTGTGAGAGAGAGAGAGAGAGAGAGAGATAGGAGAACGAAGTGGGGGTTTGTTATAAAAAGGAAGAAGTGGTGTTTTTTAGATACGGTGGTAGTGGCAGCGGCTGGCATATGGTGGTGGTGGTGTAGGTCGGTTGAAGAGAAAGAGGGAGTAAGAGATGTCTGAGAGAAAAAATAGGGTTTTATATATAAAAAATGAAATTACCAATTTACCCTCATGTGCAACGCAAATGTTCTAACTTAACTTAAAATTTTAACCAAGTTAGTGCTAAAGTATGAAAGATGTAACGAGTTTTCTAAATAAAGGATTGTGACTGTAATTATTAAAGTTAAATGGCATCCATTGCAATTCAATACAAACATAAACGACGAAAAATGTAATTTACCCTAACATTTAAAGAAGAAAATATAAAGAAAACATGTTTCCGAGTTTTTTTAAGGACACGAGTGGAGGGAAAAGGGAAGAAAATTTGTCCATCATATTGTTTGATAAGGTATTAGTAAATAATTCACTCTAATAAGTTTATAAATGCCCATCTCAGAAAAATATACTTAAAACATTAAGGAAAAGTTATGTCGATCCAACATTGTTAAGTGAGAAGAAAATTATTGTAAAAGAATTACAAATAAAACATATCATATTTATAGTCAAAGGTTCTAGAACATTGAAAACTTACTCCATTGCCTTGTTCAACACCACCTTGGATGAATTTAAACCTCTTCCTAGATACAGCTAAGCAGTGGCAGCTAAGCAGTGGCGTCTCTGAGAATTCATGTACCTTGTTCGAGATTGAAAAAATGTGCAATTCCGTAATGTTTTATTATTATTATTATTATTATTATTATTATTATTATTATTATTATTTAAAATCAAATGGATATTGGGTTCACTAAACCTAATACCAATGGGCTAAGCATAAAAAAATGTTTTGTAAATGAGCCTATTTTGGAGTTGGTACATGTATACAATTAAAAAAAATTAACATATATATCGGATTTTTTTAAAACACGTGCCTCACGAAATCACGGGCCCTGTGCAGTGGTCCTCTCGGCACACCCTCATCACCGCCTCTGGAGCTAATCCCCATTTACAACCCAACCCAACCCAACTTTTAATAAATAAATAATTTCTCTCTCTTCCACCTACACACCCCAACCCATCCCAACCTTTCACACTCGTTAACAAACCAATCTAAACCATTTTTTATTAAATAAATATGGCTTAGGTTATAATTTATTCTATAAAATTTATTATAAATAATAAAAATGTTTATATTACAAAACTTTATTATTGTAAACATAAAAAATTACTAAAAATAAAAAAAAGAAATTTTATCAAAAAAATTTAACAAGACAATATAATGTTGACATGTGGCAAATAAGATAATGTTAGATAAAAAAACAATGAAAATAATATATCAATTTTTATAAATTTTATATCTGCATGTTAAAAAAAAGCTGTGATTTTGGATTTTTAAAAACAATTAAATTTTATAAGTTATAAGAGATAATCTAATTATATTTATAAATAATTATGTTAGAAGGAAAAAAGGAAATATAAATAAATATATCATCGAGATTGTGACATGTGGAAGATAAAGTGTGTGTATGTCACAATTCGTTGACCAGAGTTGGTGGATTTTAATTGAATTTTTCATTTTATTTTTATTATTTTGGAAACATAGTGTTATCGGGACATGTATAAATACCAACTCACAACACATGCTCATTTTCTTCAAAGTTCGAAGCCATATGTTCTTTCTCGACAAGTAAGATAGCGCGTGTGTGTGTGTGATGTGTCATCCAATATATTGATCATTTTGGGTGTTCTGGCCGCGGGTTCATTTGCGGTTACTCACGAGTCATCCAACACATGCTCCTTTAATTTGCAGATGTTCTACCAGAATCAGTAGATTGGAGAGAAAGAGGTGTTGTGGCTCGGGTTAAAGACCAAGGGACGTGCGGTGAGTAAATTTTTTAAGTTGTTGTTGTTGTGATATTTGGACTGTTGATCTAGGTTGATGGGTTATTTTAGGTTAGATGTTATTTTCAAAGGGGCATATTAGAAAAGGGAGAAAGTGGGTGGGTGGGAAAAACAAACATCTTTTATTCCTTCCAAACACGAAACGAGACGAGGGTTTGTTATGTTCGCTTGTAAGCCTTCCACGATCGTTGAGAACGCCCAAGAACCTCTAATCCAGTCGATAAACCCGGTGACTGGTTTCCAGGTCTCATTTGATTTGATCACTTACTTATTTTGTATGGATGTTGTTTTGGTTATTTTGTTCATCTTAGGGATTTATTTTTCAGTTGGTGATTTAGTTTTTAATGGAGCATGGGGATTGATATAGATTATTAGAATATACGTGACTAACTAATAAGTTTTTTTTATATTACAAATAGTTTTCTTTTTAGTTATATCAATTAATCTTTGTTTGTTTGTTTGTTGGATGGATTATAGGGAGTTCTTGGGCATTATCAACGATTGGATCAGTGGAAGCTGTTCACCATATCACTACGGGCAGTGGCGAAGCTTGAAAAAAATGTTCGGGGGGCGGAAGGTACCGGACCTAAAAAAAAATTCTATGTTTGGGTCGGACGTCGGTGATTCGATTCGGGTCAGATCGGATCGGGCCAAATATTAATATCAAATAAAATACGTTCTCAAACATTAAAACGTAAACATTGTTTAACAAACAATTGAACAAAGACACGAAAACATTAAAAGAAGATGAAGGTGGGTACCCGGTGGCCGGTTCTCCTGGATGAAGAATTATAGTTCTACTCGTCTTCCTCTAAGATTTTTGAATTCTTCAATTATGGACTCCGAATCAAAGTTCTCAGTAATCTCCTTTTCTATGTAAATCACCATACTATTTGCTAGATACTGATCTGACATCTTATTGCGAAGTCGATTCTTAAATATTTTCATTGCTGAAAATCCTCTTTCCGTTGTTGCAGTCGAAACTGGAAGCGTCAAGATTAGCCGACACACTCTTTCAACCAATTTGTACATGTTATTTTTCTGACATTGCACAAGAGTTTTGCAAAGATCAGAAAGAGTTGATACCTCACTTAGCTTGGGATTATTTTTTCTTTCAACTTGAAAATTATCCAATTGACAACGTAATAGATTCCTTTCTTTCTCTGTAAAATCGTTAGGATAATACTTCTCAACAAGAAGAACATCATAGCCTTGACCACGGATTTTACTAACATCAAAATTGTAATGCAATAGTGTATTCCACAAATTTACTTTTAAGGTCGGTGATAAAGTATCCGTAACATGAACTAAATCCAAGAACCTTTCCCGTATCACCCCTTCAACATCAACAAATCTTAAAACTAACGCCATTTGCTCTTTTTTTGACTCATCCCGTAACTCATCAACCATAACACAAAACCATGAATCCCCCATTTCACTACGTATATGGTTACGGACTTTATTTGCCATGATACTAAGAATTTCTTGTTAAATATCCGAAGATGTATACTTTATTATTATTATTATTATTATTATTATTATTATTATTATTATTATTATTATTTAAAATCAAATGGATATTGGGCTCTCTAAACCTAATACCAATGGGCTAAGCATTAAAAAATTGTTTTGTAAATGAGCCTATTTTGGAGTTGGTACATGTATACAATTAAAAAAAAATTAACATATATATTGGAGTTTTTTTTAAAAACACGTGCCTCTCGAAATCACGGGCCCTGTGCGGTGGTCCTCTCGGCACACCCTCATCACCGCCTCTGGAGCTAATCCCCATTCACAACCCAACCCAACCCAACCCAACTTTTAATAAACCCATTCACAACCCAACCCGACCCAACTCAACCCAACCCAACTTTTAATAAAAAAATAATTTCTCTCTCTTCCACCTACACACCCCAACCCATCCCAACCTTTCACACTCGTTAACAACCCAACCTAAACCATTTTTTATTAAATAAATATGGCTTAGGTTATAATTTATTCTATAAAATTAATTATAAATAATAAAAATGTTTATATTACAACAGTTTATTATTGTAAATATAAAAAGTTATTAAAAATAAAAAAAGAAATTTTATCAAAAAAAATTCAACAAAATAATATAATGTTGACATGTGGCAAATAAGATAATGTTAGATAAAAAAACAATGAAAATAATATATCAATTTTTATCAATTTTATATCTGCATGTTCAAAAAAACAACTGTGATTTTGGATTTTTAAAAACAGTTAAATTTTATAAGTTATAACAGATAATCGAATTATATTTATAAATAATTATGTTAGAAGGAAAAAAGGAAATATAAATAAATATATGATCGAGATTGTGACATGTGGAAGATAAAGTGTGCGTATGTCACAATTCGTTAACCAGAGGAGGTTGGTGGATTTTAATTGAATTTTTCATTTTATTTTTATTATTTTGGAAACATAGTGTTATCAGGACATGTATAAATACCAACTCACAACACATGCTCATTTTCTTCAAAGTTCGAAGTCATATGTTCTTTCTCGACAAGTGAAGAGGTATGGTCCCAATTCCCTGCCTACATGGCAGGGACCATACCACTTTCTAAGCATACTTGGCAACCACATCAGCAAAGCAATCCAGGAGCTTCTAGAAACTTCTGGAAGATCTGTAGGTGGCACCAAAGATGCTCCACCAGACAAAAAGGGCAACACGTGTCGCCACTCGCAGGACGCCACATAGGCCTGCGACAAATCAGGGGGCAAAGCTGACAACACCAGTACAAGGTTTCCAACATGGACAAATGTAAGCGCGCCACGTGTACCACTACATCAGCCATAACAGAGCAGACCAAGAGGATATTCCCCTTGGTCGGACAGCTGGCGCGCATCCACAGCTGGCACAGCTGCTCCTCCCTTCTTCACCCTCCGGCTATAAATAGGACCCTTCATCATTCAGGTTCAGGATCTTTACACTCTATACTCAATTTATACACACACTGTTTTATTCTCTCAGAACAGTACTTATTCTCACGCCGGAGCCTGGTTAAGAGGGAAAACACCCATCTCCCCCTCTTAACGAGACTAACGGTGTTACTGTTTTACAGGTTTCGAGCTATTGTTACGAGTAAGGAAAGAGGTTGAACCCATAGAAGAAATAACCCCATATATTAACATTGGTGTTAATCGGTGTTTCATCATTGGCGCCATCCGTGGGACTCGAACCCACGAGAACCTTGAGTCAGATTCCAACGAGGAGCGTGCGGCAGGTCATCACAAGCAGGATTGCGTGTCTCCCATGAATCAGCACGAACCTTCTCAAATTGAGGGCTACGAACAACACCAGAGGTAGCACTATCACCACCCCGAACACGTTTGGTGTAGATAGTTTGGCGTGGAGTAGCTTCACTAGACTCCAACTCAGTCTCCACACCCTTACCCTTACCCCCAATACCTTCATCTCCAGCAGCAGCACCACCACCTTCACCCATAGTCTCTGCAACAACCTCAATCGGCTTCTCCTTCTCACCGGCTCCACCGCGCGGAGGGGTTAACCCAACCTACGCGGTTTTTTGCGAGCAGGGGGAGTAATCTGTGAAATATCCACCCTACGCGGTTTTTTGCGAGCCTTGACTTCTGTCATGAAGCAAGCTCGACAGTTAGAAGAAACTCGAATAAACATGAAAGAATAATGCAACCATAAAACCATTACCAGGAGGGGAGGAAGCAGCAAAAATCTCCTCCAAAAGATTCCCGCGTTTCTCACTAAAAATGCCCATGTCAATTTCAGATTCAGAAGGCGCGGGAAAAGCCTCCTTCTGGAGCTTAGCTTTCTTCGCCACAAGAAGTGAAGCAGCCTGCTCATCAAGCTTGCGCTTTTTATCTTCAAGCGCTTTTTTCCTCATATGATCAGTCAAAGTAGACTGATCATCCGGGTCAGATTCCCAAGTTTTCTCACCAACTCCTAGACCAGACAACGTGTCAGAGACAACCACATAATCTAGAAAAGGAAGAGTAGAGGGTCGCTTACGAGAAATACCAGCAGCTCGGCCCTCCGCCCTTTCCTTTTTCTTCCCAGAATTATCAGTCTTCGCCTTTTTTCTTGTCTCCAGCTGTGCAGAAGGGTCAACAGGCATCTCTGCATCAGCAAACTCATTCCGGCACCAACCAAAGCCATCTCTTCCAACTGAGAAATGGCAGTTGCTTTGTGTGTTATCTTTCTATACCAGTCTTGTGCGGCATAATCTCTCATAACATCAACCTTTGGAATCCCTTCACTCACCAACCGATAACGCATATCTATCGGAATCACACCACGACGGATGTAGAAGAATTTTTGCTTCCAGTCGTGCAAACTCTTCAACGGAATAGAACATACCGGAGCAACACCGGTTCGCGCTTGAAACGAATAAAACCCACTGGTATAAGTTACGCTATAAAAGACGTTGAACATCTCAAACGTAGGCTCAATACGGTAAGCCCTGCAAACATACTCGAAATGAGTAATATGTGGAAGCCCAATCGCGTTGATCTGCGAAATATGCAACCCATAATTCCTCAAGACGGAGGCAGTAAACTTCGTAATCGGAAGCCTAAAACTACCATCTCGAAAAAAATGCAGCATACAGAGTGATATAACCCGGAGGAGCATCCAGGGCGGTGGAACCAGCAGGGGGATATTGGGCTCCCCACTCAGGGCGAAAATCCATTCCTTGAACAAGATTATTGAATTCTTCCTCTTTCCATCCAATGACTACCTGGTCCGGACCAGGAGGAGCCCTCCCTTTATATTTTCTCTTCTTCTGAGTAGGATTTGTTCCAGACATGACGAAGATAACTAAAGGTTAAACAACTACTCGAGTAAAGAAAGAAGGAAATGAAAGAGATGGAGAAAAACAAACTTAAGAAATTTGAAAAAAGTAAAGAAGAAGAAGGAGAAACCGTCTCCTATCTATACCCATCGCATTTAATGCGATGGGTAAGGGACCGTCAGAGTCCAAGAAAAGCAAGCAATGAGGGAATGACACGTCAGAAGAGAGAGAAGACGTCACCTCTTTTTTCGGGAAGCATGGGTAACAGGGCCTGACGACGTGACAGAAAGTAACTGAAAAAGCGCATGTTCACCTCCGATAAGACAGGGACATCAGACAGTCACATCAACATCTTCCCCAAGACACCAAAACATCCATCAGAAGGAAACAATAAGTACCATTCGCGATGCGCCATGCGTCCATTTGTCTCACTTTTTATAAAGTGCCAAAACTCATGCGCCATGCGTCCGTTTGGCTCACTTTTTACAAAAGTGTCAAAACCCATGCGCCATGTGTCCATTTGACTCACTTTTTATAAAGTGCCAAACTCATGCGCCATGCGTCCGTTTGGCTCACTTTTTACAAAAGTGCCAAAACCCATGCGCCATGCGTCCATTTGGCTCACTTTTTAAAGTGCCAAAACTCATGCGCCATGCGTCCGTTTGGCTCATTTTTTGTAAAAGTGCCAAAACCCATGCGCCATGCGTGCATTTGGCTCACTTTTTCTAGAATGATAAAACCCATGCGCGGCGCGTCCGTTTGGCTCAATTTTTTTTTTCTAATCACCAAACTACACGCGCCATAAAAACCAATACTCTTATAAGTCCATAATCCCTCCTAGACGATCAACTCAACTAGAAGGCACACTGGACTGGGGGACTTGAAGAGGTATAGTCCCAATTCCCTGCCTACATGGCAGGGACCATACCACTTTCTAAGCATACTTGGCGACCACATCAGCAAAGCAATCTAGGAGCTTCTAGAAACTTCTGGAAGATCTGCAGGTGGCACCAAAGATGCTCTACCAGACAAAAAGGACAACACGTATCGGCACTCGCAGGACACCACGTAGGCCTGCGACAAATCATGGGGCAGAGCTGACAACACCAGTCCAAGGTTTCCAACATGGACAAATGTAAGCACGCCACGTGTACCACTACACCAGCCATAACAGAGCAGACCAAGAGGATATTCCCCTTGGTCGGACAGCTGGCGTGCATCCACAGCTAGCACAGCTGCTCCTCCCTCCTTCACCCTCCGGCTATAAATAGGACCCTTCATCATTCAGGTTCAGGATCTTTACACTCTATACTCAATTTATACATACACTGTTTTATTCTCTCAGAACAGTACTTATTCTCACGCCGGAGCCTGGTTAAGAGGGAAAACCCCCATCTCCCCCTCTTAACGAGACTAACGGTGTTACTGTTTTGCAGGTTTCGAGCTATTATTACGAGTAAGGAAAGAGGTTGAACCCATAGAAGAAATAACCCCATCTATTAACATTGGTGTTAATCGGTGTTTCATCAACAAGTAAGATAGCGTGTGTGTGTGTGATGTGTTATCCAATAATATTGATCATTTTGGGTGTTCTGGCCGCAGGTTCATTTGCGGTTACTCACGAGTCATCCAACACATGCTCCTTTAATTTGCAGATGTTCTAGCAGAATCAGTAGATTGGAGAGAAAGAGGTGCTGTGGCTCGGGTTAAAGACCAAGGGACGTGCGGTGAGTAAATTTTTTAAGTTGTTGTTGTGATATTTGGACTGTTGATCTAAGTTGATGGGTTATTTTAGGTTAGATGTTATTTTCAAAGGGGCAGATTAGAAAAGGGAGAAAGTGGGTGGGTGGGAAAAACAAACATCTTTTATTCCTTCCAAACACGAAACGAGACGAGGGTTTGTTATGTTCGCTTGTAAGCCTTCCACGATCCGATCGTTGAGAACACCCAAGAACCTCTAATCCAGTCGATAAACTCGGTGACTGGTTTCCAGGTCTCATTTGATTTGATCACTTACTTATTTTGTATGGATGTTGTTTTGGTTATTTTGTTCATCTTAGGGATTTATTTTTCAGTTGGTGATTTAGTTTTTAATGGAGCATGGGGATTGATATAGATTATTAGAATATACGTGACTAACTAATAAGTTTTTTTTTATTACAAATAGTTTTCTTTTTAGTTATATCAATTAATCTTTGTTTGTTTGTTTGTTGGATGGATTATAGGGAGTTCTTGGGCATTATCAACGATTGGATCAGCGGAAGCTGTTCACCATATCACTACGGGCAGTGGCGAAGCTTGAAAAAAATGTTCGGGGGGCGGAAGGTACCGGACCTAAAAAAAAATTCTATGTTTGGGTCGGACGTCGGTGATTCGATTCGGATCGGGTCAAATATTAATATCAAATAAAATACGTTCTCAAACATTAAAACTTAAACATTGTTTAACAAACAATTGAACAAAGACACGAAAACATTAAAAGAAGAGGAAGGTGGGTACCCGGTGGCCGGTTCTCCTGGATGAAGAATTATAGTTCTACTCGTCTTCCTTTAAGATTTTTGAATTCTTCAATTATGGACTCCGAATCAAAGTTCTCAGCAATCTCCTTTTCTATGTAAATCACCATACTGTTTGCTTGATACTGATCTGACATCTTATTGCGAAGTCGACGCATAAATATTTTCATTGCTGAAAATCCTCTTTCCGTTGTTGCAGTCGAAACTGGAAGCGTCAAGATTAGCCGACACACTCTTTCAACCAATTTATACATGTTATTTTTCTGACATTGCACAAGAGTTTTGCAAAGATCAGAAAGAGTTGATACCTCGTTTAGCTTGGGATTATTTTTTCTTTCAACTTGAAAATTATCCAATTGACAACGTAATAGATTCCTTTCTTTCTCTGTAAAATCGTTAGGATAATACTTCTCAACAAGAAGAACATCATAGCCTTGACCACGGATTTTACTAACATCAAAATTGTAATGCAATAGTGTATTCCACAAATTTACTTTTAAGGTCGGTGATAAAGTATCCGTAACATGAACTAAATCCAAGAACCTTTCCCGTATCACCCCTTCAACATCAACAAATCTTAAAACTATCGCCATTTACTCTTTTTTTACTCATCCCGTAACTCATCAACCATGACACAAAACCATGAATCCCCCATTTCACTACGTATATGGTTACGGACTTTATTTGCCATGATACTAAGAATTTCTTTTTGAATATCGGAAGATGTATACTTGCAATTAAATGGAGCATTTTCCAAAACCTTTGCAACATCATCATTATAATAGGCTAAAAGTTTTAGCAATTCACGAAAGTTACCTTGATTCTTAGAAGTGGAAGATTCATCATGTCCTCGTAAGGCACAAGCTTGGTATGTCAACCAACGAACTACATCAATTGTGGTTTTTAATCTTAACCGGTTTTTCCTAATCGTCTCTTCACTTTGCGTTTCTATGAAAGTTTCAAGGTGTGCTTTTTGATTCAACAAGTTCGTATATAATAGAAAAGCTTTTTTTATGAGTTGAAGATTGAATGTGCTTCAACAATGGACATTTATCCCCATTATTAACTTTTTTCCAATTATCAAATCCTTCACTAGTAAATGCACTATGACCGTGGCTCTCATTCGGTTTATCACTATATAAATAACAAAGGAAACAATAAGCCTTGTGTTTCGTCGGAGAATACTCTAACCAATTAGGGAACATATCAAACCAAGCATATCTAAATCTACGAAGATTGTTCTTTGGACCTATCGGCTTATCCTCATCAAGCTTTATTTGATACACTCCTAATGATATATAAGCTAGTCTTACTTGCTCACTTATATTAACCGGATATTTCCACATTCCAAGTCGCTTAGCGGGATCTCTTTCTAGACTACTAACATCCACTTCATTAATGTTAATCGGATTTTGAGGAATATCATGATGCTCTTGTTGAATGTTTTGATTCGCTTCATTAACCGGCTCATTATTCGCTTCATTAACCGATTCATTATTCGCTTCATCAACCGGTTCATTATTTGGTTCATTAACCGGTTCGCTTGTTGAAGCTTTTTGCCGTTTAATCTCATTGTTTCCATCAACTTGTTCTTCATTCTTTCTTTTAAAAAAAGAAGTTATGATTTTGTTTTTCCCCATAGCGTAATCTAACAAGAAACAAGTCAACAACACAAGTTAAATCCCTAATTTCAACAAGTTACAGCCTGTTACAGACTTACAGCCTGTTACAGACATACAGCCTGTTACAGACATACAGCCTAATTAACCATCAACAAGGCATTTTCTTTTTCTAATATCTAGCATCGAACTCTAATATCTAGCATGGTTACAACCTAATTTCACCCCTAAATCCCTAATTTCAACAAGTTTATGGCAAAAAATCGGTCCAATTTCATCCCTAATTTAAACCTAAATCACATAAATTAAGCCCTAATTTAAACCTAAAGATAAAAAAAACACATACCTTGAAGAGTTGAAGCCGATTAATCGTTTAGAGCAGCCCAACCTCGTCTCCTCGAAGTCAATTAGTCGAACAAAGCAAGCAAGAGTTGAAGCCGCACCTGCGTTTTGTTTCTTCTGTTCTCCTCGTCCCAAGTTAGCAGCAAGCAAGCAACAGTTTGTTTTTTTTTTTTGACCGGTTAGCAGCAACAGCTTTTAACTCCTCTTTTACATTGGGTAATTTTTTTGGGCTTATCATTAATGGGCTAAGTAATAAACATACAATCCAAGTTATAATGGGCTATATAAATAATTTTATTTAGGTTATCTAAATATTTTTTATAAAACCGGAGGGGTCGAAAACGTATATACCAAAAAAAAAAATTTAAATCGGGGGGTCCAAAAAAATATATACCTATTTTTTTTTAAACCGGGGGGGGGGGGGGACGTATAAACCTAAAAATTTCTATACGAAAAATAGATACGTAACACTATTCCGCAAAAAGTTCGGGGGGTCGGGCGCCCCCCCCCCCCCCCCGGCCCCTCATATCCTGCGCCCCTAACTACGGGGGAGCTGATTACGTTTGTTATCCAAACAGCAACTGCTGGACTGTGATATGTCTTGCAACAAAGGATGCAATGGAGGTGACAAAGATCAAGCCTTTGCTTTTATTGTCGGTATCCACGCAGCCGATGATTATCGAAGTACACAGGGAAGGATCAAGGATGCTATGCTTTGGCTTCAAAGGTTCATATTTTCAATATATGATATTTTTAAGTTGCTTTTGTTTTTTTTTTAAACTTGTATTTTTGCCCAGAAAAAATGAAAGGCCTTTTGGATTGATGGTGATGAAGGGCTTCCAGCTGACCACACGACAAGAAAGGCTGTTTGTATCGATGGTTATGAAGGGCTTCCTACTAACGATGAACAATCTTTGCTAAAGGCTGTTGCAAACTGTTACGTATCTTATTTATTTTATATTTTAGTTTTATTATTATTGTTAAGTCAAGGGATTAGGATGTTATTTTGGTTTAGTTTGGGGGTGTCTTGTGTAAGTGTCTTGTTTATTTAATTGGTTTACGTATGGAATGGAAATCAGCCATAATTTGAGTCAAATTTCCTTCTATCTCTTAGTTTTCTTCTTCCCCAAGGTTTTAACCCTATCAAGGGTATCAGAGCATTCCAGTCGATCCTTATCGGAAAAATTAAAATCACCATTACGAACACCAGGAACCAAGAGGTCGACAAAGCAATCAAGGATCATGACAGGGCCTTATCCGAACTTCAAGCAACATTAGCGACAATGATGAGCCAGCAAGAACAGATTCTAAAGGCGCTGAATGAGAACAAGACCATAACAATCGACCCTTCTGGTTCCGGAAAGAAGATTGAAGGGGATGAACGTTTCGGCAACCGGCCGATGCGGATCGGGAAAGTCGAGTTCCCTTGGTTCAACGGTGAGAATGTTGAAGGGTGGATCTACCGTTGTGAGCACTTCTTCAACAACGACGAGACCCCCGACAATCTGAAACTCAGGCACGCGGCCATACATCTCGAGGGAGATGCGATCGAGTGGCATCAATCGTTTATGAAAACAAGGGGTGTTACTGTGGCTGAATTTCCATGGGAAGATTATGTTCAGGCCATTACTTCCCGTTTTTCCAATGCCATGTTTGAAGACGCAATGGAAGAAATCGCATCGCTTACCCAGATAGGTTCATTGAAAGAGTATAATAGTTCCTTCGATAGTTTACTAAATAAGGTGAGTATTTGCGAAGCTTATGCTGTTAGCTTGTATCTAAAAGGGCTGAAACCTGAAATCAAAGGACCCGTAAAGATGTTCAAGCCACAAACTTTGCATAAGGCGTATGGCTTAGCAAGAATCCAAGATATTAACAATAAGAACTTGATGAATCAACTCGCTGGTTTGGAGGATGGGTCATGAATTGTCAAGAATGGGAATGAATCTGAGAAGATTACACCTCCGGTGAATGCTGCTGATGTGCGTGTAGTGTAATATATTTTTGATGTATATTTTAAGCCCTTTTTACACTTCTAGCCAAGTTTTAAATTTATAAAACACGATATTTACTAACACTAAACACACATATGGGCAAGTGCACCCATCGTGGACGTAGTATAGTGTTGGTAAGATACCGAGGTCGTCTAAGGACACAAGAGCTTTTAGTACCGGTTTATCCTCAACGTCTAATCAAATCAAAATGTTAGAAAAGATTTTTAAACTAAGAAAATAAAAATTAACCAAATGCTGAAAAATAAAATAAAAATAAAAACAGATAGACAAGATGAATCACTTGGATCCGACTCGTGTATTAGTATAACCTTTGATTATTTTCGTACTTTTGCACTTGTTTAAGAGATTATCTTAGTTATTGTAGTAGGCCCCTCTTTTGAAGGCGACGTTACCCTCAACCCAGTAGTTTGAGTCAGCAAGGATACAATCCTAAAGGGTTTGATTATTGGAAGATAATGAATTAAGTTATTAACGCAAATTATGGTAGGCCCCGCTTTTGGCGGTGACGTTACCCTCAGCTAAGTAGTCTGAGTTAGCAGGGATACAGTCCTAAATAGCCGGGTTATAGTATTAATAGTAGTTAACTTATGAGGGGGTCAAAGAGTTTGGATCCCCGCCATCCAATACCTATGGGTATTGAAGGAGATCCTACTAAATTTGACCCAGGTCCCTTGCAGGACCTCTAAACGCTGAACAAGGGCAAGACCCTTACCAAACCATTCCCTTAACCCCCGACCAGGTAGCCAACATACCTCCATATAGACCGTGGAGATATGAATGGTGAAAATCTTTTATTTTAGATAGACAGTAAAATAATGCCAAGACACCACGGACAAATGATAAGGAAAGATCACCTTCAACATAAGCAACTAGTTATTAAAGTCATTAATACAAAACCAAATAAAAAGTGCAAAAGATTAAAAATAAAAAGTATTATACTAAACACTTGTCTTCACCAAGTGATGTAAGAGATTTAGGCAAACATGGCCTTGATTGTCAAGAACTCTTACGATCAATCTTGGATCCCGAGACGACTCACACACTCTATGATGGACAATGGATGATGGTGTTGGATGATGGTGTTATGGTGGTGGTGGGTGGTGGATGAAGTGTGAGAGAGGTGGTGTGCCAAGGAATGAGTTGCAATGAAACCAAGCACTCCTATTTATAGGCTGAACAGAAGGCTGGGCACGGCCCCGTGTCCGCTGGACACGCCCCGTGCCTGTCTGACACTCTCTCTCTTCATTAATTGTGATTCGCAATTACAATTAATGCGCCTGCTGTACTTTCGCCACGCCCCCGTGTTCACTGGGCACGGCCCCGTGGTGGGCAATAGAAGCTTCTATAGGTTTGTCTTTTCTGCTGCTTCTTGGGAACGGCCCCGTGCTGGCTGAGCACGGGGCGTGTTCAGTCTTCTGTCTTCTGTCTTCTCTATTTTGCTTGGGAGGATGCTGTTGAGGGGTCGGGCAATCCACTTATGTTCCTTTTCTTGTATTTATGTTAGATTTAGTTGTCTTTTTGCTTCTTTTGTGAATTTGAGCTCATTTAATCCTGAAAATACAAAAGGAAGACAAAAACACTCTTTTTCCAACATTAGTACTTAAAAAGGGTTAGTTTTATGCCTCATTTGATGTAATTTATATGTTGCATTTTACACACATCAGCTGCCAAACTTCCGTTGCTTCCAGATCCAACAGGAGTCCCTGGGCCACCAGCTTATAAACCAGCAACTATTATAGCGAAGCGCTTGTCAGGTGAGGAACTCGAGTTAAAAAGGTCAAAAGGAGAATGCTTTTGGTGCACTGAAAAGTTCGTTCCAGGACACAAGTGCAAAAAGAAACAACCTTTTGTGATTAATGTGGAAGGCGATGAGGAGACTGAACAAGACGACAATGGTTAAGGATGGAATTGAAGAGCTTACTTTTTGGGGGCAAAAAGTAGGTTAAGGGGGGGAGTATTGTTACGTATCTTATTTATTTTATATTTTAGTTTTATTATTATTCTTAAGTCAAGGGATTAGGATGTTATTTTGGTTTAGTTTGGGGGTGTCTTGTGTAAGTGTCTTGTTTATTTAATTGGTTTACGTATGGAATGGAAATCAGCCAGAATTTGAGTCAAATTTCCTTCTATCTCTTAGCTTTCTTCTTCCCCAAGGTTTTAACCCTATCACAAACCAGCCTGTCTCTGTTTCTATTGATGCTGGTAGCAGGGATTTTCAGTTCTACTCAGGGGTGAATAGTAACTAATTTTTTTTATTTTGTCAGATGAGGGTTGTAGTTTTTGGGGTTCACTGATTATCTGGTCATTGTATTCTTTGTATCTTCAGGGTATCTTCACGGGCAAATGTGGGACCTATTTGGACCATTATGTAGTTGTGGTTGGCTATCGGACCGAAGCTGGCAAAAATTACTGGCTGGTGAGAAACTCTTGGGGTGCAGACTGGGGGGAACAAGGCTACGTAAGAATTGAACGCAATGTAATAGAGAAAACAGGTATATGTGGAATTGCAATGGAGGCTTTATACCCTGTCAAGAATGGATCTGGAATATCCCTGCTCTAACACAACATCACAGAATTTCATTACACTGAAAACTGCTGAATTTGTCATAAATAGGTTTCATGGAAACTTGTGCATTTCATTGTTTTCACATGAAAATATAGGTTGTTTATGATATATGAGGTTTTTCACATTGCTGTTTTTTAGGCTGATCCCAAAATCAACTTTGAAGTTGCTAATGTAGTACATTGTGCTTAAACTTTCATACAATTATTCATCATGCTATATACATACATATTTGGCAGTTTAATTTGCCAAATATTCAAGTCAAGTAACAGGGATGAGATTTATTACCACATATCACTACAGCATTGGTACTGGTATCTGCTTTTAATGATTTCGGCATTGGTCCTTTTCGGTTTCGGTATATATGCGTCACTAGTACCAAATTGGTAGGACTAATATGGTGATGCATACCAGTTTCATGATTGATGTTTTTGTAAATTCTAAGCAGGGGAGAGGACCTTTGGAGTTTTGACGAAGATTGATCTTATGGACAAGGGGACTGATGGAGTTGATGTAAGCTTCTGCTTCTGGGTTTTGACCCATACTTAGAAATGACCAGTCTTGGCATGTTTGACCTTATAAGTGCGCTTCATTTTTCAGGCCATCGATAGAGGAGAAAACCTTGCAAATTTAAATGACAAGGCTGAAACGCTGCGTGATTCGGTATACTTATTTCTTATCGAGCCCGGGAAGCAATCCCGGGTAATAACCTAGTTAGTGTATATGCATAAACATATTTTTTTTCTTCTTATGACTTTGTGTGCAACATATTGTTTGACAAGGTATTAGTAAATAATTCACTCTAATAAGTTTATAAATGCCCATCTGAGAAAAAAATACTTAAAATATTAAGGAAAAGTTATGTCGATCCAACATTGTTAAGTGAGAAGAAAATTATTGTAAAAGAATTACAAATAAAACATATCATATTTATAGTCAAAGGTTCTAGAACATTGAAAACTTACTTCATTGCCTTGTTCAACACCACCTTGGATGAATTTAAACCTCTTCCTAGATACAGCTAAGTTGTGGCGTCTCTGAGAATTCATGTACACTGTTCGAGTTTGAAAAAATGTGCAATTCCGTAATGTTTTATTATTATTAGAGAAAAATGCCCGGATAGTCCTTGTGGTTTCACCTTTTTTCACCTATAGTCCCTAACTTTCTAAAACTACTTGAATAGTCCCCAAGTTTTCGATTTTTGTTCTCGGATAGTCCCTGGGTCTAACTTTAGTTACTTTTCTCAGTTAAGTGGGTGTTGAAATGACCAAAATGCCCTTTCCTTAAAAGGCCAAACATAGGGACTATTCGGACATCTTCTTAATTTTTATTTATAAAACCCCACCACCACACTTCATCTTCAACCTCCACCCACCATCACCCTCCTCCACCCTCACCGCCACAATTCATCTTCAACCTCCACTTTTCTCTGCCAATGTCAAGCCACCATGTTTTCTGGCTCCGATTCGGGACTCGCATCGCCATGACTGTTTTCGGGCGGCGCTGTGGTGGTGATGACCGACGAGGGATTCAGTGGTGGTTTCCGGTGTTCTAAGACGACAAACGATGATGGTGATCAGTGACGGTGCATCTAGGGTTCCGTCGTAGCCCTAGGTGGCGGCGGTGGCTGCTGTGATTGGGTCCGGCAAGTGGACATCGAGCAGCAGGGGATGAACAGATTCTGATTGTGCATCATTGGATTTCGGGTCTTGAATTCAGAAGAGAAGCAACGGCAACCCACATACACGCACACCCGTTCTTTCCAACTTCTCGGTTAGTGAATGTTTTTCCGGAAATTGTTTGTACTTCTTATAACTGTCAGGTGTTGACCCTACATCTTTGTGATCCATGATTTACTGTTTTGACATTTAAAGGATTGTGGTTGTGAATTAGTTATGGTAGCATGAAAAGAATAAATAAAAACTGCTAGACATGTGAATCTGAGCTTGGTTGTTTTGCATTTCTTTATGATCTGAAAGCGGCAACCCACTTTTCTCTGCCAATGTCGAGCCACCATGTTTTCTGTGGCGGTGATGGTGGAGGGTGGAGGAGAGTGATGGTGGGTGGAGGTTGAAGATGAAGTGTGGTGGTGGGGTTTTATAAATAAAAATTAAGAAGATGCCCGGATAGTCCCTATGGTTTGGCCTTTTAAGGAAAGGGCATTTTGGTCATTTCAACACCCACTTAACTGAGAAAAGTAACTGAAGGGACTATCCGAGAACAAAAATCGAAAACTTGGGGACTATTCAAGTAGTTTTAGAAAGTTAGGGACTATAGGTGAAAAAAGATGAAACCACAGGGACTATCCGGGCATTTTTCTCTTATTATTATTATTATTATTATTATTATTATTATTATTATTATTAATATTATTTAAAATCAAATGGATATTGGGCTCACTAAACCTAATACCAATGGGCTAAGCATAAAAAATTGTTTTGTAAATGAGCCTATTTTGGAGTTGGTACAGGTATACAATTAAAAAAAATTAACATATATATTGGAGTTTTTTTTAAAAACACGTGCCTCTCGAAATCACGGGCCCTGTGCGGTGGTCCTCTCGGCACACCCTCATCACCGTCTCTAGAGCTAATCCCCATTCACAACCCAACCCAACCCAACCCAACTTTTAATAAACCCATTCACAACCCAACCCAACCCAACTTTTAATAAAAAAATAATTTCTCTCTCTTCCACCTACACACCCCAACCCATCCCAACCTTTCACATTCGTTAACAACCCAACCTAAACCATTTTTTTATTAAATAAATATGGCTTAGATTATAATTTATTCTATAAAATTTATTATAAATAATAAAAATGTTTATATTACAAAAGTTTATTATTGTAAATATAAAAAGTTATTAAAAATAAAAAAAAAGAAATTTTATAAAAAAAAATTCAACAAAATAATATAATGTTGACATGTGGCAAATAAGATAATGTTAGATAAAAAATAATGAAAATAATATATCAATTTTTATCAATTTTATATCTGCATGTTCAAAAAAAAAAACTGTGATTTTGGATTTTTAAAAACAGTTAAATTTTATAAGTTATAACAGATAATCTAATTATATTTATAAATAATTATGTTAGAAGGAAAAAAGAAAATATAAATAAATATATGATCGAGATTGTGACATGTGGAAGATAAAGTGTGCGTATGTCACAATTCGTTGACCAGAGATTGGTGGATTTTAATTGAATTTTTCATTTTATTTTTATTATTTTGGAAACGTAGTGTTATCGGGACACGTATAAATACCAACTCACAACACATGCTCATTTTCTTCAAAGTTCGAAGTCATATGTTCTTTCTCGACAAGTGAAGAGGTATGGTCCCAATTCCCTGCCTACATGGCATGGACCATACCACTTTCTAAGCGTACTTGGCGACCACATCAGCAAAGCAATCTAGGAGCTTCTAGAAACTTCTGGAAGATCTGCAGGTGGCACCAACGATGCTCTACCAGACAAAAAGGGCAACACGTGTCGCCACTCGCAGGACGCCACATAGGCTTGCGACAAATCAGGGGGCAGAGCTGACAACACCAGTACAAGGTTTCCAACATGGACAAATGTAAGCGCGCCACGTGTACCACTACACCAGCCATAACAGAGCAGACCAAGAGGATATTCCCCTTGGTGGGACAGCTAGCGCGCATCCACAGCTGGCACAGCTGCTCCTCCCTTCTTCACCCTCCGGCTATAAATAGGACCCTTCATCATTCAGGTTCAGGATCTTTACACTCTATACTCAATTTATACACACACTGTTTTATTCTCTCAGAACGGTACTTATTCTCACGCCGGAGCCTAGTTAAGAGGGAAAACCCCCATCTCCCCCTCTTAACGAGACTAACGGTGTTACTGTTTTGCAGGTTATTATTACGAGTAAGGAAAGAGGTTGAACCCATAGAAGAAATAACCCCATCTATTAACATTGGTGCTAATCGGTGTTTCATCATTGGCGCCATCCGTGGGACTCGAACAAACGAGAACCTTGAGTCAGATTCCAACGAGGAGCGTGCGGCAGGTCATCACAAGCAGGATTGCGTGTCTTCCATGAATCAGCACGAACCTTCTCAAATTGAGGGCTACGAACAACACCAGAGGTAGCACCATCACCACCCGGAGCACGTTTGGTGTAGATAGTTTGGCGTGGAGTAGCTTCACTAGACTCCAACTCAGTCTCCACACCCTTACCCTTACCCCCAATACCTTCCTCTCCAGCAGCAGCACCACCACCTTCACCCACAGTCTCTGCAACAACCTCAGTCGGTTTCTCCTTCTCACCGGCTCCACCGCGCGGAGGGGTTAACCCAACCTACGTGGTTTTTTGCTAGCAGGGGGAGTAATCTGTGAAATATCCACCCTACGCGGTTTTTTTGCGAGCCTTGACTTCTGTCATGAAGCAAGCTCGACAGTTAGAAGAAACTCGAATAAACATGAAAGAATAATGCAACCATAAAACCATTACCAGGAGGGGAGGAAGCAGCAAAAAGTGAAGCAGCCTGCTCATCAAGCTTGCGCTTTTTATCTTCAAGCGCTTTTTTCCTCATATGATCAGTCAAAGTAGACTGATCATCCGGGTCAGATTCCCGAGTTTTCTCACCAACTCCTAGACCAGACAACGTGTCAGAGACAACCACATAATCTAGAAAAGGAAGAGTAGAGGGTCGCTTACAAGA
Organism: Helianthus annuus; assembly: GCF_002127325.2. NCBI lineage: Eukaryota > Viridiplantae > Streptophyta > Magnoliopsida > Asterales > Asteraceae > Helianthus > Helianthus annuus. Next base: position 38,619,636 of record NC_035436.2, on the reverse strand, counting down.
AATACCAGTAGCTCGGCCCTCCACCCTTTCCTTTTTCTTCCAAGAATTATCAGTCTTCGCCTTATTTCTTGTCTCCAGCTGTGCAGATGGGTCAACAGGCATCTCTGCATCAGCAAACTCATTCCGGCACCAACCAAAGCCATCTCTTCCAACTGAGAAATGGCAGTTGCTTTGTGTGTTATCTTTCTATACCAGTCTTGTGCGGCATAATCTCCCATAACATCAACCTTTGGAATCCCTTCACTCACCAACCGATAACGCATATCTATCGAAATCACACCACGACGGATGTAGAAGAATTTTTGCTTCCAGTCGTGCAAACTCTTCAACGGAACAGAACATACCGGAGCAACACCGGTCCGCGCCTGAAACGAATAAAACCCACTGGTATAAGTTACGCTATAAAAGACGTTGAACATCTCAAACGTAGGCTCAATATGGTAAGCCCTGCAAACATACTCGAAATGAGTAATATGTGGAAGCCCAATCGCGTTGATCTGCGAAATATGCAACCCATAATTCCTCAAGACAGAGGCAGTAAACTTCGTAATTGGAAGCCTAAAACTACCCTCTCGAAAAAAATGCAGCATACAGAGTGATATAACCCGGAGGAGCATCCAGGGCGGTGGAACCAGCAGGGGGATATTGGGTTCCCCACTCAGGGCGAAAACCCATTCCTTGAACAAGATTATTGAATTCTTCCTCTTTCCATCCAATGACTGCCTGGTCCGGACCAGGAGGAGCCCTCCCTTTATATTTTCTCTTCTTCTGAGTAGGATTTGTTCCAGACATGACGAAGATAACTAAAGGTTAAACAACTACTCGAGTAAAGAAAGAAGGAAATGAAAGAGATGGAGAAAAACAAACTTAAGAAATTTGAAAAAAGTGAAGAAAAAGGAGAAACCGTCTCCTATTTATACCCATCGCATTTAATGCGATGGGTAAGGGACCGTCAGAGTCCAAGAAAAGCAAGCAATGAGGGAATGACACGTCAGAAGAGAGAGAAGACGTCACCTCTTTTTTCGGGAAGCATGGGTAACAGGGCCTGACGACGTGACAGAAAGTAACTGAAAAAGCGCATGTTCACCTCCGATAAGACAGGGACATAAGACAGTCACATCAACATCTTCCCCAAGATACCAAAACTTCCATCAGAAGGAAACAATAAGTACCATTCGCGATGCGCCATGCGTCCATTTGGCTCACTTTTTATAAAGTGCCAAAACTCATGCGCCATGCGTCCGTTTGGCTCACTTTTTACAAAAGTGTCAAAACCCATGCGCCATGCGTCCATTTGACTCACTTTTTATAAAGTGCCAAAACTCATGCGCCATGCGTCCGTTTGGCTCACTTTTTACAAAAGTGCCAAAACCCATGCGCCATGCGTCCATTTGGCTCAGTTTTTAAAGGGCCAAAATTCATGCGCCATGCGTCCGTTTGGCTCATTTTTTGTAAAAGTCCCTAAACCCATGCGCCATGCGTCCATTTGGCTCACTTTTTCTGGGATGATAAAACCCATGCGCGGCGCGTCCGTTTGGCTCAATTTTTTTTTTCTAATCACCAAACTACACGCGCCATAAAAACCACTACTCTTATAAGTCCAGAATCCCTCCTAGACGATCAACTCAACTAGAAGTCACACTGGATTGGGGGGACTTGAAGAGGTATGGTCCCAATTCCCTGCCTACATGGCAGAGACCATACCACTTTCTAAGCATACTTGGCGACCACATCAGCAAAGCAATCCAGGAGCTTCTAGAAACTTCTGTAAGATCTGCAGGTGGCACCAAAGATGCTCTACCAGACAAAAAGGACAACACGTGTCGCCACTCGCAGGATGTCACATAGGCCTGCGACAAATCATGGGGCAGAGCTGACAACACCAGTACAAGGTTTCCAACATGGACAAATGTAAGCGCGCCACGTGTACCACTACACCAGCCATAACAGAGCAGACCAAGAGGATATTCCCCTTGGTCGGACAGCTGGCGCGCATCCACAGCTGGCACAGCTGCTCCTCCCTCCTTCACCCTCCGGCTATAAATAGGACCCTTCATCATTCAGGTTCAGGATCTTTACACTCTATACTCAATTTATACACACACTGTTTTATTCTCTCAGAACAGTACTTATTCTCAAGTCGGAGCCTGGTTAAGAGGGAAAACCCCCATCTCCCCCTCTTAACGAGACTAACGGTATTACTGTTTTGCAGGTTTCGAGCTATTATTACGAGTAAGGAAAGAGGTTGAACCCATAGAAGAAATAACCCCATCTATTAACATTGGTGTTAATCGGTGTTTCATCAACAAGTAAGATAGCGTGTGTGTGTGATGTGTCATCCAATAATATTGATCATTTTGGGTGTTCTGGCCGCAGGTTCATTTGCGGTTACTCACGAGTCATCCAACACATGCTCCTTTAATTTGCAGATGTTCTACCAGAATCAGTAGATTGGAGAGAAAGAGGTGCCGTGGCTCGGGTTAAAGACCAAGGGACGTGCGGTGAGTAAATTTTTTAAGTTGTTGTTGTTGTTGTGATATTTGGACTGTTGATCTAAGTTGATGGGTTATTTTAGGTTAGATGTTATTTTCAAAGGGGCAGATTAGAAAAGGGAGAAAGTAGGTGGGGAAAAACAAACATCTTTTATTCCTTCCAAACACGAAACGAGACGAGGGTTTGTTCTGTTCGCTTGTAAGCCTTCCACGATCCGATCGTTGAGAACGCCCAAGAACCTCTAATCCAGTCGATAAACCTAACCCGGTGACTGGTTTCCAGGTCTCATTTGATTTGATCACATACTTATTTTGTATGGATGTTGTTTTGGTTATTTTGTTCATCTTAGGGATTTATTTTTCAGTTGGTTGGTGATTTAGTTTTTAATGGAGCATGGGGATTGATATAGATTATTAGAATATACGTGACTAACTAATAAATTTTTTATATATTACAAATAGTTTTCTTTTTAGTTATATCAATTAATCTTTGTTTGTATCCATGGTTATGAAGGGCTTCCTGCTAACGATGAACAATCGTTGCTAAAGGCTGTTGCAAACCAGCCTGTCTCTGTTTCTATCGATGCTGGTAGCAGGGATTTTCAGTTCTACTCAGGGGTGAGTGGTAACTAATTTTTTTTTTTTGTCGGTTGAGGGTTGTAGTTTTTGGGGTTCACTGATTATCTAGTCATTGTATTGCATCTTCACGGGCAAATGTGGGACCGGTTTGGACCATGATGTAGTTGTGGTTGGCTATGGGACCGAAGCTGGCAAGAATTACTGGCTGGTGAGAAACTCTTGGGGTGCAGAATGGGGGGAAAAAGGCTACGTAAAAATTGAACGCAATGTAATAGAGAAAACAGGTAAATGTGGAATTGCAATGGAGGCATTATACCCTGTCAAGAATGGCCAGAATCCTGATCCAGTCACACCGGAACACCAAAAGGTTTGTGATCAGTACCACATTAGTAGCTTGCCCTCATGTTGCTGCTATATGTAGTTATTATACATGCAATAACATCTGAATGTTTTTTTATATGTATATCTACGTATAGTTGTCTAATGAAGATTCATATGTATTCGGCAATTTAATCACGATTCTAAGCATCGATGGGGGTGGAGTGCGAGCGCTCTTGCCAACTGCCGCCCTTGTTTTTTTGGAAGCTAGGATACGGGTATAGTTTTTTATCACAAGTTGCTTTTGTTTTTTTTTTTACAACTTGTTATTTCACCTTCCCAGAGGCTATTTTGTAAAGAATTATCATTCAGGTACTATTTGTATAAAACTGAAAAATAAAAAAAGAAATAGTATTTTAATTTTTATAATTGATTTACATTTATTTTTTACATATTAAAAATGATGAGCGGAGTTTATATTATAATAGATTAATAGTATTTTAAATTTTAATTTTCTCCTTTATATTTTAAATTTACACATATTACTTTAACTTGATTTGAATTTTCTACGATAACTCGAGTTCATTAACTTTTTATTTGAACCTGAAAAAGAAGACATGTTAATTTTTTTCTTGGCATCATGGTATACGAGTTACGATATCATGACGGTACTCAAACGAAGCAAACCGATTGGTATATTTGTTTTTTCGGTTTTCAAGTGTAGATATCCTTTTGAACATATCATGATTTTACTTTTTCGTTTTTCCTTTCAATTACTGTAACGATTCAGTATCAGTATCGTAACGAAACGAACCGATACCGACCGAATTCCCATCGCATAGCGCGAGTAATCAGTGGCGGATCCAAGAATTGTTTTCTGGGGGTGTGAACGAGGGATTTAACCAAACTTTCAAGGGGTGCGGTCAGAATTTTTGCCTATAAAATACATGATTTTTATTTTCCAAGGGGTGCGCCTACCCACCCAGCCCATTACCTAGGGCCGCCGCTGCGAGTAATACTGCTAGTTATAATTAGGACTGTAAACGAACCGAACGTTCAGCGAACAGTTCGTGAACCGTTCGGCGGGAACTTCGTTTATGTTCGTTCGATTAACTTAACGAACGAACACGAACAAAAAATTTTGTCTGGTTAGCTTAGCGAACGAACATGAACATATGTCTCGTTCGTTCGACTGCATTCGTGAACGTTCAGTTACGTTCGTTCGTTTACATTTGTTCATGTTCGTTTGATTATATTAAAAAATAATAAATAATAAACCTTTTATCTAAACATATTGAAAAATTGAAACCGTATTTTTTTGTAAGTTAGCTAAAATTTGGACATTCTAAGACATTTTTTGGGGATAATTATGTCTAAGTTAGTTAAACTCGATTCATCGTTTGGTGGTGTAGTAGACTTCTTGTGTTTTGATTTATCATTTGATGGTTGTATTAACTACTTTATATCCAATGTCTTAGGATAACAATGTTTTTATTTTTTATTTCAAGTTAAATGTTCGTTTGCGTTGGTTTTTATTTGCTTGCGTTCGTTTTTATTCGAGACCAGATGAACTGTTCATGAACAACTGAATTTACTTAACGAACGAACATGAACATAAACTTATGCTTGGTGTGCGTTCGTGAACAGTTCGTGAACATGTTAATTTCCTTAGCGAACGAACACGAACACGAACATGGTCTTGTTCGCGTTCGTTCAGTTTGTTTACAGCTGTAACACCCCGTGTTTTCGAATGTCAAAGTCAAAGTCAAAGTCCAAGTCAACTTTGACTTTCTTTGACTGTAGATAGTCGATTTTGTGTTTTAGTTGTATTATGTGGAGTAAGTGTTGTAATCAGCAAGAATCGAAGTAATCGAATGTGTTTTAACGCGAACCGATCTACGACTGTGAATGATAGGAAGTAACAATGCGATAAAGTTAATCTAATCAGTAATCAAACCGATCTAACAATCAATCAAACTCGAGACTCGAATTATTGAATTGTGGTATTGTTATACGTGTGTGTGTGCCTTATGTGTTACTTGTGCGTGTCAATTTTATGTTTGGTATCGTATTCAAGCAAATCAATCGAAAATCGAATCGAAACTCGAAAAGCAATCGAACTCAATCGAAACCGACATCGAAACGTGACTTATAGAAGATTGTATGTTAGATATAGTGGTTGGGATTAAAAGTAATTTGACTACAAACTCTATCGTATCCGTATCATCGCCCATCGAAATCGAAACGTCGAAAATCGTCGCAAAATACTCGAAGTTCGTGGCGGATCGAACAGGAAGCATCCTGATCGAACAGGCTAGCCGATCGGCTAGCATCTTGCCAGCCGATCGAGCAGCCCACTCGATCAGATCTCCCAGCCGATCGACTGCCACTTTCCTCTTTTGGAAGCCTATAAATAGGGCTGTCATTGTCATACTTTCCATTTTTGGAAAGCTCTGACCGAACCAGCTATCTTCTTCACCTTTTCTCAGATTTCTCTCAATCCCGGTAAGTTTTCACTCTAATTCTTGTACGTTCTTGATCATTACTTGATTCTACACATTTCTATCTTTCAAAACTTGGAATCTAACCGTGAAATCACCAAGTTCTAAGTGTTCTTGGGTGATGTCATCATGGTGTTCTTGAAGAACATCATGTTTTGGCCTCATTCCACTATGATTAGCTTAGATCTAACCGATTTCCACATAAGCAAGTTAAGATCCATCATAGATCTAAACATCTTCATGATGTGAAGGATTGAAAGAAGGATTTCCGACTTTCTTTCAACTCTTTTACACACAATGTTTTCAAACCGGTAGAAACGGAGCTTGAACCGGCTAACTAACCATTCAAATAGATTAAAAGGTTTAAGATTCTGGTTCTATGGACAAGGTTCACCGATTTCGGGTTAAACTCTAAACCGACATTCCGAACCGTTCAACCGGCCAGACTTGGGTGATTCCTGTTCGAGCCAAGGGAACAGGTAGGAACGAAGGTTATCATAGCTCAACACGTGTCAAGATACCTTGAAAGAATGACAAATAAACAGACAGCCAAGTGTTAGACGAAAGGCCGACCAGATCAGAAATGCTGGCCGAACGGCTAGGCTATTCGAACAGCCCAGCCGATCGGACATGCCAGCCGATCGACCGGGCCAGCCGATCGGCTAGCACAGGGTCCCACACTTCCAAACTTTCGAAGTATAGTATTGACGAAGTAATGTTCAATCGAATGGGTCACTCGATGGGTAAACATTACTGTTCGGATCATAAGATACTATGCTTCAACACTTAATCGTTTTCACAACTTGTTCGTAGTAGGGAATGCCAGCCGATCGAACAGACTATTCGATCGAGTGACATTCAGTTGAGGACTAATCCTGAAACTCCTAGCCGATCGAGTGAGCTAGCCGATCGAGCGAACCGCTCGATCGACCGACTTGAAAGGTAGGAACACTTCAGTGTTCTCAAATATTGCAACAAAAACTTCAAAAGTTCAAATCCTCTAACACAAACACACCAGAGGAAGAAACAATCCACTCGAATGGTCCAGCTGATCGAGCCAACCGGCCGATCGAGCAGGACTGTTCAATCGGATATACTAGCGGATCGAACAGGCCGTCCGATCGAACCTGCCGTTCGATCGACCAGCCCATTCGATCCACCCCTACTTGTTTACTTTTCCGCGTTACTTATCATTATGCTATCGAACTATTCAGGCTAATCTTACTCTCAGCGCTCCCTTCAATCCACAATCAATCACTGTGAGTATACTCGAACCCTTTTTGCTTTAGCACTTTTGGGTGTTACCTACGTTACTTATCAAAATCACATCGAACACACTATTCAAACTATTTGAACGCTAACCGATTGCATGTATTACATGATTAAATGTATGCTTGTTATTATGTTTACATGTGGAAAGCTGTCTACCTGCCTTAGCAACATAGTACTATAGTTTGGACTTAGCACCCGTTCACACGGGGGTTGTTAAGGACAATCAACTTGCATGATTTACGGTGGTGATCATGTAGTGCGAACTGTCTCGGACAGTCAACCCGCAGTCATTGGTATTGATAGGTCCATGTCGATAATTTACATGCATCATTGCTCTCTGTGTACGTGCTGGTTATGCGTAAATTATTCAAACTCTATATGCTATTATCCAACTTGTATGCTCACCTTTACATTTTATGTATTGACTTTATTTTAACGTATGTAACAGGTGTTTAGGATGCTTACTTGCTCTACCTGCTGTGAAATCGAGGCTAGGAAAGAGTCTAGAAACCAAGACAATTTATATTTACGTATTTAAATCTGAGTTGTCGGAACTAGATTTGTTTAAAGGATATCTATGTCTGTAATAACTAGATTTATCTTATGGGTCACGGTATGGGACGTGATATTTAAAACTATTTGGTAATAATAGTTGTTATGGAATTTCTTTGAACAATCTGTTTCGCTCAGTGCCGCGCCCCGATGATTCCACCATCGGTTGGGGTGTGACAGATTGGTATCAGAGCCATAACTATAGGGAATTAGGTTGGACACGACCTAGTCCGGGTCGCTGTCTTAGAGACCTAGACTATAGTTAGGAACCATCAGACCAAGTTTATGTGCTTATTCTGTAATTCTTCCCTATCACTGCACTCAGATTTTCAAATAAGGTCGGTAGATTTAGTTAGGAATAGGTGTGAAAGCCGCAAACTCCTGACCAAACTGCCTGACTTATGCTGATTTTATTCGTTTATTCATGCATATCTCATTATTTTCACCAACAAACCAAGGAGGTTATGCCAAATCAGGAGTGAAATCCATATTTTGACGAATAACCTCCTTTATTTTATTAAAAAAAAAAACAAGGAAGAAATTGCTAAGCCAAGGGGTGAAACCCTAACCTTGGTAGTTTGTTCTGGATTTTATTTATCTCACCAAGGCATTCGATGGACTCCAACGACCTGAACTCACAAGTATGACCTAGGAAGCGCGTGTGGAATGCTCAAGAATCGAGGTAGAAACATGACCTCTAGAGTCGAAAGTGATGACAAGTCTACTGCGAATAGTCGAATTGCCTTGGGTAGTCGATGTCTAGTAGCCGCAGACAATCTACCTCCTGATTTTATGTGTTTTGATTCTGAGAACCATAACTGCGTACTCTGGTGACTCGTTGGCTTTACGTGTTGACAGATTGCTTTCTCTGTTTTGTGATAATATTCGATTCTGCTATCATTTTAATCGACACACATGGCTTGTACTGTTATTCTATCCCTAATCGATCCCCAGTTGCTGCAGTCTAGATGGTAATACGGTATGTTATGCTATACGACTAAGTTAGGCTAATACGATGCTATTCGACATGCTAATCGAACGACACACGAACTTTGAATGATAGGTTTCTGTATTCTGACTGCCTCTGTACTCAAAAAGGAATACGTTCTGTGCTTCTGTGCTTCTGTGCTTCTGTGTTCTATGTGCTTCTGTGCTTCTGTGTTCTATGTGCTTCTGTGTTTACGTGTATCTGTGGTTATGAGCTTATGTGTCAGTGTGATACGTGTTTCGACGTGATTCTAATCTTTAGATAGTAGTAGACGTGTGAGGTGAGATTCGATTTCGTTGTGTTGAGTCTCGTGACGATGTCTGTTGCAGACCATGTCGTCGTCTGGGACCCGACACCGAACCCCACTCACCCGCCAGGAGAAGAGGGACAGATGTCTCGCTGCTATCATCTCCAAAACTGTGGCGAAAGCTGTGAGTGAGGTGTATGAGAACGCTAGTAAGTCGTCTGAAGAATCACGAGCTGAAATCCCTAAGGACTCAAGCAAGGCTGCTTTCAGCTTCAAGCAGTTCAAAGCATGCGGGCCAAAAGAGTTTGCTGGCGAAGATGGTCCGACAGCCATGTTTCACTGGTTCGACTCGGTCGAAGTCACTCTGCGCCAGAGCGGATGTCCTAAGCATCTCCGTACACTCAATGCAACAGGCGTCTTCCAGTCCCGTGCTCTAGACTGGTGGACGGCCGAACGAAACAAGCGCGGAAATGATGCAGCTTACGGGCTATCATAGAAGGAGTTGAAGGCGATTATGATCGAAGAATTCTGCCCTCCTCATGAGCGCCAAAAGCTGGAGGATGAGTTCTGGGGAATCAAGCAGAAGGACGGAGACAACGCTGCTCTCACTGCTCGCTTCAAGCAGCTTAGCATTATCTGTCCTGATCAAGTCAAGACCTCAGATCAAGCCATCAAGAAGTACATCCGAGCTCTACCCGACTGTGTAGCCGACTTTGTTCACACCGCCAAGCCAGCAACGATCGAGGAAACCTACCTACTCGCCGCTGAGATCAACGATAAGCGAGTAAAGTCAGGTTTCTGGGATAAGCAAACTAAGTCTCTGCATCAAGTCACTGCAACACCCACCGACTCATCTGCTCAATCCTCCAAGTCTTCAAGAAGGAAGAAGAAAAACAACAACAACAGCTCCAGCAACAAGAGCTGTGCTGCCGCAACCACCGCTGCTCCCCTACAATCTGTACCAGCTCAACAGCAGCAACACCAGCGTTCAGCTCCAGTGATCAATGCACCGCTAGCAAAGCGTGCATACACAGGCCCTCACCCACTCTGCCCGACATGTTCGTATCATCACCCAGTGGGTCTAGCTTGTCGCTTTTGCGCTCACTGCAACCTCTATGGTCATTTCACTGCGAACTGCCGCTATGGTCCCCGTCAAGCCCCAGCTCAAGCTACCGTCAACCAAGCTCTACTCCTTGCTCCTCAAGGCCAACCAGCAGCTCCAGTACTAGCTGTCAACGCTCGAGTCTGCTTTGCATGTGGTGACCCTAACCACTTTGCCAACAGATGCCCGAACAGGGTAGTCAAGCAAGAGCCCCAGCAGCAACTGCAACAACAGCAGCCTCAGCAGCAGCAGCAAGCAGCCCATGCCCGAACTTTCAATCTCAATGCCCGCCAGGCTCAGGCGGATAACAACGTGGTTAATGGTACGTTCCTTGTGAATGGTATTTATGCATCATGTTTGTTTGATACTGGAGCCGATAACTGCTTTGTGTCATTTGAATTCGAGAAGCTCCTTAGTCGTAAGCGCTCTTATCTATCCTCGTCATTCGAAGTCGAAGTTGCTACAGGGAGAACTATTGCCGTTAACTCAGTACTCCATGATTGTACTCTCGAACTCAACAATCACATCTTTCCAATCAAACCTTATTACGATGCAACTTGGAAGTTTTGATGTCATAATCGGCATGGACTTTCTTCGTGAAAACCATGCTGAAGTTGTGTGCTTTGAAAAGATGATTCGATTCTCGCTCGCGAATGGTGATCTCCTATCCGTATACGGTGAAACAACGTCGAAAGGTCTTAAGCTTATGTCATGTATTCAAGCCAGCAAGTATCTCCGCAAGGAATACCGAGCCTTCTTGGCCAACATTGTAGTAGCGGAGAAGGGAAAGAAAAAGAAAGTTGAAGTCAAAGATGTTCCAGTGGTTCGTGAATTTCCTCAGGTGTTCCCTGATGATCTTCCCGGACTACCACCAAGTCGTGATATCGACTTTCGTATCGACCTCATTCCTGGAGCTAACCCCGTTGCCAAAGCCCCTTACCGACTCGCTCCATCCAAAATGCGGGAACTCTCGAACCAACTCCAGGAATTACTCGAAAAAGGCTTTATTCGCCCAAGCACCTCTCCTTGGGGCGCGCCAGTCCTTTTCGTCAAAAAGAAGGACGGGTCGTTCCGGATGTGCATTGACTATCGGGAATTGAATAAGCTAACCATCAAGAACCGATACCCCTTGCCGCGAATTGACGATTTGTTTGATCAGCTACAAGGTGCAGCATGTTTTTCTAAGATCGATCTGCGTTCAGGATACCATCAACTATGGATTCAAGAGGAAGACATTCCAAAAACCGCTTTTCGAACCCGTTATGGCCATTACGAATTTGTTATCATGCCCTTTGGTTTAACCAACGCACCCGCGGTTTTCATGGATCTCATGAATCGTGTGTGTAAGCCTTATCTTGACCGTTTCGTCATCGTGTTTATCGACGATGTCTTGATCTATTCCAGATCGAAAGCCGAACACGCTCAACATCTACGTTTGGTTCTCGAGTTACTTCAGGGGAACCAACTCTATGCCAAATTCTCCAAGTGCGAATTCTGGTTGGAGGAGGTTCAGTTTCTGGGTCACATAGTGAATAGTCGGGGTATCCATGTCGATCCTGCGAAGATTGAAGCTGTCAAAAGCTGGATTACGCCTAAGAACCCGTCAGAAGTTCGTTCTTTTCTCGGACTAGCGGGCTATTATCGACGATTCATCGAAGGATTCTCCAAGATCGCTGTACCGCTCATCGCTCTTACCCACAAGGACAAGCCTTTTGTGTGGGGAAACGCACAAGAGACTGCCTTTCAAACCCTTAAACATATGCTGTGCAACGCACCGATTCTTACACTGCCCGACGGAAGCGACAACTTCATTGTCTACTGTGATGCTTCTAACCTGGGTCTCGGCTGTGTCCTCATGCAGCGAGACAAGGTTATAGCCTACGCATCTCGTCAGCTCAAGATCCACGAGAAGAACTATACAACCCATGACCTCGAGCTAGGCGCGGTTGTCTTTGCATTGAAGATTTGGCGACACTACCTGTATGGCACTAATTGCACAATCTACACTGATCACAGGAGTTTACAACACATCTTTAATCAGAGAGAGCTTAATATGCGTCAACGCCGATGGGTAGAACTTCTCAATGATTACGACTGTGAGATTTGTTATCACCCAGGCAAGGCGAATGTGGTTGCTGACGCTCTCACCAGAAAGAGTTACGTGCTCAGTACTCGAAACATCCTAGCACGGCACAACCTCGAAACCCTCATCCGAGAAGCTCAGCATGCTTGCTTTAACGAGCGCACATTGAAGAAAGAAAGGATCTATCACGATGGAGCTTAGTTAGTAAGCAAACCAGATGGGATATTCTATTATCTGGACCGAATCTGGATCCCTAAGCGGACCGATTTGCGAAAGATTATCATGAACGAAGCCCACAAGTCCCGATATTCTATTCATCCCGGTGCAGACAAGATGTACCAGGACCTGCGTTATAAGTACTGGTGGCCGGGTATGAAAAGGGATATTGCTCTGTACGTTGGAAGTTGTTTAACTTGTGCAAGAGTCAAGGCTGAACATCAAAGACCTTCTGGCTTACTCGAACAACCGCCGATACCTATATGGAAGTGGGAGAGTATAGCTATGGATTTCATAACAAAGCTCCCACCCACGCCATCGGGTCATGACAGTATTTGGGTCATAGTTGATCGTCTAACAAAGTCAGCCCACTTTCTGCCTATACAAGAAGACTACAAGGTGGAGCGACTAGCCCAAATCTACACCGACGAGATCATTCGTAATCATGGTACGCCTCATGACATCCTTTCAGATCGTGACACTCGGTTCACTTCGCGATTGTGGGAAACGTCAAGCGGCCCTTGGTACGTCGCTTAATCTGAGTACTGCATTCCACCCTCAAACCGACGGACAGACTGAAAGAACGATCCGTACTCTTGAAGACATGCTCCGAGCGTGTGTTATAGATTTTGGTGGAAGTTGGAACAAACACCTGCCATTGGTGGAATTCTCGTACAATAACAGCTATCATGCCAGCATTCAAATGGCAACTTTCGAGGCTTTGTTTGGTAGAAGATGTCGATCGCCTATTGTGTGGCACGAGATCGGTCACTCACAACTAACTGGACCCGAGATTCTACAAGAAACGACTGACAAAATCCACCAGATAAGAGACAATTTGGTAAAAGCTCGGAACAGACAGAAAAGTTACGCCGATAAAAGACGCAAGCCCCTTGAATTTGAAGTTGGTGACTACGTACTCCTAAAGGTATCACCTTGGAAGGGTGTAGTCCGATTCGACAAGAAAGGGAAACTCGCGCCTCGATATGTTGGACCTTTTAGGATTCTGGAAAGAATCGGAAAAGTCGCCTACAGACTCGAATTACCGGAGGAACTCAGTAACGTCCACCCGACTTTCCACGTCTCTAACCTCCGAAAATGCCTTGCTGATCATGATCTAATCGTACCACTCGACGATCTTCAGGTCAACGAAACGTTACACTTCGTGGAAAAGCCTGTCGAAATCATGGATCGCCAAACCAAGCAGCTCAGGCGCTCTCGCATCCCGATCGTGAAGGTCCGATGGGAAGGCAAACGAGGCGCGGAGTTCACTTGGGAACTCGAAAGCGACATGAAGGCCAAGTACCCGCAGTTGTTTAAATAAATAGATCTGAAGCATCAAATTGGTAAATCACGGTGTTGTGTAGCCTTTGAGCCTAATTTCGGGACGAAATTCCATAAACAAGGGGAGGCTGTAACACCCCGTGTTTTCGAATGTCAAAGTCAAAGTCAAAGTCCAAGTCAACTTTGACTTTCTTTGACTGTAGATAGTCGATTTTGTGTTTTAGTTGTATTATGTGGAGTAAGTGTTGTAATCAGCAAGAATTGAAGTAATCGAATGTGTTTTAACGCGAACCAATCTACGACTGTGAATGATAGGAAGTAACAATGCGATAAAGTTAATCTAATCAGTAATCAAACCGATCTAACAATCAATCAAACTCGAGACTCGAATTATTGAATTGTGGTATTGTTATACGTGTGTGTGTGCCTTATGTGTTACTTGTGCGTGTCAATTTTATGTTTGGTATGGTATTCAAGCAAATCAATCGAAAATCGAATCGAAACTCGAAAAGCAATCGAACTCAATCGAAACCGACATCGAAACGTGACTTATAGAAGATTGTATGTTAGATATAGTGGTTGGGATTAAAAGTAGTTTGACTACAAACTCTATCGTATCCGTATCATTGCCCATCGAAATCGAAACGTCGAAAATCGTCGCAAAATACTCGAAGTGCGTGGCGGATCGAACAGGAAGCATCCTGATCGAACAGGCCAGCCGATCGGCTAGCATCTTGCCAGCCGATCAAGCAGCCCACTCGATCAGATCTCCCAGCCGATCGGCTGCCACTTTCCTCTTTTGGAAGCCTATAAATAGGGCTGTCATTGTCATACTTTCCATTTTTGGAAAGCTCTGACCGAACCAGCTATCTTCTTCACCTTTTCTCAGATTTCTCTCAATCCCGGTAAGTTTTCACTCTAATTCTTGTACGTTCTTGATCATTACTTGATTCTACACCTTTCTATCTTTCAAAACTTGGAATCTAACCGTGAAATCACCAAGATTTAAGTGTTCTTGGGTGATGTCATCATGGTGTTCTTGAAGAACATCATGTTTTGGCCTCATTCCACTATGATTAGCTTAGATCTAACCGATTTCCACATAAGAAAGTTAAGATCCATCATAGATCTAAACATCTTCATGATGTGAAGGATTGAAAGAAGGATTTTCGACTTTCTTTCAACTCTTTTACACACAATGTTTTCAAACCGGTAGAAACGGAGCTTGAACCGCCTAACTAACCATTCAAATAGATTAAAAGGTTCAAGATTCGGGTTCTATGGACAAGGTTCACCGATTTCGGGTTAAACTCTAAACCGACATTCCGAACCGTTCAACCGGCCGGACTTGGGTGATTCCTGTTCGAGCCAAGGGAACAGGTAGGAACGAAGGTTATCATAGCTCAACACGTGTCAAGATACCTTGAAAGAATGACAAATAAATAGACAGCCAAGTGTTAGACGAAAGGCCGACCAGGTCAGAAATGCTGGCCGAACGGCTAGGCTGTTCGAACAGCCCCGCCGATCGGACATGCCAGCCGATCGACCGGGCCAGCCGATCGGCTAGCACAGGGTCCCACACTTCCAAACCTTCGAAGTATAGTATTGACGAAGTAATGTTCAATCGAATGGGTCACTCGATGGGTAAACATTACTGTTTGGATCATGAGATACTATGCTTCAACACTTAATCGTATTCACAACTTGTTCGTAGTAGGGAATGCCAGCCGATCGAACAGACTATTCGATCGAGTGACATTCTGTTGAGGACTAATCCTGAAACTCCTAGCCGATCGAGTGAGCTAGCTCATCGAGCGAACCGCTCGATCGACCGACTTGAAAGGTAGGAACACTTCAGTGTTCTCAAATACTGCAACAAAAACTTCAAAAGTTCAAATCCTCTAACACAAACACACCAGAGGAAGAAACAATCCACTCGAATGGTCCAGCCGATCGAGCCAACCGGCCGATCGAACAGGACTGTCCAATCGGATATACTAGCCGATTGAACAGGCCGTCCGATCGAACCTGCCGTTCGATCGACCAACCCATTCGATCCACCCATACTTGTTTACTTTTCCGCGTTACTTATCATTATGCTATTGAACTATTCAGGCTAATCTTACTCTCAGCGCTCCCTTCAATCCACAATCAATCACTGTGAGTATACTCGAACCCTTTTTGCTTTAACACTTTTGGGTGTTACCTACGTTACTTATCAAAATCACATCGAACACACTATTCAAACTATTTGAACGCTAACCGATTGCATGTATTACGTGATTAAATGTATGCTTGTTATTATGTTTACACGTGGAAAGCTGTCTACCTGCCTTAGCAACATAGTACTATAGTTTGGAGTCAGCACCCGTTCACACGGGGGTTGTTAAGGACAATCAACTTGCATGATTTACGATGGTGATCATGTAGTGCGAACTGTCTCGGACAGTCAACCCGCATTCATTGGTATTGATAGGTCCATGTCGATAATTTACATGCATCATTGCTCTCTGTGTACGTGCTGGTTATGCGTAAACTATTCAAACTCTATATGCTATTATCAAACTTGTATGCTTACCTTTACATTTTATGTATTGACTTTATTTTAACGTATGTAACAGGTGTTTAGGATGCTTACTTGCTCTATCTGCTGTGAAATCGAGGCTAGGAAAGAGTCTAGAAACCAAGACAATTTATATTTACGTATTTAAATCTGAGTTGTTGGAACTAGATTTGTTTAAAGGATATCTATGTCTGTAATAACTAGATTTATCTTATGGGTCACGTGATGTGCGTGAAGTGTGTTATATTTTTGATGAGTATTTAAGCCCCCTTTTTACACTTTTAGCCAAGTTTTAAATTTATAAAACACGATATTCACTAACACTAAACACACATATGGGCAAGTGCACCCATCGTGGACGTAGTATAGTGTTGGTAAGATACCGAGGTCGTCCAAGGACACAAGAGCTTTTAATACCGGTTTATCCTCAACGTCTAATCAAATCAAAAAGTTAGAAAAATGTTTTAAACTAAGAAAAATAAAAACTAACTAAATGCTGAAAATAAAAATAAAATAAAAACAGATAGACAAGATGAATCACTTGGATCCGACACGTGTATTAGTATAACCTTTGATTATTTTCGCACTTTTGCACTTGTTTAAGAGATTATCTTAGTTATTGTAGTAGGCCCCTCTTTTGAAGGCGACGTTACCCTCAACCCAGTAGTTTGAGTCAGCAAGGATACAATCCTAAAGGGTCGGATTATTGAAAGATAATGAATTAAGTTATTAATGCAAATTGTGGTAGGCCCCGCTTTTGGCGGTGACGTTACCCTCGGCTAAGTAGTCTGAGTCAGCAGGGATACAGTCCTAAATAGCCGGGTTATAGTATTAATAGTAGTTAACTTATGAGGGGGTCAAAGAGTTTGGATCCCCGCCATCCAATACCTATGGGCATTGAAGGAGATCCTACTAAATTTGACCCAGGTCCCAAGCAGGACCTCTAAACGCTGAACAAGGGCAAGACCCTTACCAAACCGTTCCCTTAACCCCCGACCAGGTAGCCAACATACCTCCATATAGACCGTGGAGATATGAATGGTGAAAATCTTTTATTTTATATAGACAGTAAAATAATGCCAAGACACCACGGACAAACGATAAGGAAAGATCACCTTCAACATAAGTTACTAGTTATTAAAGTCATTAATACAAAACCAAATAAAAAGTGCAAAAGATTAAAAATAAAAAGTATTATACTAAACACTTGTCTTCACCAAGTGATGTAAGAGACTTAGGCAAACATGGCCTTGATTGTCAAGAACTCTTACGATCAATCTTGGATCCCGAGACGACTCACACACTCTACGATGGACAATGGATGATGGTGGTGGATGATGGTGTTATGGTGGTGGTGGGTGGTGGATGAAGTGTGAGAGAGGTGGTGTGCCAAGGGATGAGAGAGAATGAAACCAAGCTCCTCTATTTATAGGCTGAACAGAAGGCTGGACACGGCCCCGTGTCCGCTGGACACGGCCCCGTGCCCGTCTGACATTCTCTCTCTTCATTAATTGTAATTCGCAATTACAATTAATGCGCCTGCTATACTTTCACCATGCCCCCGAGCCCGCTGGACACGGCCCCGTGGTGGGCAATGGAAGCTTCTACTGGTTTGTCTTTTCCGCTGCTTCCTGGGCACGCCCCCGTGTTCGCTGGACACGGGGCGTGTTCAGACTCTGTTTCTTCTCCTTTGCTTTGGGAGGTGCCGTTGAGGGTCCGGGCAGTCTACTTTTGTTCCTTTTTCTTGTATTTATGGTAGAATTAGTTGTCTTTTTTGCTTCTTTTGTGATTTTGAGCTCATTTCATCCTAAAAATACAAAAGGAAGACAAAAACACTCTTTTTCCAACATTAGTACTTAAAAAGGGTTAGTTTTATGCCTTAATAGATGTGATTTATATGTTGCATTTTACACACATCAAATACCCCCACACTTGAACTTTTGCTTGTCCTCAAGCAAAACTCTTTAAATGTGGCTTACACTCCCAAATGGAATAGGTAGAAGAGAAGTTTTTAGCTTGTCCTAGAGTGTCGGGAATCTAAGGTCTTTATAGGTTTTATTTTTATTCGTTATGATTTATTTTGACGTTTCATAAGATAAATTACTTATTTGGGCATAGCATGCCTTATTAAAATTCCATTTATATACAAGTTCACATACCTCACGGGAGATCACTCAACACTCGGCCGAAGGTGTATATTTTAGTGAATCACTCGAGAGCGGCACGGAACTGACGCCTTCCATAGGCTTGCCAAGCAATCAATCCTCCTCCTTTTTAACTTTTTACCTTTGTAAATATCAAGAGGACTTTTGGGTGAAGGGTTAGGCTTGGGTTAAAGGTGGGTGGTTGGGTTAGTGGTTAGTAAAAAGGGCGAAAATCGTAAAAAGCGTCGGTTTTCGTAAAATACCTTGTTTTTAGTGACTTTTTATTTTGAAGTATTTCTCCAAACAAGCTTTTTTATAGCTTTTGTTTGTTTTTGACTTTATCATCATTTTTTTTTTCACATGAAAAGGCGAGTTTACGAAAAACCGAGCTTGTTACTAAAATAAAGGGTGAAAAATAAAAAGGTTTTTGGTGGGTAAAAAGGGTTTTTGGGGTAATGAAATGAAAAGTTTAGGCTCAAAGGGGCTATCTAGGGGGATTTTTGGGTAGGTGATAAAAAATGAAAAATAATGGTTTTGAAAGAAAATGGTTAATCCTAATGCCTCCATCATTTACTTACTTGGGTTTAAGTTGGTAAGGACCGGGAATGTATTCTCGTGGCAAGTTCTAGATTTGTAAGAACCGAGCGGCTATTCACACAAGAAACGAAAAATGAGCATTTAGTCTAAATATGTATATTTTTATGCTCAATAAAGGCTCAAAACTCACTTTTGTGGGAATGGGTTTTTAATGTGACCAAGTATATATAATCAAATTTTTAACTAGACTTGTTATGCCGTTTCATAATTTTCTTATGTTGGTTCTTTTTTTTATCACGACGCTATCGGTTGTAAACTTGTAAAAATATAACCTTTTTAGAACTTGTTATTCCCAACTTAAACTAAGACAAGTAAATAAATAAAAAAAATTGAAAAAGTTTTTGAAAAAATTTGGGGTGTTTAGCGGTTCCAATAGAGTTTTGTGTAAGGCTTGTGTTTAGGATTTTGCAAAATTTCAAGGTTTTAGCATCCCCCCCACACTTAAATTACACATTGTCCTCAATGTGTCCAAAAATAATGTTTTTGGTTGATTAGAATGTGTAAAAGTGGGTTTAAAAGCAAAGTTTTGTGTTACTGGCATCCTGGACACGGCCCCGTGTTGACCGGGCACGGCCCCGTGGTCAAGTGCCAGTAACAAAAATTAGAGAATTGAAACAGAAGCCTGGACACGGGGGCGTGTCCGCTGAACACGGCCCGTGTCCAGTTACCTGAACTGGGTGATTTTCTGCAGGGGGCTCAGCACGGGGCCGTGTTGGTTGGGCACGGCCCGTGTTGAGCCTTCTGTGATGGAGATTTTTGTCGGGTTGCTCTGTTCTTCTTGCATGGTTCCATTTTTCTCGTTCCCTTTTTCATCCATTACCACCATGAGTGTGTTTTATACTCAAGACAACCATCAATCATAAAAACCATCATAGCATTGCGAAAATAGACATTACATAAAGTTAGCTAAATAACTAGGGGATACATGAGGTTATCATAAGGGTTCTACTTATTTAGGAAAATTTCGGGAATAACTTCCCGATGCAGAAACACTCTCTAGCCTATGGCTCCTCGGTTATCACTCAAAGCCATTCTTCTATCTCCCTTGGGAGGTAGAAGGTAGCTTCATTCTCTTCGGTGTCTTGAGGAGGAGCGCTCACCGGAACTCCTTGCACCACCCTTGGTTGAGGCACTTGGTGCATGGCGTGCCATTCGGCTGGAATGATAACCTCGGGTACTACATTCCACGCCCTTTGGGTTATCACCGGAACCAAAGGCGGGGAAGCGAGAAGGTTTAACCTTTGGTGCAGGAGGTTTACTTCTCGCAGGCAGCCCTCCAAGCCTACCGTCAGATGATTAATACGGTCCACCAATGCTTCTTCTACACCCGTCATCTCGTCTATGGCTTCCCTTAAAGCGTAAACGTAGTATACTAGGGAATCCTCCGCCGTGGACGACCTCCTTCCATTTCGGTTATTTCTCGAAGATGCTCCACTGTTTCTGCTGGCCATTTTCTGCGAAATAAGCCGAAGATAACTAAACTTTTGCAAAACAGTACCTCGAACACGGCCCCGTGCTCAGCGAGCACGGCCCCGTGTTCAGCTGTCTGCAGGATTTTTGTCCAACGATTCTAGGTTTTTAAATTATTTTAATATACTTTTATTGTGTTTTAAGCTCAGATAATTTAAAACAAAGTTATAGAACTAACTTTTAGACAAGAATCCGTAGCCAAAAATCTTACAAACCTTTCATAGAAGGTTGGAATCATGGATTTCCAAGCTTCCATGGAGGTGATGTTTGAAAAATTTTTGGAAGAAGGAGAAATGAACAAAAGTGGAAAAGACAAGATGGTCCTTAGGAACCTTCTTTTAGCACTTACCTAGGATGGTATATGTGAAGATCCCAGGAATCTCTGCTTGGTGAAGTGGTAAAAAATGAGCAGGATTCAGGCTGCATTTAAAGAAAACGACAGCACACTGGACACGGCCCCGTGTCCGCTGGACACGGCCCCGTGTGCAGAGAAAATCCTGACACATTTTGTCCGTATTCTGACAGAATCAGCAGAAAATCTTCTGAGTGAACACGGGGGCGTGTTGACCAGGCACGGCCCCGTGTCGGAGGGCTGTTTTATGAAGTTTTGTCTTTACTAAGGAGCTAATTCCTATCGGGTGGCTCTTGACTTGTTGGAACAACCCCAAAGTGCCTAAGATACCTTAATTGTCCTATACTAAGGCGAGAACACAAGAGGTTGTCGGTGAGGGTAATTCCTATTTTCATTCTAGGTGGACAAGTCCAACCCTTTCCCGGGCTCTCGTTAAAGAAGGTGTATGCCGAATAGCTCAGGTCTATGTATGCACCGAACGAGGTCGATGGGGAGTCCTTCACGGCACAATCGGCACAGGGACGACTATCGTCCACGTCTTTTCTAGGTAAGAAGGTATTTTCGGGAGCAACGAGGTTGTCGGAATGCGGTTCCAACATTTCCTCATGGTCATCATCTTGGGATGGATCTAAAAAATCCTTCCTAAGTTCTTTTGACCAATTGAGAAGTAGTTCTTCTAGTTGAAATAACTCGTCAAGGAGCATTTCTCCTAGAATATCTGGCTGGGCGATTTCGAGGGAGAAATAGTGCTTATTTTTACTTTCGCCCCTCTTAAGGTTACAAGGAATCGGTGGGTCTATATAGTGGGGCCTATAAGTGAGAAAATAACATTTTAATTCCTCATGTTCTCCTCCACATATTCGACACCACAAACCATAAGTGTGCCGAAAGTAAAAAGAATTACTATCACTCATGTTTGTGTCAGAAATTACCAACCGCCGGGATCTAACGGTTCTGTTTTCAGCAACTGAATCTTGGCCACGGGGGCGTGTTGAGTGGACACGGCCCCGTGTTCAGCCTACTCTCTGACTTAAAACAGGATTGCCAGTTCCAATGATTGAGCACGGGGCGTGTTCAGCAGGCACGGCCCCATGTTGAGCTCTGCAGAAGCTGAAAAACTAAAAAAAATCCTAAAAAATTAAAGAAAAATAAAAATATGATTAGGCCGCTGATTCCTAACTTTCTTAAAATCCTTGTGTCCCCGGCAACGGCGCCAAAAACTTGATGTGCGTGAAGTGTGTTATATTTTTGATGAGTATTTAAGCCCCTTTTTTAGACTTTTAGCCAAGTTTTAAATTTATAAAACACGATATTCACTAACACTAAACACACATATGGGCAAGTGCACCCATCGTGGACGTAGTATAGTGTTGGTAAGATACCGAGGCCGTCCAAGGACACAAGAGCTTTTAATACCGGTTTATCCTCAACGTCTAATCAAATCAAAAAGTTAGAAAAATGTTTTAAACTAAGAAAAATAAAAACTAACTAAATGCTGAAAATAAAAATAAAATAAAAACAGATAGACAAGATGAATCACTTGGATCCGACACGTGTATTAGTATAACCTTTGATTATTTTCGCACTTTTGCACTTGTTTAAGAGATTATCTTAGTTATTGTAGTAGGCCCCTCTTTTGAAGGCGACGTTACCCTCAACCCAGTAGTTTGAGTCAGCAAGGATACAATCCTAAAGGGTCGGATTATTGAAAGATAATGAATTAAGTTATTAATGCAAATTGTGGTAGGCCCCGCTTTTGGCGGTGACGTTACCCTCGGCTAAGTAGTCTGAGTCAGCAGGGATACAGTCCTAAATAGCCGGGTTATAGTATTAATAGTAGTTAACTTATGAGGGGGTCAAAGAGTTTGGATCCCCGCCATCCAATACCTATGGGCATTGAAGGAGATCCTACTAAATTTGACCCAGGTCCCAAGCAGGACCTCTAAACGCTGAACAAGGGCAAGACCCTTACCAAACCGTTCCCTTAACCCCCGACCAGGTAGCCAACATACCTCCATATAGACCGTGGAGATATGAATGGTGAAAATCTTTTATTTTATATAGACAGTAAAATAATGCCAAGACACCACGGACAAACGATAAGGAAAGATCACCTTCAACATAAGTAACTAGTTATTAAAGTCATTAATACAAAACCAAATAAAAAGTGCAAAAGATTAAAAATAAAAAGTATTATACTAAACACTTGTCTTCACCAAGTGATGTAAGAGACTTAGGCAAACATGGCCTTGATTGTCAAGAACTCTTACGATCAATCTTGGATCCCGAGACGACTCACACACTCTACGATGGACAATGGATGATGGTGGTGGATGATGGTGTTATGGTGGTGGTGGGTGGTGGATGAAGTGTGAGAGAGGTGGTGTGCCAAGGGATGAGAGAGAATGAAACCAAGCTCCTCTATTTATAGGCTGAACAGAAGGCTGGACACGGCCCCGTGTCCGCTGGACACGGCCCCGTGCCCGTCTGACATTCTCTCTTTTCATTAATTGTAATTCGCAATTACAATTAATGCGCCTGCTGTACTTTCACCACGCCCCCGTGCCCGCTGGACACGGCCCCGTGGTGGGCAATGGAAGCTTCTACTGGTTTGTCTTTTCTGCTGCTTCCTGGGCACGCCCCCGTGTTCGCTGGACACGGGGCGTGTTCAGACTCTGTTTCTTCTCCTTTGCTTTGGGAGGTGCCGTTGAGGGTCCGGGCAGTCTACTTTTGTTCCTTTTTCTTGTATTTATGGTAGAATTAGTTGTCTTTTTGCTTCTTTTGTGATTTTGAGCTCATTTCATCCTGAAAATACAAAAGGAAGACAAAAACACTCTTTTTCCAACATTAGTAC
This sequence comes from Helianthus annuus, assembly GCF_002127325.2. NCBI lineage: Eukaryota > Viridiplantae > Streptophyta > Magnoliopsida > Asterales > Asteraceae > Helianthus > Helianthus annuus. The sequence goes on along the minus strand of NC_035436.2, from coordinate 38,596,022 downwards.
TTAAAAAGTGTTAGTTTTATGCCTTAATTGATGTGATTTATATGTTGCATTTTACACACATCATCACGGTATGCGACGTGATATTTAAAACTATTTGGTAATAATAGTTGTTATGGAATTTCTTTGAACAATCTGTTTCGCTCAGTGCCGTGTCCCGATGATTCCGCCATCGGTTGGGGTGTGACAACAGCCCTAGTTAAAATCATTTTTAATTTTTTGAGTGTAAAATTTGTTTTTAGCTCTAGCTCGACTAATCAATTAGTACCTTCCTGCTGGACCCAGTTCCGATTTTAAATAGCAATGTTAAAAGTGATTAGCATTATTAGAACTGATACTTTTGAGCTAATCAAGTTCGTTCCGCCATGGAACGTTAAAGCCTGGTTCGACTCAAACCGATTTTAACGTTAGTTCCATAGAGGGCAATGATGATCCCATGTTTTCCAATGCTTTAACGCCTACAAAGTTTACATTTGTTCACAACATACAAATTAGTGCTAACAAAAACATATATGATTTGTGAAGTTATGAGGCCATACGTAATGGTTAATGCCTCTAAGGGGTATTTTTCGTCACATCAACATTATCGTGCCTTTTATAAAATGTGTACTGATTAACCCCTCTTGATGGCCCTATTCCATCATTATTTTCCAATTTTGTTATCCTCATTGGGCATTAGACCATGAGTAATGGACATTATAAGGGAGTGAAGTGGCTTGTTAATGCCCCTAACACCACCCCTGTGTGCTTTATATGGGCATGAAGATGAAGGGGCATTCCTAGTTGACCCCACCTGTTGGTTATTGATCGGTTCCATGCCCAACCATAGCCACCGATTATTTATCAGTTTCCTTAAATTTTAATTTGAAACTGTGTTTCAACCCTCTTATACCCGACCCGAACCGTTCAACCCTGAACAATGCCTAGAGCCGTCACCGGAAACCCGATCACTTTCTTTTCAGAACCCAGCTCCACACCCAAACCGGTTATTGCAATACCCGGTTTTTGTACCAGGAACCGGTTTAAAAAAAACCCCATAAGTGCACCTCTGACCGAAACATATAATCATAGAGCAAGAACCAACCCAAAAAGGAACATATATCGACCTTAATACGAAGGAAGATCAAGCACATCGAACAAGGCAAGCAACTTAATGTTCTCAATTATCGAACTTAATAAGGTTGGTTTTGATGGTGGATTCTTCAAGAACAAAGCCCACACGACGATGTCTCTCCATCATGTAGTTTGAGCAAGTAACTGATCCCTTTTAAATGCGCTTCAACAGATGGATGGATCGGTTGGGCAAAAAAAATAATGACTTATCTACTCCCGGGTGAGAAGTTTAGTACTAACTATTGACCCAATAATCAGTTATCTGCGCTTCAACAAAATGAAGATTTCTAGAGATCAAAGGAACTTTAGGGTTTTGTTTATTATTTCCGTATATGAAAAGAGAGAACAAACAAGAGAATAAATAGAAAACCTATCAAACTAAACATGGTAACAAAATAATGATAGGCTAATAATCAGGAGGAAAATATTCTGGGAATATTTTATGGTCCAATACTCCCCCTCAAGATGGAGCATGTAGATCCTTAATGCCCATCTTGTTAAGAAGTGAATTGAGTTGTTGAGTACCGAGCCCCTTAGTGAGTAAATCTGCGATCTGTAGTTTACTATCAATTTGCATAGGAACAATTTCCTGTGAATCCACACGTTCACGAACAAAGTAACAGTCCATTTCAACATGCTTTGTACGCTCATGAAAAACAGGATTGTTTGCAATGTGACAAGCAACTTGGTTGTCACAAAACAAAGGTGTAGCAGCCGTAATATTGACTTGGAAATCTTTGAGAAGCCATCTCACCCAAAGGATTTCACTAACCGTGGAAGCCATGGCTCTGTATTCCGCTTCAGCTGAGGAGCGGGAGACAACCGATTGTTTCTTTGTTTTCCAAGAAATAGCACCACCACCTAAGAGAAGCAAATACCCGGTTCTTGAACGTCTTGTGTACGGGCACCCAAGCCAATATGAGTCACAATAAGCGGTCAAAGTTAAAGGTCCCTCACGAGGGAGAAGGATTGACTCGAATGTGGTATGAAAAAGTTATTAAGGTTTAACAAATGGAGGAGGGGGGGGGGGGGAGGAATTGGAGGAGAGAGAAACTATTGTCCTGGATTGACTCGAATGTCTTTAAAAAACCCACACGCCTCTTTTTTTCTCTTCAATTTCACTCATTTAAACTTCGCTCTTGATTAAATCAATTAATGGTTAAAATTACTTTCCAGCCTTCTTAGCCAAAAAAAAAAACTTCTTATTATATCCTAACCCTTACAAATAAAACATACATCATATTTATATTCAGAACGTCGAAAAGTTACTTCATTGCCTTGTTGAACACCTTGCATGAATTTAAAGTCAACTTTTTTGACATAACCGCGCGCTGTTGTATGAAGGTGCTATGCATCTAGACACGACTAAGTAAGGTGTTCCTACATACAGATGTGTTCTCACCTTGCACGTATAAATCTAATTATATTTATAAATAATTATGTTAGAAGGAAAAAAGGAAATATAAATAAATATATCATCATGTGGAAGGTAAAGTGTGATGTGACTGATGTCACAATTCCATGACCAGGTTGGTGGATTTAATTGATCATTAAAAACATATAAATAAGTATACATAAGTTAGTTGTACTTTTAGTTTTGGGAGTGTTTCAAAAAAAATGAAATTTTCCTTTTTAACCCTAAAGTTTTAATCTTTGACGATTTAAGTTTAAAGTTTTAATCTTTGTTAATTTAACCCCTTTGATTAATTTGATTTTTCACTTCTAATTCAAAAGTTTCCATCTTTTACGATTTACCCACTTTGATTTTTTTAACTTTTAACTCAAAGTTTTTTCATCTGTTGCAACTTTGGTCCCTTATACTTCTAATCTTTCGCGAAGTGTTGTAATCTTGGCTTTGAGGGTTTTTTCAAAGAAAAATGGTTATGCATATGGTTGTTGTAACCTTGGCTTTGGGGTTTTTTCAAAAAAATTAATATTTTTTCTTTTCACCCTAAAGTATTTCATAAATTACTTTAACCCAAAACTATTTGTTTTTTTTTACTTTTAACCCTAAACTTTTTTATCTTTTACAATCTATCCACACAACTTTTTTTACTTTCAACTTTGGTCCTTTATCGTTTTAATTTTACGCAAATTTTTCGCTTTATGCTTCGTTCTAAATTTTATGACTTAACACATCGAAACATGCGTCTTTGGTTTAACGTTTTTACGTTTCGTTCTAAATTTTGCGAGTTAACACGACGCAACGTGTGTGGGTGGGTGAACGTTTTTACATCGTCTATTTTTTCCCATTTCACAGGTTCAACATAACGTGCGGGTCCTAAATCGACTTCGTTATAACTAAAGAATCCCCGCCGCATTGCGGCGGGTCGTAATTCTAGTTTTGGCTTAATAAGCTATAGGTCCCCCTGAGAACATCTGCGGGTGTCGGAGAGTACCGATCACTCTTAAAGCTTTCGGCCTTCCCCTTCCTCCTCTGATCGATCATCTCTGTGCTTTTGTAACTCCCTCTATACTCATCAAGGGATAGGTTGGCAAACCGATTGAGTTTGAGCTTGTAGGGGTGATTCTGAGAGTTATGATTCTCTACGTATATTGCGTTACCGTAGTAGATCTGGAACCTCAACTCTTTTTCCCCCGGGACGTTGTACATTTTTCCGTGTTCGTCCAACCATAATTCGAACCTCGGGTACCATACCTCCCTCGTCAGGGACGATGACTCCTGAGTAACCGCAAATGAACCGGCGACCAGAACAGCCAAAATGATCAGTACTCAGGAGTCATCGTCCCTGACGAGAGAGGTATGGTACCCGAGGTTCGAATTATGGTTGGTCGAACACGGCAAAATGTACAATGTCCCGGGGGAAAAAGAGTTGAGGTTCCAAACCTACCACGGTAACGCAATATACGTAGAGAATCATAACTCTCAGAATCACCCCTACAAGCTCAAACTCAATCGGTTTGCCGATCTATCCCATGATGAGTACACAGGGAGTTACAAAAGCACAGAGATGATCGATCAGAGGAGGAAGGGGAAGACTGAAAGCTTTAAGAGTGATCGATACTCTCCGACACCCGCAGATGTTCTACCAGAATCAGTAGGTTGGGGAGAAAGAAGTGCTGTGGCTCGGGTTAAAGACCAAGGGACGTGCAGTGAGTAAATTTTTTAAGTTGTTGTTGTTGTTGTGATATTTGGACTGTTGATCTAAGTTGATGGGTTATTTTAGGTTAGATGTTATTTTCAAAGGGGCAGATTAAAAAAGAAAGGCCTTTTGGATTGATGGTGATGAAGGGCTTCCAGCTGACCACAAGACAAGAAAGGCTGTTTGTATCGATGGTTATGAAGGGCTTCCTGCCAACAATGAACAATCGTTGCTAAAGGCTGTTGCAAACCAGCCTGTCTCTGTTTCTATCGAAGCTGCTAGCAGGGATTTTCAGTTCTACTCAGGGGTGAGTGGTAACTAATTTTTTTTTTTTATTTTGTCGGTTGAGGGTTGTAGTTTTTGGGGTTCACTGATTATCTAGTCATTGTATTGCATCTTCACGGGCAAATGTGGGACCGGTTTGGACCATGATGTAGTTGTGGTTGGCTATGGGACCGAAGCTGGCAAGAATTACTGGCTGGTGAGAAACTCTTGGGGTGCAGAATGGGGGGAAAAAGGCTACGTAAAAATTGAACGCAATGTAACAGAGAAAACAGGTAAATGTGGAATTGCAATGGAGGCATTATACCCTGTCAAGAATGGCCAGAATCCTGTCAAACTAACTTACTAACCTATATGGTTTTTGTTAGGCTTATAATATATATCTTTTTTGTAGGCTATGGTTGCAGTAGCTGAAGTAATTATGGAAAGAAGTAGACGAGATCCGACATGGTCAGCAAAGGATTATCAGTTTTTGGTTTTGTCGTTGGGTACAGGGTGTCTAGATATGGAAGAGAAGTATGATGCTACAAAATCATCCACTTGGGGCATTTTAGGGTGGTGGTTGCGCAGTGGTGGCTCGTCTCCAGTGCTGAATGTTTTCAGTAGCGGTTATAGTTATATGGCTGATTATTTTGCCTCTGCCTTTTTGAAAGGCCTTAATTCGGAAGTGTTGTATTTGCAAATTCATGTACATTTGACATTTTGTTTCTTTATGCTCTTGCAAAAGGTCTCATTATCAAGAAAAAAACAATCAAATCTAATGAGACGTCACGAGTTTAACTGCTCATATCAAATTGGTTAAATTATTATTATTAATTTGTTATATTCCAGGAAGTCACTTTAAGTGATGTCATGGCTACCATGGATTTGGCTACTGATGAATACTTGGAGAACCTAGTAGAGCATGACCCTCACATTACCAACGAGATGCGTATTGAAAGGTATAATTATTTGTCCATTTTTTTTATTTACCTCTCTTCAAAACTACTCTGGTACTTGTGAATGTCTTTTTATATTTTCATTTGACCATTTATTTCATGTATTTTTTTTCTTTAAATTGAATCCTACAGCTTCGCGACAACACTCCGTGATATATATTTGGCAAAGTCTGAGATGGGTAAGGAAGAGCGCGATGAATAAGCAAGCCCGAGATCTAAACATGTGGATGAAGGAATGTATCTGACTATTAATGCATTTTTGAAGCCAATTTCTTGCTGGTACATTTTTACACGGGCATGGTGTGTATTAATTTCTTATTTTGTATTGAGATCATAAAACTTGATGTTACTTCTTTTAATTTGAAGATCGTATGTATTGTTATTGTCTTTGGATTGTTATATAACTCTGCTTTTATATCAGTTTTTTATACTAGAAAATATCTCGAATTAGCAGCAGGATGAAGGGATTTTGAATCCAGAAATTCACATAAAATTATTTTTCAATTAGCAGTTGAATGAGGGTTTTTCACATAAAAGCAGATCGCTTAGCCTCGTTCATCTTAGGTGCAAGCGCGCTTGATCAATGAGCTATTACACACTCTTTCAAGGGTGGCTGCTTCTAGGCAAACCTCCTAGCTGTCTCTGTAAGCGGTCATTTAGGGGCCTTAGCGGGTGATCCAGGCTGTTTCCCTCCGGACGATGAAGCTTATCCCCGGTCGTCGCACTGGCCGACTTTGACCCCTGTTATTTTGAGGTCATATCTAGTATTCAGAGTTTGCCTCGATTTGGTGCCGCTCTTTCGGCCCACACCGAAACAGTGCTTTACCCCTAGATGTCCAGTTGTGCCTCAATGCATTTCGGGTAAAAGGGATGAAGGGCCATGACTTCAGTATTTTAGGTTGTGTTATACAACCACTTGTCACTCATCGCTCACTTCCACCTTAGTGCCACGTCACCATCTTCTGTCATTTACATTCACCACTTAACCTATCTTATACCCATCACTCACCATTGACTTGAACGATTTTAACATTTCCCAAGTTTTTAGTACTTCCATCCCATTTCGAACAACTCACGGTCTGTCATTCCACATCCATACTAAATACCGCATATTGGATGAAATGGGCTTTAACCACCTAATGATTAAGGTGCACATATAAGTTGGGTATTTAACCTAAAACCGGGTATTAAAAACTGATTTTTTGTACCTGGTTCCATACTTGACCCCACCTGTTGGTTATTTATCAGCTGTTACATTAGTTTTTGATTCGTGAATATATCTGGAATTAGCAGTAGAATAAGGCGATTTTGAATTTCGAAATTCACATAAATAAATTATTTTTCACTTGTATTCAAGCGAAAAGAGATGAAGCTAGGTGAAACCAATAGGGTTGGCATAACGGGTCAACCCGATCTGTTAAAACACGAACACGATAAGACACGAACCCGAAATATGTAAACACGAACACGACACGAAATCTTATCGTGTCAGATTTTCGAAACACGAACACGAACCTGTTAATAAACAGGTTACACGAAACGACCTGTTAAGGCACAAAAAAATTACCAACGTATCATACGACCTGTGTAAGACACGAACACGACCTGTTTAAGGCACGAACACGACCTGCTAAGACACGAACACGACCTGTTTAAGACACGAACACTGCCGAATTGGGGAAGCTATGAACTGAATTGGGAATGGTGGTGTGAGAGAGATTTAAAAATTAGGATTTGAATTGTGGAAAACAAACCGCGTGTGTTTATGTATAATTCATCCTAGGTCCCACGATTCATAACCCATTTCAACACCCATATATAATATTTTTTATTTTATTTTAATTGCTAACATGTACTTAACGGGTCTTAACAGGTTAACGGGTTTTAACCTGTTTAGACACGAAATCTGTTAAGGTCTTATCGTGTCGATCTATTTTACACACGAAATCTGTTAAGGTCAAACACGAAACACGATAACTTAATATAGGTTTGTGTCGTGTTATTGTGTTCGTGTCGGAATTGTCAGCCCTAACTATAACACATAGCATCAACTATATTGTTTTTTTCACCATTGCATTATTATTTTATATTTTTTCTTCTCGACTAGCTAAGTTGGTTTTGTATTTCGAAGAGGATGTGGGTTGATAATTGTTAAGTTTATATTATAATAGTACGAGTAAATTACAAGTTTTGTCCATTATATTAATACCTTTTTGCAAGCGGTATCCTTTAGCGTAAAAGTTGACGAGTTTTATACTTAACGTTTCAAAATCCTACCCGTTATGACCTTTAGCACTAACTCAGTTAGATTTTTTGGTTAAGTAGGACATTCTTGTTATTTCACCTCCCCAGAGGCTATTTTGTAAAGAATTATTATTCAGGTGCTATTTGTATAAATATAAAAAATAAAAAATAAAAAAAAGAAATATAAAAGAAATAGTATTTTAATTTTTATAATTGATTTACCGTTATTTTTTACATATTAAAAATGATGAGTGGAGTTTATATTAGTAGATTAATAGTATTTTAAATTTTAATTTTCTCGTTTATATTTTAAATTTACACTTTTAATATATTACTTTCACTTGATTTGAATTTTCTACGATAACTCGATTTCATTAACTTTTTTTTGAACCTGAATAAGAAGACGTGTTAATTTTTTTCTTGGCATCATGTTATACAAGTTATGATATCATTACGGTACTCAAACGAACCAAACGGATTAGTATATTTGTTTTTTTCGGTTTTCGATCATATAAAACAAGTGTAGATATCCTTTTGAACATACCACGATTCTACTTTTTCGTTTTCCCTTTCGATTACTGTAACGAGTCAGTATCGTAACGAAACGAAACGAACCGATACCGACCGAATTCCCATCTCATAGCACGAGTAATCAGTGGCGGATCCAAGAATTGTTTTCTCGGGGTGTGAACACGAAATTTAACCAAACTTTCAAAGGGTGCTGTCGAGATTTTTGCCTATAAAATACATGATTTTTTTTTCCAAGGGGTGCGCCTGCCCACAGCCCACCCAACCCATTACCTAGGGCCGCCGCTGCGAGTAATACTGCTAGTTAAAATTAGGACTGTAAACGAACCGAACGTTCAGCGAACAGTTCGTGAACCGTTTGGCGGGAAGTTCGTTTATGTTCGTTCGATTAGCTTAACAAACGAACACGAACAAAAAATTTCGTTCGGTTAGCTTAGCGAACGAACATGAACACATGTCTCGTTCGTTCGACTGCATTCGTGAACGTTCAGTTACGTTCGTTCGTTTACATTTGTTCAGGGGCGAAGGATAATAGGGGCCGGGGGGACGCCCGACTCCCCGAACTTTTCGTTCAGTAGTGTTATATATGTAGTTTTCGTATAGAAATTTTTGGGTATATACTTTTTCGACCCCCCTGTTCTATAGAAATTTTTGGGTATATACGTTTTCGACCCCCTCCCCCCCCCCTCCGTCATTCGGGTCAAGCTTCGCCACTGCATTTGTTCATGTTCGTTTGATTATGTTAAAAAGTAATAAATAATAAACCTTTTATCTAAACATATTGAAAACTTGAAACCGTATTTTTTTGTAAGTTAGCTAAAATTTGGACATTCTAAGACATTTTTGGGGATAATTATGTCTAAGTTAGTTAAACTTGATTCATCGTTTGGTGGTGTAGTAGACTTCTTGTGTTTTGATTTATTATTTGATGGTTGTATTTAACTATTTTATATCCAATGTTTTAGGATGACAATTTTTTAATTTTTAATTTCAAGTTAAATGTTCGTTTGCGTTCATTTTTATTTGCTTGCATTCGTTTTTGTTCGAGACCAGTGTTTATGAACTGTTCATGAACAACTGAATTTCCTTAATGAACGAACACGAACATAAACTTATGTTCGGTATGCTTTCGTGAACAGTTCGCGAACATGTTAATTTCCTTAACGAACGAACACGAACATGGTCTTGTTCATGTTCATTCGGTTCGTTTACAGCCCTAGTTAAAATCCTTTTTAATTTTTTGAGTGTAAAATTTGTTTTAGCTCTTGCTCGACTAATCAATTAGTACCTTCCTGCTGGACCCAGTACCGATTTTAAATAGTAATGTTAAAAGTGGTTAGCATTATTAGAACTGATACTTTTGAACTAATCAAGTTCGTTCCACCATGGAGCGTTAAAGCCTGGTTCGACTCAGACCGATTTTAACATTAGTTCCATAGAGGGCAATGATGATCCCATGTTTTCCAATGCTTTAACGCATACAAAGTTTACATTTGTTCACAAAATATAGATCAGTGCTATAAAAAAAACATATATGATTTGTGAAGTTATAAGGCCATACGGAATGGTTATTGCCTTTAAGGGGCATTTTCCCCCACAACAACATTATCATGCCTTTTAAAAAATGTGTAATGGTTAATCCCTCTTGATGCCCCTATTCCATCATTATTTTCCAATTTTGTTATCCTCATTGGGCATTTGACCATGAGTAATGGACATTATAGGGGTGTGAAGTGGCTTGGTAATGTCCCCATAACCACCCCCGTGGGCTTTATATGGGCATGAAGATAAAGGGGCATTTCTTGTTGACCCCACCTGTTGGTTATTGATCGGTTCCATGCTCGACCATAGCCACCGATTATTTATCGGTTTCCTTAAATTTTAATTTGAAACCGTGTTTCAACGTTGTTATACCTAGTGGCGGATCTAGGATTCCGACCAAGCAGGAACGTTTTATAAATAGGCGGTAACGAAATCGAAAAAACGTTAAATTTTTCCAAAATTTACACTAAAAACGTCAAAAATTTTCCGACCAAGCGGTAGCGGGCGCTCCCCCTTGTATACACATACATCCGCCCATGGTTATACCCGACCCGAACCGTTCAAACCTGAACAATGCCCGGAGCCGGCACCAGAGCCACCGATTATTTATCGGCTTCCTTAAATTTTAATTTGAAACCGTGTTTCAATCCTGTTATACCCGACCCGAACCGTTCAAACCTGAACAATGCCCGGAGCCGGCACCAGAAACCCGATCACTTTCTTTTCAGAACCCGGCTCCACACCCAAACCGGTTATTGCAATACCCGGTTTTTGTCCCAATTGGCCATACCAGGAACCGGTTTAAAAAAAAAAACCCATAAGTGCACCTCTGATCGAAACATACAATCATAGAGCAAGAACCAATCCAAAAAGGAACATATATGGACCTTAATACGAAGGAAGATCAAGCACATCGAACAAGGCAAGCAACTTAATGTTCTCATTTATCGAACTTAATAAGGTTGATTTTGATGGTGGATTCTTCAAGAACAAAGCCCATACGACGATGTCTCTCCATCATGTAGTTTGAGCAAGTAACCGATCCCTTTTAAATGCGCTTCAACAGATAAATGGATCGGTTGGGCAAAAAAAAATAATGACTTATCTACTCCCGGGTGATAAGTTTAGTACTAACTATTGACCCAATAATCAGTTATCTGCGCTTCAACAAAAAGCATCCTTTACGTTTTTCAAAAGTTGCTTGGATACATTCTTTATGTTTAAAGTAGCCAAATTCGTCCTTTACGTTTAGATTTTGTTGTAGAAATCATCCTTTATCACTAACTCATAGTTTCCGAGCCCCTTTATAGTTTTGGTCCCTGGCCATCGCTCGGGCTTCCCAACCCAATAACGGGCCCTGGATATCTAGCACATTCAATACTAGCATTATTATTATTTTTTTTTTGTCACAAACCAGAAACTCTTCCACTATATCTACATCTTTCCTTTGAATATCATGAACTACAGTAATGTCTTTTGAGCATCGTTGTTGTTGACTAAAATTTGTAAAAACATGCTTCATAAGTCTTCAAAATTATCGATTTCACCATCTAGCAACCCATAGAACCAGATCCCTGCAACGCATGTTAATGTTTGTGCGAACATGTGGCACCAAGCCTGTAAATAGCACTTACCTCCCCTTATCCAACAATGATGTGCATCTGGTCGTCAGCGTGACGTCCCGTCAACCTCGACTATATTGGTCAGAAGCAGAAGGTCGAACATCCAGCAAAGTCAGAAAAAAGTATTAAATAACTTTTAAAAATAGTGAGTTTAGGATTGAGTTTCAGTTAATGGACATCCTAATAAATTACTAACCACATAAGAGCGTGGACATGTATACCCGGATACCTATTAATAACGAGTGTGATGATATAGCATCCGCATCTCAATAGTGTAGTTCTAAAATAGGTGATACCTATTAATAATGAGTGTGGTGATATAGCATCCTCATCTCAATAATGTATTTCTATGCCCCGCTTATGGTATGCACATATAATGTATATATGTGTGGGTGCTTGGGGGGCAAAAGTGAAATGGTACTAACTTTAACGTTATTTTACTAATTTCGTGAAAATAACGTTAAAAGCGGCGGATGGTTAATCATGCATCATGTGGTGACGTTGATAGCTGAATGACACGGAGTACATGCACCAATCAGTCTCTGTCCTGATTGTTTGAGTGTTATGTGTCTTAGGTCTAAGGCTTGATACAAAACTACAATCGAGCCGGGGGTCTCACTGGAAGCAGCCTCTCTATTCCTACAGGGTAGAGGTAAGGCTGTCTACATCTACCATCCTCAGACCCTACCTTAGCTTTGCTATTGGTGGGATTTACTGAGTATGATGATGATGATGATCTCAATAATGTATTTCTAAAATAGGTGATACATAGTTGGACTTAATAGTGTGTCACTTTGTCTCGATATAGAAACATAAGGGAGCAGTTTATTGTGTGAAAACACATCAAAGCAATCAGAGGGGAAAAGGCGTGAAATTACCATGTGAAGCGCATTCAATATGGGTATGTATTTGAAGAACTGGTGGGGCCACATTGGAATGGATAATTAGGTTATATGGTCTTTGATAAAGCCTCTATAGGTTTCATTATGTCGCGTAAACGACACAAAAGCTGAAGACTTTATTGTTAAATTGTACGGCATGTAATCTTCTTTAAAGTCCCTTTTAACTAAATTAATAAAAAGAAAAAGTAAATTAAATAGAAAAGAAAATTGGTTGTTTATGCAAGTGAGCCCCCTCTTTTCGTCCTCTCACGCAATGGTGGAGGCTATGTATAACGCCCCCTTTAGCTATAGCGTGATGATATTGAGAACACAACCAAGCTAAGGTGACTGGGTATTACCCCACACCATGAAGCCTTACATATGCCTCATTTAAAAAACACAAATTGGAAGTTTAACTTTTACACGTTAAAACTTAAAACCTCCTGTCTCTTTTAAAAAACTTGAAGTTTAACTTTTACACCTTAAAACTTAAAATCTTGTTTTTTTATATATAATAAGGGAAAAAATCAAATAGTAAGTTAATTTTCGCTAGGAAGGATAAGAAGCCATAGAATTATGACATGTGGCAAATTTTAAAATAAAGAGAAAGGTTATTTTAGTCAATCCAACTCGTTCTTCTTCCTTTTTCAAAACCCAGTAAATTCAAAAACCCACCATTTTCAAAACCCACCATCTTCAACTATTTCTCCACTTTCTATCTCAATAATCACTACATTATGGTGCGATTTTCATCACCAATCAATGACTCAGAACCCGATCAACGTGTTCTTCAGCTTTTTTTGAAGAAAACCCAGTTTAATTTCATAAAAAAATCTCGTTTTTTCTGGTGATTTTGGAGATAATCACTCGATTCGTTCGATTCGAGCGTTGATAAGTGTTTCTATCATTCAAAAATTGTCAATTGATGAAGAAATTGGCTTCGATCCATGTAAGAAATTCTTTAATTTTATTTTTAGGGATCTGGGTTTTTGATTTAGTTTTACGATCTTTGCGGGGGTTCGGGGGCGGCAGCCCCCGGTAGCGGGGTCCCAGGGACGGCAGCCCCTGGCGGGGTCCAAGGGGCAGAGCCCCTGGCTGGGGTTGAACACATTTTTTTTGGCTGGGGTTGAACACATTTTAGGTAAAACACATTTCCATAAATTGGCTCATTTAGGTAAAACACATTTTTTAGGTGTTTTCAGTCTATTGCGTTTTAGAATTAGTCATTTTTAAGTGTTTTTTGGCCATTGCGTTTTACATATAAGACATTTCTTTGTGTTTTTGGTGCATTGCGTTTTAGGTAAAACACTTTTTTATGTGTTTTCAGTCCATTGCGTTTTAGAAAACAGACATTTTAAGTGTATTCTGGCCATTGCGTTTTACAAATAAGTCATTTCTTTGTGTTTTTGGTGCATTGCGTTTTAGGTAAAACACTTTTTTATGTGTTTTCTGGCCATTGCGTTTTAGAAAACATACATTTTACGTGTATTCTGGCCATTGCGTTTTACAAATAAGTCATTTCTTTGTGTTTTTTGGTGCATTGCGTTTTAGGTAAAACGCTTTTTTATGTGTTTTCTGGCCATTGCGTTTTACAAATAAGACATTTCTGTGTGTTTTCTGGCCATTGCGTTTTACAAATAAGTCATTTCTTTGTGTTTTTGGTGCATTGCGTTTTAGAAAAATGTCATTTTTAGGTTTTTTTTTCATTGCGTTTTACGTAACTGGTGGTTTTCTTTTGCGTTTTACGCAACTGGGTTTTAATTTTTTTTTTAAATATAACAATAGTATACTCGTTTTAAATATAAAAAAACGCTCGTTTTTTTGGTACAATTTTTATAAAAAAATAATGTCGTATGAAAGATTTATTAACGTTTAAAAAATGGGGGGGAATTGGAGGAGAGAGAAACTATTGGCTTGGATTGACTAGAATGCCCTTTAACAAACTCACGCGCCTCTTTTTTTCCTTTCAATTTCCCTGATTTAATCTTAGTCCTTGATTAACTTAATGGATGGTCAAGATCACTTCATATCCTTCTTAGCCAAATAAACTTCCTATTGTATCTCCACCCTATATAATAAACCTTCTAGGTTAATATTGGTATTTTAAAGTAAAATGATAAATACTTTTTTTTATTACTGCCAAAATGGTCCCTAAGGTTTGGTCACTTTTACCACTTTAGTCCAAAGATGAAACCTTTTGAATCTGCGTCCCCGTAGTTTTAATTTTGTTGCCATTTTCATCTAAAAGCAAAATCTGGTTAGATTTTTTAGCTAACATCCAGTTTTTTTTTACTATTTCCTCCCTTTTAACGAAGGGCGAAATGGTCAGATTTTTTTAATTTGTTATAATAAACCGTTAAAAGACCATTTTGCCCTTCATTAAAAGGGAGGAAAAAGACAAAAAAAACTGGATTTTAACTGAAAAATTTGATCAGATTTTGATTTTGAATGAAAATGGCAACAAAATTGAAACCACATAGGTCCAGATTCAAAAGGTTTGAATTTTGAACTACAGTGGCAAAAGTGACCAAACTCAGGGACCATTTTGGCAGCTTACTCATTATCTTTTTATGAAATTATCACTATATAATACTAAACGTTTTATTTGCATCGATATAGATGGTAAACAGGCAACAAGCTGTGTCGCTACCCATTTTTTAATAGCAAAACTAAGTCTTTTAAAAATCACGTCCATAGATCTCGGGGTCATAACATTACTATGCATGACCCTTTGAACTCGACTAAGTAGATCCACAGCCTCTGGCGCTAGGAAACCAAAAGTATCAATAGCAAATAGGATAAACACGTGCTGGTTGTCAAGGCACATTTTCTCGTGTTTGGTCACTTTTCCCGAAGCAGCCTTTAAAGCAGTCTGACCCACTGTGGAAGTACTACCCCATAAGCACACAATCGGAGAAACCCCTATTAGATCCACACATGCATATTTCCCTCATACCCATCAAAAGACCAAAATGTTAGCTAGTCTAAGGGTTGATCTCTCTTCCTATGGTCAGTTAAGAAATTAATAGGTGCCTCTTTCTTAGCAGAAATACCAGCGCACCCGAATATGTCAAAAAGGACATCCCTTACCAAATCATGTCGGTACTTGAACTCTGGGAGCTCTCTACAATGAACTGCTTGCTCCCCATAAGAACCAAACACGCCTTATGACAAACAGGGCATATCTCATCAACGGGAAATAAAGGAATCATGAGGCGATACTTAAGGATAGTACGGTACTCCATCGGTGACAAATGCTGGCCTAACCCATCAATAGGTATAACAAGAAGAAAATCTTGTGCATGACTCAAAAACGGCTTTTTGTCTAACAGCCAACTTAAACTATAGTTCAATGTCGTGGACAATTTTACTAAAAAGGGCACTCGCCAATGTATGTTGGGCTTTAGGGGGCGGTGGCGTTATTAGTGAAACCGCTGAAGTCGAAGCTTGGAATCGTATCACGAAGATAAGCCAAACCGCAAATATAATCAGAATCCATACCGCATATGCCACCGTTTCTTAAGATGTGGTCCTGTAGCACCCAAGATTCGGCCCTCGAGGCTACAAAAGCATAGGATGAAGCCTCTACAGCCGAATACCACCCCAAACCACCAAACCTAATAGGTAAGGAAACAAGTTGCCACTGGAAGGCTCCAAAGAAAGGACCTCCTCAAAACACCTATTCCTCAATCGCCTCATGCAAATCTTTGTCAAAGAACAATGCTGCATCTTCCATGTGTACAGGTTGGCATGTCCTCAAGCCAAAGAAAAGTTTGGTAATGCCTATACAGGATCGAAGTAAGAGTTCACTCTGGGGGTCACCTAGTTTGGGTAGAAGACACATCAAATCTACCGCATTAGCAGCTCTTTTCTTTGCCAACCCACTAATAAAGCTTGCATCTCTACTAACGCCCCCAAGAAGCTTCACCCCCACTAATGGCCTCCTGATGTCCGTAGGAAATAACCCTTCACGAAAGTTGCTACCATCACAAGAAGGCCAAACTAGCTTAGTTTTCTTAATATTTAGTTCAAGACCCAATCTTAGACTCATCACCTTAATGATGTCCAACACTCTAGCAACCTCTTCTGAATCTCTAATGACAGTCCCATCGTCAAGATACCAAGCATGAAGAAGAAGTTTGCATTTTTCTCTAATATGATGCACATGGGGGTGCAAAACAAGAGCAAAAATAAGTGGTCCCAATGTGTCCCCTTGCTGAACTCCCGTGGTAGACTAAATGTGCCCATCTCCAAGATACAATCTTGCTGGATGCTCGTATAGAAATTCTACCCACAAATAAATAGAAGGACACTTCATCCTGACCTCACAAAGTAAGGCTGATCTATCCGCTTGACTAAAAGCATTAGAAAAATCTACAGTAAGCATTGCAAGAGATCCATCAGTATGACATTCATTTAAAACCGTGTTGATACTGTGTAAAATGGCCTCAACGCCACCCGACACACCGACCCCAAACTGAAAATCATTAAGATACTTGGTCATTTCTTTACCAACACCCTTCATAGAAACCTTGGAGACCAAACGCCTCCATATAGTACCCACTGCAATAGGTCTAATCCCGTTGTCGGGTTTTAAGAGCGGTGTAAGGGGAGCAGATGCAACAAACTCTGCCCAACTTAATGGCCATTTCCCCTAACCATAAGTTGACTACCACAGTGATAGCGGATAATAGATCGGTGGCAATAGCAGACCCCTCTCCAAATAAAGCATCCAAAATGTGTTGTGCCCTCAAGTCATCCTTTCCACACGAGGTCCCTTTAGGAAACAATTTAATGCAACCAAGGACACTATCCACCTCTGCTAGAAGGGAGGCTCAGAATACATAGTATTGTTTTCTTTTAAGTTACATGTAATGGTTTAGTATTGTTTTATTATTATTTTTTGTTTTTCCTTTGACGTGAACCATTTACGACCGACCAATATTTACCCCCACCGGAAATTTTGCTTTCGCCAATGAAAGCAGTGAAATAAAGCTTTATTAATGATTTAGGATGTAGAAATATGATCACCTTAAGTTTTTTATTACAAGAAATTGTATTTAAAAAGTATACAATATGCTTTTATCCTAAAGAGAGGAACCAAATAGAAAAATACACACTATGCTTTTATCATAAACAAGGGATTGTGCCCGTGCGCGTTGCAGCGTGTGCACATTAGGTGAAAATTGGTTGCATAAACATTCAGACAACTTATATAAGAGTAATAGTCTTATAGACATATAGAGGTAGTAGGTTACATTAGGATTCAGACTACAACTTTGATAAGGGTTTGCTGAAGCCAAAATGTCTTCTATTAATTGAGATGTTGATGTCTTGGCTTTTCCAATCATGTTGTTAGGTCTTTAAATGAACGAAACGAACATGAACATAGGCATGTTCGTGTTCGTTCATTTAACTTTAACCAAACATGAAGACAAACATATAATGGAACACATTTTTTTGTTCGTGTTTGTTCATTAAGAAATCGGGCATGTTTGTGTTCATTTATGTTCGTTCGTTTAAAGCCCAAACGAACAGTTCATGAACATAAACAAACATAAATAAACATAAACAAAAAAAAATAACTGAACATATTTGAATAAACATAAACAAACATAAATTAACATGATTGAACAAACATAAACGAACACAAATGAAGGTAATTGAATAAATATAAACAAGTCTAATATATTACAGTTCATCCGAAAGCATATCAAAATTAGGGTTCATAGGTACTAAAATTAAGTAGTTTTTTATATAAATATTAAGTAAGTGATCAGTTACAATCTAAGAAAATTCTAAAATTTCATTTTTCATTACTAGAAAACTCAATTACTAATTAATTATACTTATATAAGTAGTTAGAAAACCTAATATTCATATAAATATAACTATTTATGTATTTACTAAAATTTAAACGAACATAAATAAATGAACATAAATGAACGAACATAAATGAGTATTCACGAACATAAATGAACGAACACAAGGTGTGTTCATGTTCGTTCATTTAATTAAACGAACAAGATTGCCTGTTGGTGTTCGTTCGTTTATTAATTAAACGAACATAAACGAACTTCCCGCCGAATAAGTTCATGAACAGTTCATGAACGTTCGGTTCATTTATAGGCCTACGATGTTGTTGATGCCAAAATATTGTGCTTAAGCCAAAGCATTCGTTGTTCTTGTATGTGTGTCGGAAAAGAGATAACTTTTGTGAAGGCGTTAGTATTTTTTTCACCCGAAAAATCGGCAAGGATGCATCTTGGGTTTTTCTGACTTGACAAAAATGTTACCTTCCCGGTTATCCTTTTAGTTCTTTGCTTGCTTTCACATTGTTTCATTGTCTGTGTAATAGTAAAAGGATGTTTTAAATTTAAAATTTGGATATATTTTCATAAGTGTAATCTATATACCTGGCGAATCCGGTGCTCTTCTTTTAGTAGTTGCTGTTTTAGGATCTGGGGTTGCTGGGATTATGGCTAGTGGTACTCCGGATTTGTTTACGGCCATTGAGTTGTCTTGTTTCATTGAGATGTTCAAAACTGCAGTTTTTTCCCCTGATGTTATAGATATCTGCAGGTATGATTTCCGGATCTGTGTGTCCATACTTGACAACCATGTCGTAGCAAGATTTTTCCAGCATTTGTTCCATTGTTTCGTTGAAGAAAACAACCTTCGCTTTGTCACTTTGATCCTCTATAGTTGTGTTATCACAGTACCTAATGATTGGAGTTCAATTGTTCTTTCAGTGTAATCTTTTCAAGTCATACAAAAACAGGTCATAGATTATGTGTTTTTGTATATGAGGGTTCAAAGAGACTTACATGAAAGATGGGTTAGGAACATGGCCATCGTCTTCGCATACAAAGCGTGGAATTTCAGCCTTTTATAGATGGACTTTGCCTTTGCATTTTGGGCATGTAACATAAAACCATTTACGATTCGGAGTGATTTCTGTCATTGTTGCTTTGAAGGTAAACTTGGTTTGCTGTATTGTAAGTTACAAACTACTTATTTATCAATAGCATAAAGTAATAAGAGAGTAACTTGCACCTTGCCTGTACTTGGATTTGATTTCGGCTATCGGAAGTACTGGTTTCCTTTGTCCAACTGTTTCTGATCTTTCCAATTGGCTGAATCTATATTTGTGAGTTCACTATTTAATATTAATTGTTTGAGGAGTTCTTTTACAATTATATGATTAGAGCATGTTTCTAGACAACTTGACGTAACCAGTATATTAGATTTTGTCAATACTACAAGTCAGTAGGATAATTTTTGATGTATTAGCTGATAATCGAACTGATGACATCATTAGTATTTGGATAATCAAGCACCTAGGAAAAATTATGTTGTTAAGACGTTGTTTGGGGACAATACTTGTAAATGTAGCTCTGTAGTTTTGGAATAGCCGGGTTTAGGACTGCCGTGGTTGCATCAGTAGATTCTAACCGGAGATTTTTTTGTTAATGGGACATGTTTGTTGTTAATACCCACATGCAATCTCTATAATAAAGGATGTGAGGTCAAATGGTTTGCAACTTACCCTGGAACGTTGTTATCATGGTTGTTGTAACCGCGAGCACCTGGCCCACTTCTTTTTCTTTTTCATACGGAAACATCGTTTGCACCCAGAAAGTGATCTCCATCACACTCTTCCTATTCCGGTAAGTATGTGATAAAGAAAAGAGAGCATATTATTTGTGATTCAGTCAAATGTGAAAATGTAATGTTTTAGGTATGCGAACTACTGGCCATTCATCTTGGATTTTAACTTTGATGACATTCTTGTTTGCTTTTCTTAACGAAGGAGATACTGTTTCCACACATCCTATGTAATCTGTATAAATTTGTTTTATGAGTATTAGGGGTTAGGGTTACGAGAAATTAATATATTATCGATTTATTTCACATGTATTGAATGATCTACAATAGATCGTCAAAAGGAATTTATTTTTAATTGCATTTTAACGAACCATATGTATTGAATGATCTGATATGGATCCTCAAAAGGAATTGATTTGTAATTGCCCTTTGACAAATCGTTTTATTTTGTAGATGATAATGTATTCACATATTGATCGGTTGACTATAAAAATTTGCACAACAGATTAAAGCGTCGTTATTACCTGTCAATGGTTTTGGATTTTCCTTTCGACTTGCGAGCATATCATAAGTTGCAAAATTGTAATAGTATGTTGGTATGCTTATGTCGTGAAGTGGTTCAAAAGTTGCTGTATTTCCAAGCCTTAGAGATGCATGGTGTAGGACAACCTTCATGCATTCTTGAGATTTGATTGCAAGGTATTCACTTACCTTGTAGCATGAGCCGATTTTCAGCTTAGAATCAAGATAAGCTTCTTTCTTTGGGTTGGCAGTTGCCTCTATTGCACCCCCTGTTGTTAGTTCATAGTTAAAGTAAATTATGTATTATAAATGGTGTCAATAGTAGATATTTTATTATTTAACATACATGTTTGTCTACAAAAAGGTAGCACAAATCTTGATCCATTGTTAGTGATTTCAGATAAACTGGTGTCTATCTTTTCCACTTCTTGATGACTCTTATGTGTTGTGGAACGGGCACCTGATTGGGTTTAACATCAACTATTTGCTGCATGATTTGTGTCTTGAGGAATATAGTGAATAAATAATAATGGCTTTTGTATTGAGTCGTTATAGGGGAAGGAACAGTAAGATGGAAAAAATGAACATACTTTCAGTATAGATTCCAAAACGTCTCTGTTGTAATATAAAGGAAGTTAGTGCTAATAGCTTTTATTATCAGTTAGCGAATGGAAGAGTAAAATGCATCAACAAACGGTTCTGCAATTGGAAAACTATTAACTAATAAAAAGGTATCTAATACACAGTTCTTTAGATATTGTGCTTACTATAAGATTAGTATGTAGCTTGTTATCTTTAGAACCACCTAGTGGTCATGAGTTGGCGAGCATAATAATCTAACGTAGCTAGGAAATAGCCATATTATTATTAAACAATATAGAGGGTAGTCTATTAGGCCGTCTTTGAGAAACAGATTAACCTTGTGATGATCATATAGGGTTCCTAATTATTGGCCAAGGCGTCATCTATTTCCTTTAAAAAGTCTGAGTATACTATGTTTTTCGTAAAATTTAGTGGCGCATTAGCATTTGGAACACTTAAAATTTTTAGTGATTGCGGAGATATGGCACGTGAAAGTGCCACATAGAGTTGACCATATCCAGACTGGTTCAGGAAGATAGACACCAATTTTTTTTAGTGATTGACCTTGACTTTTGTTTATCGTCATTGCGTAACAAAGTTTTAGTGGAAACTATTTTCTTCTGAAAGTGAAAGGAAGTTGTTCATCTACGTGAGTTAACGTGATTCTAGGTATATAGACACGTCGTCCTATTGTTGTACCAGTCATAATTTGTGCTTCAATTACCCTTGACAATAGTTGAGTGATGATCATCCTTGTGCCATTGCAAAGACCAGATGTCTGATTGATGTTACGGATAAGTATTACTTGATCATTAACCTTCAGCTCTAATTGATGTGGTGGCAAACCATTGAAATTCAGCATAGCTGGGTATTATGTGGGATAAAGGAAGTCGATGTCACCTTGGCAGCCGGTATGTGGGATTATTGAGTCTATGCTCAGATAAGTCTTGCTATTTCTTGGAGTCATGCCGAGAACCATCGTATTTATTTCATCTATTATATCAGTTTTTGGGCAGACTGTTTCTTTTTCAGAGAGATTTTGAGCAGTTGCATTCTCAGAGTTTGGCTATGGTAGATGAATTGAGTGAGTTCTTTGATAGCATTTCCATTTGGAGGTATCGTGTAGTTTGATGGTATTTCAATTTGTTTTGTGTTAAGCGGGTCAGCATCGTATGTTGTGCCTAACAGCCCGTCGCCCACCTTTAGTAGCAAGCTGAGAATGACACCACCTGAAGTCTGTATGTGGGATTATTGAGTCTATGCTCAAATAAGTCTTGCTATTTCCTGGAGTCATGCCGAGAACCATCGTATTTATTTCATCTATTGTATCAGTTTTTGGGCAGATTATTTCTTTTTCAGAGAGATTTTGAGCAGTTGCATTCTCAGGAGTTTGGCTATCGTAGATGAATTGAGTGAGTTCTTTGATAGCATTTCCATTTGGAGGTATCATGTAGTTTGATGGTATTTCAATTTGTTTTGTGTTAAGCGGGTCAGCATCGTTTGTTGTGCCTAACAGCCCGTCGCCCACCTTTAGTAGCAAGCTGAGAATGACGCCACCTGATGTCTGTTTGCCAAATCCATGTTTTGCCGGTGTAGTCGCATGTTCTCGGTCAGCCTGTAAACTTTAAAGCAGCGCCACAGGTACGACTTAGGTAACGCCGAGTTTAGGATTTCTGTTTTAGATGCCTTTGGTTTAGAAGGTAAAGTATGGTGGAAATTGCCACCTAAGAGGACAGATTTGCCACCGAAAGGGCTACCACAATTACCCAGCAAATCTTTGAGGCTTTTATCTAATGATTCAAAGCATCGGCCAGAGGGAAGCAACAACGAAGCAATACCCAAAGCTGCAACTGCCAAAACAATCTTGCCATTAGAACATAGTCTAGTAATAATTGTTTTCCATAGAAGGGCCTTCCCAGTCCCACCGTGCCCATAGACAAATGCCAAGACTTGTCTTTCATAAATATGATTTTGCTCTGTCTGTAGGCTGGAG
Organism: Helianthus annuus; assembly: GCF_002127325.2. Taxonomy (NCBI): domain Eukaryota; kingdom Viridiplantae; phylum Streptophyta; class Magnoliopsida; order Asterales; family Asteraceae; genus Helianthus; species Helianthus annuus. The sequence goes on along the minus strand of NC_035436.2, from coordinate 38,573,066 downwards.
TGGAATGACTCATGCTCGGTTCTAAGTGTTTGTCTATTGTAATTTTTCTCTTCCATCAGTAGTCGATTAGTCAAAGATGCGAGAACTTTTGGTTTAGGGATGGGTAACCCGTAATCAGACAATGAAGTTGAGGGTGTTCCAGAATGTAACAACTCAATTTCATAGAGAACATATTGCATTTGGTCTTCATCATTCACTATGCCATGTATATGACTTGCATCGTCACTCTTTTTTTCCATTGTTGATCGAAGAGTCTTTTGGGGTTTGACATCTCACAAAACAGAAGCATATGAGTGAATAAAGACCTTAATTCAGAAGCATTTGCCCACGTAGCCGCTTCCTCTATCGCGAGTGACCATTCATTGTCATCTCCAAGTAAGCCGAGTTTCTTGCACACTATGCGATATGTTGGAAGGGCTTCACCAGCAACGGTTTGTATGTCTACAAATGACCTATAACCTTTCTGATGTGACAAAAGCATTCGAACGTAAAATGCCTCACCGACACTTGGATATATGTATACAAGTCTACCATGACTCCGCGAAGCCAACATTTTCCCGTAGATTCCCATCTGTATTCAGAAAGGTAGTCAATGTAGCAAAGATGGAGTCCGCCGTCGTCGAAACAATTGTTTTTTAGCCATTCTGTTAAAGTAGTGCGCTTGGCATTTGGATTGCGCAAGACATTCTCAAGCTTCTCATTGTTTTTGAATGTGGCATTTTGCCTATTCTCTAAGTGAACAGAGAGCACCTACATGGAAGGAATTCCATTATTAGTAACTGACAAAAAAAGTTTCCAACGAATGTTTTGTAAGTTAACAAAGTTACCTGAACAGAAGGGTTTCATTCATGAATGACTAAGTTAAAGATTCTCCATCCTGATTCATGTGGACAAATGAATCTGCTGTAAACGAAGTCTTTAATTTCGTCAATTTCTGTTGCAGCATTACTCGTAGTGCTGGCTGTTGAGGTAGGCGCCTTTTTAATAGTGTATTTTATACGATCTATTCCTTTAGATCTATATTTGAAAAGGTACTTTATGAGCATACTCCACCCGCAGTATTCGACATTTATGTGAGCATGGAAATGAAGCAACAAAGAACGGTTGTACGATACAACGTAACCATTATCTTGCGAAATCCCGTTCTTTTGAACAGAGTGAGTACTTTGACGTCTCCCATAGCGTGCATAGCCATTGTCATCGAATCTTGTAACTGGCTCGTAATCCTTAGGGAAAATTTTCTTACATGATCCTAATGCCATGCTTGGTGAGTTAGGTCTGGCGATGCTGCAAGGTCCATGTAGGTGATAATTTTATACAAAGTTGGATCCTTGATAGGATCTGGAATTTCCGCTGATATGTAGTCATCCAATTGTGCAGCGTCCTTTATTTTGTGTGCTTCATCAACCCATAAAAGAAGGTGACAATAAGGCAAACCTTTTTTTGGAACTCTATGGTGTATAAGTCTGGACAACATAAATGCATGACTTTCACGTAACATGAGTATACCTTTATAATAGCTATGGAGTTTTCTATGTAATATGAGGCAAATAAGTTACCTGCAATAACCATCCCAAATGGTCTTCTAACTTTAAGAAAATTTACAAATAAAGTCACTTTCATATGGAACACTCTTGCAATGACATCAGGATGATCCTCCGCCTTCAGGATTGGAAACCTGGCCATCTATCTACGAATCTCAGGCCATTTAACGTTGCAGGTGAACGTAATGAAGTACTGTTGGTTCCCATGAACTCTGCATATTGCCAAGGCATCCTGATAGTGCTTGTACATGTATCGTGGACCACCGGTAAACGTTGATAGCAAAATTATACACTTGCCTATATCCTTTCCTTTGGTGTCTCCACGTGTTACTGCATCGTGTACTCCTTGAATGTATTCACTTCTAAGAGCATTTTGATTATACCTATGGTAGTTAAGCCTGTCTTGCTCAATGCACACGTAGGGATCAACCAGGTATTGTTGGAAAAGACGTCCACCTCTTAGGTGTAAAGAATAGGTGTTGGCACGATCATGTAGTTGGTAGCTGTAGAACATATTCTTAGTCAAAGTATTATTTTTGTTTGAGCCATTACCCTGTAAGCTGTAGGCGCAAGTCACGGGACGAGCCACTTTCACCATGAATAAACAACAAAGGATATTGCAGTGACATGTACAATGGGTGCAATATGTTTATTCTTTGAGGGCCAGTGACCTTATGTCTAATGACAATGTCAAACCCATCAGACGAAGGTCCGGGATCATTGATAATAGCATCAATGCAACATGGGCTTGGATTATCATAATGTAAAGAGTTATAAGAATTATACAAACGGATGTAGAATGAGGTCACATCAGTTGATTGACACAGATCTCTTGCGTCCCTAAAAAGTTTAACCAGCTTGTTATTACTCTCAAGGATCTGAATAAGCAAAGTGACAATATCAGAATTCAATCTCGAACGGCCATCGTTTCTGAATACGCCTAGTCTATTAGAAACCTCATTCTCCGTATCATACATAAAAGGATGTCAAATCGGTGTACCACAAGAATAAGCAGCACAATTGATGTGTTGGTCTTTATGCCTTCAATCACACCTGCAAAATCAAATTCCAAAAGATGTAAACAAAATCAAGATTAGCTTACATCGTGCTTACTAATGAATGAAATGAACGCAAGATTACCTTTTGATGATGTTCCATGCAATTAAAAGGTATTTGAAGGTCTCAATCTCACATGGCATGGTGAGACCGCTGCTATGGTCAACCCGAGTTCTTCTTCATACTTTCCAAGAAAGTCAATGAACCGTCGAAGCTCGGGTCCTACATAAACTGCCAGGTACCGTTTAGGGGCATCATTTGGTGGTGGTGGATCAGGGCTCTGGCAACCATCTTCAACATCTGAATCTGATACGTTTTTTTTTTTCAAATTTAATGCCTGAATCTGAATACAGCTAAATCAAAAACTTTAGCCTCCCATGATTCACAAAAATGTAATGTAAGATAAAACTTGCAACCAAAAAAAAAAGGATTGAAGATACAATAGATGAGAGTGTGCACCTATAAAAGCAAAATATTGTGAAAGCATATGCATAATCAATTAACTCAAAGGCTAATTGAAACAATAAATGCAAAAACGGAATTGATATTCAGTCTGCTAGTTTCATGCTCAAGTTCCTGTACACTCTGCAAGTGCATATCATTGAATGTACAATCATAAACCACTTTATACATAGGAAATTAAACATACAACATAAAAATATAAAACAACTTATATCTTAGCAGAAATTTCTAGAAATGTCCATACTTTTTTAGTAAAGGAAGAAACCTGGGATTCAAGCAAGCGGACCTTAATAACAGAGCCAACCATTTTCTGCCTAAAGACTTAGGGGCTGTTTGTTTACCTCTAAATGAGGCTCTTAATGGTTCAGACCTCTTACTGCTTCAGCACTTAATGGTTCAGACTGTTTGTTTCACGAGTAGATGTCTGAATGGTTCAGACATTTGCCTCTGAATAGTTAAGATTTATACAGAGTCTGAATGGTTAAGACCTCTAATCTGAATTGGTCAGACATTTGCCTCTGAACGGTTAAGCATTATACAGGCTTTTAATGGTTCAGACCTTTTACTGGTTCAGCACTTAATAGTTCAGACCACTTACTGGTTCAGCACTTAACCAATTCAGATGTTGTCAAACAACCCTTTCCTGTTGTAAAAATCAATGATGATGAATGATAAAGTGTTTATGTAAATAGTAAATCTATGCTAACATTATAGTACAAGGAAGTTATGTGAATTTACCAATTTGGATGGCAAAGTCCCCACCAATGGCACCTCTCTTTCTCTGATTCCTAAAAACACGAACATTCATTTTTCTAATTATTTGATGTTGCGTACAGATAAATGAAACCAAACAATTCCATCATCATAGAAAACAATCCTCGAACCTAAAGTTTAGGAGAATTGCATTTAGCCCTGCAGTTTATCAACTCAAATTACGCACATTTGCAGTATTAAAACCTACTTTCACCTAAAAAGTTTCGCGTGAACTGTTGAGCAAACCACAAAAGTCAACATTGATGGTTTAGCCACAACACTAAAACTCTACATGTTCCCCTCGAAAATATATAGCATATTCAGTTTTTCGTCCTCGCTTGATTATATTATTGACATGATCATTATGAATTGCATCAGCCTTTTATAACCTTACGGTAATGTAGGAGGAGGTGTTGTAATCTCTAGATGCAAGTACTTGGAAAGTATTAATTAGAGGCATAGAAAGATATTAGTCGCCAATTGAAATAGACAATTTTACATGATTCAAAATTAAAGGGAAAGGTTTTAGTTATGCTCAACTTTTAATTTTAATTCCATTCTACAGTTGAAATTATAGTGTTCTAATGTGTCCTTGATTTATACAACTTGCAGTTGGGGCTTTTAAGTCTGAGTGGTTCAACCTCATATTTTAAGTGGGTGCATGTAGACTAAATGGTGTGTGGATGTGTATTGCCGTTTTCTTCAAATAAATTGCACACCAACTTTATAGACAAGTAGGATGTATATGATCTAATTATCATAAGTTGCTCACTAAAACTTCACCATACAAATTACAACATACATCTTTATTTCGACCCCTCAGGGGTGAGGCTTTGGTTTTAGTAGATTAGAGTTTTATATTCAGAAAGGGATGGTGGCGCAGTTTGTTGTTCGTCTACCTGCTATCCTTATGTAATTTGCCTTGATTATTGGAATGAAATATATAACCTTATCTCAAACAAAAGGAAATTTAACCAATGGATACATCACCAGTAACATTTGATATTTATATAATATTTGGCTAATGTAATCATGTGTAATTTGTGCTTGGCGATAACCTAGTTATGTTGTGCAGGTGGAGGAAGCTCATAGAAGTATTTTCCATACGCAGGGGGCGGATGCGGCTTACAATGAGGCTGATTAGGAGTCGGAGGCGGACCACGCGGAGGCATGTTATGCCCAAAATCACAATGTCGAAAACTGAGGATCTTCCGAGACAATGAGGCTGTATGTAGTTCGCAGAAATGTTTAGTTTAGTGAATCAAGTCTAGCATCAACAATTAAGTGTGAGAAAAGATATAAAACCTTGAAACATTGTGAAGGTTTTACTTGTAGGTTCTTCGCTGGTGGCTATAGCGCCCCATAACGCTGCCCAATGACGCGTGTGTAGTGTAATATATTTTTGATGTATATTTTAAGCCCTTTTTACACTTTTAGCCAAGTTTTAAATTTATAAAACACGATATTTACTAACACTAAACACACATATGGGCAAGTGCACCCATCGTGGACGTAGTATAGTGTTGGTAAGATACCGAGGTCGTCCAAGGACACAAGAGCTTTTAGTACCGGTTTATCCTCAACGTCTAATCAAATCAAAATTGTTAGAAAAGTTTTTTTTAAACTAAGAAAATAAAAACCAACTAAATGCTGAAAAATAAAATAAAAATAAAAACAGATAGACAAGATGAATCACTTGGATCCGACTCGTGTATTAGTATAACCTTTGATTATTTTCGCACTTTTGCACTTGTTTAAGAGATTATCTTAGTTATTGTAGTAGGCCCCTCTTTTGAAGACGACGTTACCCTCAACCCAGTAGTTTGAGTCAGCAAGGATACAATCCTAAAGGGTTGGATTATTGGAAGATAATGAATTAAGTTATTAATGCAAATTATGGTAGGCCCCGCTTTTGGCGGTGACGTTACCCTCGACTAAGTAGTCTGAGTCAGCAGGGATACAGTCCTAAATAGCCGGGTTATAGTATTAATAGTAGTTAACTTATGAGGGGGTCAAAGAGTTTGGATCCCCGCCATCCAATACCTATGGGCATTGAAGGAGATCCTACTAAATTTGACCCAGGTCCCTTGTAGGACCTCTAAACGCTGAACAAGGGCAAGACCCTTACCAAACCGTTCCCTTAACCCCAGACCAGGTAGCCAACATATCTCCATATAGACCGTGGAGATATGAATGATGAAAATCTTTTATTTTATATAGACAGTAAAATAATGCAAAGACACCACGGAAAAACGATAAGGAAAGATCACCTTCAACATAAGCAACTAGTTATTAAAGTCATTAATACAAAACCAAATAAAAAGTGCAAAAGATTAAAAATAAAAAGTATTATACTAAACACTTCTCTTCACCAAGTGATGTAAGAGACTTAGGCAAACATGGCCTTGATTGTCAAGAACTCTTACGATCAATCTTGGATCCTGAGACGACTCACACACTCTATGATGGACAATGGATGATGGTGGTGGATGATGGTGTTGTGATGGTGGTGGGTGGTGGATGAAGTGTGAGAGAGGTGGTGTGCCAAGGGATGAGTTGCAATTAAACCAAGCACTCCTATTTATAGGCGGAACAGAAGGCTGGGCACGGCCCCGTGTCCGCTGGACACGCCCCCGTGCCTGTCTGACACTCTCTCTCTTCATTAATTGTAATTCGCAATTACAATTAATGCGCCTGCTGTACTTTCGCCACGCCCCCGTGTTCGCTGGACACGGCCCCGTGGTGGGCAATAGAAGCTTCTATAGGTTTGTCTTTTCTGCTGCTTCTTGGGCACGGTGCCGTGCTGGCTGAGCACGGGGCGTGTTCAGTCTTCTGCCTTCTCTATTTTGCTTGGGAGGATGCTGTTGAGGGGTCGGGCAATCCACTTATGTTCCTTTTCTTGTATTTATGTTAGATTTAGCTGTTTTTTTGCTTCTTTTGTGAATTTGAGCTCATTTAATCCTGAAAATACAAAAGGAAGACAAAAACACTCTTTTTCCAACATTAATACTAAAAAAGGGTTAGTTTTATGCCTCATTTGATGTAATTTATATGTTGCATTTTACACACATCAAATACCCCTACACTTGAACTTTTGATTGTCCTCAAGCAAAACTCTTTAATATGTGGCTTACACTCCCAAATGGAATGAGTAGAAGAGAAGGTTTTGGCTTGTCATAGAGTGTCGGAAATCCAAGATCTTTTTGAGTTTTATTTTTTTCTGTTTACAATCCTATTCGTTATGATTTGTTTAGAACGTTTCATAGGAGAAATTACTTATTTGGGCATAACATGTCTTTTTTTTTAAATTCCATTTATATACAAGTTCACATACCTCACGGGAGAAATCACTCACACTCGGCCGAAGGTGTATTTTTAGTGAATCACTCGAGAGCAGCATGGAACTTATTCCTACCATAAGCTTGCCAAGCAATCAATCCTCCTCCTTTTTAACTCGTTACCTTTGTAAATATCAAGAGGACTTTTTGGGTAAAGGCTTGGGCTAAAGGTGGGTGGATGGGTTAGTGGTTAGTAGAAAAGGGCGAAAAGCGTAAAAAGCGTTGGTTTTCGTAAAACATTTTGTTTTAGTAACTTTTTATTTCGAAGTATTCTTCAAACAAGCTTTTGTTTTAAGATCTTTGTTTGTTTATTTCAAACTTCATCATTCATATTTTTTTAGTCACACGAAAACCGAGCTTGTTACTAAAATAAAGGGTAAAAATAAAAAGGGTTTTTGGTGGGTAAAAAGGTTTTAGGGTAAAGAAATGAAAGGTTTAGGCTCAAAGGGGTTAACTAGGGGGATTTTGGGTAGGTGGTAAAAAAAATTGAAAAATAATGGTGTAGAAAGAAAAAGGGTTAGTCCTAATGCCTCAATCATTTTCTTACTTGGGTTTAAGTTGGTAAGGACCGGGAATGAATCGTCGTGGCAAGTTCTAGAGTCGTAAAAACAAGCGGCTATTCACACAAGAAACAAAAAATGAGCATTTAGTCTAAAGATGTATATTTGTATGCTCAATAAATGCTCAAAACTCACTTTTTGTGGGAATGGGTTTTTCTATGTGATCAAGTATATATAATCAAATTTTAACTAAGCTTGTCATGCCGTTTCGTAATTTTCTTATGTTGGTTCTTTTTGTCATGACACTATTGGTTGTAAATTTGTAAAAATATAACCTTATTAATCTTAGAATTCCTAACTTAAACTTTAGACAAGTAAAAAAAATGGAAATTTTTGAAAAAATTTGGGGTGATTAGCGGTTCCAATAGAGTTTTGTGTAAGGCTTGTTATTAGGACTTGCAAAAAATCAAGGTTTTATCATCCACCCATACTTAAATTACACATTGTCCTCAATGTGTCCCAAAAATAAATTTTTAGGTTGATTATATGTGTAATATGGTGTTAAAAGCAAAGATTTTATGTTACTGGCAGTCTGGCCACGGCCCCGTGGGGACCGGACACGGCCCTGTGTTCAGGTACCAGTAACGAAAATTAAAGAAAAGAAACAGAAGCCTGGGCACGGGGGCGTGTCTGGTGAACACGGCCCGTGTCCAGTTACCTGAACTGGGCATTTTTCTGCAGGGGGTGCAGCACGGGGCCGTGTTAGTACGGCCCGTGTTGAACCTTCTGTATCGGAGAAATTGATGTCGGGTTACCTTGTTCTTGTGCATGGGGTCATGTTTCTCGTTTCCCTTTTCATCCTTTACCACCATGAGTGTGTTTTATTCCTGTAAATTAAAACTAAAAGATTAAACTAAACTAAGGATAGTTCCGCAGAATGCCTCCGTGGTGCGCCACGTTTATAAGGGTCCTTGGCTAGACCCAATGTGAGGTTATATATTTTCTAAGTGGGATGCTTGGCATCCCATGTTGCACCGTCGGAGAGCAGCATCCAAACTCCAATCAATAACCTTCATGTAGTTGACCGGGTCATCGTCCTCTATTCTCTTCCCAACCCCGAATTTTACTTCATCATCTTCGTACCTTAGGGTGAGCGTTCCGTCATTCATGTCTACCACTGCTTGTGCGGTGGCGAGAAATGGTCTCCCTAGTATGAGGGGGACTTCGGTGTCTTCTTCCATATCGAGTATGACAAAATCGGCCGGATAGACAAATTTGTTTACCTTTACTAGGACATTTTCGATGACACCTTGCGGGAATTTGACGAATCGATCAGCAAGTTGCATGCTCATTTTTGTAGGACTCGTCGTTCCTAGGCCGAGTCTTTTAAACATTATGAAGGCATGAGGTTAATGCTAGCCCCAAGGTCGGCTAGTGCATTACGAACGGGGGAGTCCCCAATCGAGCAGGGAATCGTGAAGCTTCCAGGATCGATTTTCTTTTGGGGAAGTTTGTTGAGTACGAGGGCAGAGCATTCTTCGCCTAAGTTAACTAATTGCAAAGTTTCAATTTTCTTTTTATGAGTGAGGAAGTCCCTCATGAACTCAGAGTATTTGGGCATTTGGGTTAGGACATCAATAAAAGGAATATTGATATGCAATTGTTTTAATAGACTTTCGAATTTTGCGAATTGCTCATTGGTCTTTTGATGAATTAACCTACCGGGGTACGGAACTCGAGGAGCCTTGGTAGGCTCTGATGATGGAGGGGAGTCCTTTTCCTGCAGAGGCGGGGGTATAGTCTCTTCTGTCAGCGGTGGTGCTTCCGCAGGCCCCACGGTGCGGTTTCGTAACGTGATGAGATGAACTTGCGCTTTTGGGTTTGTTTCGGTATTGCTTGGTGATGTATAAGAATTTATACATCTTTTAAACGTCAAATACGCCCCGTTTATGCGAAAACTCTTTGTATTTTCATTGATTTTGGTACTTATTTGAGTTGTTTGTGAAAATACAGGTCCGGGCTTCGGCCCGGTGATGAAACGGAAGCTTTTGGAGCAAAATAGAGCTAAAATGGTGCATTCCAGCAAACTGCCAGATATGGCACTACCGTGCCAAACAGTGGCACGACCGTGCCAAGCCTCCCGACGTCGGCACTCTCGATCAGCACTAGCACCCAGCAGCCAAATCTTCAAAATCAAGGGAAGCACGACCGTGCCAACCAGTGGCACGACCGTGCCAAGTCAATCTTAGCCTCTGATCAGCTTGTTTCCGAGAACGAGGTGACTGTTACCGAGCACTACCGGCTCGCACGACCAGAGGATATCCGAGCACGGTCGTGCGACCTCGGGAACATTTGAGCGCGATTTTTCCAGAAATGGTAGCTTGCTTGGTCAACACTCAAGAAAGTAGCTCTGACACTTGCCAAGCACGACCGTGCCAAAAGGTGGCATGGTAGTGCCAAACGCCCAGCAATTTAAATACGAGTTTCTAGCTCATTTGCAAGGGAGTTGGAGCATTTTGGTGACTTTTTCTCTCAAGAATCTGGTCTTGGAAGCTTGTTGGAGCCAAGAAGGAGCCTTGAAGAGGATAAAACCACTTGAAGATCTACTCAAACACCATTTAATTCTTGTCTTTAACTTGGTTAGCTTACTACATTATGAACAATTTATATGTATTTATGCTTGATTTGGTAGTTATGAGCCTTGTAGGCTAAACATTTGTGTTGTCTAAACTATGTTGAAGCTTATGAACATGTGATAATATGGAAGTAGATGTGATGATTGTTCTTGTTAATCTTCATGTTGTCATTTGATTTTGTTCTTGGAGTTCATATGCATGCTTAAGGTTCTTGTTCTTGAATGTTTGCTCATAAGTATTTACATGTTGTGTTGGAAAGCCCATGTAGAGATTATGATTATTGAATCTTGTTAACTTGTTAGTATGATTCATAGCATGAAACTAGGAATGGTGAGTGCTAATATGATATGAACAATGATTTGAGCTTGTGTGTGAATTCTTGCATCTAGATTTGGAAAGATCAAAAGTATGTTTATATGAATTCTATAGTTTGTGTTCATGTTTGGTTGATGATTTAGGCCAAGGTTGTTAGCTAGCATGACCATGCTTGTGGTTCATATCAAGAACATAGTGATAGTGCCAACTACTTAAAACCAAGTTAGGGTGATTAGTGTGTTTCTCATATTAGTTTTCCCTAATTTGTAGAGTTAGGAGTTTTGACAAATGAATAACTCATCATCAAAGATTAACATCAACTTAGCAAGTGAGCTTAAAGGAATAATTTTTAGGTGATTAGAATGTTAATTCATTTTTAATTTTACTAAGAATTATAAACTAGGAAGCCTTGATTGGGGACTTAGTTAAAATTGGAGCTTGCATCATCACAATCCCTTCCTCTTTGTTGTCACATGTGAATAAGTGGATACTTAGTTTAGGCAACCTTTCTTAGTTATTGTTATTTGTTAGAAATTTTAGTAGTTTATTTATTTTGCATGATAAGTTAGAAAAACCAATCCAATCATTTGAAAAGGCTTTGAAGTAACAAAAGTTTAGTATCGAGACACCGCATCCACGGATTGATATCCGGTTCTTACCGATTAGCTATATTACCACCCGACGGGTACACTTGCCCTTTGCGTGTGTAGTTAGTTCTAGGTGAAAAACCATTTTAAAACTAAATTTGTGTGAAGAAAAACTCAATTAAAAACATATATAATTCACGCACATCAAGTTTTTGGCGCCGTTGCCGGGGATGCGGTCTTCTTGAAAACGATTCGAGTTACTTATTTAGCCATTGTGAAAAGTGTACAAAGTTTTTGTCTACTTGTTTTATTTGCCTTTGCTTGATTATTTGAAAAAAAAAATGATTATTTGCTAGTTGTTTTTATTTTTGTATATATTTTTGTGCATTGTGCTCCTTATTCCCTACAGGTCGTGCATGTCCTCAACCCCTGCTACTGATATCGTTGAGCCTTCAGCGGAGCCGGAGCGTGATCTTCACCGGAGACTGCGGGAGCGGTTTCGCGTAGTAGCCGAGGCGATTGATACAGACGCAGCGGACGACGACACCTTCTACGAGGTTCGGGTAGACATGGCGGACGCGGAGGAGAATAGGATCTTGAATGAAATTGGAAAACCGTCACTCGATGGTTTGCCTGCGAGCATCAATGCACCGACAATCGACAATAATAATTTCGAGATCAAGGCTGGCACCATATCGATGTTGCAGAATGCGGTGCAGTTTTATGGCAAGGATCACGAGGATCCTAGTGTTCACATCGCGGGTTTTCTAGAGGTTTGTGCCACATTTAGGATTCGTGATGCATCAGCGGATGCTATCCGCCTTCGGCTCTTTCCGTTTTCCTTACGGGATGGAGCCAAGGAGTGGCTTCTTTCACTTCCAGCTGGATCTATCACTACATGGAATCAATTAGCTGAGAAGTTCCTTCAGAAATATTTCCCTCCAGAGAAAACTGTTCGGTTGAGAACCAAGATTCTGAACTTTCGTCAGGACGAGGACGAGTCCCTATACGAGGCATGGGAGCGTTTCAAAGAGCTTATGAGAAAGGTCCCACATCACGGGTTGCCCAAGTGGCAACAGTGTCAGATCTTCTACCATGGTTTGGACAGTCAGGGACAGATGATGATTGATACATACTCGGGTGGTGATATCGGCATGAAAAATGCCACCGAGGCATTTGAGATTCTTGAAAAGTGTGCCGCGAAAAACCGGACGCAACAGCCCCCGAGGGGAAAGAGTTCTCGGCAGGGAGTTCATCATGTGGACGACTACACAGCCATGACAGCACGTATGGATGCCTTGTCTTCGAAATTTGATCGAGTGATGGAAATGCACTCGAGAGGTTCTTCGAGTGGGGGAGCATATCAGGTAGGTGATTTTCCGACGGGAGAGATGTCACACGAGCATGTTGATTTCATGGGAAACCAATACCGTCCTCAAAACAATCCCTACAGCAATACTTATAATCCGGGGTGGAAGAATCATCCAAACTTTAGTTGGAAGCCCGATGCTTCTAACCAGCATCCACCCGGATTCGCTCCACGTCCCACAGCTCCGACCCATGGAGCATATGGTCCACCTCGTCCTCAGCAGCCGCCTCCTTCTAGTGATCCTAGTGTGCATGATATGCTTAGTCAAATCTTAGCTGGTCAAAACACTCAAAAAGCGGAGAATGAGAAGCGTTTTAGGGAGTATGACGGGCGTTTCACGAGGCACGAGGGTGAGTTGAGAAGCCAAAAGGCTTCCATGCAGGCCATTGAGAACCAAGTTGGCCAGATTGCCAAGATGTTGTCTGAGAGACAACAGGGGGGCCTTCCGAGCAATACAGAGCCAAATCCAAATGCTACAGCAAAGGCCATCACGTTGAGGAGCGGCAAGACCGCTCAAGCCATCCCTCCGGCTGTTTCAGAAAAGCCAGTCGATGACGAGGAGGTTGATGAGGAGATTGAGGCTGAGTCTCCGGGTGAGGTGCAACAGAGGCGAGTCCCAGCAAGTACCGCACGACCCAAGGAGCCAGTGAGAGAGTATGTCCCTCCCATTCCATATCCCGGGAGGTTGAAGAAGCAGAAAATGGAAGAACACTATGGTAAATTCCTCGAGCTTTTTAAGCAACTTCATATAAATTTACCATTTGTCGAGGCACTTGCTCAAATGCCTAAGTATGCCAAGTTTCTGAAGGATATCCTATCCAACAAAAAGAAACTTGAGGAGCTTTCGCAAGTGACCTTGAATGAGGAGTGTTCAGCGGTTCTTCAGAACAAACTACCGAAGAAGATGAATGATCCTGGGAGTTTCACTATCCCGTGTTTGATCGGTAGTTTGTCGGTCAGCAATGCGTTGGCTGATCTTGGAGCTAGCATAAACCTCATGCCATATGCGGTTTTTGCTAAGCTAGACTTGGGAGAGCCCAAGCCGACTCGTATGAGCATTCAGCTAGCCGACTGTTCAGTGAAGTACCCTCGAGGCATAGTTGAGAATATGCTGGTGAAAATCGACAAGTTTGTCTTTCCTGTCGATTTCGTGATTCTGGACATGGATGAGGATAAAAACGTTCCCCTTATCTTAGGTCGCCCATTCCTAGCCACTGCGAGAGCCTTGATTGATGTCTGCACTGGTAGACTTACTCTCAGAGTTGATGATGAGGAGGTTACCTTCGATATAGGGAAATCCATGCAACACTCACAGAGTCAGGATGATACACTCTACTTCATTGAGACTATCGATACTTATGTGAGTGATCATCTTCATGCTACATTCGAGGAGGATGTTATGGACACACAGCTGCTTGGAGGGGAGACTTTTGGTTCACCTAGTGTGGACCGAATGGTTGAGGAGGTGACCTGTCTGATAGGTCACGCATCTCCCCCGTGTCCCGAGGTATTTGAGGTTGTGGATCGCGTGACTGAGCCTAAAGCACACCCTTCTATTGAGGATCCACCTTCGGTTGAGCTTAAGGAGCTCCCAGATCATTTGGAGTATGCTTTCTTGGAGGGTGAGACTCATCTGCCCGTTATCATTTCTGCTGGGTTGTCGAAGGAAGAAAAGGATCAATTGCTTGAAGTCCTGAAGCAGCACAAGAAGGCGATTGCTTGGAAGATTATGGATATAAAAGGGATCAATCCATCCTTTTGTACCCATAAGATCTTGATGGAGGAGGACTTTAGACCTGTAGTACAGCATCAGAGGCGTTTGAACCCCAACATGCAGGAGGTTGTGAAGAAAGAGGTCATCAAACTACTTGATGCAGGTTTGATATACCCGATCTCTGATTCACCGTGGGTTAGCCCTGTACAGGTAGTCCCGAAGAAAGGAGGCATGACAGTGGTGACCAATGAGAAAAACGAGTTGATTCCTACTCGTACTGTCACCGGATGGAGAGTTTGCATTGACTACCGCAAACTCAATGATGCCACAAGGAAGGATCATTTCCCACTCCCTTTCATTGATCAGATGTTGGAGAGGTTGTCGGGAAGGATGTACTACTGCTTCCTTGATGGTTTTTCAGGATATTTTCAGATTCTCATCTCTCCTGAGGATCAGGAGAAGACGACATTCACATGTCCCTATGGCACATTCGCCTACCGGCGGATGCCCTTTGGAGTGTGCAATGCCCCGGCCACATTTCAGAGATGTATGGTGGCCATTTTTCACGACATGATCGAGGACTCCATGGAGGTTTTCATGGATGATTTTTCTATGTTTGGAAGTTCTTTTGATCAGTGTCTCGGGAATCTGAAAAGGATGTTGGCTAGATGTGAAGAAGCCAACCTTGTGTTAAACTGGGAGAAATGCCACTTCATGGTGAAGGAGGGCATTGTGCTTGGGCACAAGATTTCACAGGCGGGGCTCGAGGTTGACCGAGCCAAAGTCGAGACTATTTCAAAGCTCCCGCCTCCCACATCCGTGAAATCTATTAGGAGTTTTCTGGGTCATGCAGGTTTCTACCGGCGATTCATAAAGGACTTTTCCCAAATCGCCCGTCCCATGACTCAACTCCTCGAGAAGGATGCCCAGTTTGTTTTCTCCGATGAATGCCTTCGGGCATTTGAGTTGTTGAAGGAGAAGTTAGTGAATGCCCCGATCATGGTTGCCCCCGACTGGGAGCTGCCATTTGAGTTGATGTGTGATGCGAGTGATTTCGCAGTCGGGGCTGTCTTGGGTCAAAGGAAAGATAAACACTTTCACCCGATTTACTATGCGAGCAAGACCTTGAATGACGCTCAGGAGCACTACACCACGACAGAGAAAGAGCTCCTAGCTGTGGTCTTTGCTTTCGATAAGTTTCGGTCATATCTTGTCCTTTCCAAGACCATTGTGTACACGGATCATGCAGCTCTTCGGTACCTTTTTAGCAAGCAGGATGCTAAACCGAGACTGATACGTTGGATTTTGCTGCTGCAAGAGTTTGACATCGAAATCCGTGATAAAAAAGGGGCTGAGAATTTAGCAGCCGATCATCTGTCTCGACTTGAGCATTCCGAGGAAAAGGAAACTCGTGGGCCTAGCATCAATGACAATTTCCCCCACGAGTTCCTCATGAGGATCGAGACTAGTGATGATTCCCCATGGTTTGCTGACTTTGCAAACTACTTAGCTAGTGGCATCCTGATCAAGGGGATGACCCACCAGCAGAAGCGAAAGTTCTTTGCGGATGTCAAGCATTACTTCTGGGATGACCCTTACTTATTTAGGGTAGGAGCGGATCGGATGATCCGGCGATGCGTGTATGGTGACGAGGCGAGGGACATTTTACGCCACTGTCACGAGGGACCCACGGGAGGCCACCACGGAGCGAACAACACGGCGAGGAAAGTGTTTGATGCCGGATTCTTTTGGCCGACTATTTTCCGTGATGCCCATGAGTGGGTGAGGTCCTGTGATGCTTGCCAGAGGGCGAGCAACATTTCTGCACGCCATGAGATGCCACAAAACGGCATCCAAGTTTGTGAGGTTTTTGACGTATGGGGGCTAGACTTCATGGGCCCCTTTCCGACCTCTTTTGGCAACCGCTACATCCTAGTCGCTGTTGATTACGTTTCAAAGTGGGCTGAAGCACAAGCTTTGCCCACTAACGATGCGAGGGTAGTGGTGCGGTTTTTGAAAAAGCTGTTTGCTCGCTTTGGTGCCCCGAAGGCATTGATTAGTGACCGTGGGACGCATTTCTATAATGCGCAGCTTGAGAAAGCATTGTCCCGATATGGTGTACAACATCGATTCTCCACACCATATCATCCGCAGACGAGCGGACAGGTCGAGGTTACTAATCGGGGTATCAAGCGGATTCTAGAGAAGACGGTTAATTCTAGCCGTAAGGATTGGTCCGAGAAATTGGACGATGCACTGTGGGCTTTCCGGACAGCCTACAAGACTCCTATAGGCACCACACCGTTTAAATTGGTCTATGGGAAGTCTTGTCATTTGCCTGTTGAACTCGAGCACAAAGCATACTGGGCTTTGAAGACAATTAATCTTGACATGGCTGCTGCGGGTGAAAACAGGTTTGTGCAGATTCATGAGGTTGAGGAGCTTCGCCACGATGCGTATGAAAGCTCCAAGCTGTACAAGGAACGTACGAAGACGCTCCATGATGCCCGCTTGAAGGACAAGAAAGAATTCCGAGTGGGCGATCGTGTGTTGTTGTACAATTCGCGTCTCAAGTTGTTTCCTGGCAAGCTTAAATCTCGATGGTCGGGTCCCTACACTGTGCGGTCAGTGTTTCCTTACGGGACCGTGGAGATAGGCCATGAAGATGGCCGGTTGTTTAAAGTCAACGGGCATAGGTTAAAGGCTTATGTTGGAGGGCCCGTTGACCCGAGTGAGGAGGTTGTTACCCTCCACCCCAGGAACAAATGAATTCGGGGTGGTGAGTCTAGCTAAAGACTCGTAAATAAACTTAGCATGTTTTGTGTATATTATCCTGTTATTATTTTGTGTGTGGTTGTCTTTTTATTTTTCAGGTTGCGGTTCGTTCTGGTCGCGAGGGATGTTAGAGCTTGTTGCCGGCTCTCAGGTATGTTAGTTCGGTTCTTTTTCTTGGTAGGAGATGCTTCGTGAGTGCCCCGGGTTCAAGGAGCTTGTCTATAAAGATGTCCATTTTCTACACCCTTAAAAAAAAAAAAACAAATTAAAATTTTTAATCCGAAAATTAAAGCACTACCAACAAAATCTGGCACTACTAGAAATGTGTCAGCCCTTTGCAGATCAATAATAGGGCCATTTTGAATAAAACCCAACCACCACCATCTTTTTCTTCATAACTTCATCTTCCTCCTTGAACCCATTCAAAGCACTCACGGATCCTCTGCATCTCCTAGCTTCCTCCAAGGAATTCTTTCATCCCAACATCATTCCAGGTACGGATTCATCCTTTTTCTAGTTAGATTCATGTGTTTTGTTATTGTGTTCTTCATGTTCTTCATAGTTAGTTCTTTAGGTTTTTAGGGCTTGGTCTAAATCACCCGATTCAAGCCCGTTTTTAGTGTTTTTAGTGTTGATTTGAACCACAATGAACCGATTTACAAAACCCCTAAACAAAAAGTTAGAAAAAACGGGGTTTCGGGGGCGATTTGGGCGTTTTTTCGAAGCTGGGTTCCGACAAGCACGGTCGTGACCTGCTATGGCACGCTCATGATCTTCAAAAACTCATAAAATCTGCATAAAATTTCCAGAAATTTGACGAGGCACGAGGGTGCCATTCAAACGCACGATCGTGCTCTTCATAAAAACGTCGGATCTTCATAATTTTGCCCAGATCTTCAACGTGGCACGAGGGTGCCATGCGACGGCACGATCGTGCTCCTCGAAGAAATCGCTCAGAACAGTTCCCGGTCATCGGTCAGGCACGAGGGTGCCATATGGTGGCACGACAGTGCTTCACCAAATTGCTGGTTCAAATCCGAGCCGTTTACGGCCGAGCACGATGGTGCCGTGGGATAGCACGGTCGTGCTCCTGGGGAATAAAAACCCAGACTTCATAATTTTCCCAGAAATCTTCATAATTTCACTGATTTGCAGGTCTCGCACGGTAGTGCCATATGGTGGCACGACCGTGCCATTTTGTCCAGTCCCGAAATTTTTGCCTGTTTGTTTTGGTTGCTGATTAATCTTGTTTCAATCTTGCAGATGGATCACCCCTACTTGCAGTTCTCAAACAATGCCAGGGAAGGGTATTGTATCCCGAAGGTGGAACGATTGTGGGCCCGACGACACCTCATCGAGCCTATGAGAAAGCTGCAATTGGTGGATTTGGACCTGCTCGGACAGGCCGAGAGGTTCGACGATCTGATGACTCCCCCGTGGTCTCGTCTCTTTGAGATCGCGGAACCGCAATATGTGGAGCTTGTTATCGAGTTTTTCGCGTCATTCCGATTCACTTTTCCATGTCCGGATGTCTACGACAAAAAACTTGGTGTTAAATTCTGGTTGGGAAGGAAATGGCACCACCAGTCAATAAGTCGATTCGGGACGGTGTTGGGGTTGTATGAAGATGATGAAATTGACTCAGAACTGTTTCATGGGAGCCTGCAGGATTGGGAGCCTGATGCAAACAAGGCAGCCTTTTGGGAGCAGATTACGGTGCCGGGTCGGATTTGGGACCCTCGCAGAGCCAAAGCTACATGGATACTTGACCCGCTTCATAGAGTCATCGAGCGCGCCATCTATCATGTGATTGGTGGTCGGGGTGATAGCACAGGGAACATCACCACCCGCGACCTATTTCACCTGTACTGCATCATCTCGGGCTCAAACTGCAACTTAGCGGTCAGCGTTGCAGAGTCGATATTTCGAGGCGTTGGTTCGACGCCCACGTCACGGATTTGCGGAGGAGCCTTTGCAACCAAGCTTGCAAAATTTTATCGGGTTCGGTTAGACCATCTGACCGAAGCCTGTGACTACGGCCTTCTCGACTTGCAACAGCTGAACTCGATGCATCTTACCAGGAAAGTGAACAGGATTCCGAAGCTCGTTGACCGACATGGAAGGATTTGGGACCCGCTACCTGTAGTTGAGGAGGGTGGTGATGATGGTGGTGATGATGGTGATGGCGGCGATCATGATGTGCATATGCACGATATCCCGGTTCAGGGCCAGCATGGGGGCGCTGGGGGAGCGGACCCCCACATGCAGGTTGGACATGTGATTCACGGGTTTGATAGCCCGAATTGGGATAACATGTATGGTGGCTTTGGTGGTGGAGGTTATGCACAGGGTGGCTATGGCACCTACGGTCCTTCCGAGCCGTCATCGTTGGACCTCTGGAGGCGGATGGACGGACTGGCATTGGACCAAGAAGAAGTGAGGCGAGATGTGGGTCTCATACGCGCGGAGCAACATCGGCAGGGCAACTATTTGGAGGAGTTGCACGAGCAGCATCGACGAAGCATGGATTGGTTGTTCGGTTCGCAGCAGCATATCGCGAACTCACTCAACCATCCATACACACAGCCGCCTCCGCATTTTGCGCGTAGATCCAGGTTTGATCGCAGGGACGACACCGGTCCTTCGGGATCCGGTGGGAGGTTTTAGTCCCGCCCTCATCTCGTATTTGTATTACTATTTCGTGTTTGAGGGATGTGCCATTTTCCATCGTACGTACATCCCTCCGTTTTAGGTGTTAGTTTTTATCGCTTTATTAGTGGGTTAAATTAATAAACAAAGGGAAGGGAAGAAATGGGTTGGGTAAACTTCCTATGTGTTTGATCTTGTTTGCTACATGTGCAGTGTTGGGTTAAATGAGGTGTTGGCTTGGTGGAAGGGTTGGTAGTTCGTTGTGGATACTCCTAGTTGCTTCATCTTGTTCCGCTTCTAGCTTCATGTTTCAGGGGAGTTTTCGTGTTCCCGCCTTCCTTTAGTTGTATTGAATTCGCAATTCTCTTGCTTATTCAATTTTTTGTTGTACAACGAGGGCGATGTACAATTCAAGTGTGGGGAGGTGGTCTATCGCTTGAGCTTTGTCGTTGTCATATATATATATAAAAAAAATAAAAAAAAAAATAATAATAATAATAAATAAAATAAAATAACAATGCAAAGCTCTCTTTTAACAATTTTTGTGGCATATAAATCAAATCAACATAAGTATCTAAATAAGCACCAAAATTTTTGATAAATAAAATTGGGTTGACACAAAAAGGGGGTTCACTCGTGTAAGGAAAAAAATACCGTTAAGTAACTTGTTTTTTTGTACAAAATTGAGCATGAGAAATCAAGCGATTGACCTACTTGTTTGCCTTGCATATTTACCCAATACGCCCGTTTCCGTGAGTTATTTTTGAGCCTTATAGCTTTAGATTATTTTTGCTCATGTTTTTGCGGGCAAAGATTGAGTGAGCCGGATAACTTTTGCGATTTAGAACTTGTGTTAGGCATGCATTTCGAGGCCACAAAGCGAGAATACAAGCATAGAAGTGATTGAGGCATTAGGAAACCTTTTCATTTTAGCCATTTTCATTCACCTCCCTACCCGAATTATTCCCCTAGTTAAACCAATTTGAGCCTTTCCCGTTCGTTTCTTAAAAAAACCCCAAAACATTAGCCACTTAGCCAAATTAGCCTTTTATATTTTTTAGCCCATTTTTGGTGGGAAGCCCGGTTCGGTTTTGATTAACTTGTAGCTTTTGTATAGTTCTTCTTAGTTGTTATATCCCTCATGTTCAAGAGTTTTTAGCTAGGTAGACGTACTTAGTTCTCTCCAAAGCATGGGTTAGTTCTTGTAAAGTTATAAAAAAAAAAAAAACGAAAAAAAAATATAGTTGAAAGAGCCTTATCAAATGGCTTTGTTAGAGCGATTTTGGGAGCAAAAAGAAATACTTGTTGGTGAGCTCTCGGTTAGTTACTATTTAGTTGTATAGTTTTATTTTTCTTATGCTTTAAGTTAGTCAAACCGTCGGGTTACAACCGTTTTAGCCACTTTTCAAAATCCACTTCCATACCCCTAGCCCAAGCCAAGTTACAACCCAACCAAGACCTCATGATTTATGCTATATTTTTGTCTAGTGATTAGATTTGATCCTTCCACAAGCTTATGATATCGCATAGTTATCGTCTTGGCATCGAGTGTTCTAAACATACTCCATGCATTGTATGTGTTCCTATATTAAGCCGAGTGTGTGTGAACATTGTGAGGATGCTTGGTGAATTGGTAGGGATTTCTAAGATGGACCATTGCTCATAAACTTATTTTACATATCTCTTTTCGGTTGTTTCTTTATATTGAGCACTCCTTGATTGTTTTGACCCAAGTTATTTGTTTGTGCTTATGAAATGCTAGTTGAGATGATTGCCATTTAGAGAGTTTCGTTGATTTTAGTTTGCTTGAGGACAAGCAAAGTTCAAGTGTGGGGATGTTTGATGTATAAGAATTTATACATCTTTTAAACGTCAAATACGCCCCGTTTATGCGAAAACTCTTTGTATTTTCATTGATTTTGGTACTTATTTGAGTTGTTTGTGAAAATACAGGTCCGGGCTTCGGCCCGGTGATGAAACGGAAGCTTTTGGAGCAAAATAGAGCTAAAATGGTGCATTCCAGCAAACTGCCAGATATGGCACTACCGTGCCAAACAGTGGCACGACCGTGCCAAGCCTCCCGACGTCGGCACTCTCGATCAGCACTAGCACCCAGCAGCCAAATCTTCAAAATCAAGGGAAGCACGACCGTGCCAACCAGTGGCACGACCGTGCCAAGTCAATCTTAGCCTCTGATCAGCTTGTTTCCGAGAACGAGGTGACTGTTACCGAGCACTACCGGCTCGCACGACCAGAGGATATCCGAGCACGGTCGTGCGACCTCGGGAACATTTGAGCGCGATTTTTCCGGAAATGGTAGCTTGCTTGGTCAACACTCAAGAAAGTAGCTCTGACACTTGCCAAGCACGACCGTGCCAAAAGGTGGCATGGTAGTGCCAAACGCCCAGCAGTTTAAATACGAGTTTCTAGCTCATTTGCAAGGGAGTTGGAGCATTTTGGTGACTTTTTCTCTCAAGAATCTGGTCTTGGAAGCTTGTTGGAGCCAAGAAGGAGCCTTGAAGAGGATAAAACCACTTGAAGATCTACTCAAACACCATTTAATTCTTGTCTTTAACTTGGTTAGCTTACTACATTATGAACAATTTATATGTATTTATGCTTGATTTGGTAGTTATGAGCCTTGTAGGCTAAACATTTGTGTTGTCTAAACTATGTTGAAGCTTATGAACATGTGATAATATGGAAGTAGATGTGATGATTGTTCTTGTTAATCTTCATGTTGTCATTTGATTTTGTTCTTGGAGTTCATATGCATGCTTAAGGTTCTTGTTCTTGAATGTTTGCTCATAAGTATTTACATGTTGTGTTGGAAAGCCCATGTAGAGATTATGATTATTGAATCTTGTTAACTTGTTAGTATGATTCATAGCATGAAACTAGGAATGGTGAGTGCTAATATGATATGAACAATGATTTGAGCTTGTGTGTGAATTCTTGCATCTAGATTTGGAAAGATCAAAAGTATGTTTATATGAATTCTATAGTTTGTGTTCATGTTTGGTTGATGATTTAGGCCAAGGTTGTTAGCTAGCATGACCATGCTTGTGGTTCATATCAAGAACATAGTGATAGTGCCAACTACTTAAAACCAAGTTAGGGTGATTAGTGTGTTTCTCATATTAGTTTTCCCTAATTTGTAGAGTTAGGAGTTTTGACAAATGAATAACTCATCATCAAAGATTAACATCAACTTAGCAAGTGAGCTTAAAGGAATAATTTTTAGGTGATTAGAATGTTAATTCATTTTTAATTTTCCTAAGAATTATAAACTAGGAAGCCTTGATTGGGGACTTAGTTAAAATTGGAGCTTGCATCATCACAATCCCTTCCTCTTTGTTGTCACATGTGAATAAGTGGATACTTAGTTTAGGCAACCTTTCTTAGTTATTGTTATTTGTTAGAAATTTTAGTAGTTTATTTATTTTGCATGATAAGTTAGAAAAACCAATCCAATCATTTGAAAAGGCTTTGAAGTAACAAAAGTTTAGTATCGAGACACCGCATCCACGGATTGATATCCGGTTCTTACCGATTAGCTATATTACCACCCGACGGGTACACTTGCCCTTTGCGTGTGTAGTTAGTTCTAGGTGAAAAACCATTTTAAAACTAAATTTGTGTGAAGAAAAACTCAATTAAAAACATATATAATTCACGCACATCACTTGGTAATGCACCTTATGGTCTCTCGGAAAAATTTTTAGCTAGTTGATTTAATTTTTTTTCTATGTTTTGAATACTAGCTTGTTGATTTCTAAAATTTGATTCTAATTGTAGAAACCTTTCCGAGTTTTTCTTTTCAGTGTCGGAGATGAGGCGAGATACAGTATCTTCAAGCCTCTCTCGTCCACCTTGTTGTTGAGTGAAATTTTGTGACTCATTTCTTGGTTGTTGAAAGTTTGTTCGTTGGGTTTGTTGGTTACTACTATTGCCGGGCTCTCTCCAACCAAGGTTAGGGTGGTTTCGCCATCCTTGGTTGTAAGTGCCCGTTGGAGGACCCGACGGCCTAGGTCTATTGTCAATGTAGCTTACCGACTCTTGTTGATCGTCTGTTTCTTTCATACAACTCCAATTTTCATGTGGCCCACCACACCCTTCACAAGCCATAACCGAGACTGTTTTTGTCATTTCCAATTTTTTTTATTTTTGAAGAAAGAGCCTCGATTTGGGCTTGTAAAGAAGTGCTTTCATCAACCTTATGGGCGCCCGGGGCAATAGATTTATTTCCTCAGGGAGTGTGCCACCGAAAATTGGTTTGAGCAATTTCCTCAATTTGGTTATATATTTCATGCGGGCGGCGATTACCTAAAAGTCCCCCGGAGCTAGAGTCAAGTGTCTGCCTTGTGTGTGGCAACAACCCATTATAGAAAGTGGATACTTGTTGCCATATCGCAAGGCCGTGATGCGGACACTTTCGCAATAGCTCCTTGAACCTTTCCTAAGTTTCATATAAGGATTCCCCGTCCTCTTGCGAATATGTATTAATTTCAGTCATTAGTTTAGCCGTTTTAGCTGGAGGGAAATACTTATATAGAAATTTTTGGGCTAGTTCATCCCAGGTGTTTACCGATCCAGCTGGGAGGGCATTGAGCCAAGCTTTTGCTCGGTCTTTCAGCGAGAAAGGAAACATTCGAAGGCGGATGGCGTCATTTGATGCTCCATTGATCCGAAAGGTATCACATATTTCTAAGAAATTAGTAATATGTTGATGGGGATACTCGTCCGCAAGCCCATGGAAGGTTGCGGAGTTTTGGGGCAATTGTATCAAACGCGGCCGAAGTTCGAAGTTATTGGCTTCAACATTCGGTGCATTGATAGCGGCGCCTAGGTTACCTACGGTGGGTCGTAGATAATCCATGAGGGTACGTTGGTCCCCCATTGGAAGTGGATTCCCCGAAACTTTCTCTTGGTTCTTCGCTTTTAGTCTTTTTCTGAGAAAGCGTTCGGGTTCTTCTAGAGGTTCTTTTATGTCCTTATTAGAACTAGGGCTCATACACTACGTAGGGGTGGCGTCTGGTTCCAAGTCCTGCAATAAAAACAGAAAAGAATGCTGGTCAGAAGGTTCACCACGGCCCCGTGCTCAGTGAACACGGCCCGTGGTCGGAGTTACAGTGATTGTTTTCCAGATCACAGTTACTGGAGAGTTGGACACGGCCCCGTGTTGCACCGACACGGCCCCGTGGTCAGCCTTCTGTAACTTGGAAAACTAAAAACTGCCAGTAACAATGCTGGGCACGGCCCGTGTCCGACCAGGCACGGCCTGTGCTGAGCTCTGCAGAAGCTGAAAATCTAAGAAAATCCTAAAAATTAAAAAGAAAAAATAAAAAGATGATTAGGCCGTTGATTCCTAACTTTCTTAAAATCCTTGTGTCCCCAGCAGCGGCGCCAAAAAGACTTGATGCGTGTGTAGTGTAATATATTTTTGATGTATATTTTAAGCCCTTTTTACACTTTTAGCCAAGTTTTAAATTTATAAAACACGATATTTACTAACACTAAACACACATATGGGTAAGTGCACCCATCGTGGATGTAGTATAGTGTTGGTAAGATACCGTGGTCGTCCAAGGACACAAGAGCTTTTAGTACCGGTTTATCCTCAACGTCTAATCAAATCAAAATTGTTAGAAAAGGTTTTTTTAATCTAAGAAAATAAAAACTAACTAAATGCTGAAAAATAAAATAAAAATAAAAACAGATAGACAAGATGAATCACTTGGATCCGACTCGTGTATTTGTATAACCTTTGATTATTTTCGCACTTTTGCACTTGTTTAAGAGATTATCTTAGTTATTCTAGTAGGCCCCTCTTTTGAAGGCGACGTTACCCTCAACCCAGTAGTTTGAGTCAGCAAGGATACAATCCTAAAGGGTTGGATTATTGGAAGATAATGAATTAAGTTATTAATGCAAATTATGGTAGGCCCCGCTTTTGGCGGTGACGTTACCCTCGA
This sequence comes from Helianthus annuus, assembly GCF_002127325.2. NCBI lineage: Eukaryota > Viridiplantae > Streptophyta > Magnoliopsida > Asterales > Asteraceae > Helianthus > Helianthus annuus. The sequence continues at coordinate 38,547,393 of NC_035436.2, read as the reverse complement.
CTAAGTAGTCTGAGTCAGCAGGGATACAGTCCTAAATAGCTGGGTTATAGTATTAATAGTAGTTAACTTATGAGGGGGTCAAAGAGTTTGGATCCCCGCCATCCAATACCTATGGGCATTGAAGGAGATCCTACTAAATTTGACCCAGGTCCCTTGTAGGACCTCTAAACGCTGAACAAGGGTAAGACCCTTACCAAACCGTTCCCTTAACCCCCGACCAGGTAGCCAACATATCTCCATATAGACCGTGGAGATATGAATGGTGAAAATCTTTTATTTTATATAGACAGTAAAAAATGCCAAGACACCACGGACAAACGATAAGGAAAGATCACCTTCAACATAAGCAACTAGTTATTAAAGTCATTAATACAAAACCAAATAAAAAGTGCAAAAGATTAAAAATAAAAAGTATTATACTAAACACTTGTCTTCACCAAGTGATGTAAGAGACTTAGGCAAACAAGGCCTTGATTGTCAAGAACTCTTACGATCAATCTTGGATCCTGAGACGACTCACACACTCTATGATGGACAATGGATGATGGTGGTGGATGATGGTGTTGTGATGGTGGTGGGTGGTGGATGAAGTGTGAGAGAGGTGGTGTGCCAAGGGATGAGTTGCAATGAAACCAAGCATTCCTATTTATAGGCTGAACAGAAGGCTGGGCACGGCCCCGTGTCCGCTGGACACGCCCCCATGCCTGTCTGACACTCTCTCTCTTCATTAATTGTAATTCGCAATTACAATTAATGCGCCTGCTGTACTTTCGCCACGCCCCCGTGTTCGCTGGACACGGCCCCGTGGTGGGCAATAGAAGCTTCTATAGGTTTGTCTTTTCTGCTGCTTCTTGGGCACGGCCCCATGCTGGATGAGCACGGGGCGTGTTCAGTCTTCTGCCTTCTCTATTTTGCTTGGGAGGATGCTGTTGAGGGGTCGGGCAATCCACTTATGTTCTTTTTCTTGTATTTATGTTAGATTTAGCTGTCTTTTTGCTTCTTTTGTGAATTTGAGCTCATTTAATCCTGAAAATACAAAAGGAAGACAAAAACACTCTTTTTCCAACATTAGTACTAAAAAAGGGTTAGTTTTATGCCTCATTTGATGTAATTTATATGTTGCATTTTACACACATCAAATACCCCCACACTTGAACTTTTGATTGTCCTCAAGCAAAACTCTTTAATATGTGGCTTACACTCCCAAATGGAATGGGTAGAAGAGAAGGTTTTGGCTTGTCATAGAGTGTCGGAAATCCAAGATCTTTTTGGGTTTTATTTTTTTCTATTTACAATCCTATTCGTTATGATTTGTTTAGAACGTTTCATAGGAGAAATTACTTATTTGGGCATAACATGCTTTTTTTTTTAAATTCCATTTATATACAAGTTCACATACCTCACGGAAGAAATCACTCACACTCGGCCGAAGGTGTATTTTTAGTAGGCTTAAGTGGCCCCGTGCATGGTATGATTTATATCCGGTTTTAATAGGCTTAAGTGTTCCTCAATTGATACAGAATATGGAGGATAGTACGAGCTGGAAAGATTTGGATGGTAACACTAGGCCTTTCGGGTCGATGGAAGTTTGGCATAATACACGCCATCGTGAACAACCGGTTGCATGGGTTAATGGTGTTTGGTTCAGTCAATGCATTCCAAGACACTCTTCACCTATGGCTGGTTATCAAGAATAAGCTCAAGACATAAGATCGGTTAGCCATTTGGGAGGCGGGGAGTAAAACTAATTTAAGACTTATGTGTTGTCCTTTATGTAGGAATGACCGTGATTCGCGAGATCATCTATTCTTTCAGTGTTCTTTTGCGTCTCAAGTGTGGCATAATGTTAAAACAATGGTGAACATGGGAACTGTTGATGCTTCATGGCAATCTATTATGGGATGGCTAGATCTAAATGCTAGTTCGAAGAAGACGGAGGATATTATCAGCAAACTGGTCATTGCGGCTTCCACGTACTTTGTATGGCAAGAGCGAAACAATTGCTTGTTCTCGAATATGAGACCAAATGTGGAGTCGGTCAGTGAGAGGATTTTGAAGACTGTTCGATTACGGTTGATGGGCTTCAAGTTCAGAGGTGAAACCAGTAACCAGAGGCTGCTGAGGAAATGGAAGATTCTTCCTAGTGCTGAAGATTTTGACCCGGGCTAGATTTAGGGTCTATTTTTGTTTGGTTTTTTGACGTGATAGGGCTGTGTTTCTAGCTGGTTGTTTGTATGGCTTTGAGTCTGGTTGTTTTTCTTTTGGATTTCCTAGGCTTGGTATGTCAAGTCTAGTTGGTATGTCCGCTCTGGCATACCTTTGTACTTTATTTCGTCATTTATAAAATTCACCTGGGGTAACCCTTTACCCAAAAAAAAGAAAACCGAAACCCGAGTGAAAAAAACGTGCAACCGTGGGATGATGAAGAGAAGTACGCGTACCCGATCTTGGCTCGACGTGTCGGAGGACCCTCAAATAGGTAATATTTTTGTATAGCTTTTTTTGTATTAATTATTTGTTTATTTTTTAGCAAACAACCAAAGTAAAATCAGCTTTTAGAACCGAATCCAAAAACTTTTTTTCGGGCTCATGGGTAGGGGAGACGAATATCGGCTGGCGAATTCAATATCAGGAAAGTGGACCATTATCAACAAGAAATGTACAAATTTTCAATCCGTTTACCAACGGATGAAAACCGAATGTAAAAGTGGCTACAAGGACGAGGACATTACACAAGTGGCCTTAATCGAGTATCAAGCTAGTCAAGGTAATTTCCCGTACTTGAAGTGTTGGCAAATTCTTCGAAATAGCCCCAAATGGGCCAACGTTCCTACGAATACCGCTCGATCGGCAAATAAAAGGCCGTTAACGAGATAAAAAACCAACGAGTCGGGTGAACCCGAAACGCCAATCTTCGACGCTCGAAACACCAACGTAAACAATGATATTCCGGAGAAAGAGCCGGCAGAAGAGCTACCACGACCAGTCGGAAGAAGAAGCGGTGCAAGATCGAAAAAGCTCGAGTCATCGTCGATGGGATCCGAAATGACTAATGCATTTTCGGATATAAACCGACGCCTTCAAGACATACACGAACTAGGGACTAAACGTATGGAAGAGAACCGGGAACTGACCGAGATTATGCGGGATAGACAATAGGCTCATGACTTTGAATTTTTCTCGAAACCGCACGACCACCCAACCGGAAAAGCATTGAAGATGACGTTGGAACAAAAGGAGCGACTCGAAAAAAAATATAATCTTTGAGTTTTTTATTTTATTTTATTGTAATGCTTTTTAATTTTATTATAATGTTTTTTTTTTATTTTAGTGTAATGTTTATTAATTTAATGAAATGGTTTTTAATTTTACAAAGTTAGAAATTAATTATAAAAAATTAATAATTAATAATTAAGTAATGACGAGGTAAGGTCTTTATGACTACATCTTCTAGTGATATAACGCCCCATAAAGCCCCTCTATGACGTGGCATGCCACCTGTCATATAACGCCTCCAAAAAAGTTTTATTTATTTATTTATTTATTTTCAAGGGCCAAAAAAGTTTTATTACTACACATCACCTAAAAAGGGTATAATAGGAAATTACTTTTCGAGTTAAATTCTTGGTTGGTCCCTGTGGTTTGTAAATATTGCAGACTTGGTCCTAGTGGTTTACTAATTACAGAGTTGGTCCTAGTGGTTGTAAATTTTGCACTCGGGTGGTCCTTGTCACTAACCTAAGTTAGATTTTTTAGTTAAATGTTTGTAAAATATCTTTTTTACCCCTAAAATTAAAAAAATAAATAGAAATAAGTGGCCCACCCATCCCACCCTTCTTCTTCCCCACTCCACCCTTTAAAACCACCCACCACCAACTCCTCAAACCATCACTACCAGCCATTCCTGTCACACCCTTTGCTCTACAACCTTCATCTTCAAATCCCTCACAATAATTAAATCTCTCTCTCTCTAATTTCTCTTGTCAGATATCTCCACTTTATACACACTTCATTTCCCCCAAACTCACGAACCTTTTTTCGTATTATAATTCATTTATATTCACACAAATTCACTGGTTTAGGGTTTGATAATGACTTTCAATTGGTAGATGTCTCTAAGGGGGTGGTGTGTCGGCGGCGGAAGTTATAGCGGTCGGAGTCACGAATGGTGGGGGTTTTCCTTCAACCGGCGACATCTGCAACCGACGACATTTGCGGATAAACGTAACAGCATACACGCGGCCAGATTACTCCTGACGAAGCCAGTTCCTCTTTGTTTTCATTGCAGAGTGAGAGATTCAAAATAGCAGTTACTCCGTGCTCTTGAAGCTGTAGATCTTACGATTAGATTAGCGAAATCAACGGTCGGATTGCTCCTGCTCTGGCGATTTTCAATCTGTTCTCCGGTTTGTTCTTCACGAGTAAGCGAATCTCCATAGCTATTGCTTCTGATCATCAATAGAAGTGGTTGTTAATTGAAGGGTGGGGTTGGGTGGGTTGAAGGTGACTGTGGAGGAGGTGGTGGGTTGAAGGTGACAGTGGAGGTGGTGGATTGAAGGTGGTGGTGGTGGGTTGAAGGTGGTGGCGGTGGTGGTGGATTTTAGAGGGAGAGAGGAGAGGAAGAAGATGAGTGTGGGTCATCTTTATTTTTTATTTTTTTATTGTTTAAGGGTAATTTAGTCATTTCATATAAATTTAACTGAGAAATTTAACATGGGTTATTGACAACGACCACCCGAGTGCAAAATTTACAACCACTAGGACCAACTCTGTAATTAGTAAACCACTAGGATCAAGTTTGCAATATTTGCAACCACAGGGACCAATCAGGCATTTAACTCTTACTTTTCGAAAGGAGAATTCTCCGTCATTCATTATGACTTCAGTTCTTTTTTTTTTTTTTTTTTTTTTTTTTTAATTTGAAGATTTTTTAATTACAAATAAGTCACCACAGGTAAACTGTAAAATTTGAACAATTAACCTTATAGAGTAGACAACTTATTGCCTATCTTTCCAATAAATTACACATCGACTTCATAAAATATCTAATACAAATATACGCTAACCAATTTGATCCCTATTTAATTTAGAAGTAGCGAAACATTTAATTTTAGATAACACGGAACTTATCTTAATCAGTTTAATATCTGTCCGGTGGACGGGTTACGTTGAACAACGTAGGAAACAAAACTAACCTATATTAAGTGTACACAAATTTAAACAACATTATAAAGAAAAGCACGATTCTTTAATTTATAAGAGGAAAACAAACGTCAACAGTTTACAACCACAAAACGATAGAAAATAAAACTGATAGAGTAATAAAACATGAAATTGTCATTTTAATGGAAAAGTAAACGGTAGGCAAAACATATGCATAACCTTTTTAGAGAAAACATACCGTCGAACAATCGTTTAGGGGACTTTTAGCTCATTTGACTAAAATCGACTGCAATAATAAAAATTTATAGTATAATAAAGTAATTAACAAAAAAAAAAAAAAAAAAAAAAAACACTTTGTATTTAAAACTCTCCACAAAAGCCTTCCTTGATTAGCCATTTAGGAGGTTGTATACATTAAGTGTAAATGTTCGGGGGACTTTTAGCTCGTTTGACCCATTCAACCCATATGACTTGTTCCCCTTATAGTTTTTTTTATTATTATTTTGACCACGCATATCCAAAATAACTGTTATCACTAATCTATGAGACATGTACATCAAGTGCTAAATACTGACAAAATTAAAGTAATACCAGCAGGGAACAATCAAGTACTGATAAAATAATGCAATAAACTCATTCAGCTTATGTACCAATCCATGATACATGCGCATTAAACATGTGTATAATAAAACTCTGAATTTTTTTAACAAACCAATCTCAGTATAATAAGTCCTATCATGTGGTTAAAAAAATGAGCAGAAACAATCCTGTACTGTTACTTGTTATCAAGGATGCAAATATAAAAGAAATAGGCAGTGAACCTTGACTATATAGATAAACAACAGTGACCGAGTAGAATTGTCAAAAGGAATAATAAACTAATAATACTATTACTAACCTTTGTTATCAAGTTTGTTTACGGGTCAGCGGGTCGGATAAGAACCGGGTCAGCATGTTAATGGGTCAAACGGATTTGAGAGATTGTTGGTTATTGAAGATTTAGTCTAGGATTGACCGAGTAATGGGATTAAATGACGGTATCCAAAGTTAGAATTTGTTGTCGATTAAAATTTAAAAGGATACGTGGACCAACTTAAATTAGCATGTGGGTTTTATTTTCTATTCAATAAAGTAGTATAAGTATCCAAGGAGAAGATTTAGTTAAGCACCTAATTATCTTATTTTGTGAACATTCAAATATAAATCAAAGGTCGAACGAGTTTGGGTTCTAGTCTGTGTTGGCAGCCCAAGTTTCAACAACCAACAATCTCTCAAACCCAATTGACCCATTAACCTGCTGACTGGGTTCTGATCTGACCCGTAAACAAACTTGATTACCCAACAACCTTTGCCACAGGAAATTGTTGTATGAAGAAGAACATTGAACCACTCATTGTTGTGTTTAAAAGAATAACAATAACTTGATGATTACAAGAACACAAATCAAATTGTGAGATCAAATTGAGCAAAAAACTGTTATGTCGTGTTATGAAGAAGAAAGATAAAAACAAAAAAAAATAACCTTGAATTCAAATTTGGTTGAGTCTTATGGTATGAAGCTTTGCAATCGTATAATATAATGTTATTTAGTGATTACAAATTATTTTAGGTCAAAATAATTTGAATCGACAATTGTATGCGATAAGATAAAAAAGGCACTTACATCTGCAACTGTAGTTTTCAAATTGACTGTTAATTGGCATCTCTGTATGGCATTTGATCAGACAATATCCACAGTATTCATCACATTCCATGATTCTAGATCTCCTTAGGGCATTTGTGGAGCATCTGACATGCAAGATTGAACCTGTTCTAAACAAAGTATCCAGATATCTTTGTATAATATGGAAGTGACTCACTCAAATACAAGAGCAACTCAACCAAATAAAAACCGTCAACAACCACCCTATAAATTCAACAATTCAAATATACAATCGTATCAAGCGACAAATAATTTAGAATAAGAAACGGAACCTGATAATCATTCTTTCTTGGTAAAAGAGAACCACTCACCAAAATTCCCAAAATACCTCCACATTATCAACAAAACCCAACTCCCAAACCATTCCCCAAAAGCCATATAATTTCTATCCTTCATTCCAAATAAACAGATCCTCAAACTTTAAACTTCTAGACCTCAGCAGCCCTTAGCACATTATACCCTTATACAAAAAGTAACTTAAGGTATCATTGTCTAACTTAGTTGATGTGTCTCTTGACATTACACCTTTTAAATTAATAAACACATCTTAATAAGTAATAACATCTATGAAAATAATATATTAAATAAATTAGTTTTTGCATTACAAAACGGTGTACCCATTTGTTGCAACTTCAGACATATGTTTTCGAAACAGTTGCGACTGTAAAATTAAGATATCCACGTAAACACAACGCGTCGAATGAGAACAATGACCATTGTTTATTTTTACCATCCGTTAAAATTAATATATCCATTTAAACTTCTTAAGACAACGTGACGTATCAGACAACCATCATTATTCATTTTTAGACCATGTGTAGTGGGGCATTATGGGGCATTATGGGGGCATTATAACAAAAAAAAAAAAACGCCCACTCTTCCATTACATAGGGCATTATGGGGCATTATGGGGGAAAAAAATTTGCTTGGGCATTATAATTATAACGCCATTTTGCACTTGTTAGAGGTATGACTTGAGTTGACCCACCAATGAGAAATCACTTTGTTTTTTTTTTTTTTTTTTTAAGGATTGAAAGGGGCATTATCCCCACTACACCACTTTATGCTATAATGCCCCATGCTGACTGGGTTGCCACGTGTCGAATAATGCCCCATGGTGGGGGCATTATAACAAGTTACCACTACACATGGTCTTAATCGCATTCCTGCCCTACCAAAAACACGCACCCCTATTACCCCGCCGGATAACCACCATCGCAATCCACCAACAATGTCAACCGACAAGAACATTCAAAAGCCGTTGCGACTAAAGTTGACAAAAATCGACGCACTGTTCGAAGGATTTTAACCAAACTGCCATGTCTTCTCCAACAATCGTTACCCTGTCATTTGCTACCGTTTCACACCCTATATAACCCTTACCGCCACCAAAATCTCAGGCCATGGCGGTTACGCTTCTACTAGAAGTATTTGACAGGATTTATGGGAGGTATTTGATTCATGAGCCTGCATGATGCATCCGAAGCATGAACATGGATGGGAATGAGTCTTTATTGGGAGAGTGGTAGTTTCCATGTTCACATAAAGGGAAAAGAGTGCCAGATCGAGTGATAGTTTTCCAGCCATGGGGCTACGAAGCAACCGGAGAGAGATCGATGAAGGGTTTAGTGTTTAGAGAGTGATGAAACAAAAAAAATGTGGTTACAAAAGTTGGGCGGTGGTAGTGGCGGTTCGCTGGCGGTGCTGTTGAGACGACGGTGATGACACTGTGTTGAGTGTGTGTAGAATTGAAGGGTGGAGATGTGAATGTGAATTATGTTTTTCAATAATTGTTTTTCTGTGGTGGTGGCTTCTTCTCCTCTCCTAAGGTGAATGGTTGTTTTTGAATGGTTTTATTTGTTTGGTACTTGCACATAGTTTTACCATCGTCCCTTTTATTGATTAATGTAATATCTTATTAAAGATCTACTTAAAAGATTTTAAGTTTAACAAAGTATATAATATATCATTCCAGAAAGAGAAACTAAATCAACTAACCAATGTGTTAATATTTATTTTTGTTTGTGTGATCTCGGTTTCGATTTCTATGCTTAAATTTATTGACAAATAAGATTTTGATTGTGACGTAAAACAGTTTAACATGGTTAATTAATCTTGAAAAAACCATGTTAATTTGTTTTATTAAACCTTTATTTTATTTTTACAACTTTTTAATTTGGGGTTCTTTAGTATGGTTGATGAAATCTTCTTTCTTATATTGAAGGCCCATTCTATACACACCCCCCTCCTTCCTGATTACACCCCCCCTTGTGAGAGGAAAACTGTCGGTCCCACGCAGGCCCCACCTGTAAGTATGTGAGAGAAGGGGGGTGAAAAAAGTAAATAGAGGGGGTGTAGAAAGTAGCACCCTTGAAGGCCCATTCTATATGGGAAAAGATGTGCAACTGTAACAAAACCGGTGGTAAAGAGAGTTTAATAATATTGCTGATTCTTTACTGAAATGACGCAGTCTTAGTTTTTGATTCTTACGTTTGCTTTCAAAAGGCCGGAAAGGAGACTCAAGGTGTTGTTCTGGTGCTATGATTAAGATCTAATGAATTTGGCAAGAGTAAATATATACAATTTTTTTTAATGGATATGATGTTATAATTAAGATCTAATGAATTTTGAAGACCAAGAGTAGATATATACAATATTTTAATGGATATGTATTAGTAATACGTTTTGTTATCTACATATTGAGTTGTTATCCTTTTTGAAAAGATTGTTTTGCATAAACTTTATAATTTTCGCGTCTCATGTATTGACATTAAGGACATTCAAAATTAACATCCCGCCGCAACGCGCGGGCTAGCGTCAACTCGTTCTTAGACATTTTATAAGTTAAACCCATTAGCCTTAACCGAACCACCTCTCTAACCTAATCACATAACATCTGAACAGACCTTTTCTTATCAGTAAAAATCCTGTTATTCATTTCTTGACATATCAAATAAACCACAACAGCCAATACAAGTTTCCTTATTATACTCCAAATAGACTTAGAATTACCCTGCCCTTCAACATAATGATCTATATCAGGCCAATCATCAGGAGCATCATTAAAATCACCCATCACTTTCACCCTTCTCCATAAAGCTTTAGAGAACTCACAGATGATAATCATTCTTAGTCTATGCATCTATAAATAAAAAAATTAAACCCAAAAATCTCATACTGATTTGAAATCAAACATTACACAGGTATAAAACACTTAAATTATTGGTCAAAGTGGATGATATAAAAATTCATAATTTCAGATGTAACATCCTTTATTCATATCGATTCATAACTTCTTAACATTCCTTGTATGAGATACTTCCTCATTCAAACAGTGCTACAGGAAGTGCATAATTTCAAATGCGACACACTTTTATCCAATTACAGATTTCACTCAATGCGATCACAAGTAGATTTATAGAAAACAGATAAAATGTGCATAATCTGAGAGAGGGAGAGAGTACGCACTCTGTGAAATATAAGATCGAGAAGAGAAGAATTGTAAACAAATTTGATGTCTTTTCATTTCCAGTTGCTTCTCTGACCTTCTTGAATCGTTCGCACCGCTACTATTGCCGCCGCTGATGAGGAATAGGACAGTGAGCGCGATTGCAGATCCAACATCCATGAAAATACCCGTTTATTTGGATGGATCGACTTGAGAGTTGTATGTATGTTTTCTTTGGCTTGAAAGTGGCTCCGTCTTTGTAGGAGCCTTTGTGAAACTAATCATGCATTTGTGTATCTATAATATCAAAATGGACACATCAATTTCAAAAGTAACCTATGAATTAATACAAAATCAAAGTGTTTCAGGTCCTACTACACAAAGCAATCATATAAAACCTAAAAACACAACTTAAAACCCTAAATTTAGGCTGAAATCCATCTTACCAGTGCATAAGGTATTTTCTGCTTCGGTCTTCCTATGGTGATGGTGACCATGACCCCATGAATTTACTCCTCCTAACCTTTCTTCAACATACCTAAGTCCTAACAACCTTTTCCACAAGAAGAAAAACAACAATTGCAATAGATGAACAAAAAAAACATTAGTTAATCAAATGCCTTTCAATTCCAACTGCAATAAATGAACAAAATTTGTAACGATCAAACCTAGAACTTCTTCCGGGATTCGATTCCATTGTAAACCCTAAGCATTTCTCCATCCTTCAAGACAAAACTTCATATTTAGAAAAGAAACATCGTAAATAAAAAAATCCGTATTGTGTACCTGGGGGTGGAAATTAATGGATTCGGGGATGGAGGAGATCAGAATGCGTCAAATTGGATTTCCTGTTGAAACCTCTGATTGGAATGCGTCTTGTTTTGCACTTGCTCATTGGATGGATTTTTCAATCTCACTCGCCGTATTATATGGATTTTGAATCAGCGATAGGAATTTTGGGAGAATAAAAACTACAAACAATGGTAAACAACCAATCACGTCTCAAACCTCTGCCTCCAGTCAATTGCCAGACCATGTATTCATTGAGGATAAAACTGAAGGAATTTGATAGTGATGGCCGATGGGAGAATGAAAATATAGGGGAGGAAAGAAGGCTTTAAAGTCTAGACAGTTGAGTTAGAGTAAGATAAAAGTGGAGAGAAATGTGGAGAGGGGGGTTAAAACTGTATACGGTAGAAACTACTATACTTAAAAAATAACTGCCCATTATTCTGGTTAGGATTAAATCCCAGTAATAACTGCATGATTTAAATGGTCCACATCAAAGCGAAAATAGTTTAAAGTCTCAAAATTGACAGTTATTGCACTATGAACAATAATATAATAATTTTTTGAACGGCCAACAAACTCAATCCCGAGCACTTTCGGGGCACCCACTGAAAAAATGGAGTACTCCGAGAGTAACCCGAGTCCACCACTAATTCCGGGGAAAACCCGGTAACCCACCCGCCCGTAGGCACGACAGTGAAATTATCGGTAAAACCCGTTTGGCTTAAGGATCCAACCCAGGTTTCCCTGGGTCTCCTATCATTGCCCACCAGTGCCTCACTCTGCACCAAGTGGGAGTCGAACCTGCATCTCTCAAGAGAAATGCAAGTCCTCCACCACTTGATCTAGAGATCATTGGCAACTACCTAAGTTGTGGAGATAATGGGCAGGAAAAGGTGGAGGTAACCACCTGCTGGGGAAACCGCAAACAACCGCTCTAAACCGCCATGGGAGGGGGTTTTTGTGAGTTTAAGCGGCTGAGATTTAATCTCAGCAAGATCCGACAGTAGAGATGGATTTGGAAGGTGGTTAGACTTAATGGGTTTAATATATATATATATATATATATATATATATATATATATATATATATATATAATTATCATGTGGACCCAGAATAAGATACATATATCTATTCGGTCTTTGGTGTAAGCTCTAACGGACCCAGAGATTTAAAGAGGACTGACCCAAACTATAATACACCAAATATCTTCTTGTCTTTTTTATCCGTTGACATATATTATCTCTGGCCTTGCATTATTTGATTTATGTTCACCAACTAATAAGCCTTTACATGACCAAGAATAAAGTTGCACTCAATGAACAACCATGGAGCCTTGTGTTTTAAATAGCTTGACTAAATGCGTCAACCTTTTGATGAGAAAGCTATGTGTATTGCCGTGTTCTTCAAAAAAAAATTACGCACTGACTTCATAAAATGATGTGTGGATGTGTATTGCCGTGTTCTAATGTGTCCTTGATTTATAGGATCTTTTAAGTTTGAAAAGGGTAATTTTTTTATTTTAATAGAAGAGAGGAAATATGCAATTTTCATTTCGGCTTGGGTAAGGTTTTTAAGAGGAAATATGAAAAAAAAAAAAAAAAAAAAAACCCAATTTTAATTCCATTCTACAGTTGAAATTATAGTGTTCTAATATGTCCTTGATTTATACAACTTGCAGTTGGGGCTTTTAAGTGTGAGTGGTTCAACCTCATATTTCAAGTGGGTGTGGCTAAGATGGTGTGTGGATGTGTATTGCCGTGTTCTTCAAATAAATTGCGCACCGACTTCATAAAATGATAGAAAAATACAGAAACAAATTTGTTCCCTATTTAACAGAAAAGTAGGAAGCATTTGATCTAATTATCATAAGTTTCTCACTTAAACTTCACCATACAAATAAGAGCATACATATTTATTTTAAAAACCAAAAAGAAAAGGAAATTTAACCAATGGATACATCACCAGTAACATTTGATATTTATATAATATTTGGCTAATGTAATCATGTGTAATTTGTGCTTGGCGATAACCTAGTTACGCTGTGCAGGTGGAGGAAGCTCATAGACGTATTTTCCATACGCAGCGTTATGAGATTTACGTGGAGGCGGCGGACGACGGTTACCCGGAGCTGTGTTACGCCCAAAATCGTGAGGTGACCGAGACAATGAGGCTGTATGCAGTTCATATAAATGATTAGTTTAGTGAATCAAGTCTAGCATCAACAATTAAGTGTGAAAAAAAGATATATCCAAACCTTGAAACATTGTGAAGGTTTTACTTGTAGGTTCTTCGCCAGAATTCGCTAAAGCAGTTGAAATCAACAAAAAGCAACAAAGAACAGGAACAAGTGTGTGATCCATTTTTTCAACTCGGAGTATTTCCATCAGTGGTGTGTTTCTCTCTCTGTATATAGACAAAGTGGGGGGTTGAATGCATATGTGGCAGAAATTAAATGAGTGATTAATAGGAAAGTCCTTTTTTTCTAAAGGAAAATTCTCTCTCTCATTCATCGCTCACCCCAAAGTCGTCTTTTTTTTTTTTTTTTTTTTTTTCTAAAAAAAAGCAAATCCAAGAATATTTTGTTACAAATACCTCACACTACGTAAACTGTAAAATTTAAATTCTTAACCTTTTAATTATAGAGTACACACTTATCACTTTGACGTCCTCTTAAGGAGGACACCACAACATGACCCCTTTCCTTCCAAATCTATGCTATCTAATAAAACAATTAACTAGCAGACACATCACAACCAATTTTAGTGTTTTCCCGCTCAAACATCATTCTCTTTTAGTGTTGGGTTATTGATGTGCGCAAAATATAAGATATAAATTACATCAAATAAAACATAAAATCGATCCTTTTTCGGTACTAATGTTGACAAAAGCATGTTTCTTTGTTTACTTTTAATTTACAGGATCAAAAGAGATTTAACAAATAAAAGGAACAAATTAACAACATAAACAACACAAATACAAAGAAGAAGGATTGACACGACCTGTCGAACCCCCATCCACATCCAAAACAATAAAATAACAAAAACAGAAGCTTAGGTATGGGGCAATGCCCACCAAGCATGGGGCCTTGCCCAATCAAGATTCCCTGCATAAAGAGACAACAGGAAAAGACAAACCAACATGGGGCCGTGCTAACCCTGTTAGAAATAACCCGTTGATGTGGCCTTACGGATCATTTGGTAACATTACCAATGTGACATAACTAGTCCCCGACAATTACTTGATGGTAGTAATTGTAATTATTGATTAGTTTAAGGGGCAATTATGATTTCCCTTTAGGTACCTTTAATAGAGAATGTAAAGAGTTTTCATAAACGATCACTATTCATGATCATCATTCATTTTGATGTTATATATATATTTGATCATAAGAGATGAACAACTTCATAAGAACACCAATACTAAAATTCTCTCTAAGGTGATCCATCAACCCAAAGTACCATAACGGGAATCATGACCTTATCTTCGTCTTCAAAGATGACCACTCCCACAAGTAAGTGCCTCTAACTTGGTATCTATATTTACGTTATGATTGAATAAATATGATTAGGTTCTATATTTTGACTCATGTTTATAGATATAATCAACATGTGGTATCAGAGCGATGTTGATTATATCATTCAGTCATCTAATTTGATTTGCGAAATTCAACTAAGTTAGCAAAAGCTAATCGATGAATCGCTGATTCAAAAATCGATTTACGGTATCATTATTTATGTAACTCAAAACAAAACTGATGGATTACTTTTTTGAAATGAATATGCATTTACTTTGGAATTCTAAATGCTTGGGTTTCGATGCCATTATTATCTTAAAAGTGGTATGTGTCTTTTGAGTTCACATTTCCTTCTATGAAACATTGATAATTATTGTTATCATGGCTTTGCCACTTATTTCTCCTATCTTAATATTCATTAGCATTCGAACTCCTTTCTTAGAAAGTGAATTACCATGTTGTCTTATAAATTATAATTAATGAATTCAAGCTATTGTCTATTATAAATTGATGTGATGTTATCATGAGGAAAATTGAATGGAATTATTTACTCTAGTAAATTTATTTTGTCTATTCATGAATATTCTAAGTTGACATATTTTATAATTAGCTTCTTCGTGCTGATCAATATCATTAGATATATTGGTTTTAAATGGATTTGGTTTTATGAAGCCATTTATATTTCAAAGTTACTTTATGGCTTATTACCAAATTAAATCTAAGCAACCAATTCGTTGTCAGTTAATTTTCTACTATTTAAAGAAAATTATATGAATTTTAATATATTCTTTTATTTACTTATTTTTGCTCTGATTTGGGACTAACTTGTGAATGGTCCAACTTAAGTATGCAAGTTAAATGGCGAACTTCAATGATCGATGATTGAACCAACGAGATATCATTTGATTAAACATTGAAGCTTTAGTTATGCCATCTCATGTAATTATCTGTATTAGCATAATTTACATAAATATTTCATTTCTGGCCCAAAGGTGTTATGTTATATTTATGTGCTTTACCTTATTGTGCATGTATGTTCATCATGATACATGAATTTTGGTCAAAGCCAAAGCGAAGCCAAAGTTCATGTAGAACATTGAGACAGTCTATATTTATGTGTGTTCATAATATATGAATTTTGGTCAAAGCCAAAGCGAAGCCAGAGTTCATGTAGAACACTAAAGACGGTCTATTATTTATATCGTTCATTATGCCTGAAATTTGGTCAAAGCCAAAGCAAAGCGAAGCCAAAGTTTAGGCAGAACATTAAGTTTTGTTTTTATTTACGTATGTTCATAATACATGAATTTTGGTCAAAGCCAAAGCGAAGCCAAAGTTCATGTAGAACAATAAGTCAGTCTATTATGTATGTTCATAATGCATAAATTTTGGTCAAAGCCAAAGCGAAGCCAAATTTATTTAGAACATCAAGACACTCTGTTACTTATGTACGTTCATAATGTCTGAATTTTGGTCAAAGCCAAAGCGAAGCCAAAATTCAGATACAACCTTAAATTAGTCTGTTATTTTGGTGTTATAGTAGAATATATCTTCAATATAATAATTCGTGTCTGCCTTACTTGATTACCCCATAATATAAATCTGTCACACCCTGGCTTTGCGGAAGCGTGGTTAATTTGGTGTGACTTCTTAATACCATAGCTTAATCATAACAAAGTTATATGAATTAAAAATATGCAAGATCATCCATTAAAATAAAAATATCAAAACATTGTCTTAACGGGTTAACACCCTATCAACCATAAACTTGTCCCACAAACATTACAACCCTAAACATAACATAACATAACATAACATGATTCGGGGACTGTGACTTGTCCAGGAAAGAGTCACATTCCCCAAACCCTGGATGACCTCGGTGACTAATGCAGCGGAAAACATGCCATACCGTGCCAGATCTTTAATTCCCTGAAATACATGTAAGTTGAAAAATCAACAATAATGTTGAGCGAGTTCATGCGAAAGTGAGTAAATAAACCTTTGTATTTATCAAAAACCCTGGTATGTAGCAAATAAGGAAAAAGAGATCACCAATGGTTTGCAAGGCCATTGATATGTGTGAAATGCAAGTAGGAAGGCTCAAACCTAGCAAATTTATGCGTCGGGAACAAAGTCATCCCAAGGTCCGTTATGCTGGACCTGGGACTGGGCTCGCTACACCCAAATAGATCTACCGCTCCTGCCCCTCGGTCCTACCCTGAGGATTAATGACCTCAAGTTTCCGCCTACCCATTCACATGATCTAAAAGTAACCCTCCTTACGCTAACCATACCATGTATAAAGTAATCATAACCATTGTAACATGTATTTCACCCCCGCAGTTTAGAAAACTGAAAACAGTTAAGAGAAAAGGGGGACATGAACTCACAGTCAGTGCGTCGCTATACCAAGTACTCCGAATGTCAGGCAGCTGTGCAACGACCTACATGTGCTAATTCTATTAGACGGATGGCCGTGCCTTAGCTTTATAGTTTAAGTTTTGGGAAACAGTTAGACAACCGTTCCTTGTATATACTTGGTAATTAATTTCCTTCCCAAGGATGGGGGATTTAATACATGTGTAATTGTATCATCTCATTAAGTCCCACTTAATATATTTTTACTTCTCATTCCAAAATATAAATATTTTTCTCAAAAATATTATATTTTCTCTTCACTTAATACTTTCCAAAATAATACGTTGACAAAATACGCGTTTATGAATATTTCCGTATAAAGCGTAAGTTACATTTTAACGATTAAGTGGTAATAGTAATTACCGTTGTAACTTATACGTTTGTCGTGTAAGCGTTTGTATTATTTTGGGTTCATCAATGTTTGTAAATATTATTTTTACTCTAAAAATAATATTTATATATTTTCACAAAATAATCATAAACAGTGTGGTGAAAAATATATTTATCGAATAAATATTTATCACGTTTAGTTTTTGTGAAAATCCCACCTCCGATTATTTAATAAATAAAGTCATGGCGAAATATATTTTGAAAACATCTCAAAAATAGTTTAACACTTGTAAATAATTCTAAGTGTTAGATTTTAGAAAAATTTTGCCAGAGTTTCCCCTGTAACTGGAGGTGGCCACGCTTTCAAGCGTATCATTTTCTTTTACAAAATCACTTCAACAATTTCTTGATTCAATCAAATAATTTCCGACACATCAAACTAGTCGACTAGTATGTAAATCGCATTATTACATGAACTTGTAGTTTTTCCGAAAACTATAGTGTAGATCTCCTTATATTTGGTGGATCTTTGCATAAAATAGTTTAATCTTGTAAAAACCCCGTTTTTAGAATAAATCATTCTTTACAACTTCCCGTCATCTTTCTCAAAGATTGTTATTTTGTCGAAACTTCTTATTTCACAAGTGTTTATACACTTGTGGTTTGTAAAATCATATTCATTAGTTTGTCATCCGACTTTTTATAAAACATGATTTTCTCGACACTTGGTTCTACGTAAATACCACTTGCACATACGTAGATCCGCTAGTTTTAAACACCATCTTACTAGTAAAAATACTTTTACACAAGTTCATGTTTCTCGTGTGGTAGAGTTTCACCTTTTAACCCTCGTACCGATAGAAACAAGCTTATGTCAAGATCTATGATCTTAACAAAGTCGGGTTAAACGATGATCCGAGCCACCACATCGTAGATCGGGCCTAAATAATCACCATATTTAAACACTACAACTTTTACACAAGTTATGATCTTTTATCCAACAAGGTTCAAGTTTTAGTAAACTTTAAAGATTCAAAATGCATGTTTCCGACTTTTAACCGTTATAATTCTTATTAACCACCTTAGATATGTTCGAGAATGAGATTTAAGCATTATGCCTCTAGCTCGGGGCTAGGGAAGAATCTAGGCGAAAATGAGGTGGATAAAAGCAAGAAAAAGAGGTCCTTCCGCTTCCGTTTGCTCTGAGGCTCCTAATACGTGACCCGAAAGGCTTGTATATGCTTGGAATGGATTGAACAAGACTCGAAAATGGATGGATGGAAGTGTGGGTGTTCGGCCGAGAGTGGATGGGAGAGGAGAGAAAAAGTTTTGTTGGTGATTGTGGTGTGAATGATCTCATGTGCTTAGTGTTGATTTTATAGACAAATCAAGTGCCATATGTCCAAGGGTTAATGTGTCTACTAGATTTTAGACATAAACCATTATAATAATCAAAAGTGTACTCTCTTTGGTCACATTGTGACCGATCGGCCCAAGGGGGGGGGTCATTTGGTTTGATTTCAATTGTATAGTTAGTGACTAGTTACTTTAAACCAAGTTAGATAGGGGTTAACTCGGTTAGTGGTGTGATGCGTTATAATACGGGTGTTAGGGTAATCAAGGACCCTAACTGGCTCAGAAAAAGACCAACAATACTTATGGCAATATTTTCATGCTCCGGGTATAGTCCGGTTGTTCGGTTGGATTGTAATCCGTTAAAGTGCTTAAGTAAGCTTTTAAGCGTCGTAAATAATATTTTTAGCGACACATCTTATTCTGCAAAGTGTCAGGAATACTTCCTCATGTTTTGGCACTTTATTAGTTAGCTAGAAGTTGGTATGTTAATAAAAGTGCTGTGTTTTGTGCTTAGAGTACGTTTTACGCACATCCAATCATTATATCTTATTCCTAGAGACGCAATTCTACAACCCTTGTATCCCTACACACACTATGGGTGTAGTCAAATAATTCTGGCTCATACAGGCCTTAGAGGCAGTGTCTGCCTGATGCTGGCTTTATCAGCATGTTCAATAGGTTATCCGTTCAAATGCTGCTGTGCTTTTAGTGCATCATGTTTGTCACTAAGGTTCAACTTGTAAATAAAGTAGTGACGGAAATCAAAGTATGATGCAGGAATATACAAGTACTAGAAATCAAGTAGCAGTTCGTCGGCAATTTCAGTTAAGCACAGTAATTAAGCAGTAATTAATTATTAATTAAATCGTACGGATACCTGGTTTAGTGAGGGTTGTCACATTCTCCCCCCGTTAGAAAAATTTCGTCCCGAAATTTTAAGTTCTGCTTGTAGAAGCAGGGTTCTCAGGAAATAAGTGGGGGTATTTCTCTTTCATTCGGTCCTCACGCTCCCAGTGAATTCAGGACCATTTCTAGCATTCCAACGAACTTTGACGAGCTTGACACTGCTCCGGCGGGTCTTGTTCACTTTCCAATCCGTGACCTCAACAGGTTCTTCAACGAAGTGGAGCGTGTCATCAACATGAATTTCGTCGGTAGGAATGGCAACGTTATCTTGTGTTGGACTTTTCTTCAGATTGGATACATGAAATGTATCGTGAACACCATTTAGTTCGGCAGGTAGGTCCAACTTGTATGCTACTAACCCGATTCTCTCCAAGATCTTGAATGGTCCAATATACCTCGGGTTCAACTTCCCACGTTTCCCAAAGCGTGCCACACCCTTCCAGGGTGATACCTTCAACAAAACCATCTCACCAACCTCAAACTCTAGAGGTTTCCTGCTTCGATCCGCGTAGGCTTTCTGCCTGTCATGAGCCGCGCTGATGTGATCTCGGATCTGTGCGATCTTGTCGGTGGTTTCCTGGACCATTTCAGGACCAACCAATTGTCTATCACCTGCGTCAGCCCAACAAAGCGGCGATCTGCACTTGCGCCCACATAAAGCTTCGAATGGCGCGGCACCAATACTGGTGTGGTAGCTGTTGTTGTATGAAAACTCAACCAAAGGCAAATGCTTATCCCAGCTACCGCCCAAATCCATCACACACGCTCTCAGCATGTCTTCTAACGTCTGAATCGTCCGCTCGCTTTGACCGTCGGTCTGCGGGTGAAAAGCTGTGCTCATATTCAACTTGGAGCCAAAAGCTTCCTGGAAGGATTGCCATATCCTTGACACGAACCTTCCGTCTCTATCAGAGATAATCGAGAGAGGTACTCCATGGCGTGTAACAATCTCTCTCATGTAAATTTCGGCCAGTTTGCTCGTATTATCCTTCTCTCGGATAGGTAGGAAGTGTGCTGACTTCGTTAAACGGTCCACTATTACCCAAATAGTGTCATGGCCTCTTGGCGTTCTTGGCAACTTCGTAATAAAATCCATAGAGATTTGTTCCCACTTCCACTTGGGGATCTCTGGTTGCTGCAGAAGTCCCGAAGGTTTCTGGTATTCCGCCTTAACCTTGGCGCATGTTAAACATTTGCTCACATAAACAGCAACATCGCCTTTCATCCGAGGCCACCAATAGTAATCTTTAAGATCCTGGTACATCTTATCCGCTCCCGGGTGGATAGAGTACCGCGATTTGTGAGCTTCATCGAAAATAACCTTCCTTAAACCACCAAACAAAGGAACCCAAATCCTTTTCTCAAAACACAATGTTCCTTCCTTGTTTGGTACCAATAACTTCTCCATCCCACGGAGATACTCTTCTTCAAGGTTTATTTCCTTGAGAGCTTCTTGTTGCGCTGCACGAACGCGCGAGGAAAGATCGGTCTGAATGATCATCTCCAAAGCTCTAACCCTTATGGGTTTGATCCTCTCCTTACGACTTAGGGCGTCGGAGACCACATTCGCCTTCCCTGGATGATACTTTATCTCACAGTCATAGTCGTTCAGCAACTCGACCCATCGTCTTTGCCTCATGTTCAACTCCTTCTGGTTGAATATGTGCTGGAGGCTCTTGTGATCGGTGAAGATCGTACACTTCGTACCATAAAGGTAGTGTCTCTAGATCTTTAAAGCGAAAACCACTGCGCCAAGCTCCAAATCGTGCGTGGTATAATTCTTTTCGTGTACCTTCAGTTGGCGTGACGCGTAGGCAATAACCTTTTGACGTTGCATCAACACACAACCCAATCCTTGACGCGAGGCGTCGCAGTATACCACAAAATCATCAGTACCTTCTGGTAGAGCTAAGATTGGCGCGTTGCAAAGCTTATCCTTCAATACCTGAAATGCTTCCTCCTGTTTGATTCCCCAATCAAACTTCTTGTCCTTCTGAGTGAGGAACGTCAATGGTTGGGCGATCTTTGAAAAGTTCTCAATGAACCTTCGATAATAGCCAGCCAAACCCAAGAATTGCCGAATCTCGGTTGGCGTCTTTGGCGTTTCCCAATCCTTGATCGCCTCGATCTTGGTGGGATCCACGTGGATTCCATCTCCGTTTACCACGTGCCCAAGGAATTGCACTTCCCTTAGCCAAAACTCGCACTTAGAGAATTTGGCGTACAACTGTTCTTTCTTTAGCAGCTCCAGAATGGCTCTAAGATGCTGCTCGTGCTCAGCCTTCGTCTTTGAATAAATCAAAATATCATCGATGAATACGATCACGAACTTATCCAAGTACGGCTTGCAAACCCGATTCATCAAATCCATGAACACTGCAGGTGCGTTTGTCAAACCAAACGGCATAACGAGAAACTCGTAGTGTCCATATCGAGTTCTGAAGGCTGTCTTTGGGATACTCTCCTCCTGTATCCGTAGCTGATGGTATCCAGATCGAAGATCGATCTTTGAATAGAAACTTGAACCTTGAAGTTGGTCAAACAGATCATCGATTCTTGGCAGGGGATACCTATTCTTGATCGTCAGCTTGTTCAACTCTCTGTAGTCAATGCACATACGGAAAC
Source organism: Helianthus annuus (assembly GCF_002127325.2). Lineage (NCBI taxonomy): Eukaryota > Viridiplantae > Streptophyta > Magnoliopsida > Asterales > Asteraceae > Helianthus > Helianthus annuus. The sequence goes on along the minus strand of NC_035436.2, from coordinate 38,525,138 downwards.
TACCGTCCTTCTTTTTGACAAACAAAACTGGAGCTCCCCAAGGCGAGAAGCTTGGTCGGATAAACCCCTTATCGAGCAACTCCTGAAGTTGTGTTGACAGTTCCTGCATCTCAGACGGAGCAAGTCTATAAGGTGCCTTAGCCACAGGCGCGGCGCCTGGAACTAAGTCTATGCGGAACTCTACTTGCCTCTGAGGCGGCAATCCAGGCAAATCTTCAGGAAAGACTTCTGGATATTCCCTTACGACAGGGATGTCTTCGATCTTCGGCTCAGCAGCCTTTTTATCCACAATGTGTGCTAGAAAAGCAACATATCCTTTCTGCAAACACTTTCTCGCTTTCAGGCAGCTAATCATCCTTAACGGCGTCTCACGCTTCTCCCCATGAACAACAATGGTCTCACCATCATCGGTCGGGATACGAATAATCTTCTCGTGACAAACTATCTCGGCCTTGTTACTCGATAACCAATCCATCCCTACTACCACGTCGAAGCTTCCCAACTGGACTGGTAGTAGATCCAGAGCGAACTCACGCTCTCCCAATTCGATTACGCAACCTCGAATCACCTCGTTAGCCTCTACTAACTTCCCATTCGCTAATTCAATCAAGTATGGAATATCTAATTTACTAGCGGCTAAACCAAGCATATTCTTAAATTCTAGCGATACGAAGCTGTAATCGGCACCAGTATCAAACAAAACGGATGCATAGCGTTGGTTTACAGGGAACGTACCAGTGACAACATTGGGATCCTGGCGCGCTTCCCTTGCTTCTATGTTGAAAACTCTTCCGCGTGCTTGGTTCAATTCTGGGCAATTCCTTTTGTAATGCCCAACATCACCGCAGTTAAAACATCCGGGCCTCTGCCCGTTCCCACCATTGTTTCCCGCTTGGTTGTTTCCCTGATTTCGATTCATGGCACCCACTTGGTTAGCATGATTGGCACGATTTCCATCACCTCCCTGGTTTCCTTGTGGGCGGTTCCCAGCACCACCACGGTTGTTCCTATTCCCATATCCTCCTTGGCCTCCCCGGCCAGCAGTGGCCCAAAAAGTCTCCTTCAGGTGGCCAGCCTTCCCACATGCTTCACAAACCTTTAACCCACAACGACCAGAGTGATGTCGTTGGCATGAGTTGCACTTGGGTTGTGCACCCATATATCCCTTACTTTTCTTTCTCCCACCAGCTGTATCTTGAGCTGGCGCATTCGATTCTCCTTTCTTAACCACCATCCCGGTGCCCTGCTTGAAATTTGAAAACTTCCTCTTGTTTCCTCCAGATGACTCCACATGAGTCTCCTTTTTCTTGGGCTCAGCTTCATCAAACTTGTTCAAACGAATCGCCTCTTCGGTGAGAGCCACACTCAAATCAATGGCTTCTGTGATAGTTGCAGGTTTGGAGGAGGTCACCATGCTGATGATCTGAGGAGCTAATCCCCAAATGAAGCGTTCAATTCTCTTGAACTCAGGCGTAACCATGTAGGGTACCACATGCGACAAGTCGTGGAATCTCTGGACGTACTCAGCTATCTTTGAACCTTCCATTTTTAGATGCCAGAACTCGGTCTCCAATCTCTGAATTTCGGCGCGAGAACAGTACTTTTTACGCATGAGTTCTTTCAACTCAGTCCAGGTCAGCGCGTAAGCAGCAGCTTCGCCAAGTGTCTGGACTTGTAGATTCCACCAGGATAGGGCTCCATCCACAAATAGCCCTGAGATATAAGTGACTTGTTGATCCAGCTTGCATTTGCTCATGCGAAGTATGGACTCAGTTTTCTCAGCCCAGCGAACGAAGGAGACAGCACCTCCTGTGCCATCGAAGTTTACTGGCTTACAGTCCAGGAATTGTTTGTAAGTGCACCCATGTGGTGGATTGTTGTTGTTGCCCGTGTTGCCGGAGTTGCTTCCACTCATTCCTCCTTGAGAGGCAGCATATTAGCAATAGCAGCAGCAATGACTTGCTGTAGTTCGTCCTGAGTAGTGGGCATTGGCTGAGGTTGACGTCTTGGCGGCATCTTCTAAAGATGTGTACGTCGGTCAGGCCATAGTAAGCATACGTATATAGTAATAGTAATAGCACATAACATCTCATGTTATCAATACATCACACACAACATCCCATGTTACGATTATTATACACACAACATCCCATGTCACAAATATTATACACACAACATCCCATGTCCCAACATCCCATGTCACAAGTATTATATACACAACATCCCATGTCCCAACATCCCATGTCACAAAAATATAAATAAGCAATCAAGTGAATCAGATATGGTGAGAATACTGCGATTGCCATATATATCGAGACCACAATGTAGTAAGTGTATCAGTACATCACTGTGTCATACAATCATCAATCAAATAGGGGCTACATCACCCCTGTCCAAAAACTATATCATGTCAGTGTCAAATACATCAAGTACATCAAATAAGTATCAACAAAAGTCAGTATCGTCAAGTGGTCTCCAAAATGCTGTGCAGTCACAATCGCTGTCGTCTCACCAACGTCCACCTATACAGCACTGATGAGCTCTATGCGGATGGCGGGGGAGGAGGGGGAAAGTGAGGGTAAAGCAAGCGGCGTAACAGAAGCCAATCCTCCTCCATAGCCTGCTGAGTGCGAATAACAGAAGCAACCTGCTGCTCTAGTATAAAGAGACGAGCATCAAAATCTGGGGGTAATGATAGACATGGCTGAAGAGGGGAGTGTATCTGACCATGGCATGAACATGGTGGCAGCTGAGCTCTCTCGAGCTCCTGGAGACGCTGCGTATGTGACTCATGCTGATGAACGAAGGACATCAAAACGTCCTCTATAGTGTGTCCCACATGAAACGGATGGTATGGATCAGTAGGTGGCATGGCTGGTGGTGTAGACCAAAGCAAAGGCTCACTGGTGGGGTCAAATGGTGCCACATGAAATGGTGAAGTAGAGGGTGGAACAGATGACATCTGGGGCATGAAGGGAATAGACATCGGTACGCGCCCAAAAGGATGGGCTGAAGAGCCCTCTCCAGGCCTCGCTAGAGGTACAAACCGAGGAACCTGAAAAGTAAAATCAACAGGTCGTGTAACAGGGATCTGAGGGGGCAAAGGTGGAACATCCTCGTCAGCAGGTATCCAACCGTGCTGAGCATCCTCATCGGGTGGATCCATGTGGTCTGCAAACAGTGCGTGCTCAGGCTCGAGTGGAATGGTATCAAATGGAGGAACAATAACAGGGTCAACTGGTGCAACAGGATGGTCAACCGGTATATCAGCTACAAAAGGTGGATCAACAACATGATCGATAGCAACAACATGATCACCCTCCAGATGATCATCAACGGGCGGGTCAGCCAGAACGGGCTCAACTGGGATGCCAGCATGTACGGGGTCATGCTCGGGCATAGGATCCAGAGCAGCTGCCTGCTCAGGAGCCAAGGCAGGCTCGTGGTCATCAAAAGCCATCTCGAAATCAAAATCAGGATCAATAGGATCAACTGGATCAGCGGGATCCTCCATGGGCTGGTCCATCGGGATAAACTCAATGTCGTGATCCGGGTCGAACCCTGGAGGGAAAATGGGATCAGAATCCTCTATGTCGTCATGCTCAAATGCAAAGCTCGGAATAGGTGCAGCAGAGGATGCCTGGTCAGGATCCGAGTCGTGTGCAAAATGCTGTGCGCTCACCTCGTGAGAAGGTGCGGATGCCACAGACTCAAAGGAGTCTGGGACCGGTGAATGTGCGGGTGAATCCTCAGCAGGGGCGTCAGCGATCATCAGAAGATCGCCAGCGGGAAGAAGGGCTGCATCCGGAATCTCATCCTCAATAGGCTCGTCCTCAAACAAATCGATATCGCCGTCAGCCTCGGCGTCGAGTAGCAAGTCATATGCGGGATAGACGGCTAAAGGAATAGGAGCTGGTATCACAACTAGGGGTAAGTACTCAGCAGGGGGGTCATCAATAGGCTCATCAGCGCCATCAGGCAGAGCGAAGGGCTGAAAGTCATCGTCATCAGTGCTCGTGTAATCGGAGGTATGCACCTCGTGCTCTGAGGATATAATGTCGTCAGATATTATGGGTAAAGGTCCGGTGGTATCCGAATCACCCGTGCCTGTTGAGTCCATGTGTCTGTAACACAAACACAAATATGCACAAATAATCAGTAAATCAGGTAATCACATAAGTTACCAAATAATAATCACATAATCCTCCTAGTCCCACTAGCCTCCCAGCCTCCCAGACTGTCCTTCCTAGTCCCACTAGCCAATTTTTCCCAGCCTCCCAGACTGACTCCCTAGTCCCACTAGCAAATTCTCCCAGCCTCCCAGACTGACTCCCTAGTCCCACTAGTCAATTCTCCCAGCCTCCCAGACTGACTCTCTAGTCCCACTAGACAACTACCTCGATCCATTAGATCGAGCCTCGGCCTCCCAGACCGAGCCTCAGTCTCTCAGACCGAGCCTCAGCCTCCCAGACTGAGCCTAAAAATAATAAATAAAATGCGCTCAACATTTGTTTATAAAAAGGTTTTGGATCTGGACTTAAGTGGTATGAAGTAAAAATGTTTTCGTGAGAGCCCTAGTGATCATAGTCTAGACTCGAGAAGGAATCCTAGTTCGCTATGATCAGAGCTCTGACACCAAGCTGTCACACCCTGGCTTTGCGGAAGCGTGGTTAATTTGGTGTGACTTCTTAATACCATAGCTTAATCATAACAAAGCTATATGAATTAAAAATATGCAAGATCATCCATTAAAATAAAAATATCAAAACATTGTCTTAACGGGTTAACACCCTATCAACCATAAACTTGTCCCACAAACATTACAACCCTAAACATAACATAACATAACATGATTCGGGGACTGTGACTTGTCCAGGAAAGAGTCACATTCCCCAAACCCTGGATGACCTCGGTGACTAATGCAGCGGAAAACATGCCATACCGTGCCAGATCTTTAATTCCCTGAAATACATGTAAGTTGAAAAATCAACAATAATGTTGAGCGAGTTCATGCGAAAGTGAGTAAATAAACCTTTGTATTTATCAAAAACCCTGGTATGTAGCAAATAAGGAAAAAGAGATCACCAACGGTTTGCAAGGCCATTGATATGTGTGAAATGCAAGTAGGAAGGCTCAAACCTAGCAAATTTATGCGTCGGGAACAAAGTCATCCCAAGGTCCGTTATGCTGGACCTGGCACTGGGCTCGCTACACCCAAATAGATCTACCGCTCCTGCCCCTCGGTCCTACCCTGAGGATTAATGACCTCAAGTTTCCGCCTACCCATTCACATGATCTAAAAGTAACCCTCCTTACGCTAACCATACCATGTATAAAGTAATCATAACCATTGTAACATGTATTTCACCCCCGCAGTTTAGAAAACTGAAAACAGTTAAGAGAAAAGGGGGACATGAACTCACAGTCAGTGCGTCGCTATACCAAGTACTCCGAATGTCAGGCAGCTGTGCAACGACCTACATGTGCTAATTCTATTAGACGGATGGCCGTGCCTTAGCTTTATAGTTTAAGTTTTGGGAAACAGTTAGACAACCGTTCCTTGTATATACTTGGTAATTAATTTCCTTCCCAAGGATGGGGGATTTAATACATGTGTATTTGTATCATCTCATTAAGTCCCACTTAATATATTTTTACTTCTCATTCCAAAATATAAATATTTTTCTCAAAAATATTATATTTTCTCTTCACTTAATACTTTCCAAAATAATACGTTGACAAAATACGCGTTTATGAATATTTCCGTATAAAGCGTAAGTTACGTTTTAACGATTAAGTGGTAATAGTAATTACCGTTGTAACTTATACGTTTGTCGTGTAAGCGTTTGTATTATTTTGGGTTCGTCAACGTTTGTAAATATTATTTTTACTCTAAAAATAATATTTTTATATTTTCACAAAATAATCATAAACAGTGTGGTGAAAATATATTTATCGAATAAATATTTATCACGTTTAGTTTTTGTGAAAATCCCACCTCCGATTATTTAATAAATAAAGTCATGGCGAAATATATTTTGAAAACATCTCAAAAATAGTTTAACACTTGTAAATAATTCTAAGTGTTAGATTTTAGAAAAATTTCGCCAGAGTTTCCCCTGTAACTGGAGGTGGCCACGCTTTCAAGCGTATCATTTTCTTTTACAAAATCACTTCAACAATTTCTTGATTCAATCAAACAATTTCCGACACATCAAACTAGTCGACTAGTATGTAAATCGCATTATTACATGAACTTGTAGTTTTTCTGAAAACTATAGTGTAGATCTCCTTATATTTGGTGGATCTTTGCATAAAATAGTTTAATCTTGTAAAAACCCCGTTTTTAGAATAAATCATTCTTTACAACTTCCCGTCATCTTTCTCAAAGATTGTTATTTTGTCGAAACTTCTTATTTCACAAGTGTTTATACACTTGTGGTTTGTAAAATCATATTCATTAGTTTGTCATCCGACTTTTATAAAACATGATTTTCTCGACACTTGGTTCTACGTAAATACCACTTGCACATACGTAGATCCGCTAGTTTTAAACACCATCTTACTAGTAAAAATACTTTTACACAAGTTCATGTTTCTCGTGTGGTAGAGTTTCACCTTTTAACCCTCGTACCGATAGAAACAAGCTTATGTCAAGATCTATGATCTTAACAAAGTCGGGTTAAACGATGATCCGAGCCACCACATCGTAGATCGGGCCTAAATAATCACCATATTTAAACACTACAACTTTTACACAAGTTATGATCTTTTATCCAACAAGGTTCAAGTTTTAGTAAACTTTAAAGATTCAAAATGCATGTTTCCGACTTTTAACCGTTATAATTCTTATTAACCACCTTAGATATGTTCGAGAATGAGATTTAAGCATTATACCTCTAGCTCGGGGCTAGGGAAGAATCTAGGCGAAAATGAGGTGGATAAAAGCGAGAAAAAGAGGTCCTTCCGCTTCCGTTTGCTCCGAGGCTCCTAATACGTGTAACAACTCTCGCTAAAATTAATACTTAGTATGATTAATTAATCAGTTAATCAATATTAATTAAGCTAACAAGATTAATTAAGCTAAGTAAGGTTTATTAAAAATAGATATATATGGGGTCGTATAAGAATGTTTAATATTAATAATAAAATATATTATTTTTTTTCCTTACTCCGTTTTTAATGAAACTTAGGTTAAAACGTAGATAAAAATATGCTCGTTCTAAAGACTTATTCGTCGTTTTATAAAACGTTATATTTTAAAAGTTATACGAGAAAAACGAGTGAAGCAGCTGAATTAATATATATAAGCAAGCTAGCTAGCACGTCAAGCAGGTAGGCAGGCACGTCACTATCCCACATCGACAGAATTAGGTTGAGGTGCTTGCTTGCTTGCTTACTATAAATAGGAAGCTTAGGATTCATTTTTCTTTGCTCATTTCTCTTCTTCTCTCTATACGTTGGTGTTCTAACCAATAATCACCGATACGATATTCTGTTCGGTCGATTCAGGAATCAACTAACGGATGCCAAAGTATTATACTTTGTGAATTTCGTTAAACGGAATCCAAAGTACTACTTTGTGAGTTCATTAAACGGATGCCAAAGTGCTATACTTTGTGAGTTCGTTAAACGGATGCCAAAGTACTGTCTTAATAAGACTACACTTTGTGAAGCTCGTTAAGGTTCGAATCTCGTAACTATCGTTGAGGTTTGATTTGGGTTTTACACAAATACGTATTCCATTCTGTTAAGCTATATGTTTAACTACCGAAAATACTCCCCACCACACACACATGCGAATCACTAATATAGCAGGGTACTACTACGATACAGGGTATTAACTCGATCGCTGTTACGATTCATTTTCCGATCGATCAATATATCCAATGGATGTTTAAGTGCCACCCACATTAGGGTTATACTTTGTCGTTCGATGGATGTTTAAGTATCGCACTTTGTCGTTTGTTGTGAGAATTTGATCTCGTGAGTTATCGTAATTGTTGTATTAAGTTACCTACCTAGTTCGTGTGCACTCGGTTACAAGGCTAAATCAATAGGCTAAGCTTTGCCTGTATAAATCTGCAATATATCAAGGCTTATCTGTAGACTAAACTTTGGCCGTATGAATCTGCATGTTTATAATGTGAGTCATTCTCCTTTTTAAATTGTTTTCTCACAGTTTGTGAGTAAGTATTACAATACCTCAAATTATTTTCAAGGTTATAATTACAGGGATTAAGTCTTTGTAATCACCAAATTACAGTTGGTAAGTGGGGTATTGTGCACATTACTATTTTTATCACTCTATGTGAGTGAATATTACTCTATGTGAGTGATTATTACTCTGTGTGAGTAAACCGTCACTATTGGGGCGACGGGACCCAATAGTGGTATGACCACAGTCACAGATCCGGTCGAGTGACAAATACCCATTCTTGATAATTGGTTGATAAAAACATTGTAATCACTCTTAATACTGTGAATTATAACAAATCTGTTTTTATAAAACCTGAATGAACTCACTCAGTATTTCCCGCTGACAAAACCTTTTTAAAACGCGTTTCAGGTAATTACAGTAGATTGGAGTAAGGATTAGATCCAGCACTGAAGGACTTCAAGAAGTGGCTTATTTCATTAATTAAATCAAATTAAGAAATATCGTTTTTATATTAAAAGCTACCTTTGTAAAACATGGGTTTATCCCATCTATTTAATAAATAAAATCCGGTGTTTCTAAACTCTGATATTTTTCCTAACTCACGGTCCTGATGAAATTTCCGCTGCAATGTTTTTCAATAATCACCGGTAGCACTGGACTGCTCACGGCACCCGATTCCGTCCAGGGTGGGTCGGGGGTCGTGACAATACGTGACCCGAAAGGCTTGTATATGCTTGGAATGGATTGAACAAGACTCGAAAATGGATGGATGGAAGTGTGGGTGTTCGGCCGAGAGTGGATGGGAGAGGAGAGAAAAAGTTTTGTTGGTGATTGTGGTGTGAATGATCTCATGTGCTTAGTGTTGATTTTATAGACAAATCAAGTGCCATATGTCCAAGGGTTAATGTGTCTACTAGATTTTAGACATAAACCATTATAATAATCAAAAGTGTACTCTCTTTGGTCACATTGTGACCGGTCAGCCCAAGGGGGGGGGGGTCATTTGGTTTGATTTCAATTGTATAGTTAGTGACTAGTTACTTTAAACCAAGTTAGATAGGGGTTAACTCGGTTAGTGGTGTGATGCGTTATAATACGGGTGTTAGGGTAATCAGGGACCCTAACTGGCTCAGAAAAAGACCAACAATACTTATGGCAATATTTTCATGCTCCGGGTATAGTCCGGTTGTTCGGTTGGATTGTAATCCGTTAAAGTGCTTAAGTAAGCTTTTAAGCGTCGTAAATAATATTTTTAGCGACACATCTTATTCTGCAAAGTGTCAGGAATACTTCCTCATGTTTTGGCACTTTATTAGTTAGCTAGAAGCTGGTATGTTAATAAAAGTGCTGTGTTTTGTGCTTAGAGTACGTTTTAGGCACATCCAATCATTATATCTTATTCCTAGAGACGCAATTCTACAACCCTTGTATCCCTACACACACTATGGGTGTAGTCAAATAATTCTGGCTCATACAGGCCTTAGAGGCAGTGTCTGCCTGATGCTGGCTTTATCAGCATGTTCAATAGGTTATCCGTTCAAATGCTGCTGTGCTTTTAGTGCATCATGTTTGTCACTAAGGTTCAACTTGTAAATAAAGTAGTGACGGAAATCAAAGTATAATGCAGGAATATACAAGTACTAGAAATCAAGTAGCAGTTCGTCGGCAATTTCAGTTAAGCACAGTAATTAAGCAGTAATTAATTATTAATTAAATCGTACGGATACCTGGTTTAGTGAGGGTTGTCACAAAATCACTCCAAGTTTCTTCTTAGGTTTGTATCTCATCTATTTTATCCACTCTAATTTCAAAACCTAAAATGTTTTGCTCACTAAAGAGTTTCTACAAAATTTGCTCTTGTTGGTTTGTTGATTATTTCTTAAGATATGATAATTCTACTGCTCTTTTCTGATAAAAAGTATTACAGAAAAAAACTAGAGCATGACTAGTGGGATAAGTCAACCATTATATCTCTTATCATAATCAAGAACTCATTTCATTATTGCTATCATGGGAGCAATTCTAGATTCTAAATTTTCTAAGACTAATTTGTTTTCTTTGGAAGAATCAAAATAACTCCTAAGACGCATGCATTACTCTAGATTCTTACTATAAAGTTTGTGGCATATGTGAATACATCATAATGTACAATACCATGACCCATAATTTAAAGGTTTACATATGGAAATCATTACACTTTTCCAGTGCATTACATATAACTTTTCCACTAATACAATAAGTTTCCTTAAGAATCAACTATAACACTCAAGAGTACCAAAGAAAAATGAGTGTAATGAGTATGTTGATTAGCAACATATGTACAAGAAAAGGAATGCATGAAACTGGAAAAATAGATGTTGTTCATCTCACCGCCACTAAACCCAAAAGGAGGATACTTTTAAGATTCAGAGATAGTGTACAACTGCTACTTCCAGCTATAAGTTTCTTCAAAGGAAAGTCTCACAGCAGGTTTATGCCATTAAACTAGGCATGAGCATCTAGACTATCCATAATTCAATGGAACAACTGGCTAAGATAAGTAGTAAGATATTTATGATATTTAAGTCTGCTAATGGTAATATTCTAACCAACACATGACCGGTTGACTCTAGTTCTATGTGTTTCCTTACCAGAAATCAACAAATAATTAATATGAGAGTTAGTGGCAAAATTATATGTTAAGACTATAAGAACCATAATAAACTGTTTTATAATCGGCTTTATGATACCTTATATATTCTGTAGATTATTCAGAATTTAGTATCAATATAAAAGCTACATTATGACAGTTGTGAGGTTTGCATGGTTAAAACAAAGTCACTCTTACCTTAAACTCTCATATTATTTGTCATCTCAATTTGGATAGAAACCTTATAAGATTGAACTAGATGATGCTACACTTTTTCACAATCTTTTGTTATCATGAAAATGAAAAGTTAACAAAAGAAAAATGAGACTTACAAATTCCATTCGTTAAGACCAAATTTCATGAGAAATCATGACAAGGTTAATGAAGGATGAAATATTATCAAATCTCATTTTAGTGAGTTATGAGCATGTGTTATAAGCCTTAATATTTAAATGGCTAACGGAATAAATTAAGTTCCATTAGAAGTTATATTTCATTGGAACTTATCCCAAAATGGAATATTCAGACATAATTGTAACACCTTGAAAATTTGCGTCCTATAATGTGTTGACACGTGTCATAGGTTTGGACGTGGTAATAAATACTAAAGAGGGACTAAAGTTGACAAACATAGAAAGTATGTGAAATTAAGGGTTCAGAATGTCAACGAGGGATAAATATACTTTACAGTAACCCTACATGATGCTCGTACCTTCAAACGAATGAATCATGGATCATACGGACTGAAATGTGGAAGAAAGTGAGGAATTACAAACTGCAGGGGCCAAATGTGTCAACAGGTTTAAGTTATACCTCTGAGTGACCCTTTGGCATACCCGAGGCTTTTTAATGGTAAATTATACTCACTAGAATACACGATATAAATTTCATCACGTTCCGTTACAATATGAGGAGGTTATGGCCAAATTCGTTTAAGAAGGGTTAAAAGCGTCAAACATTGAAAGTTACGACTTTTAGGGTAATTATAAACTAACCAAGGATTAAAATGTTGGGTAAAAGTCCCGAGGCCCTTATTCGTAAATAAGAAAGGCCCAAAACGTAAAGTTACCCCTTCGCAACGCCAAGAGCCGACGGTAATAATTGAAAAAGATTTGAAAATCTTACAGCAGGCCTCAGGCGGGCCGCGTAAAGGTTACAAAGGGCCTTACGCGGGCCGCACTGACAGTGGAAGATATGGGCTCTGACAAAAGGATTCAGACGGGCCGCGTAAAGGTTAAGAGGACCCTTACGCGGGCCGCGTCAATGTCCTAGATACAGAAAATGCGGACAGAAGCACTGTTTGCTGTTTTAACCGACTTAGGAGCCATTATGAGCAGCATGGGCACCCCTAAACGACCCCTAGCATTCAGGGACACATGTTGATGATCAGGGAACCCTTGTAGACCTTGTTGTCATGATCTAATTCACCCAAGACTACTATAAAAAGGCGACTAAGTTGTAACAAGTTCTTCACACCTTCCATTTGCATATTGGAGCATTTCTATAGCTAAAGACTTCTCTCTAAGCTTCACAAATCGTGCATAGGACTTCAGTAAGTGTGCTCAACCCTTCTTAGTTAAGTTTTTGCTTAGTTCTAGCTTAAAAGTCAATCCGTCGTAATTAACGGTTGACTTAACGATTAGTCATTAATGGTCCAGTGATTAGTCGAATCAAAGGTAGTTATATGTTGGTAATTATGTGGGCATTAAACCCTTAAAAGGGTACCCTCTGATTCCCACTCTAACTAGTCCAAATGTCGGGTCAAAGTTGCTTAGAAAAAGTCAACAGAATGCTAATTTTCGATTTAACGCATAATTAACAATGTTGATGGCGTGTAACCTATTTTACCACTCATATAACCTGATAATAAGTATTATAACTGGTCTAAGCTTGTTTGATCCGACCGTTTTCTGTTTTGACCCGGTTCGGAACCGTAAGTCGCAAAGCTTTGACTTTTCCTTTGACTTCAGTTCTGACCCGCTTTGGTATGTTTTAGATATGCCTTAGGACTCTCTTAGGACCAGGTTACATGATGGTATAACCCTCTGTGGCTGGTCCGTTGTTTGTCCGAGTCGTTTGCACATTTCCGTTATATGCTTAAATGTTGACCATAATGCCCTTTTGACTTTAAAACGAGAATTTTGGATATGTGAAAGAACATAACCTTAGTTACTGATTCCTAAACATATCCCTAAAATTTCATGTCAATCCTGTGACAACCCTCACTAAACCAGGTATCCGTACGATTTAATTAATAATTAATTGCTGCTTAATTACCGTGCTTAACTGAAATTACTGATGAACTGCTACTTGACTGTTAATACTTGTACATATCTGCATCATACTTTGATCTCCGTCACTACATTATTTACACGTTGAACCTTAGTGACAAACATGATGCACTAAAGCACAATAGCATTAGAACGGATAACCTATTGAACATGCTGATAAAGCCAACATCAGGCAGACACTGCCTCTAAGGGCCTGTATGAGCCAGAAATAATTTACTACACCCATAGTGAGTGTAGGGATACAAGGGTTGTATAACTGCGTCTCTAGGAATAAGATATAATGACTGGATGTGCCTAAAACGTACTCTAAGCACAAAACACAGCACTTTTGTTAACATACTAGCTTCTGGCTAACTAATAAAGTGCCAAAACATGAGGAAAATATTCCTGACACTTTGGGAAATAAGATGTGTCACTAAAAATATTATTAACGACGCTTAAAAGTTTACTTAAGCACTTTAACGGATTACTATCCAAACGAACAACCGGACTATACCCGGAACATAAAAAATATTGCCAAAAATATTATTGGTCTTTTTCTGAGCCAGTTAGGGTCCCTGATTACCCTAACACCCGCATTAGAACGCATCACACCACTAACCGAGTTAACCCTAAATCTAACTTGGTTTAACTTAACTAAACTCTAACCATTTGATTGGATTTGAACTAGCATACCCCCCCCCCCTGGGCCGATTCGGTCCCCATGTAACTAGACTTGTACCATTGTTGAATATTATATAAACTCTTGTCTAGTATCTAGACAACACATTAACCATTAGGTAAAAGTTTCCTAATTGTCTATAAATAACTTAAGTTTACACACATGATTATTCATTCCACATTTCACCAAAAACTCTCTCTCTCTTGCCCTCCCTAGCTCACGGCCGAACACACACACACACATCCACCCATTTTCGGCTTTTGATCCATTCATTCCAAGCACATACAAGTCTTTCGGGTCACGCATAAGGAGTCTTGGAGCTAACGGAAGGTGAAGGACCTCGTTATCTTGCTTTTATCCACCACATTTTCGCATAGATTCTTCCCTAGCCCCGAGCTAGAGGTATAACACTTAAAACTCATACTCGGATCATTCTAAGGTGGTTAATAAGATTTGTAACGGTTAAAACTCGGAAACATGCATTTTGAATCTTTAAAGTCTACTAAAACATGAATATAGTTGGTTAAAAGCTTAATACTTGTGTAAAAGTTGTAGTACTTGGAAGTGATGACTATTTAGGCCCGATCTACGTTGTGGTAGCTCGGATCATCGTTTAACCCGACTTTGTTAAGATCATAGATCTTGACATAAGCTTGTTTCTATCGGTACAAGGGTTAAAAGGTGAAACTCTACCACACGAGAAACATGAACTTGTGTAAAAGTATTTTACTTGTAAAATAGTGTTTAAAACTAGCGGATCTACGTATCTGCAAGTGGTATTTTCAAAGGACCAAGTGTCGAGAAAATCATGTTTTCTAAAAGACAGATAACACACTAACAAGTGTGATTTTTACAAACCACAAGTGTATAAACACTTGTGAAATGAAAAATCCGACAAAATGATAATTTTTGCAAAAGATGACGGGAAGTTGTAAAGATAGATTTATTCTAAAAATGAGGTTTTTACAGGATTAAGTTACTTTACACATAGATCCACAAAATATAACGGGATCTACACTATAGTTTTCGGAAAAACTACAAGTTCATGTGATTATGCGATTTACATACTTGTCGACTAGTTTGATGTGTCGGAAATTGATTGGTTGAATCAAGAAGTGGTTGAAATGATTTTTGTAAAAGAAAATGATACTCTTGAAAGCGTGGCCACCTCCAGTTACAGGGGAAACTCTGGCGAAATTTTTCTAAAAATATAACACTTAGAATTATTTACAAGTGTTAGAATTATTTTTGATATGTTTTCAAAATATATTTCGCCACGACTTTATTTACAAATATTCGGAGGTGGGATTTTCACAAAACTAAACGTGACAAATATATATTTGGTAAATATATTTTTCACAACACTGTTTATGATTATTTTGTGAAAATACACAAATATTATTTTTAGAGTAAAAATAATATTTACAAACGTTGCGAATCCAAAATAATACAAACGCTTTCACGATAAACATATAAGTTACAACGGAAATTATTATTACCACACGATTACTAAAACGTAACTTACGCATTATACGGAAATAATTATGAACGCGTATTTTATCAACGTATTATTTTTGGAAAATTATGTGAAATGGAAATATAATATTTTTGAGAAAAATATTTATATTTGGAATGAAGATATATTAAGTGAGACTTAATATTATAAATTTAACGCACATGTATTAAATCCCCCATCCTTGGGAAGGAGATTAACTACCAAGTACATGCAAAATATAAACACGAAATAGTTGTCTAACTATTTCCCAAAAACCTAAACTATAAAGCTAAGGCACGACCATCCGTCTAATAGAATTAGTACATGTAGGTCGTCGCACAGCAGATATCCGGAGTACTTGGTAGAGACGCACTGACTGTGAGTTCATGTCCCCCTTTTCTCTTAACTATTTTCAGTTTTCTAAACTGCGGGGGTGAAATACATGTTACAATGTTTATGATTACTTTATACATGGTATGGTTAGCGTAAGGAGGGTTACTTGTTAGATCATGTGAATGGGTAGGCGGAAACTTGAGGTCATTAATCCTCAGGGTAGGACCGAGGGGCAGGAGCGATAGATCTATTTGGGTGTAGCGAGCCCAGTCCCAGGCCCAGCATAACGGACCTCGGGATGACTTTGTACCCGACGCATAAATCTGCTAGGTTTGAGCCTTCCTACTTGCATTTCACACATATCAATGGCCTTGCAAACCATTGGTGATCTCATTTTCCTTATTTGCTACATACCAGGATTTTTGATAAATACAAAGGTTTATTTACTCACTTACACATGAACTCGCTCAACATTATTGTTGATTTTTTCAACTTACATGTATTTCAGGGAATTAAAAGGTCTGGCACGATATGGCACGTTTTCCCGCTGCACTAGTTTCCAAGGTCATCCGGGGTTTAGGGAACGTGACTCTTTCCTGGACAAGTCACAGTCCTTAAACTGTGTTTATGTTATGTTTAAGTTGTAATGTTTGTTGAACAAGGTTATGGTTGTTAGGGCGTGATCCCGTTTTAAAACAATGGTACTGTATTTGGTTTTTAAAACTTAATGGATGATTCTTGCATGTTTTAATTCATATAGCTTTGTTATGATTAAGCTATGGTATTAAGAAGTCACACCAAATTAACCACGCTTCCGCAAAGCCAGGGTGTGACAGCTTGGTATCAGAGCTCTGATCATAGCGAACTAGGATTCCTTCTCGAGTCTAGACTATGATCACTAGGGCTCTCACGAAAACATTTTTACTGCATACCACCTAAGTCCAGATCCAAAACCTTTTTATAAACAAATGTTGAGCACATTTTATT
The DNA here is from genome assembly GCF_002127325.2 of Helianthus annuus. Taxonomy (NCBI): domain Eukaryota; kingdom Viridiplantae; phylum Streptophyta; class Magnoliopsida; order Asterales; family Asteraceae; genus Helianthus; species Helianthus annuus. Next base: position 38,508,581 of record NC_035436.2, on the reverse strand, counting down.
TATTATTTTTAGGCTCAGTCTGGGAGGCTGAGGCTCGGTCTGGGAGGCCGAGGCTCGATCCAATGGATCGAGGTAGTTGTCTAGTGGGACTAGGGAGTCAATCTGGGAGGCTGGGAGAATTGACTAGTGGGACTAGGGAGTCAGTTTGGGAGGCTGGGAGAATTGACTAGTGGGACTAGGGAGTCAGTCTGAGAGACTGGGAGGCTAGTGGGACTAGGAAGAGCAGTCTGGGAGGCTGGGAGAATTGGCTAGTGGGACTAGGAAAAGCAGTCTGGGAGGCTGGGAGGCTAGTGGGACTAGGAGAATTATGTGATATCTTACTTGGTAGCTTATGTGATTATTCGATTGTATGACTGATTATTTGTGCATACTTGTGTTTGTGTTACAGACACATGGACTCACCAGGCACAGGTGACTCGGACACCACCGGACCCCTACCTATCGTATCTGATGACCTCCCATCTTCGGAGCATGAGGTGCATACATCTGATTCCACCAGCACGGACGACGACGATTTCCAGCCCTTCGCACTACCCGAGGGTACTGATGAGCCTGCGGATGGCCCCCATGCTGAGAACCTACCTCTAGTTGTGATTCCGGCTCCTATACCTTTAGCTGTTTATCCCGCATATGACTTACTACTTGACGCCGAGGCTGACGGCGATATCGATCTGTTTGAGGATGAGCCTATAGAGGATGAGATCCCGGTCACAGCCCTACTTCCTGCTGGCGATCTTCTGATGATCGCTGATGCCCCTGCCGAGGACTCACCCGCACATTCACCGGTCCCAGACTCCTTTGAGTCTGTGGCATCCGCACCTTCTCACGAGGTGAGCACACAACACTTTGCACACGATTCGGATCCTGACCAGGCATCCTCTGCTGCACCTATTCCGAGCTTTGCATTTGAGCATGACGACATAGAGGATTCGACCCTGATCATGATATTGAGTTTATCCCGATGGACCAGCCCATGGAGGATCCCGCTGATCCAGTTGATCCTATTGACCCGATTTTGATTTCGAGATGGGTTTTGATGACCCTGAGCCTGCCTTGGCTCCTGAGCAGGCAGCTGCTCTAGATCCTATGCCCGAGCATGACCCCGTACATGCTGGCATCCCAGTTGAGCCCGTTCTAGCTGACCCGCCCATTGATGATCATCTGGAGGATGATCATGTTATTGCTGTCGATCCTGTTGTTCCTCCACCTTTTGTTGCTGATATACCTGTTGAGCACATTGCACCAGTTGATCCTATTGTTGCTCCCCCATTTGATCCCGTTCCACTCGAGCCTGAGCACGCACTGTTTGCAGACCACATGGATCCACCGGATGAGCATGCACAGCACGGTTGGATGCCTGCTGATGAGGATGTTCCACCTTTGCCCCCTCAGATCCCTGTTACACGACCTGTTGATTTCACTTTTCAGGTTCCTCAGTTTGTACCTCCAGCGAGGCCTGGAGAGGGCTCTTCAGCCCATCCTTTTGGACACGTACCGATGTCTATTCCCTTCATGCCCCAGATGTCATCTGTTCCACCCTCTACTTCACCGTTTCATGTGGCACCGTTTGAGCCCACCAGTGAGCCTTTACTTTGGTCGACACCACCAGTCATGCCACCTACTGATCCTTACCATCCATTTCATGTGGGACACACTATAGAGGACGTCTTGATGTCCTTCGTTCATCAGCACGAGTCACACACGCAGCGTCTCCAGGAGCTTGAGAGAGCTCAGCTGCCACCATGTTCATGCCATGGTCAGATACACTCTCCTCTTCAGCCATATCGATCATTACCCCCAGATTATGCTGCTCGTCTCTTTACACTAGAGCAGCAGGTTGCTTCTGTCATCCGTACTCAGCAAGCTATGGAGGAGGACTGGCTCCAGTTACGTCGCTTGCTTTACACTTACTTTCCCCCTCCTCCACCGCCATCTGTATAGAGCTCATCAGTACTGCTTGTGTAGACGTTGGTGAGAGGACCGCGATTGCTTTTGGTTGCATAGCATTTTGGAGACTACATGATGATACTGACTTTTGACACATATTTGATGTATTTGATGTATTTGACACTGACTTGATATAGCTTTTGGACAGGGGTGATGTAGCCCCTAGTTGATTGATGATTGTATGACACAATGATGTACTGATACACTTATGTTGTGGTCTCGATATATATGGCAATCACAGTATTCTCATCATATTTGATTCGCTTGATTGCTTACTTACATTTTTATGACATGGGATGTTGTGTGTATATTTTTATGACATGGGATGTTGTGTGTATATTATTATGACATGGGATGTTGTGTGTATAATATTTGTGACATGGGATGTTGTGTGATTAGTATTTGTGAAGTATTGATAACATGAGATGTTATGTGCTGTTACTATTACTATATACGTACGCGTTACTATGGCCTGACCGACGTAAACACATCTTTAGAAGATGCCGCCAAGACGTCAACAGCAGCAAATGCCTACGACCCAGGCCGAACTACAACAAGTCATTGCTGCAGCTATTGCTCAATATGCTGCCTCTCAAGGAGGAATGAGTGGAAGCAACTCTGGCAACACTGGCAACAATAATAATCCGCCTCATGGGTGCACCTACAAACAGTTCTTGGACTGCAAGCCCGTAAACTTTGATGGCACAGGAGGTGCTGTCGCTTTTGTCCGCTGGGCTGAGAAAACAGAATCCGTTCTTCGCATGAGCAAATGCGCATTGGATCAGCAAGTCACTTACATCTCTGGGCTATTTTTGGATGGAGCCCTATCCTGATGGAACTTGCAAGTACAGACACTTGGCGAAGCTGCTGCCTATGCGCTGACTTGGGCTGAACTGAAGGAACTCATGCGCAAAAGTACTGTTCTCGCGCCGAAATCCAGAGATTGGAGACCGAGTTCTGGCATTTGAAAATGGAAGGTCCTAAGATAGCAGAGTATGTTCAGAGGTTCCACGACTTGTCGCATGTGGTACCCTACATGGTCACTCCTGAGTTCAAAAGAATCGAACGCTTCATTTGGGGATTAGCTCCTCAAATCATAAGCATGGTGACCTCCTCCAAACCTGCGACTATCACTGAAGCCATTGATTTGAGCGTGGCTCTTACGGAGGAGGCAATTCGTTTGAACAAGTTTGATGAGGTGGAGCCTAAGAAGAAGGAGACTCATGTGGAGTCATCTGGAGGGAACAAGCGGAAGTTTTCAAACTTCAAGCAGGGCACCGGGGTGGTGGTTAAGAAAGGAGAGCAGAACGCGCCAGCGCAGGATACAGCTGGTGGTAGGAAGAAAGGAAATGGATACATGGGCGCCCAGCCCAAGTGTAATAACTGCCAGCGCCATCATTCTGGCCGTTGTGGGTTGAAGGTTTGTGAAGCATGTGGAAAGACTGGCCACCTGAAGGAGACTTGTTGGGCTACTGCTGGCCAGGGAGGCCAGAGAGGATTTGGAAACAGAAACACCAACCGGGGCGGAAATGGAAATCGCCCCCAAGGGAACAATGGAGGTGATGGAACCCGGGTCAACAACGCAAACCAAGCAGGCGCCATGAATCGTAATCAGAGAAACAACCAAGCGGGAAACAATGGTGGGAACGGGCAGAGGCCCGGATGTTTCAACTGCGGTGATATTGGGCATTACAAGAGGAATTGCCTGGAATTGAACCAAGCCCGCGGGAGGGTTTTCAACATAGAAGCAAGGGAAGCGCGCCAGGATCCCAATGTTGTTACTGGTACGTTCCCTGTAAACCAACGCTATGCATCCGTTTTATTTGATACTGGCGCCGATTATAGCTTCGTGTCGTTAGAGTTTAAGAATATGCTTGGTTTAGCCGCTAGTAAATTAGATGTTCCGTACTCGATCGAATTGGCTAATGGAAAGTTGGTAGAAGCCAATGAAGTTATCAGAGGTTGTGTGATCGAATTGGGAGAGCGTGAGTTCGCTCTAGATCTACTACCAGTCCAGTTGGGAAGCTTCGACGTGGTAGTAGGGATGGATTGGTTATCGAGTAACAAGGCCGAGATAGTTTGTCATGAGAAGGTCGTTCGTATCCCGACCGATGATGGTGAGACCATTGTGGTTCACGGAGAGAAGCGTGATACACCATTGAGGATTATCAGCTGCCTCAAAGCGCGAAAATGTTTACAGAAGGGATGTGCTGCCTTTCTGGCACACATTGTAGATAAGAAAGCTGAAGAACCGAAGATCGAAGACATCCCTGTCGTGAGGGAATACCCAGAAGTCTTCCCAGAAGACTTGCCTGGATTGCCGCCTCAGAGGCAAGTAGAGTTTCGCATTGACTTAGTTCCAGGCGCCGCGCCTGTGGCTAAGGCACCTTACAGACTTGCTCCGTCTGAGATGCAAGAACTGTCGACACAACTTCAGGAGTTGTTAGACAAGGGATTTATCCGACCAAGCTTCTCGCCTTGGGGAGCTCCAGTTTTGTTTGTCAAGAAGAAGGACGGTAGTTTCCGTATGTGTATTGACTACAGAGAGTTGAACAAGCTGACGATCAAGAATAGGTATCCCCTGCCAAGAATCGATGATCTGTTTGACCAACTACAAGGTTCAAGCTTTTATTCAAAGATCGATCTTCTATCTGGATACCATCAGTTACGGATACAGGAGGAGAGTATCCCAAAGACAGCCTTCAGAACTCGATATGGACACTACGAGTTTCTCGTTATGCCATTTGGTTTGACAAACACACCTGCAGTATTCATGGATTTGATGAATCGAGTTTGTAAGCCGTACTTGGATAAGTTCGTGATTGTGTTCATCGATGATATTTTGATTTACTCAAAGACGAAGGCTGAGCACGAGCAGCATTTAAGAGCCATTCTGGAGCTGCTAAACAAGGAACAGTTGTACGCCAAGTTCTCTAAGTGCGAGTTTTGGCTAAGAGAAGTGCAATTCCTTGGGCACGTGGTGAATGGAGATGGAATCCACGTGGATCCCACCAAGATCGAGGCGATCAAGGATTGGGAAACGCCAAAGACGCCAACCGAGATTCGACAATTCTTGGGTTTGGCTGGCTACTACCATAGATTCATTGAGAATTTTTCAAAGATCGCTCAACCATTGACGCTCCTCACGCAGAAAGACAAGAAGTTTGATTGGGGAATCAAACAGGAGGAAGCATTTCAGATATTGAAAGATAAGCTTTGCAACACGCCAATCTTAGCCCTACCGGAAGGTACAGATGATTTTGTGGTATACTGCGACGCATCGCGTCAAGGATTGGGTTGTGTGTTGATGCAACGTCAAAAGGTTATTGCCTACGCGTCACGCCAACTGAAGGTACACGAAAAGAACTATACCACACACGATTTGGAGCTAGGCGCAGTAGTTTTTGCTTTAAAGATCTGGAGACACTACCTTTATGGTACGAAGTGCACAATCTTCACAGATCACAAGAGCCTCCAACATATATTCAACCAGAAGGAGTTGAACATGAGGCAAAGACGATGGGTAGAACTGTTGAATGACTACGACTGCGAGATTAAGTATCATCCAGGGAAGGCGAATGTGGTCGCCGATGCCCTAAGTCGAAAGGAGAGAATCAAGCCCATAAGGGTTAGGGCTTTGGAGATGATTATTCAGACCGATCTTTCCTTACGCATTCGTACAGCGCAGAAGGAAGCTCTCAAAGAAAGAAACCTTGAAGAAGAGTATCTCCGTGGGATGGAGAAGTTATTGGTACCAAACAGGGAAGGAACGTTGTGTTTTGAGAAAAGGATTTGGGTTCCTCTGTTTGGTGGTTTAAGGAAGGTTATTTTCGATGAAGCTCACAAATCGCGGTACTCTATCCACCCTGGAGCGGATAAGATGTACCAGGATCTTAAAGATTATTATTGGTGGCCTAGGATGAAAGGCGATGTTGCTGTTTATGTGAGCAAATGTTTAACATGCGCCAAGGTTAAGGCGGAATACCAGAAGCCTTCGGGACTTCTGCAGCAACCAGAGATTCCCAAGTGGAAGTGTGAACAAATCTCTATGGATTTTATTACGAAGTTGCCAAGAACGCCAAGAGGCCATGACACTATTTGGGTAATAGTGGATCGCTTAACGAAGTCAGCACACTTCCTACCTATCCGAGAGAAGGATAATACGAGCAAACTGGCCGAAATTTACATGAGAGAGAATGTTACACGCCATGGAGTACCTCTCTCGATTATCTCTGATAGAGACGGAAGGTTCGTGTCAAGGATATGGCAATCCTTCCAGGAAGCTTTTGGCTCAAAGTTGAATCTGGGCACTGCTTTTCACCCGCAGACCGACGGTCAAAGCGAGCGGACGATACAGACACTAGAAGATATGCTGAGAGCATGTGTGATGGATTTGGGCGGTAGCTGGGATAAGCATTTGCCTTTGGTTGAGTTCTCATACAACAACAGCTACCACACCAGTATTGGTGCCGCGCCATTCGAGGCTTTATATGGGCGCAAGTGCAGATCACCGCTCTGTTGGTCTGACGCCGGTGATAGACAGTTGGTTGGTCCTGATGTAGTCCAGGAAACCACCGATAAGATCGCACAGATACGAGATCGCATCAGTGCGGCTCGTGACCGTCAGAAAGCCTACGCGGATCGAAGCAGGAAACCTCTAGAGTTTGAGGTTGGTGATATGGTTTTGTTGAAGGTATCACCCTGGAAGGGTGTGGCACGCTTTGGGAAGCGTGGAAAGTTGAATCCGCGATATATTGGTCCGTTCAGGATTTTGGAAAGAATTGGGACCGTAGCATACAAGTTGGACCTACCTGCCGAACTAAATGGTGTTCACGATACATTTCATGTATCCAATCTGAAGAGAAGTCCAACACAAGATACCGTTGTCATTCCTACCGACGAAATTCATGTTGACGACACGCTCCACTTCGTTGAAGAACCTGTTGAGGTCACGGATTGGAAAGTTAACAAGACCCGCCGGAGCAGTGTCAAGCTCGTCAAAGTTCGTTGGAATGCTAGACATGGTCCTGAATTCACCTGGGAGCGTGAGGACCGAATGAAAGAGAAATACCCCCACCTATTTCCTGAGAACCCTGCTTCTACAAGCAGAACTTAAAATTTCGGGACGAAATTTTTCTAACGGGGGGAGAATTTGACAACCCTCACTAAACCAGGTATCCGTACGATTTAATTAATAATTAATTGCTGCTTAATTACTGTGCTTAACTGAAATTACTGATGAACTGCTACTTGACTGTTGATACTTGTACATATCTGCGTCATACATTGATCTCCGTCACTACATTATTTACACGTTGAACCTTAGTGACAAACATGATGCACTAAAGCACAATAGCATTAGAACGGATAACCTATTGAACATGCGGATAAAGCCAGCATCAGGCAGACACTGCCTCTAAGGGCCTGTATGAGCCAGAAATAATTTACTACACCCATAGTGAGTGTAGGGATACAAGGGTTGTAGAACTGCGTCTCTAGGAATAAGATATAATGACTGGATGTGCCTAAAACGTACTCTAAGCACAAAACACAGCACTTTTGTTAACATACTAGCTTCTGGCTAACTAATAAAGTGCCAAAACATGAGGAAAATATTCCTGACACTTTGGGAAATAAGATGTGTCACTAAAAATATTATTAACGACGCTTAAAAGTTTACTTAAGCACTTTAACGGATTACTATCCAAACGAACAACCGGACTATACCCGGAACATAAAAAATATTGCCAAAAATATTATTGGTCTTTTTCTGAGCCAGTTAGGGTCCCTGATTACCCTAACACCCGCATTAGAACGCATCACACCACTAACCGAGTTAACCCTAAATCTAACTTGGTTTAACTTAACTAAACTCTAACCATTTGATTGGATTTGAACTAGCATACCCCCCCCCCCTTGGGCCGATTCGGTCCCCATGTAACTAGACTTGTACCATTGTTGAATATTATATAAACTCTTGTCTAGTATCTAGACAACACATTAACCATTAGGTTAAAGTTTCCTAATTGTCTATAAATAACTTAAGTTTACACACATGATTATTCATTCCACATTTCACCAAAAACTCTCTCTCTCTTGCCCTCCCTAGCTCACGGCCGAACACACACACACACATCCACCCATTTTCGGCTTTTGATCCATTCATTCCAAGCACATACAAGTCTTTCGGGTCACGCATAAGGAGTCTTGGAGCTAACGGAAGGTGAAGGACCTCGTTATCTTGCTTTTATCCACCACATTTTCGCATAGATTCTTCCCTAGCCCCGAGCTAGAGGTATAACACTTAAAACTCATACTCGGATCATTCTAAGGTGGTTAATAAGATTTGTAACGGTTAAAACTCGGAAACTTGCATTTTGAATCTTTAAAGTCTACTAAAACATGAATATAGTTGGTTAAAAGCTTAATACTTGTGTAAAAGTTGTAGTACTTGGAAGTGATGATTATTTTGGCCCGATCTACGTTGTGGTAGCTCGGATCATCGTTTAACCCGACTTTGTTAAGATCATAGATCTTGACATAAGCTTGTTTCTATCGGTACAAGGGTTAAAAGGTGAAACTCTACCACACGAGAAACATGAACTTGTGTAAAAGTATTTTACTTGTAAAATAGTGTTTAAAACTAGCGGATCTACGTATCTGCAAGTGGTATTTTCAAAGGACCAAGTGTCGAGAAAATCATGTTTTCTAAAAGACAGATAACACACTAACAAGTGTGATTTTTACAAACCACAAGTGCATAAACACGCCATTAGAACGCATCACACCACTAACCGAGTTAACCCTAAATCTAACTTGGTTTAACTTAACTAAACTCTAACCATTTGATTGGATTTGAACTAGCATACCCCCCCCCCCCTTGGGCCGATTCGGTCCCCATGTAACTAGACTTGTACCATTGTTGAATATTATATAAACTCTTGTCTAGTATCTAGACAACACATTAACCATTAGGTTAAAGTTTCCTAATTGTCTATAAATAACTTAAGTTTACACACATGATTATTCATTCCACATTTCACCAAAAACTCTCTCTCTCTTGCCCTCCCTAGCTCACGGCCGAACACACACACACATCCACCCATTTTCGGCTTTTGATCCATTCATTCCAAGCACATACAAGTCTTTCGGGTCACGCATAAGGAGTCTTGGAGCTAACGGAAGGTGAAGGACCTCGTTATCTTGCTTTTATCCACCACATTTTCGCATAGATTCTTCCCTAGCCCCGAGCTAGAGGTATAACACTTAAAACTCATACTCGGATCATTCTAAGGTGGTTAATAAGATTTGTAACGGTTAAAACTCGGAAACTTGCATTTTGAATCTTTAAAGTCTACTAAAACATGAATATAGTTGGTTAAAAGCTTAATACTTGTGTAAAAGTTGTAGTACTTGGAAGTGATGATTATTTTGGCCCGATCTACGTTGTGGTAGCTCGGATCATCGTTTAACCCGACTTTGTTAAGATCATAGATCTTGACATAAGCTTGTTTCTATCGGTACAAGGGTTAAAAGGTGAAACTCTACCACACGAGAAACATGAACTTGTGTAAAAGTATTTTACTTGTAAAATAGTGTTTAAAACTAGCGGATCTACGTATCTGCAAGTGGTATTTTCAAAGGACCAAGTGTCGAGAAAATCATGTTTTCTAAAAGACAGATAACACACTAACAAGTGTGATTTTTACAAACCACAAGTGCATAAACACTTGTGAAATGAAAAATCCGACAAAATGATAATTTTTGCAAAAGATGACGGGAAGTTGTAAAGATAGATTTATTCTAAAAATGAGGTTTTTACAGGATTAAGTTACTTTACACATAGATCCACAAAATATAACGGGATCTACACTATAGTTTTCGGAAAAACTACAAGTTCATGTGATTATGCGATTTACATACTTGTCGACTAGTTTGATGTGTCGGAAATTGATTGGTTGAATCAAGAAGTGGTTGAAATGATTTTTGTAAAAGAAAATGATACGCTTGAAAGCGTGGCCACCTCCAGTTACAGTGGAAACTCTGGCGAAATTTTTCTAAAAATATAACACTTAGAATTATTTACAAGTGTTAGAATTATTTTTGATATGTTTTCAAAATATATTTCGCGACGACTTTATTTACAAATATTCGGAGGTGAGATTTTCACAAAACTAAACGTGACAAATATATATTTGGTAAATATATTTTTCACAACACTGTTTATGATTATTTTGTGAAAATACACAAATATTATTTTTAGAGTAAAAATAATATTTACAAACGTTGACGAATCCAAAATAATACAAACGCTTTCACGATAAACATATAAGTTACAACGGAAATTATTATTACCACATGATTACTAAAACGTAACTTACGCATTATACGGAAATAATTATGAACGCGTATTTTATCAACGTATTATTTTTGGAAAATTATGTGAAATGGAAATATAATATTTTTGAGAAAAATATTTATATTTGGAATGAAGATATATTAAGTGAGACTTAATATTATAAATTGAACGCACATGTATTAAATCCCCCATCCTTGGGAAGGAGATTAACTACCAAGTACATGCAAAATATAAACACGAAATAGTTGTCTAACTATTTCCCAAAAACCTAAACTATAAAGCTAAGGCACGGCCATCCGTCTAATAGAATTAGTACATGTAGGTCGTCGCACAGCAGATATCCGGAGTACTTGGTAGAGACGCACTGACTGTGAGTTCATGTCCCCCTTTTCTCTTAACTATTTTCAGTTTTCTAAACTGCGGGGGTGAAATACATGTTACAATGTTTATGATTACTTTATACATGGTATGGTTAGCGTAAGGAGGGTTACTTGTTAGATCATGTGAATGGGTAGGCGGAAACTTGAGGTCATTAATCCTCAGGGTAGGACCGAGGGGCAGGAGCGATAGATCTATTTGGGTGTAGCGAGCCCAGTCCCAGGCCCAGCATAACGGACCTCGGGATGACTTTGTACCCGACGCATAAATCTGCTAGGTTTGAGTCTTCCTACTTGCATTTCACACATATCAATGGCCTTGCAAACCATTGGTGATCTCATTTTCCTTATTTGCTACATACCAGGATTTTTGATAAATACAAAGGTTTATTTACTCACTTACACATGAACTCGCTCAACATTATTGTTGATTTTTTCAACTTACATGTATTTCAGGGAATTAAAAGGTCTGGCACGGTATGGCACGTTTTCCCGCTGCACTAGTTTCCAAGGTCATCCGGGGTTTAGGGAATGTGACTCTTTCCTGGACAAGTCACAGTCCTTAAACTGTGTTTATGTTATGTTTAAGTTGTAATGTTTGTTGAACAAGGTTATGGTTGTTAGGGCGTGATCCCGTTTTAAAACAATGGTACTGTATTTGGTTTTTAAAACTTAATGGATGATTCTTGCATGTTTTAATTCATATTGGTTTGTTATGATTAAGCTATGGTATTAAGAAGTCACACCAAAATAACCACGCTTCCGCAAAGCCAGGGTGTGACAAATCCAAGGTCTAGAATAGGAGTTATGCTAAAAAGCGCAATTAAGAAAACTTTTGTAATTAATCGGCACAATTAGCATAAAGCCTATCTAAACCCAAATTTCGACACCAACCCTTTTACACCCTGATGTAAAATAATATTTTGGGATTTTTAAAGATTTTTAATTATTTTTAACCTGCTCGTAACCTGCGGTTACGACCTTGATTCGGTGAATACCAAATATACCCTTTTTGAACATAAAATGAGTTCTACATGGTATTTTGACCCGAATCCAATTGCTACTGATTTTAAATAATAAATAAAGTATTTTGAACTTTATAACCTGTCCAGAAAACTTAGATTTCCTGTAGAACCCGGAAATCTCTTTTATAATCTTTAAAAAGACCAAAATACCCCTACGGGGCGTATGTTGGGATTAAACTCGTTACGGGCATAATGGAAGGTATCCTACTAATACCACAACCTCTTTAGAGCATATTGACTTAGGAACCTGTGTAAGACTCTTACGGTTACCCGTTACGCCATTTACGCGTTCGGTACGGTTTAGGTAACTAGTTTACATAAATTAGCCAAAACGGGTCAAACCATGTCATTTTTACCTCAAAATCCAGAATGTGTTTAGTTTACCCATAATATGCAAGTCTCCGAACTTGTTGGGTCCAAACCACATTCCATTCCCGGTTTTAGCCTTTCATGCGATTAAACCGTATTTATCCTTTGAAACTAACAGGTCTAAGATTAGGCTGAATTAAAGACCCGTTAGGATTCTAATAGGTTATTATAAACCTTCGTTCCAGAATAGGAGACCAGTAAAAGATACTTGCATTTGCTTGTTGTGGTTATTACTTGCTCAGGTAAATACTTTTAACTTATTTCCCTTATACGGGCTTGGGGTACGGTTTATAAAATACCGCTTGGTCGGGCAATTGACCCTAACTCATTAGTAGTTGGGTATTATCAATATGACCCGCTTGAAAATTTGGTTTTGTTTGTGTTACGCCTTTGGGAGTTTAATGACCATGTCCCGGATATCCTTGGCATCATTTTACGAAATGGCCATGACCTTGACACGCGGGTGTAGGCGTACACCCGACAATGTGTCCATATTTATAAAGGTATGACCGTTGGTTTTCCCGCCGCGGTTTTATACTATTTGGTGTGTCAATTAATCTTAAACCCGGCACGAACCGGGCGACTGAACGCATAACGAACATGTAATTCTTTTACAAGATTAAATTTGATTAATTATCCCAAGTTATAAAAGTTTGTGCCTCGTGCATTCAAATCAATTTTATTAAACTTTTTAAAAGTGTCGGTTGAATGTATTTACCAGTGTAAACTGACGTATTTTCCCCAAAAAGATTAAATGCAGGTTCTACACGAAATAGGCTGGCCATTCCTTAGCATCGTTAGAGTCTCGCAAGCCTGGATGCCACTATCTGTTGAACATTATTTCCTATTTTATTTTTGATCCCCTGTGGATTATTTCGACTACTTGTGATACTTGGATATTACATTTTGTGGTTGAAATATATCTATCTTTATGCTTCCGCTGTGCATTTAAATATTGTGTGGTTTGACTATATTATTGCCAACTACGTCACGGTAATCCACCACCGGGCCCACCAGTGAAACGTGTGGAAATCAGGGTGTGACAGGTTGGTATCAGAGCCAACGTTGAGTGAATTAAACACTATCCTTATGTGTTTAATCTCAATGACACAATTTCACATACTCGAGTCTAGACAAGAACATAGGACAAATTCGAATTGTTGTTCTAGTTTGTCTTTTATTGTTTGTTGTTGATTTAGGATTGTTTAAGCAGGAAATACGCCACCAGCAATCAGAAGAGGAGGAAGAGGCAAGGGGCCAATCACTACCCATAACGATCATGAGGCCGGACCTTCACACATGCGAGCTCCTTCCAGCACAAGGAGTGAAGAACCTCAGCGGCGTAGGAGGAACCTCTTTGAGCCCGCTAGACGCTCTACCTCACACAGTTCGACACCTTCGTACCGTCACTCTTTTGGACCGAATTCGGAGAACGAGCCCAGTAACCCTCAACCTTCGTTCATACCTCTCCAGCGTTCTGTTTCGCATCGTTCCTATGGCGATCCCACTCCTTTCTTTCAAGGCCAGTTCAACCCGGCAGACTATGTCCAAGAACCAGTAGGTTTTAACCCTCTAGGATCAGAGGACCATTTCTCCGAAGACAATGCGGTAGACATGGACGAGGACACGGATCCCATCGAACCTGCAAGAGGTACCCCCAACCATCCTATCGAGATCTCTGATGGGTCATCCTTCCATGGAACACCCTATCAGGGTCCAAACAGTTACCAGGCGAGGTTCAACCAGTGTGAGTGGTACTTTACACCCTCTCACCATTCTTAACCTCACCAGTAACAGTAGCAGCAGCAGGATCCTTCTGAGGATTCACGTTTCGTGGCAGTCACGCCACCGCCTCCTCCGCCACCAGTTCAGCAAGCACCTCCGGATCCACCAAGGCGTAGGAGATCAGGCGCGCAGATATCCGCACGAAGAGGGGATTTTCATTTCAGCACCCCTCGACACTCCAGTGGTAGTCATTTTCCGCCACTGCCAGACGACCCACAAATGGGTGGACCTTCGAGTCACCTTGCAGAGGTGAATTCTGCACCAGTTGCACCACCTCCGCCACCATTCGGCTATGATAACCCAATACCTGCGTACGCCGGTTCCACAATGTACAACCTGTTTGAGCAGCCAGCTCACACTCACTACAACTATATGGGTGGTGACCCATATATAGAAGCGGCGGCAAATTACCACGCCCTTCATCCTGAAGTATCTTATGAAACCCTTGGGGAGTGGGATACTCAACTCATGGGTATCCAATACCCGCTAGAACTCCGGCTCAGCACTTATCGCAGCAGCCGCGTTTTTCCCCACCAGAACAGGAAGAAATCCTCCACCGTTTAAACAGAGTGGAACGAGACTTCGAGCAAGAACGTAAGAACAATCGTGGATTCCTCAAAGGCCTAGCAAACCTGTTAAAAGGGAAGAAGAAGCGAGATCATTAGTCTCTATATGTACTATTGTGTTTCCTATTTTAATCAAGTCCCTGTGTGGACATTTATTTGTTTTAGTCCATGCGTGGACATTTATTGTATGTTTAGTCCCTGCGTGGACTTATCTTTCAGTCCCTGTGAGGACATCTATCCTAGTATTTGGTCCCTGCGAGGACTTGTTTTCTGTATAACCTCTGCATAGGTATTTCGTCTTTTAAAAGGTCCCGTTTAGGGCAGTGTGTAATCTTTTACATGTATTGGAATGTTAAGTTTATAAATTTCACCTCTGTCATTATATGCATAATTATATGAAATAAATAAATAAAAAATCATTCCTTTTAAATTAATCTGCCTACCAGTTATTAAATAAAGAATCTTAAATGGTGAAACCTAGCCTGGTGTCGTTATAAGACCCGACCAAGATGGTAAGACCTGATTAAAAGATTCAGATTCTGGTTAATCTCTGTAAACATGTTAACACTCCTGGCAGGCATGATTCGTTAAAATCACACGTGTCATTTTGCACAAGGATCCTTCTAAGGATCCCCAAAACCTAAAGTAATGATTTATAAATCATGGGTTTACCCCATCAAGTAGATAATCACTTATCAAACATCCATTAGTGATGTAGTGCCCACGGGCTATACTCATTGTCATATAAGACAAAGGACAGCCGTAGTCTATGACTCCCTGTCAGAAAGGTAAGGCACTATATCCAAACCTACATTCCTTGATTCTCTGAAATCCTGGCTTATAATATAAAATGTCCCTGTGACCAGGCTTTGTGCCACTAACAATATTAATTGTAATTAGGATAAGTTATATTAATATCCTAAATAAATGTGAGTAACAAATTAACCAGATATGGTCTATGTTTATCATGGTTGATGAATTACCCAATAAGGGTAATTCCATGATAAACTCCTGAATAAAACTTCTGCCATTATCTTTTGTAGCAGCTCAAGATTTCAATGGCTGACTCAGACGAAAATAACAGTCATCCAAACGAGAATGAGAATGATAACGCCCAAGTTAATATAACGGGTGCTGAATTAAAAGCGTTAGTGGACAACGCTGTTAAAGAGGCCTTAGAGCGGCAGTATGAAGAATACAGCGAGTCTCGAAGTAGGACCCGATATGCACCACACTCTAAACCAAGAACCCATTCTGAATCTCATAGCAAACTACCCTCTAAACCTAAGAAAGATGATGATCGGCACCCATCAAATGAGAATAGTGCCCGTCCTAAGAATATAGTGTTCGACAATGCACCTCGCGCCAAGGGTTGCACATATAAGTATTTTGTTTCCTGCAAGCCCCGAGATTTTACTAGGGAAAAAGGCGCCGTGGATTGCATGACCTGGCTAGACGAAATGGACACTGTTGTGGACATTAGTGGTTGTGCTGAGAGGGATGTGGTGAAGTTTGTATCCCAATCATTTAAGGGTGAAGCCCTAGCGTGGTGGAGGTCATTGGTTCAAACCTCAGGAAAGGTTGCTTTGTACAGCATGTCATGGGAGCAATTTGTTGCTCTCATCAAAGAAAACTACTACCCTCAACACGAGGTCGAGAAGATAGAATCTGATTTCCTATCTCTGGTCATGAAGAACTTGGATTGCCAGGCATATCTTACAAGTTTCAACACCCTGTCCAGATTGGTTCCGTACCTTGTGACCCCGGAACCCAAAAGGATCGCGCGTTTCATTGGGGGTCTGGCCCCAGAAATCAAAGCTAGCGTGAAGGCCTCTCGGCCCGATACATTTAGTTCCATAGCAGATATATCTCTGTCTCTCACACTGGATGCAGTGAGACAGAGATCATTGAGAAATGTTGACACTGAGAAGAGGAAACGTGAAGATGATAATTCACGTCGATCGAGCAAGAAGCATAGAGGGAACCGCGACCACAAAAAGGGATCTGAGACCAAGAAGAATGACCAACAGTCAGGCGATAAGCCCAAGTGCAATGTTTGCAAGAAGCACCATTTCGGGAGGTGCAGGTATGAACAGAAATCCCAGCCGAAAGCATGTGGGATTTGCAAGTCCTCTGAGCATAGGACTCTTGAGTGCAAGAAATTAAAGGATGCAACTTGTTATAGTTGCAATGAAAAAGGGCACATCAAGACTAACTGCCCAAAGATAGTGAAGAAGGCTGAAGAAGGGAAAAAGACCAATGCCAGGGTCTTTCAGATGAATGTTCAAGAGGCTATCCAGAACGACAACGTCATAACCGGTACGTTTCTCATTAATGATGTATTCACAAGAGTATTATTTGATTCTGGAGCAGATAAATCCTTTGTGGATAGTAAGTTTTGTGAGTTGTTAAAATTGCCTGTTAAAGCCTTGAGTGTGAATTATGGGGTAGAGTTAGCTGATGGGACTATGGAAACAGTCTCAACTGTGTTAGATGGATATGTCATATCCATTAGGAACCACTCATTTCCTTTATCCCTGTTACCCTTTAAGCTAGCTGGTTTCGACATAGTGTTGGGTATGGACTGGTTATCGCATAACCAAGCTCAAATTGTGTGCAACAAGAAACAAGTGGTGATCAAGACTCCGTCTGGAGAACCACTTACCATTCAGGGAGATACTCGGCATGGATTGCCTGCGCAAGTGTCTATGCTAAAGGCATCCAGATATTTGAAGAAGGGATGTGACATTTATATGGCACAAGTGACCATTGGTCAAGTTCTCATATAACAACAGCTACCATATGAGCATTAAGGCCGCTCCTTTCGAAGCTTTATATGGTAGAAAATGTAGAACGCCCGTTTGTTGGGCAGAAGTCGGAGATGTCCAAATGACAGGACCTGATATAATTTTTGAAACAATGGACAAGATTGTCCAAATTTGTGACCGTTTGAAAGCTGCCCGAGATAGACAGAAAAGCTACGCAGATTTGAAGCGTAAACCTTTTAACTTCGAAGTAGGTGACAAGGTATTGCTGAAAGTATCACCCTGGAAGGGAGTGATGCGATTCGATAAGAAAGGCAAGTTGAGCCCGAGATACATTGGACCGTTCGAAGTAATCGAACGTGTCGTATCGGTTGCCTATAAGTTAAACTTACCGGAAGAGCTCAGTGGTATCCACAATGTGTTCCACATCAGCAATCTAAAGAAGTGTTTCGCTGATGAATCGCTAGTTATACCGCATACAGATGTACACATCGATGAGAGCTTAAAGTTTGTTGAAAAACCGGTGTCGATCGAGGATCGGCAGGTTAAGAAACTTCGGAGGAAGTATATACCGATTGTAAAGGTAAAATGGGATGCCCGTAGAGGTCTCGAGTACACGTGGGAAGTAGAATCCACGATGAAAGAAAAGTATCCTCATTTGTTTCAATAAATCTCGAGGTCGAGATTTCTTTTAAGGGGGTGAGGATGTAACACCTCGAAAATTTGCGTCCTATAATGTGTTGACACGTGTCATACGTTTGCACGTGGTAATAAATACTAAAGAGGGACTAAAGTTGACAAACATAGAAAGTATGTGAAATTAAGGGTTCAGAATGTCAACGAGGGATAAATATACTTTACAGTAACCCTACATGATGCTTGTACCTTCAAACGAACGAATCATGGATCATACGGAACGAAATGTGGAAGAAAGTGAGGAATTACAAACTGTAGGGGCCAAATGTGTCAACATGTTTAAGTTATACCTCTGAGTGACCCTTTGGCATACCCGAGGCTTTGTAATGGTAAATTATACTCACTAGAATACGCGATATAAATTTCATCACGTTCCGTAACAATACGAGGAGGTTATGGCCAAATTCGTTTAAGAAGGGTTAAAAGCGTCAAACATTGAAAGTTATGACTTTTCGGGTAATTATAAACTAACCGAGGATTAAAATGTTGGGTAAAAGTCCCGAGGCCCTTATTCATAAATAAGAAAGGCCCAAAACACAAAGTTACCCCTTCGCAACGCCAAGAGCCAACGGTAATAATTGAAAAAGATTTGAAAATCTTACAGCAGGCCTCAGGCGGGCCGCGTAAAGGTTATAAAGGGCCTTACGTGGGCCGTGCTGATAGTGGAAGATATGGGCTCTGACGAAAGGATTCAGATGGGCCGCGTAAAGGTTAAGAGGACCCTTACGCGGGCCGCGTCAATGTCCCAGATACAGAAAATGCGGACAGAAGCACTGTTTGCTGTTTTAACCAACTTAGGAGCCATTATGAGCAGCATGGGCGACCTAAACGACCCCTAGCATTCACGGACACATGTTGATGATCAGGGAACCCTTGTAGACCTTGTTGTCATGATCTAATTCACTTAAGACTACTATAAAAAGGCCACTAAGTTGTAACAAGTTCTTCACACCTTCCATCTGCATATTGGAGCATTTCTAGAGCTAAAGACTTCTCTCTAAGCTTCATAAATCGTGCATAGGACTTCAGTAAGTGTGCTCAACCCTTCTTAGTTAAGTTTTTGCTTAGTTCTAGCTTAAAAGTCAATCCGTTGTAATTAACGGTTGACTTAACGATTAGTCATTAATGGTCCAGTGATTAGTCGAATCAAAGGTAGTTATATGTTGGTAATTATGTGGGCATTAAAACCTTAAAAGGGCACCCTCTGATTCACACTCTAACGAGTCCAAATGTCGGGTCAAAGTTGCTTAGAAAAAGTCAACAGAATGCTAATTTTCGATTTAACGCATAATTAACAATGTTGATGGCGTGTAACCTATTTTACCACTCATATAACCTGATAATAAGTATTATAACTGGTCTAAGCTTGTTTGATCCGACCGTTTTCTGTTTTGACCCGGTTCAGAATCGAAAGTCGCAAAGCTTTGACTTCAGTTCTGACCCGCTTTGGTATGTTTTAGATATGCCTTAGGACTCACTTAGGACTAGGTTACATGATGGTATAACCCTCTGTGGCTGGTCCGTTGTTTGTCCGAGTCGTTTGCACATTTCCGTTATATGCTTAAATGTTTACCATAATGCCCTTTTGACTTTAAAACGAGAATTTTGGATATGTGAAAGAACAATAACCTTAGTTACTGATTCCTAAACATATCCCTAAAATTTCATGTCATTCCAAGTTCTAGAATAGGAGTTATGCTAAAAAGCGCAATTAAGAAAACTTTTGTAATTAATCGGCGCAATTAGCATAAAGCCTATCTAAACCCAAATTTCCACACCAACCCTTTTACACCCTGATGTAAAATAATATTTTGGAATTTTTAAAGATTTTTAATTATTTTTAACCAGCTCGTAACCTGTGGTTACGACCTTGATTCGGTGAATACCAAATATACCCTTTTCGAACATAAAATGAGTTCTACATGGTATTTTGACCCGAATCCAATTGCTACTGATTTTAAATAATAAATAAAGTATTTTGAACTTTATAACCTGTTCAGAAAACTCAGATTTCCTGTAGAACCCGGAAGTCTCTTTTATAATCTTTAAAAAGACCAAAATACCCCTACGGGGCGTATGTTGGGATTAAACTCGTTACGGGCATAATGGAAGGTATCCTACTGATACCACAACCTCTTTAGAGCATATTGACTTAGGAACCTGTGTAAGACTCTTATGGTTACCCATTATGCCATTTACGCGTTTGGTCCGGTTTATGTAATTAGTTTACATAAATTAGCCGAAACGGGTCAAACCATGTCATTTTTACCTCAAAATCCAGAATGTGTTTAGTTTACCCATAATATGCAAGTCTCCGAACTTGTTGGGTCCAAACCACATTCCATTCCAGGTTTTCGCCTTTCATGCGATTAAATCGTATTTATCCTTTGAAACTAACCGGTCTAAGCTTAGGCTGAATTAAAGACCCTTTAGGATTCTAATAGGTTATTATAAACCTTCGTTCCAGAATAGGAGACCAGTAAAAGATACTTGCATTTGCTTGTTGTGGTTATTACTTGCTCAGGTAAATACTTTTAACTTATTTCCCTTATACGGGCTTGGGGTACGGTATATAAAATACCGCTTGGTCGGGCAATTGACCCTAACTCATTAGTAGTTGGGTATTATCAATATGACCCACTTGAAAATTTGGTTTTGTTTGTTTTACGCCTTTGGGAGTTTAATGACCATGTCCCGGATATCCTTGGCATCATTTTACGAAATGGCCACGACCTTGACACGCGGGTGTAGGCGTACACCCGACAATGTGTCCATATTTATAAAGGTATGACCGTTGGTTTTCCCGCCGCGGTTTTATACTATGTGGTGTGTCAATTAACCTTAAACCCGGCACGAACCGGGCGACTGAACGCATAACGAACATGTAATTCTTTTACAAGATTAAATTTGATTAATTATCCCAACTTATAAAAGTTTGTGCCTCATGCATTCAAATCAATTTTATTAAACTTTTTAAAGGTGTCGGTTGAATGTATTTACCAGTGTAAACTGACGTATTTTCCCCAAAAAGATTAAATGCAGGTTCTACACGAAATAGGCTGGCCACTCCTTAGCATCGTTAGAGTCTCGCAAGCCTGGATGCCACTATCTGTTGAACATTATTTCCTATTTTATTTTTGATCCCCTGTGGATTATTTCGACTACTTGTGATACTTGGATATTACATTTTGTGGTTGAAATATATCTATCTTTATGCTTCCGCAGTGCATTTAAATATTGTGTGGTTTGACTATATTGTTGCCAACTACGTCACGGTAATCCCCACCGGGCCCACCGGTGAAACTTGTGGAAATCGATGTGTGACAATAATTCATTTATCATAATATTTACTTGTATTTAATATGTCTTATATGAATAAAGGTATTAAAGAAATTAATTCATATATACTATGATTCCTTCTAAATATGTCCCTCAAAATTTTATAACATCTGGACATTAAGGAAATCAAGTCTGACATATATGACAGGTTCCCACAGCACGTACATCATTGAAACTTATCTTGTAGCATTCCTAGAGATTTAAAAGTTTAGTGGGAGCATTAAGTGTCTTAATCTTAACTTGCGAGAGTTGCAAGAGGTAGGGGAGTGAAAACTTGTTGTTACCTCAATTTGTACCTCTTGTACAAGACATTGCTTCTTCACAACTTTTCTCTTTAAGAATCTACTGCTACTCTAACAAAAGTTTCATTGTTGCTTAAACGTGGGCACACTCAGATTTCTTACCAAAATTATAATCCTCAAACAGAGAAACTACAATGAGTTACATCATTAACTTGTTTCTCTGTTAGAATCTATTGGCCTTCTAATGTTGACCATTAGCATGCTAAATTTCTAATGATTTCTAAAATTAGTGGGAGTAGTAAAAGTCCTTATCATGACTTGCAAGAACTACAAGAGGCGGAGAGAAGAGACTTATTAAATTTTACTCCAATTACACCTCTTGTACACCATATTCCACCAACTCTTACACACTTGGAATCTTGAAAATGATAGCAACTTAATCAAGAGTTAATCCATAAAACTGAAACTCATAATACAACCTAATAATCAACTACGGAGGTCATCTAGGTTTAACTTTGATGATTATGTATCCTCCTTGACTGAAGTTGAAATGGATATTAGAAAGTTTACTGATCCTACCTCTTCTAATTAAGCCATTAGCATCAACAATTTTCTAAATGGAATAAAAATTGTTATTAGCAAATTTGATTTTATGTGTCAAAATAACGTTTGGGATTTGGTTGAATTACCTAAATCCAAATGCAAATGTTAAGACACTAAAAGCAAGATTGATTGTTAATGGTTATGCTCAGAAGAGAATTATTTATCAAAGAATCATCTTACCTTTCTTACAAAAGGTTTATTTGAGGATCATTGTTGTTCTAGTAGCTTATAATCTTTTGTAGCTACATTAAATGGATATTACAACAACTTTGCCTAAACAAAGACTTACATGTTCAAAACAACCTGAAAGTTCTAAACTGAAAGGTCAAGAACACTTAGTTTCTAAGTCGATGAAATCCATATATGGGTTGAAGCAAACATCAAAATGTAACGAAATCTTAATGCAATTCTTTTCATCACAAATTAAGTGGATTTATGTGTACCAACCTCAGGATGAGTGGGAACAACTAACGTAAACTTGTCCTTATATAGATGACACTCTTTTTGATAAGTATATGTTACATAAGTCAAATAATTTCTCACACATATTTTGATATAATGAATCTCGGAAATATCACTTACGTGAGAGATATCAAAATATACCGAGATAGACCCATTGGGGCATTAGTTTCTTGTCATAAGCTTTACTCTAAAGTGGGTCTTTACATATGTAACAAACAATATTGCTCTCATTAAGAGGATAAAATGATAAATGAGATTACTTCCTTATGCTTCATTAATTAGAAGCCTTATGAAGGTTCAAGTCTATACTCGTTTAGATGTTGCTCACATTGATGAACATTAGATCACTCTAGATTATTGTGAAGCATCTTACAATATCTTTAAGAAACGAGGAAGACTATAAGAAGAGGTTGATTATTCTTACCTTGAATTTATGATGTTCAAAAGAAACTAAAAGTCAATTTGTGGTAATCCTTATGTCTGCGGACAAATCTATCTCATGGAGGAGTCATAAGAAACTGTTAACAAAAACCTAAATTATAATGACATAATATGTTGTTAATTAACAACGCAATTGTCACTAAATGTTGTTGAAATTTTATCAGTGGACTCATAAACTTATTAACTCCATATAAATACTATATTGAAGACTTACTGTGAAAAGTCAGCTACTTTATTTCCTCGAACAGTAACAGTTCGAGAGGTGGTGCATTAAACTTCGATACAAAATTATTGTTCGTTTATGAACAAGAAGAGGAAACTAAATATTTGTATCGAATACATTTACATTCATGATATGCTTGCGGATCCGATAACTAAGGTCTACACTCAAAGTCTTTCTAAGAGCTCATAATAAAGACGGGTTTTACTAAAGGCCTTACATAATAGCATATCGTACATATGAATGATTAGTTATTATTTTTTCCTCAATTACACAATTTGTTTGTCTATAAATACCTATGTGCACTTGATGACATATAGACAAGAATTATACAAATTAATTTCAAAGGGCTTACCTCAGTCATTTTGGTCTTAAATTTACGTATGTTTTGATTTGGGGTTGTAACATGATTAATGGGGGTCTTGAGTTGACAGTAACTCAATGACTGTATTTTTCTGTTGCAATTTCAATTTGAAACATTGATTAATGTTTTAACTTGGCCAAACTTACTTATACTTAGCACAAATGATCACTCGGCCAAGTGGGAGAATGTTAGAAATAACCCGTTGATGTGGCCTTACGGATCATTTGGTAACATTACCAATGTGACATAACTAGTCCCCGACAATTACTTGATGGTAGTAATTGTAATTATTGATTAGTTTAAGGGGCAATTATGATTTCCCTT